>NC_092746.1:50820763-51445763 GCF_047496795.1 Chiloscyllium punctatum | reverse complement strand
CAAACCCTTCCTATTCATATACCCATCCAAATGCCTTTTAAATGTTGCAATTGTACCAGCCTCCACCATTTCCTTTGGCAGCTCATTCCATACATGTACCATCCTCTGCATGAAAAAGTTGCCCCTTACATCCCTTTTATATCTTTCCCATCTCACCCTAAACCTATGCCCTCTAGTTCTGGACTCCCAACCCCAGGGAAAAGACTTTGTCTATTTGTCCTGTCCATGGCCCTCATCATTTTGTAAACCTCCATAAGGTCACCCCTCAGCCTCCGACGCTCCAAGGAAAACGGCCTCAGCCTCTCCCCATAGCTCAAATCCTCCAACCCTGGCAACATTCTTGTAAATCTTTTCTGAACCCTTTCAAGATTCACAACATCTTTCCGATAGGAAGACCAGAATTGCATGCAATATTCCAACAGTGGCCTAATCAATGTCTTGTACAGCCCCAACATGACATCCTAACTCCTGTACTCAATACTCTGACCAATAAAAGAAATCATACCAAATGCCTTCTTTACTAGCCTGTCTACCAGCGTCTAAGGAGCTATGAACCTGCACTCCAAGGTCTCTTTGTTCAACAACACACTCTAGGACCTTACCATTAAGTGTATAAGTTCTGCTAAGATTTGCCTTCCCAAAATGCAGTACCTGCCACTTCTCGGCCCACTGGCCCATCTGATCAAGATCCTGTTCTAATCTGAGGTAACAAAAAACAATTTAGGGCGAGGGGTTCTAATTTTAAAAAGTGAGCAAAATGGGTAAACTCGAATATAAACAGAAAGCACTAGAAAAACTTAGTAGGTCAGACAGCATCTGTAGAGAGAAAAAAACATCTGTTGAGAGTTAATATTTCATGTCCAATGACCTGAAATGTCATGAGACTTTCTCAAGTCCAATGACCGATACTGTCAGCCCTACATTTGCAAAGCACTTTCTGCCTTTTTTTCCAGATTTCCAGTTTCTGCAATTCTTTGTTTTATTTTTGTGTAAATGTTTTCACCATGCAACATTTCAGATTACAAAGTAATTTAACGGCAAAATTAAATATTTTCTGTACTTTAAAATAAGCAAAATTATTTGCGAAATGCCCTGTTTACTCACCACCAAACTCTTCTCCACCCTCCCTCCCCAAAGAAAAACACAGGCCTAGGTGGTTAACTGGGAGGAAGGAGTAAAAGGAAAATCATTAACAGACCACACACAGCACACTCATGATGCTTAAGTCAGCACAAGGTTTGCAAAGATTCTGACAAGACCTTTATCAGGTCTCTAACCTGTGCAAAAATTAATATCTTTTGATTTTTGATCAGTCAGACACTGGCTCACGTAGAATCGGTCACCACACGTAGAGGCTTCCAAACCAAGATACTATGTAAAAATACAGTTTTCCTGATGTTAAGTACAACTCTCACCAAATGGCTATAATTCACCTACTACAGGAAGACGAATTAGATACAGGTTGGTAAAACCAAGTTTAAAGCTTCCCGAGTGTGCAACAGTATTTTTCATACAAAAACAACTAACACTGAACAGTTCTTGTAAGCTTTTCGCTTGTTGTCCACATCAACAAGTGCTCAACATGGGCACTGATGTACAATGTTCCCTGGAAATAAATGTGAAGTCATAGCCCCCAATTTTATTCCTCCAAGTGTCTTCACCATGGCAGGCTGTCCAGTGAGTCATCCTGTAAAGCTTCCTGATTCAAGGATTGGCTACATAGTCTACCATAAAAGATCGACTACATTCCAATCCCTCATCACCAGACATGACATTCTAAAGCAACACTGTGAGAAATCATGTTTACCTCCATTAGTCCCTTCCCTCAATAAGTAGTTATTAAATTACTGACAAGGGAGAGTTCAAGCCCTTGACAGATGTCCAGCAGATGTCAGAAAATCCTTCTAATCAACACAGTTAGAAGCATAATTCACTGTGAGTTGCAGGAGTTCACATCCACTTCTTCAGGCACATTACCTCATTAAACAATTAATGAAGATACTGGAAATCGTGCCCAATTACGATACTGATGTCATCGGATGACGATGCTTGTTTATGCTTGCATAACTTTTGCTGCAGAAGTTGAAGAGAAGGTGTGATCATCTTTCATTAAAAAGCATCAAAATATTACCTTTTGCTCTGATCCTTGAGGGAATGTAGTGGATGCAGTACCACTGGTAACAGCTTAGACAGTTCTAAGCTATGCCAAGCATGATATTGCGTCCAAAACTCCTCAAGATCATGCCTCACAAAGGAAATTCCACTTCAGTGAAACCAAGACAACCTGAATTGATATTTTAGGCTTCTTAATTGTTTAGCTCATCACAGAAACCCAAATAAATTTAGCTTCAACCAAATGAAGTCAACGTTCGTGCTCACCATTCACAGAACACCTACTTCAGTCTGGGTGCCACTGCAATTTCTTTATCTAAGACAATTGACGAACACAAGATGAACTTGGCCATCAAAACCCAACTCCAAACAATACAAGGCATTAGTCATTGATATATTGGAGTTTGTTTGATTAGCTTTGGTGCATCAGGCGTGAGAATAGAGGAGGTGGCTGGGTTTAGTTTCAGAGTTTAATAAAACATTGTCGGATGAGTCAACTGAAGTCACGATCCTGGATCCACTCTGCATCATGCCACCATACTCTCTCCTAACTCCAAGGAGGCTAGTCATCTTAAGAGCTCCACCATGAATACATCCATATTGATTAACATCAGAGTCATCATTTTATGACTCCTTTCAAAAGGAATAAATCATATTTCGTTAACCAGCACCTGTCGGACTTAAATCAGATGTTATTTCTTATAAGAATATATATTTGGTAATGCTAGTCAGTTACAAGTTACACTGATTACACTTTTGAGAACTGTTTTAACTTTGAAGCCAACAATAATCTTTCAGCAGTTATAATGACAAACTGATTAGTTTCTGAGGACAAATCCAAATCAAACAAAAATGGGCATTTTTATAAACTGCCAGTGTGCAGTTGTCATGGAAATTTCCATCAATTTTGGAGTAGAGGCCAGCGGAATAATTAAGTTACCTGAAGACAAACTATTTTGAAAACAAAAAAATTCAAATCAAGAAACGTTTACAGTTCTGTCCTTTTTTTAATACAAGTATAAGGTAATATTAACTTTAAATCGGCACTCTTCTAAAATACTTACTGAATAAAGTTTTTTTTGTCTTGATACAGCCAAGTATAGACAGAGTCCATTATAACGCTTGCTGAACAAATATCAATATTCTACATCTGCTGGGCACAACTAACATATTTAAAATAACATTACTGGAGAATGTTTAGAGTTCCTCTTTCTAAAAAAACAGATGTTAGACTTCACTCATTGCACATCCATAGTATAAATTCCAAGTGGCTATAATAATTTAAGCTATGGAAGTTGTGATTGCCAAAATTACTAGTAGTGCATGATGTAGACAGATTCTTGAAACATTAAAGCTACTCATAGTAACATCTTTTCACATCTTGATTAATACAGACTTTGAATGGAAGATTGCAAATTTGATTAGACTGACTAAGATTCTTTTAGGAAATTAGATTTGATGTAATCTTTTAGACCAGTGCAAGAAACTCTCGATGTCTGAATTACACAGCTTTGATTGCTGCCAACTATACGTCAAAAAGTATTCTCAGAACTATTGAAAAAACAGTTATGAATGTTCATTAGTCTAAATAAGCACTACAGTGGAAATTAAACTTCAAAACAGCACGAAGAATTTATGCATAGTAACGTCTGTAGAGATGGGAACAGATTCATAAGGAATCCTGAAATACTTACCATTCCATTTTAAAGCTGCTTCAATCTGCCATAATGATGTTTGGAGAGAATCAACCAGGAAAAGGAACAGAAAAAGTTAGCGAGATTGCTTCTGTTGGGACATAAAACTGAAACATTTCATTAAAATGTATTAAGGCAAAGTTTGTTCTGAAGGCCACATTTCACTGCTCACTAAAATTAAGGTATTCCTGTGGCTGTCCTTCAAAAATGCAAGATTGCACAGGACGGTCAAATTGGCCACAGATCCAATTTCTTATAGCAGGCCATCTGCATTTACAAATGTGTAGGACTAAACTGATGAGAAAAATAGTTGATGTTCGCAGTGCTTTGTATTAAAAAGTGGATTGATAACTAACATTCATTCAAAGTACTTAATATAAAATTCATACAGCCATCTGAATCATAAGATTTCACGCTGGTATGAAATCTGGATAAACTTTAAAATAAACAAATAATTTTCTGCAATAACCATCAACACTGCAACATTTTTATAAGTTTACTAATATGCAAACTCACAAAAACACGTTTTCTACAGGAAAACCTTAATATTGCTCCAAAATGTACAATTCAATGTTTTAACAGTTTTCTACATCAGTTTATTTTAGCCTATTGAATGAAGTCTAGGATGCAAAAAATTCAGAGCCCAGCGAAGTATGTTTTGTAGCTCAGCAACCCAGGTCATCCTCTCATATTAATTAGCCCTCATAAATAACTAGTGTTGCTGAGACAGGCAGTTGATGCACATCAAGGAAGATCCAGTCTTCTGTTCATTGAAAACAGTCAGGTGGTTCATCTTCTTTACTCCCTCCCTACAAAGTGCATAACATGCACTTCGGTTGAAAAGGGTGTACCCATGAAGATCTTCATAGATGTTTTTATCACTGCTCCTTGATAACCAGCTAAAAGGTATATCAAGGATGCAGGAAAAAAAACCTTACAGCAGGCTCTTACTCCTTCAACGGAGAATTCAACAAAGACTGGATGCTGTGTATGGGAGCCTGAGTGCGAGTATCTGTCAGAAATGGGATTTAAGTGTGAGTGCCCCGTTGCTTTCTGGAAACAGTGATCCAATTTCTTCAAGCCTCTCAACTTAAGAAGTGATATAGATGGTATTTCTACCAAATCACACTTAAATGAAGTGGCCATTCTTCATGTCAATGAAATGCACATTTTGATGGTTGAAGTCCAGCACATTACAAAACTGTAATTTTTTTTGCAAGTTGAAATATGAAAAATTAAAGAGCTAAATCATCTAAACTTGAAGGTTAGATGCTAGTCTTCAAAAATACATCCAAGAAATTCTTGGTGATGTCACTCAACTAAATTTAACTATTTTATGCAAACCAACAAATAAATTTAAAGGAGTGCTGAGCGACATTCTAAATGCTTTAGAAGAACATTGGGAGATCAAAATAATGGTCTATACAGTATTCCACTTGTGTGTAGAGTTATGAATTATTTTGAGTCAACGAGCTAATAAACAATTTAAGAGACTTTATGTTAAAAATACAAAGTTAATAACAATGGTAAAATTATAGCCCCAAATTAATTTAACTGCAAATCATCTGAAATTACAAAACATAATTCATCTGATTTAGGAAATGAATATAATAGGTTCTATGAATTCTATGAGATTTGAATTTTGCTGTAATGGACATCTTAAAAAGTATACTAATTTTGTCACAAGCATATAAAGGCTAACAACTTATAATATTACATCTCCACCCTGGTTACGTAATGAAATAAACTCAATGAGAAAGAAAATTCAGTACGTGTTGCACTCAATTTTTAGTCAACTAGATGTATTTAAGATTTTAAAGTGCAGTATTCTCTTCCAATTTGTATCAAAGAAGTGAGTCATCAATGGAATGATGCTATAAAAGGAAACTAAGTTCTCAAACCTGAGCTATATTTCTAAATGTTCCAAACTTCAGCATACATCAATGTCCACTACTGCCCAAATAATTGTTCAGAGTTAATTCTGAGTTTTAAAGTAACTGAACATACCTCACTATAAGCCCACATGCCAGTCTGTCTAGGATATCAAGTAGTAGCAGCCACTTAGAAATGACACTAATAACTTATTTTCTTCAGGATGTTAACTTTTGTTGCATAGTTATGTGTCTGAGAATTTTAAAAAGATCTCTCTGTTGTAATAATGTATCAGTCATCTTAGTCTCAGAACAGTACAAACACCAAACAAAAACTCTGGCCTGCAGAATTCCTAAAATAAACAACAAAACTAGGAAAACAATTTGGTGTAATATGTTCAGAATAAATGTTAATGTCACTGTAGCAAAATGCAAGAATGTTTTAACTTATAGAAATGCATGGCACACCAGGGACAATGAAACCTTAATTATGCCCATAAACACAAGAGGTGAATTTCAGATAACAAAAACTGGCAGATCAGAGTCCCAAGCACTTCAATTTTTAACTACAACTATTCCACAAAATACTGGCAACTCTAACTGATCACCTCATTTGTCATTACATTGGAAAAGTTTGATTTATATTCACACACATCAGTAAAATCACTTCAAAGCTGTAAAGTTTCTTCAGAACAATAAAGACTCTCAAAATAAGGTGATTAAATTATTATACTCTGAAAAATCAATATCAGATATTTGTTAACAACAGATTTGCTTATTACCAATTTAAATCTAAATCATGACCTGTGTACCCAAATGAGATGTTCCATTTTCAACAGATTTACTGGCAGCTCAACCGTTAATGGTACTCTGACCTACACTGAGTTTAGTCAATATAAATTCCCATCTTTATTCTTACAAATGATCAAGAAAACAGACAATTACTATGCAGAAATCAAGGTTTCACTGTATTTGAAAATGTAACATTAGTGATACACGAACATATTTTCTAAGAGCACATTTACTGTTGAAACTTAGGAATAAAGTTATCATTATTTTAGAAGTGTTTAATGATCATGACTGAAACTTCATACCTTTTTGTGTTTAAAGCCAAGGAAATGCATCTGGAGATTCAGAGCAGATGTACAAACTACCTTGCAAATCTAGATAAAAAATATGCCTTGTAAAACATTACAGTAAATTTAAATGATAAATTAATATAGAATTAAATCTTTATGCATGAATATCTTATTAATTATCGAACTTTTACATGTAGACCATTTTTAAATATTATTCAAATCTCAAAAGTAGTAATAGGATGCTCAAATTAAAAGGTTAGTGTTCAAAAAAAATAACTGAAGGGCAAAAAGTACTGTATTCAGATTGTTAGTTAAAACAAAATACACAGAGAGCCAAATTAAGAAGAAGAAAAAGTGGGAAACAGAGACAAACTGCACGGATTCATTCTTGTTTTGTTCCAGAGGCAGTGGGGTATAGCAACCTAGCGTTTAGACAGCACTCAGTTGACAGAACCTTTTTTTTTAATAAATCAAGCTTATAGAGTTTCTGAGATCTAATTTCAAATAAAAGCTGAAGGGAGGTTTTAGCCATGGCTCAGTGGGTAACTACATACTTCCTGTGGCAGCATAGGATAGGTTCAAATGGGCTAGGTGAACTCCCGAAATGTCGATTTTCCTGCTCTTTGGATGCTGTCTGAACTGCTGTGCTTTTCCAGCATCACTCTAACCCTGAATATAATTGGAGTCAACTGTTTTGTACGATTCAGTTTGAAA
This sequence comes from Chiloscyllium punctatum, assembly GCF_047496795.1. Lineage (NCBI taxonomy): Eukaryota > Metazoa > Chordata > Chondrichthyes > Orectolobiformes > Hemiscylliidae > Chiloscyllium > Chiloscyllium punctatum. Next base: position 51,438,293 of record NC_092746.1, on the reverse strand, counting down.
GTAAAATTGCAATTATTTCAAAGCCTTGGCGTGGTTTAGCATTGTCCTTGCTCAGACTGCTAACCGTACAAACCAAATCTGAGTCAGTAAAAATTAATGAGTACGGAAGAGATTAAAAGTTCACCTAACCCATTTGAACCTATCCTATGCTGCCACAGGAAGTATGCAGTTACCCACTGAGCCATGGCTAAAACCTCCCTTCAGCTTTTATTTGAAATTAGATCTCAGAAGCTCTATAAGCTTGATTTATTTTAAAAATGCTTCTGTCAACTGAGTGCTGTCTAAACGCTAGGTTGCTATACCCCACTGCCTCTGGAACAAAACAAGAATGAATCCGTGCAGTTTGTCTCTGTTTCCCACTTTTTCTTCTTAATTTGGCTCTGTGTATTTTGTTATTCAGTTTAACAAGATACATAGGTATCTTGCTATTCTGAATTCTGCCGGATAGTTGTACATTTCAACTTCCTAGCCTTAATACTGCATCATGCAACGAGTCCATGATGAACTTCTTTCATTCTTTATAAATGAACTCAGTTTAAAGATGAGCTAACAAAAATTACATTTAGAAAGATGTAACAACTGCATTATTTTAGATCAAGTTTTTTTTTAAAAAGGTAACATGATTCAATCATTTCTACAGTACCTATAAATGAGCATCAAAATCATAAAATGAATCAGCACATGTAACAACATAATTCTATCACAACAGTGAACATACAAACAAGATTATTTCAATCAGGACTTCAAAGCTTTTGACATTCATCATTGTTAAAGCAGAATAGTGCAGTAATTCCAAATGCCAGGAAGTAGCTTCTGGAAGATTGCACATCAGGACAATGTGAAATCCCAACACAAAAACTCACTAGGAAATTAAAATTCCCTTGGATTAAATTATCCTGCACCTGAAACCTACAAAAAAAAGTGTACCTTAGAGTGGAAGTTTTGGAAGGTTTTGACTTACTTAAGCATAATAATTACCTGGGAAAAGTTACAGGATTATAAACCTGCTCTAAAGCTAGGGTGACTTAGTTTAACGGTGTAACATACATTATCATTTGGTAATGTGAATCTTTAAAAGATACTGATGGACTATGGATTCTAGTTCTGTGAAGTGACTTTATTTTAAAAGATGTTAGAAAGTAATTTGGAAAACGGTTTTAAACATATTGCCAAGAAATGCGCCTTGTACGAACGCTGTGGTGTTAAATTCCTAAGTCTTTACAAAAGTTGAACTTTTATGAACCACAAAGGAAACAAACCAGGCACCACTATTTTTCAGTTCAGTTCTGAAGAATTAAGTTTTTCAGTTCAGAACAATTTCACTCTGGTATGAAGGCTTTAGTTTGTGAAGTCTCCAAGCTGAGACAGACTGCATACAAGTTTTCAGAAATGAAGAATTATGTCATCAGAACTGAAAAGACATCTCTAGGATACCAAACTGGAAAAGAGTTAGATAAACAAGAAATTGAAGAGTTAGGTCATGGGGCCACTTCATTAGGGTGTAGTAACCTGTAATAAAAATTGCTGTGTACCAGGTTGAAACTTTGTTTCATTGTTTATTTCTAAACTGGAGATTCATATATACATAAAATAGATTTTTTTTTCTTGCTGCAAAAAACTGGTGCTCTTTTTTCAAAAGCTTAATATGTTTAATGTCTAACCACCATGATAACCAATTGTAAAAATTAAACTTGTGATGTATCAATTAAGCATCATTCAGATTTAGGAGAAAATGAGGACTGCAGATGCTGGAGATCAGAGCTGAAAATGCGTTGCTGGAAAAGCGCAGCAGGTCAGGCAGCATCCAAGGAGCAGGAGAATCGACGTTTTGGGCATGAGCCCTGAAGGGGGGGTGGGGGTTGCAAACACTTTGACAGGGCTGTACTACAGGACCTCCCAATAGCCAGCAGGAGATAGAGGAACAGATGTGTGGGCAGATTATGGAGAAAATATAAAACCAACAGATTTGTTTGCTGGATAATTTTAACTTCTCCTATATTGACTGGAACACACTTGCGTACGGGAGCTTGGGTGGGGAGGGAATTGTTGGGTATGCTCATGAGGGCTTCTTGAAGCAATAAGTAAACAGTTCAACTTAGGAAGGGGCTATATTACACCTGGTATTAGGGTATGAGCCCAGCTAGTAAACAAAGTTTCAGTGAGAGAGCATTTCAGAAGTTTTAAATTAGTTACGGATGAGGATAAGAGCAGTCCTCAGGTGAAAGTACTAAACTGGGGAAGGCTGACTACAAGCACATTAGGTAGCAAAAGGGGAACCTAGACTAGGGGTGGCTGTTTGTGGGTAAATCTACTAGCATGTTAAAATGAAGGATAAGAGTGGCAAGATTCAGGAATTTCGAATGACAAGAGAAATTGTGAGCTCAGTCAAGAAGAAAAAGGAGACATACATAAGGTAAAGAAAACCAAAGACAGAGACCCGAAAGAATATTAAGAAACAGGAAAGAACTTTAAATGGCATTAGGAGAGCTAAAAAGGTTCATGAAATGTCTTTAGCAAACAGGATTAAGGAAAATCCCAAGGCATTTATATGTGCATGAAGGGCAACAGGGTAGTTAGGAAAAGGGTAGATTCACTCAAGGATAAGGGAGGGAATTTATGTAAAAAGCTGAGGTTCTTAAAGAATATTTTGCATCAGTATTCACAAAGGAGAAGGACATGGTGGATAGTGAGTCTAGAGAGGTATGTTATTATTCTAGGGCATCTCAATATAAAAAGAAGCATTGGGTGTTTTGAAAATGTTAAGGTAGACAGGTTCCCAGGACCTGATGGGATCTATCCAGAGTACTGAGAGGGGAAACTGGGCCTGAACAAAATCTCTGTATCCTTTTTAGTCACAGGAGGGGTCTCAGAGGATTGGAGAATAGCCAACATTACACCTTTGTTAAAGAAGGGCTATGGGATAATCCATGAAATTCCAGACCAGTAAGCCTTATGTCAGTGGTACGGAAATAACTAGAAAAGATTCTTAGGGACAAGGTATACTGACATTTGTAAAGGTATGAACTTCTAATGACAGGCAGCATGGCTTTGTGTGGGGATAGGGTGGAGAAAGTGTATGAGAGACTTGATTGAGTTTTTTGAGGAACAGAGAAATGATGGCAAGGTGGTGGATGCTGTCTACATGGACTTTAGCAAGGCTTTTGGCAAGGCTCCTCATGGCAGGCTCATACAGAAGGTGAAGTCACATGGAATCCACAGTGAGCTGATAAGATGGGTACAGAACTGGCTTGTCATAGGAGAGAGGATAGCAGAAGAAAGATGTTTTCAAATTGGAGATGTGCTGCCACAAGAATCAGTGCTGGGACACTTGTCATTTGGAATATATGTAAATATAACATACATTAACGATTTGGAGTAGGATGTAGGTGGTCTGATTAGTAAGTTTGCTGATAACAGAAATATTGGGGGTGGTGAAGGCAGTGAGGAGAATTGCCAAATGATTCCACAGGCTCTAGATTGGCTGGGGACTTGATGGGAGAAATGGCACATGGAATTTAACCCAGACAAATGCAAGGTGATGCATTTTAGACTGCCTAATGCAGATGGAAGTATATAGAAAATAGCAGAACACTTAGAAGCATTAAGATACAAAGGGATCTCGGTATACAAGTCCACAGTTTTCTGAAAGTGGCAATACAATGAATAAGGTGGTCAGGAAGACATATGTCGTCCTTGCCTTCATCAGTTGGGCACAGGGGACAAAATGACAAATCATGTTGCAGTTGTATACAGCTTTAGTTAGGCCACATTTGGAATGATGTACACAGTTGTGGTAGCCACACTAACTGAAGGATGTGGAGACTTTCGAGAGGCTACAGAAATGGTTTCCCCAGAATGTTGTCTCGTTTGGAGGATATTAGCTGTGAGGAGAGACTGCAAACAGTTTTCACTTGACAGTCGGAGGCTGAAGGTCGACCTGATAGAAGTTTACAAAATTATTAAGAGGCATGGATAGTATGGATGTCGGAGTCTTTTTCCCAGGTAGAAGTGTCAATCACCGGGAGAAACATGGTTTAAGGTGAAAGGAGGAAAGCTTAAAGGAGAAACGAGAAGCAATTTTTTGGTTGACACAGAGGGTAGAAAGTGCCTGGAACGTGCATCCAGAGATGATAGAAGCAGATTCAATGGCAGTGTTTAAGAGGCAATTTGACAAATACCTGAATACGCAAGGCAAGATGGATATGGACTGCATTGAGGCAAATGGCTTAGTTTCGAAAGGTGCCATGTGTCACCATTGGCTTGGTCAGCCAAAGAGTCTGTCCTTTTGTTCTCACTTGAAATCTCACCACGCCCCTCTACCCCAAACCAAAACTCATCCAAGTCCTACCATGTCCTGCTCCCAGCACTTTGCCATTCATCAAAAACGCACATGGCACCCACGTCCCACAGTTACCACATTCTTAACTTTTCTCATTTGTCGTCAAAAATGGCTGCTGGATATTTAAACCCCAGTTTATGCGCTGACAGAAGAGGTATGGTTTCCTTGCTTATTCACTGTTACCTGCAAATGATCCTGGATTGCATGCCACAGTAGACTGCTCTCCAGAAATTTTCAGAGCAGAACTAATCAAAAGGTGTGGTTTTTTTTGTGTTCAATCGGGGTCACAAATTGGTTTGCTGAATCTGATTGGAATTTCTGATCAAATGTGATATGTTGAAACAATGAATGGTAGAAGAATATCCAAACCAATTGGGCTTTAGGTTCATGTGCTTAAACATTTTATAACAAAGATCTACTTTATTTTTCTATATGCTATGCACCTTTCATTTTGGCAACACAATGCAGTAACATTTTTCTATTGCTCTTCAATTCACAATTCCTGCAAATCAAAGTAATTTTTTTTAAAAAGTACTTGTTTTGGAACTGCAAGCATTCCATCTAACAATATTGATTCTGCAAAAAAGTTAAGCATGTTCAAACTGATTTAATCAATGAAAAATGTATGCTAAATCCATGAACTATTGATGAAACAAAATATACAGAAAATGCAAAGGAAAGTTTAATACCTTACAATTTTTTAGAATCGTAGTTCAATTAAATTTGCCATTTTCATTTTTCACACTTAAGATCCTTGGGTAAACAAGGAAATGAATAAGCCAAAGGCAGGGAATGGGAACAATAAAAGGTTACTTTATTACAAAGACATAATTTATTTCTGAGATCTACATCTTTGCCCCCTCAAAAAAATCTCATTGGAATTAAAATTTTACTTTGGCTAGGACATCTTTATCTAATAAACTCCAAGAAAGCAGGTGAAAATACAACAGTTAAAGTCAGTTGAGTCAGTAGTTAGGAAGGCAAATGCAATGATGGCATTTAGTTTGAGGGGACTTGAATATAAGGCAGGAATGTACTTCTGAGGATCTATACAGCTCTGGTCAGACCACATTTGGAGTACTGTGCAGAGTTTTGGGCTCCATATCTCAGGAAGGATATACTGGGCCTGCAAGTGTCTTCAGAGGCGGTTCACGAGAACATTCCTGGTCCCAGGAACGAAAAGCTTAGCATATGAGAACACTTTGGGACTCTGGGTCTGTACTCAATGGAGTTTAAAATGATTGGGGGGGGGGATCTAATTGAAACTTACAGAATACTGAATGGCCTGGACAGAAAAGATGTTGGGAAGATGTTTCCATTTGTAGGCGAGACTAGGACCCAAGGGGATACCTTAGAGTAAAGGGAAAACATTTTAGAATGGAGAGAAGAAGAAACTCCTTCAGCCATAGTGGTGAATCTATGGAATGCATTGCCATAGAAGGTTGTGGAGGCCAGGTCATTGAGTATATTTAAGACAGAGGTAGGCAGGTTCTGGAGTATGAAGGGGAATCAAAGGTTACAGAGAAAATGGGTTAAGAAACTTATCAACCACGACTGAATGGCAGAGCAGACTCAATGGGCTGAATGGTCTGATTTTCGCTCCTATATATTTTATGGCCTTAAAGCATCTCATTACAAACATAATATTTCATAGTTTGTCATGAAGTATCTTTAGATAATCAAACAGTTCTGAACATTCACCAGCTGTTTGGAAATAACATAAGCAGTTAAACAAGGCATAGAACCTTAGCCATAAGTGTTTTTTTTTAAAAGTAAAATAATTCATAATTCACTTTACCGTTGTCGGCCTTATCTGCTTTAGTTGACAAGTCCAGATATAATATTTTAATCCAACATGTGGTAGTTCAGGTTTATCAAATCAAAATATTAACTACTGAATAAAGCAAAATATCAAAGAGCCTCCTTGTAAGAGTTTAAATAAATACTTACATCACACCAAAACATAGTCACCGGTTTGCCCTCTTTGCTAGGAAGAAATCCATCACTTTCAGGTAGCCTTCCACTGGCAGGTGCCTCTGTACTCTCAGGTGGCCATGTTTGATCTGTGGTAGCTTGCAGTTGGTCTTTATTGGACATGTCTGCTGCCTCATTCTTAGGTTCATTTATGTCACTTGCATTAGTTTCAACAGTCAAAGGTTCTTTCTCATCAGTCATTTCAGGCTGAACTTTATCTGCCTCCTCCACAACATTTAAATTTCCTTTTTCAGTGTTCTTTGTTTGCGATTTAGGCTTGGCAAGTATACTCTTAGTCTGAGTTTGGCTTGAGGCACTCTTAGCAACTGAAAAGTCACTGCTAGTTTTACCAATTTTTCTGCAATTTTTTATAGCAAGCTTTTTCTTTCTGCCAATACAAGCTGGGGTTCTATTCCCTTTGAGGACATCTGTTTTTCCAGTTCTTCCACTAGTTAGCGTTGATTTGATTTGGTGCATGCCAGTCTTAGCTGCTGCTGCTCTACCATCATTAGGAAGCTTCTCTTGTTTTGTGCCACTCTTTGTTTTATCATTATTAGCTTGATTTTGGCCCAACTCATTCTGAACCAAATCTTGTTCACTGCTGATAAAATAATCTCCAACTTGATCTACCTCAATCAGAGCATCATCATTCTCTCCACTGGTGGACTGATTTTCAATTTGATCTACCTCAAATAGAGTTTCATTTCCATCAATAGGCTCGTTTTCAACTTGCGCTGTATCACTCTGTGTTTCATCTTTTTCACTGCTGTTACTACAAGATTGGACTTCTCCTACATCTAGCACATCACTGTTCGCCTGAACAAGAGCCTGGTGCCCAGCATTACTAACTTCGCTTTCAGCATTTTCAGTTTCGGGTTGGACTTTATCTATACTACACTCATCTTCATCACGTTTACTGTTCGGTTGAGCTTGATCTTGGCACGTTTCATCCATTACTTCATCTTGCCCACTATTCGTCTGAACTCTGGTCTGGTTTTCGGGACTTTTTGTTACATCTCTTTCATTACTGATATCGTGATGTTGGATTTCACTTGAACCTTCTTCTGCGATCTCTATTCCGCGCTCAGCGGCAGGTACTGGGTCTGCATCACTTTCAGCGGCAGCATTTCCATCTGAGACAGTTTGATGAATTTTAACCGCATCACTCATGCTTCAGGGCGAAATCTACGATAGATCAAAAACAGAGGTTTAAAATGCAGCTAAACTGCTAGCATATTTTCAAACATATCAACGTGGAAAATATACGATGGCCTATTTTGGGAGGGAAGAGATGTGATACGAGGCCGACTGCAGCACTCGTTATTCCTCTGCTTGTACTTTCCCCTCAAGCGGCCATTCGAAATGGTCTGGAGTCACGTAACCCCCCGCCCCAAGTCCGAGCGCTGGCCGCTGGCCTCCTTCCTTCCCGCCCCGCCACAACGACGTTTACATTCCAGTCCGCCCGCAGTTACCAAGCAAACCGCTCCGCTTCGAGATTCCGCAAACCGTCGCTCTGCGGTCCCAGCGGTACATTTCCGGTGCGTCTGACATCACTTCCTCACGGCGGTGCCGCCTGTGCCTTCGGTACGCATGCGTGGCGATGAGAGTGACGAAGCTGGAGGCTCAGGGCTGGCTGGGGAAACAATCTGGTAAAAACAATGACTGCAGATGCTGGAAACCAGATTCTGGATTAGTGGTGCTGGAAGAGCACAGCAGTTCAGGCAGCATCCGAGGAGCAGTGAAATCGACGTTTCGGGCAAAAGCCCTTCATCAGGAATAAAGGCAGTGAGCCTGAAGCGTGGAGAGATAAGCCAGAGGAGGGTGGGGAGAGAGTAGCATAGAGTACAATGGGTGAGTGGGGAAGGTGATAGGTCAAGGAGGAGAGGGTGGAGTGGATAGGTGGAAAAGGAGATAGGCAGGTCGGACAAGTCATGGGAAACAATCTGTCATGGACTCGGCGTCTCTCATTAGTTGCGTTCAAGCTTTGAATTCTTCCAGCGTCATTTCAAATTATTAATACTAAGAAATCCATTCATCCACTGACTTTTTTGTAAACATAAAAACTGAAAGCAACCCTAGAGTATAGTAAAAACTGAAAATGATGGAGAAACTCAGCAGATCTGGAAGTTCAGTTATAGAGTCAAAGAGATGTACAGAGCGGAAACAGAACTTCAGGTCAAACCTGTCCATGCCGACCAGATATCTTAAACTAACCTAATCCTATTTCCCAGCATTTGGCCCACATCCCTCTAAACCTTTCCTATTTCACATATCCATCTAGATTTTTAAAAATTTTGTTACTATCCGCCTCTACCAGTTCATTCCATGCTGAAAAAGAAACTTGTTTCTCTATCCGTGGATACTGTGGTTTCTCCAGCATTTTATGTTTTTACTTTAGATTTCCAGCACCAGTTGTATTTTATTTTTACTTACTTAGAGAAAGACTTTGCATGGTTACACTGCCCGAGCAATGGGTATACATGGATGTAAGTTTGCTCACTGAGCTGGAAAGTTTGTTTTCAGATGTTTCATCACCCTGCTAGGTAACATCATCAGTAAACCTCCGGTGAAGCACTGGTGTTAGTGACCTGCTTTTCTTCGGAAACACTAGGAAACCAATGCCATCCGACAGACCGCCACCCATGAACAGCTGTATTTCCTGCACAATGCCTAAGGAAACAGGTACTCTCGAAATGTCTTAAATACAAACCTCTCCCTTAACACCCCACTAGCCAAAAGAAAGCAGAGCAAAACAGCCGCAGTATGCTTAGAGGAATGATTAATGATGCCCACAGCAGACTCCATAAATACAACCGGGAAATTTTGCACCATACTTCACTAATGCAATAGACCATGAATGGACAGACGCAGTACAATGAACCATAGACATTTGACAGTGACAAACACAGAAAATGAAAAAACCCAGACCTGCAGAAAAAAAACTAGACAAACTCACACAAAATAACAACACAGACAACACAAGTGTGGATAAAAAAGCCTATCTGACTGATCCTTAACAGACACTGAAAAAGCCATCTTAGTAAGTGGATTAAATTACAACTTCCAGGATGCAACAAGAAAGATTTCTTAGCAGCAACTAACCCACAGAAGAAACCCAGAAACTATTAGACAGACAGTTGCACCAACACTAAGCAGGAAAAAGGATGGAAAGACACTCAATACAGAAGAAAGGAAAGCACTAGAAGGATTCAGAAAAGATAAAAACTTTGCTATCTACCTGCAGACAAAGGATGCTTGACATTCATTTAAAAAAACAGATTGCATTCAGAAAGCGAATGCACTTCTTGCAGATACCAACACTCACCAATAGGTGGCGATAGATCTGACCCTCACGAGAGAACCGAATCACAGCCCTACATAAAAACTTCAGAAATCTGAAGAATTAGGCAGACTTCCAAAAAATGAAACCAGATGGATCCAACACACCCCGCTTCTACGGATTCCCAAAGTTCACTAACCAGGAGACCCCATCAGACCCATAATTTTGCTACTTGGAATACCAAGGTACAGATTAGCCAAGGAGCTGCACCAAAGACCAAAACACTTAGTAAAAGTCTCATGCCACTCCATCCATCCCCACCCAAGAATTCCACAACACCATCAAAGACACCAAGATAGAAAGGATGAAATAATGGTCTCTTTTGATGTAACAGTCCTGTTCACTTCCGTCAACATCAACCTGGCCAAGGAAACACTGACTACACTATTAGAAGATCCAAAAACACATACACCGAACACCACCAATTTCACCAGCAAGGACATTATCAAGCTAATCAACCTATGCATTACCATCCACTGGCATAAAATTCACTAAAGAGGAAAACAACAACAAACTGCCATTCCGAGATGTCACAGTAGAGCAAGTAGCTAATGTGGAACTTCAAACAGCATCCACAGGAAAATAACACATATGGACCAAATTGTAAACAACAGAAGCAATCATCCCAACACCCACAAACAAAGCTACATTAGAACATTATTTCAACAAACCTCCACATACTACAGCACAGAGGAACTACGATAAGCAGAGAAAAATCACCTATACGACGTATTCAAAAAGAACAAGTACCCAATGAACACAGTCCGCCAATTTCTCAACAACAAATCCAAACAAGCAGACAAAACATGTCCAGAAACCCTATCCACTCTCCCCTACATCAAAGACATCTTGGAAATGACTGCCAGACTACTCAGACCTCTTGGCATCATGGTAGCCCACAAACCCACCAACACACTAAAACAGCAGCTAATAAACTTGAAATACCCTATACAGACAACGAGCAAAACTCTTGTCATTTACAAAATACCTTTCAAGAACTGTAACAAACACTACATTGGACAAACAGGCAGAAAACTAGCCATCAGGATACATGAAGATTAACTTGCCACAAAAAGACATGACCCACTCTCACGAGTATCATTACATACAGATGGGGAAAGATACCACTTCGACTAGAAAAACACATCCATCCTTGACAGGCCAAACAGAGACATGCAAGAGAATTCCTAGAAGCATGGCATTCCAACCAGAACTCTTATCAACTAGCACATCAAATTGGACCCCATTTACCACTCTGAGAGAAAGAACAGGAAATGACATCACCAACCCAAGGAAACCTGAACACATAAATAGAAAGCCGATCACTAACACCAGTGTTTCACCAGGGACTCACTGATGATGTTACCTAGTGTGAGAAATAAGAAATGTAGTTTCTGCAGGCGATATAGAAATGTAGTTGTTGTAGATGGTAGTGGAATGTAGCTTCTATGGATGGGGGTGGGGTGTTGCGGGGGAGAGCGGAACTCTTGTAACATGTAGCATACCTAAAGCTAAGACTTTAATAAATATAGAGGGTCTTTTAAAAAATTAGTTTTAAAGAAATAGTTTTAAGCTAGGAAATAACTATGAAGTGTTGTAGCAAGAGTATTTCAATATGATAAGAAAACTGGTTAGAAGAACAAGCTGTAATAACAAGTATAGGAATTCCAGACAGACAAAGACAGCTAGATAAGAAAAGTTTAGAGAAAAACAAGTGAAGTAATTATCTTAGGGGTAGTCACAAGTAAAGGCCAAATAAAGGAATGAAATGAAATAAACGATTATATAGGACAAGAATAGGGAAAGGGGATGTGAGCCTGCAACACTAACTGGATAAGAATAATTGCATACTTAAAATCTGTGCACTTTTTGCCAGGCTAGCGGGGTGCCCGGACTTGCAAGTTTGTAATAAATTGTCCTTGTTTCCATGGATTTGTCTCCGGCTGATTTATAAGTGAGTTTTGTTTCTAACAGTAGTATGATAACTAAACATGATAACTAACTGAAAACGAACCTTCCAGCTCAACGAGCGAACTTACATCCCAAACCTCAATCTGAGCTATTAATCTTCTCAAAACTCAATGGGTATACATCTGAGCAATTAGTCTTCCAGACAGAGAAAATTATCTCATGCTATACCACCAAATAACTGTTTTCAAAACCACATTTTCTTTTGTTGCTGAAATATACTGTATTCATCAAATGTCTAAAAACATTTCCAAAAAATTTCAAATTGGACATCATGGAAGACACAATAAAAGTCAACTTTTCTTCTTTAAGAATGGAGCACCCTTAAATGCCTCAATGCAATTCCAATACATATGACATTTATTATTGTATATGCAGTCTGTGTTGTGCTTCAAAGGGTAAAGTATTGAAAATAAAACCCGCTGTTCCACAATCATCTCAAAAGATTTTATATAACTAATCAGAATTCCCCAATTTACTCAATTTTTAGACCGAAGTTGACAGCAGTCATGTTTCTGCAATTACAAAGAATTACAATTTATTGCATGTAAATTGATTCCAGCTATAGGTGAACAATTATGAATTGTAAGCATTTAACCTTAGTTAAATCTCTAACCCCCTTATAAACTCCCTCTGAGACATACACAAAGACAGACACATTCAAAAAAAGACATCCATACAACAGACAGAGGAAAATGGAGAATAGTTCAATGGTCTCTGTTCAAAGGATCTGCTGTAATGATTCTTATGTTAATCAGGAAGCTGCTTCTCTGTGTTCCTTCTGTGGAAGCGATCACTGTTTGCAGACCACACATAACAGGTTCACATTTTAAAAAGGTCTATGAATAAAGTAGTCATTATTTTGGAGAGGCAAAGACACAATGGTAGTATAATTTGTCTATCAGTTCAGAACCTCAGACCAGTGTTCGGGTGATATCTATTGTAGTTAATGAGATTTGAATTCAATTTTTAAAATACTGGGGAAAAAAAGTTTACAAAATAATGAGGAGTATAGATAGAGTTAATGGTAGTGTCTTTTCCCTAGGATAGGGGAATTTCAAAAATCACAATGACTACTGTGTAGAAGCAGGCCATTCGGTCCAACAAGTCCACACTGACCCTCCGAAGAGTATCTCACACAAACCCACCCTGCCAACCTATCCCTATAACCCCACATTTCCCATGGCTAACCAACATGTCCCTGTACACTACAGGCAATTTAAAATGGCCAATCCACCTAACCTGCACATCTTTGGACTGTGGGAGGAAACTGGAGCACCTAGAGGAAACCCGTGCAGACACAGGCAGAATGCGCAAACTCCAAACAGATAATCATCCAAGTTTGGAATCAAACTTGGGACCCTGGCACTGTGAGGCAGCAGTGCTAATCACAGCAACCATGCCATCCTAGGGGACACATTTTTAAGGTGAGAGGAGAGAGATTTAACAAAGAATTGAGAGGCAAATTTTTTTACACAGAGGGCAGTTCATGTGTGTAATCAACTTACTGAGGAAGTGGTGGATGTGGGTACAATTGCAACATCTAAAAGAGAGCTGGATAAGTATACGAGTAGGAAAGGTTTGGAGGGATATGGGCCAGGAACCACTTGTAAATATATGGCTTACTTGTAAATAGGTGGCTGGCTGCTAGTGTAAATGTACTCGGCATTCGGAAGACTTTGGTGATGCTGTGTAATGCGTGCAGAAGGAGGTCACGTGATGCTCTGTTGCGCGCACAGGAGGAGGTCACGTGATGCTCTGTTTCGAGTGCGAGGAGGTCACGTGATGCTCTGTTTCGAGTGCCGGAGGAGTGCGAGGAGGGCATGTGGTGCTCTGTTTTGCGCGCGAGGAGGTCACGTGAGGCTCTGTTTTGCGGGCAAAAGAAGGTCACGTGGGGTCGGACATCCAGGAGCGTGAGGAGGCGAAGAATGGAGTCGGATCAACAGCCAATCCGAAGACAATCCCACCTCAGTGATTGCATGACGTTTTTTATTGTATAAAAGACTGGGGCAGGGACAGGAAGAGGTCTTACTTTTGGGAACTGACACACTTTGTAGTTTGTCAGGGACAGAAAGGTCTAGACCCAGAGCTCTGAATACTTTGTCCACTTACTGCTAATATAAACTAAGAGTGTGAGACCGAACATCTTCTCCTGTTGCTTCATTTAAAGAACACACAGGACTAGGCTCACACATAGACGAAAGTAAGCTGGTAGATTGAGCCAAAGTCCTACAATTTGGCGAGCCTAACGTGATGAAGACGGAGAAGTGACGAAAAAGAGAAAAAATGATAGAAACAACGGACAACTGACGTCTGATGAAACAACAAGCGACGCCGCATAAAAAGGTGAGCAGACGCCTGTTTATATCGAAGTTCTGCAACTGGAGATACTAAATTGATTGTTGTCATTATACTGCAAGTGTCCTAGTAATAGTAAGTGGATAAAGTATTGATATTATAGTACGTACAGGTTTAAAGTCCCGTGGGGTTAGAGTCCCCATAAAAGCCACAAGGTACGTACGGGTTTAAAGTCCCATGGGGTTAGAGTCCCCATAAAAGCAACAAAGTTTGATACGTACAGGTTTAAAGTCCCGTGGGATTAGAGTCCTCATAAAAGCAACAAGATACGCAAGTGTGAGGAGGTTTAAAGTCCATTGAGCAGGATCTCATAAAAGCAACACTCACAAATTGTGGTGTATGATTGATGTGTTGTAAGTTTTAAAAATTTTATTGGGGAATGTACGGAGGGTGGCAGAAAAGCCAGTAGTGTCTTGAAGATAGAGACGGTGGTGTCTCAGCGAGAGAGAGTCGGCAGTGGAAACCTAACGGTGACAACGAAACTGCAGATAAATCTCGCTGAAAGGGTCAGTTGCTCAGGTGTACTCCATACAAACTGACTGGCCACCGGATTTATCTCTGATTGGGTTGGTTGCTCGGTTATATTATATCCAAACCAACTGACTACTGGACGGGAGGATTAAAAACAAAAATACAGAAAATGGAAGGGGAATTTGATAAAGAGTGTGAAGAATACAGAAGATGTTCTTCCGACTTAATGTTGCCCGTAAAACATCAGTGGGGTAAAGCCAGAAGTCAGTTAGTCAGTGGGCTTGCAAAGAACAAACAAAAAACAATGATGGAGAAATATGACAAGATTTGGGAAGAATTACAAAAACAGGGCAAAGTCCCTAAAGATGAGGAGAGGAAGAAATTGTCACCATTTTTAGGAAAAGCAGAAGAGCAAGCTAAATTAGAAGTAGAAGAGCACATGAAGGGAAAGAGAGGGTCAATATTAGTTAGAAGAAAGTGGACAAAATAAGGCGGGGAGAAAGAAGAGAGGAGGATTCATCTGCACAACATGACGTTAGCCTGTATGGCAGTAGAAACATTACAAAAGAGGGTAGGTGGTACCTCTAAAACAAAACTGGCAAAGGAGACAGAAAAGGCAGGACCATCCGCGCCGTTACATTCTAAATTCCCTGGGGTACAATCACCGCCCCCATATCCTGTATTACAAATGCCACTTATGTATGTTCAAGAAGGGGTGTTAGATGTGCAAGAAGTAGGAACAAGAGAGTACAACGTAGTAAAAGAGAGACTGGCAGAAGCAGTAGAAGAAAGCATCAGAAAAGTAGAAAAGCTAACACTAGAAGCTGAACAGAGAGTTAAGGAAGCAGAGGAAGCAAGCAGGGTGATAATGATACACAGCAGAAACAAAGAACAGCCAAAAAAGGGGAGACATTCATCAGTGCAAGAGCCAGATGCTCACTCAACACCGTATAGTGCTGAGAATGAAAAGAGGGGAAGATTACATGACTCAGGTCAGTTATTGGATGATGGGTTCTTAGACAGAAGAAGGAGAGATTTAAGGGAAGAACGAGATAGAGAGAAATTGGATGGGGAGGAGTCTAAAAATAGTACAGACATTGAGGACAAAGAGTCCCTGATAGAGGATGAACCACACACCTATCCCGTCACTTTGAAAGGCTCACTCACAATGCATACCAAACATGGCCCTCCACTGAAGCCCCTACCTGAAACAAGTTACAACCTGCATCAAAGAGACACATTACGACAACCCATACAGTATCAGCACCACCAAATGCCATTAATTTACAGAGGCTCTTATATGGGGGATGTTTATCAGCCCTTCACATATACTGACATGAACTGCATCCTGGATAAAATGCCCCCACCCATGGAGGGAGGTGGGCCCTGAATGACTAAATTTTGCCAATATACACTCGGGCACAAGTTAGCTATGGGCGATTGGAGAGCATTGTTGGGCAAGCAATTGAAGCGTCTGTGGGGACCACCTTACTACCTGATTCAGACCCGTTTGCGCAGCATGCCACCTGTGTGGGAAGGGCAATGAGGGATAGATTTCCGATTCCACCGGAGCAATGCACTCACTCACCTTCACAATGAAGGAGGGTGAGGATATGCCTGCCTTTTTGGCTAGGTGTAAGGACACGTGGACAGATACTGCGGGGAGCCATCCAGGGTCGGATCAGCTACAGACCACATTATTTAGAAATGCTGTTATGGCAGGGATGCCTAAGGAAGTTAAAGAGGCAATGGAGAGTAATCCTGATATCCCAGGTTGTTCTACAGAACAGTGGGAAAAACACTTGACGCACCACATGAAGCATTACAGGACAAAACAGGATGAAGATAAACAGAGCAACGAGTCAGCTCAAGTGCAGTTGCTGAAGTTACAGCTCGATGAGGCTAGAAGGAAGGCTAATGATACAAAGAAGGCCTCCGAAAAGATGACTCATCAGATGGTTCAGCAGCCGTCGCCACAAAACAACCTGCCGAATCTAGACCCAATACCTGATTGGATGCCACACTACCCCCACTATGGGGGCAGGCCTATAGGTGTTCCAGGAGGAATGCGTGGTAGAGGAAGGGGCTGCGGAGGACTCAGAGGTCAGCCACCCAATACCTGTTTTGAATGTGGCCAACCCGGGCATTGGAGAAGAAATTGTCCCATGCTGTGGGGACCCCAGGGAGGCCAGGGATTGATCCGAGGACAGTATGTCCGCTCAAGTCAGCCTCCTTTTCAACAGACTGCTCAGCCTTACCAAGCCCCAAATGCAGTTGCAGCCCCAGTGCAAGGACAGTATACCCAGACTATGCCGGAAGGGCAGGGGTACGAATATTGACGGGGCCCGAGAACCCAGAGGCATGTGGGGTTGGCAGACCCCTATATGCAAATGAAGGTAATGGACAAGGATCTGTCTTTTTTGGTTGACACGGGTGCAAGATTTTCTACCATCACTTGTGATATACCTCAGTCAAACATGTCATCCTCCAGCATCCAGTTAGTAAGGTTCTCGGGTAAACCAGAAAATCTGCCTTTAACATCGCCACTGATCACATCAGTGGCCGGACAGACCTTTCGTCACCAGTATATTTCATCACCTGCATGCCCTGTGAATCTGATGGGCCGCGACTTGCTGGTGAGATGCGGGGCCTCGGTTCTGTGTGGACCAGACGGACTGGTAGTGACCTTTCCAAATGGCTACTCCGTCAACTGTTCTATGACAATGATTCACTCTGGATCCCAAATGGTGCTATCACCGGACACATCACCAATGGCAGAAGGGCAGTGGGCAGATATATACTGGGGACTCCTCGAACCCGAAAACAGGCAGAGCAACGGCATACAGTCCTTATACAACCAATGGCGACCCTGAGTTCAGATGCTGCATCCCTATGCTCCTCCTGCAGATTCCCTTCATGTTACCCTATATTATGATAGAGATGATAATGAAATCTATCAGCATGCATTCTATCAGCACCTAGAAGGGACTCAATGGGATATTTCCTCCATTTGCATTCTGCTAGGGAAAGAAGGTGTGGCGGGTATTGTTGAACTAACTGCAGAACAGTTGGAATGGTATGAAATGTATGAAGAAGCTATACCTCATGTCACATTGGCCGTGCATGCTAAACATCAGGCCAAGGATCTGGGACCTATGTCCAAATGCTTGATGGTGCCAACTGACTGGGTTTGGACTCAGTTACCCGGTTTACAATATTCATCATCTGAGGAAGCCTATAGAATTACGTGCAGGACAACTGACAAGGTACTGCTGGAACATAGGCAGATTGAAAGATTTCATGGCAGGGAAAAAACAGACCATCCACAGGCTGCAGCGATGCTTGACACTCTACCAGATACCTTGTGGTCAGCAAGTTCAACGGACGTTGGTCACTGCAAACACGTCACCCCAATCACATTCGATTTAATAGACCACACTCCGATTTGGCAGAGACAATACTCACACAAACCAGAGACTGAAGCCGGCATTGCCGACACAATTGAAGGATTGTTAGCAGCAGGGGTGCTAGAACCCTCCCAGTCAGCCTGAAACACCCCTATTTTACCTGTAGAGAAGCAGAATACAGGTAAATATAGGATGGCACATGATCTTTGACGGATCAATAGTGTCGTTTCCACTCCAACAGTTCCAGTTCCAAACCCCTACACTGCAATGTCTGTGCTGACCCCTGACCATAAGTGGTTCTCGTGCATTGATCTGGCCAACGCGTTCTTCTGTTTGCCCCTAGCTGATCATCTGAGGGACATTTTTTTGTTCACCTTACAAAGGCCAACAACTACGTTATACAAGGGTCCCTCAAGGGTTCATTTTGTCACCTGGGGTATTTAATCAGGTACTGAAACAGCAGCTGAAGGATCTGACACTCCCAAAGGGGGTGGTATTGATCCAGTATGTGGATGACATTCTTTTGGCGGCACCCGACCATGTTTCTTGTTTGGCAGCCACAAAGCTGTTGCTGCTTCACTGTATAGCGTCGGTTTCAAAGTCTCACGGGCTAAATTGCAATGCTGCAGACAAACGGTGTCTTTTCTGGGTAGAGTTATTTCCGCTAAGGGAACAGGTGTGTCTCCGTCCCATAGATCCTCCATTCTGCATCATACCAAACCAGTCACTGTAAAAGACATGCTCTCATTTCTTGGGTTGGCAGGATACAGCAGACAATTCATTGCATCATATGGGGAGCTCACTTTCCCTCTAAGGGCCATGGTAAATGAACAAGGCATGAGAAATTTGTCGGCCCATTTGCAGTGGACCACAGAGGCAGACGAACGTTTCATACCTCTTAAACAGGCCTTAACGCGGGCTGCTGATTTAGCGGTCCCGGATTACAAAGAACCATTTTTCCTCGATATTTCTGAAAAATTACACACAATAAATGGTGTTCTTTTTCAGAAAAAAGGGGGAGGCAGGCAGGTGCTGATGTATGTAAGTGTTACCCTTGACCCCATAGAGGACAGACACCCGCCATGTACAAGACAAGCAGTAGGGGTAGCAAAAATTCTCCAAAAGGTAGCACATATAGTCATGGGCCATTTACTAACAGTACTGACAATACATAGTATAGTGGCCTACGTGAACTCAATAGCCTTCACAATGACATCACTGCGGCAAACCAGGTTAGAGAAAATCCTGAATGCACCACACATAATTTTTACACACGAAGGAATTAACATGGCTGACAACCTGGGAGAAGGAGAGCCACACATGTGTGAGGAAAGGGTACAGAGAGATGCCAAAGTTAGGGCAGATTTACAGGCAATTCCACTAGTAGACCCAGAAGAAGTGCTGTTCACAGATGGTTGCTGTTACAGACATCCAATTGAAGGACTTAAAGCAGCCTATGTGGTGGTACGACAGACAAGTGAGGGATTTGAGGAAGTGTTGACAGGAAAAGTGACAGGCAAAGAATCAGCCCAGTTGGCTGAATTGCAGGCAGTGATAACAGCGTTAGAATGGTCAGAGGGAAAAAGAGTAAATATCTACACCGACTCTGCATATGTGGCAGGGGCTATACAAGTAGAACTCAGTCAATGGATCAGGGCAGGATTCTTAACAGCAGCAAAAACCCCAATTAAACATGAAAAAGATATGAAAAGATTAGCGGAGGCCCTAATGAAACCTGCCGAAGTGGTGGTGGTCAAGTGTAGAGGATATGATAAAGCTGATACAGTAGTAGCAAAGGGTAATCAGGAAGCAGACTCAGCAGCTAAGAAAGCAGCAGGGTATACAGCACAGTATATAATGATGCAAACAGAAAGAACAGTGTATGACCTGCTGCCTGCTTGCGATGCAAATGTGTTAATAAAAGAGCATGCAGAAAGCCTCTCTTCATGAACTGACAGTATGGAGAGAGAGAGGGGCCACAGAATCAGAAGGGTTTTGGAGGTCACCGGACGGTAGACCAGTGCTACCACCAGGTTTGATAGCTTCCATGCTCCAGGAAGCTCATGGGTTAACACATTGTGGAAAAACACAGATGCAGAGGTATCTGACACATTGGTGGCATCCGTTCTGGCCAGCAATGATCGAAAACTACATCAGAGAATGTAGAACATGTACAGAGTATAATGTGAGAGCAACAGTGAAACCACACAAGGGAAAATTCCCTCTCCCAAGAATGCCAGGTCAGGAAATAGTGATTGACTACACTGACATGATAGAGAGAGGAAAAGGATACCGGTACCTTTTGGTAGCAGTGGATGCATACACTGGTTGGCCAGAAGCGATACCTGCGAAAAAGGAAGACGCAAAAACAGTGATCAAATTCTTGATAAACCAATACATTCCAATGCATGGGTTTCCAAAGAGAGTCAGGTCAGATAATGGCACACATTTTAAGAACAAAGACATGCAAGAAGTTGAAGCAGCTTTAAGACTGAAACATGCGTTTGGAACAGTGTACCATGCTCAGTCACAGGGAAAAGTGGAAAGAATGAATCAGTCCATAAATGGAAAAATAGGAAAAGTGTGTGCACAAACAAAGTTAAGCTGGGTGGATGCCCTACCCTTAGCTTTAACGTCCATTAGAAGCTCAGTAAACTCTATCACAGGGTTCACCCCGTACGAGCTAACAACAGGGCAGCAGTTCCCGGGACCAGGAGCTGGAATACAGATGTTAGAGGGAGGAGGAGCCTCTCTAAGGTACAATCCTTACTATGACCAACTAACAGCTCTGGTGTCAGCTTTCCCCAAACGGGTTGGATCGGAAAAGGGGGATCTACAGAGCCAGGCACCATCTACCACAGACTGGCTCCTGTTGAAGGTAATCAAACGGAAGTGGTCGGAGCAAAGGTGGGCAGGACCTTATCAGATGGTGGAGAGGACATCTCATGCAGTCAGACTACACGGGAAAGGAGAAAGCTGGTACCATTGGAGCCAGTCTGCAGCTACAGAACTGCCAATGAGAACTCTAGAACAACTAAGAACAGAAAAAGAGTAGAAGGATCTTAAACTTTTAATTTTTGCAGGAAGAGGGTTCTGGAAAAAGGGGGAGAGGTTCTCAAGATCCCCAAGGAAAGATTCTTTGGAGAGCATAAGTGAGGACCGGACCGGAACACAAGAAGAATTGGTTTAAAACATATAGGAAAGTTGTGTAAAGGATATAATGTCTATCTCTGTAAGCAGCCCACATTACCCTGGGCTATTGAGGTTGGGAGTTTTTGCTATTATTTTATGTATAAGTGTTATGCCGCTGTTAATAGGGGTATTAACCACGAGGGACAAACACACAGGCGAGGGAGGAAGTCCCAGGAACAAACGATCAATAGGATAAGAGGCGGACAAATGTTTAAGGGAGACGGGGAACCAGGTACATATCAGACATGGTAGCAGCCATGGTACAACATACCAGTTTGACTTATGCGAAGTAATTGATTGTGGCCAAGATACAGGGAGCTGAAGGGAGTATGATGTATATCTTTGCTTCTATGCCATTCACTATGACCCGTGCCCATCGTGGGATAATGTATTAACATGGACTGGGGTACGATGGACCCCCAAGAAGTCGTCACCCTCAGATAATAGATGGAACATTCGAGACCATGTGAGCCTGACAAAGGGGCAACTCAATCATTCCTCAGAGCTAAAAATTCACTTTTGTTAACCCTGACAAAATTCAATATTAATCCTAGTCCCAAAGAGGTACAGATTTACTGTGGGAGTGATGACAGAAGCTTTTATTTTGTAATAGGTGTAGATCAATCTGGAGTGGATAACATGGGATTAGTGAAGGTAACCTTAGTGGACCCTCCTATGAGCCAGCCACAAACTGAAAACACAAGTATGGTGGTAGGACCAAGTTCAGGAGTCATGGTAATAGACCACAACAACCTCATGAGAAGGGACATTATTAAATTAGCCACCGGATATGGGGATAAGAACCTATGGCTGGACTGGATGACAGCGACCGCAACCTCAATGAATATGAGTAATTGCATCGCATGTTCCTCGGCCAGGCCAACCCTATTTACTACCCCAGCCCCATTGTTCCCTAATATAGACCCAACAGGATTTCACTGCATGATGGCCCTCACCATGCAGGCGGACCCTCCAAATTGTACCACCTTAAGTGCTATTTTCCCACCTGTAAAGACTTCCACGTTACCTCCAGTGTTTACCCCAAGGGCCAACAATTACACTTGTTTCGCTCGAAGGTCGAATATAATCTTGGGAGACATGCCCGCTGACTGGTGTCAGGATACGATTAATGTAACCGGCTGGCAGAATGCTTGCACAATGGTTTGGGCCAGAGCTGATCTTTTTTGGTACCGTAGAGATAGAACACTGCATATTAGTCTACTTCCAGATTGGTCTGGAACCTGTGCAATGGTCAGTTGAGGGGTACCCTTATTCCTCTTAGGAGAACGACAGCAGGGAATAAATCCGTATACACGAACACGCAGGGATTTGTTTGATGTCACATCTGGCTCAACCACTTACATAGATGCAATAGGTGTTCCCCGTGGTGTACCTGATGAATATAAATTGGCAGACCAGATAGCAGCAGGATTTGAGAATATCCCAATTATCGGTGCTCTATTTCTAGTCACGCCGAATAAAAACGTTGACCGAATTAATTATGTACATTACAATGTACTCAGGCTAGCCAATAGAACTAGAGATGTGGTGGCGGGACTCTCTGAACAATTGGCAGCGACCTCATTGATGACAGTACAAAATAGAATGGCCTTAGATATGTTGTTAGCGGAAAAGGGGGGAGTGTGCTCTATGTTCGGAGACCAATGTTGTACATTCATCCCCAACAATACGGCACCTGATGGCTCGGTAAATAGAGCTCTGGAAGGACTCAGAACCTTGTCTGAAGAAATGCATGAACATTCAGGTATTGACAATCCTCAAGGAGGCATTTTCGACTCATGGTTTGGGAATTGGAAAGGATTAATTGTGTCTGTGTTTATGTCCCTCATTGGTATGATCATTGTGTTAGTGTTGTGTGGATGTTGTTGTATCCCCTGTATTAGATCTTTGTTGAACAGGGTAATCATTACAGCAATTGAAGGGAAGGCTCCGCCGCCCTACCAGATGTCACAAATGGAGACGGAAACCATGGCTCTGGCAAGAAGGGAAGACTATGCATCGGAGAGCGAATGTGATGTATAGAACTGGTTCATTGGTCTCATTTTTATGAGACCAAAAGGGGGACTTGTATATATATGGCTTGCTTGTAAATAGGTGGCTGGCTGCGAGTGTAAATGTACTCGGCATTCAGAAGACTTTGGTGATGCTGTGTAACGCGCGCAGAAAGAGGTCACGTGATGCTCTGTTTTGAGCGCCAAAGGAGTGCGAGGAGGTCCCGTGATGCACTGTTGCGTGCGTGGGAGGAGGTCCCGTGATGCTCTGTTGCGTGCGTGGGAGGAGGTCACATGATGCTCTGTTTCGACCGCCGGAGGAGTGCGAGGAGGGCACGTGGTGCTCTGTTTCGCGCGCGAGGTCACGTGAGGCTCTGTTTCGCGGGCAAAAGAAGGTCACGTGGGGTCGGACATCCGGGAGCGCAAGGAGGCGGAGAATGGAGTTGGATCAACAGCCAATCAGAAGACAATCCCACCTCAGTGATTGCATGACGTTTTTTATTGTATAAAAGACTGGGGCAGGGACAGGAAGAGGTCTTACTTTTGGGAACTGACACACGTTGTAGTTTGTCAGGGACAGAAAGATCTAGACCCAGAGCTCTGTATACTTTGTCCACTTACTGCTAATATAAACTAAGAGTGTGAGACCGAACATCTTCTCCTGTTGCTTCATTTAAAGAACACACAGGACTAGGCTCACACATAGAAGAAAGTAAGCTGGTAGATTGAGCCAAAGTCCTACAAAGGTTGGAGTCAAACTTGGGACCCTGGCACTGTGAGGCAGCAGTGCTAATCACAGCAACCATGCCATTCTAGGGGGCACATTTTTAAGGTGAGAGGAGAGAGATTTAACAAAGAATTGAGAGGCAAATTTTTTTACACAGAGGGCAGTTCATGTGTGTAATCAACTTACTGAGGAAGTGATGGATGTGGGTACAATCGCAACTTCTAAAAGAGAGCTGGATAAGGAAACGAGTAGGAAAGGTTTGGAGGGATATGGGCCAGGAACAGGTGGTCGGGACTAGTTTAATTTGGGATTAGGTTCGGCATGGACTGGTTGGACAAAAGGGTCTGTTTCCATGCTGTATGTCTCTAAAGAGCTACCCTGATGCTGACCATATAACCATTATCAATTCTCATTAAAGACCAATCTGTTTCTCTAAAGTCCTTTAGGGGAGGAATTTGGTCATTCTTACCTGGTCTGGCCTATCTGTGACTCCACATCTATTGAATTATGATTGACTCTTAACTGCTCTCTGGGAAATTGGGGATGAGCTAGCCCAGCCAACGACACTTACATCGTATGAATAACTAGACAATATTTAAAATCACAGATTACAGTGATTGCTGAAGGAAATATAAACTGGTTTTCTTCAGGGTCCAATTTCTACAGGTTTTACTGCAGAGTACAGAGAGAGCTGCTGGAGATCTGATGGTTTTTCCCTGTATTATTCACTGACCCAATCTGTTTGGTTACTTGAGAACCAATCACTTAGCTGTTGGCATGCAGAAGACCTTGGTCATCAATAATTGATCACTAATCCACAAACCAATCACATAGTTATGATTGGCTAAATCTCCATTTCTCAAACCCTTGGATCCAGCTAGTCTGCACCTTCTCCTACTACTGTTTGAACCAGTGACTGTATACAGTGCCTTCAATAAGTATCAAGTCATTGCTTTCAAAAACATCCAGTTATTTTTCAACAATTCTTGGCTTTCAAAACAGTTCTTTTGTCATTTCAGTCATTAGTAAAACACAGAAATTTAAGAAGTCTTTACACTAGTGACAAGCATACAATCCAATGAGTCATCAGATCCACAGCACATTATAGCTGAAAGGCTTTTATGGCGGCTGTCCAAGCTTCAGTGCACCCTTCAATGCATAATCCTGGACCTTTGGAATGTGCCAGTTTGCAAACCTGGTTGAGGACAACTCTTTGGATTGGAAGCCCAGCAAGTTTAAAGTAAAGATTGAAAAGGGACTTGAGGAGCTACGTTTTCACACAGAGGGTGGTTCATATATGGAATGAATGGCCAGAGGAAATGATAGATGTAGGTACAACTAAAACACTTAAAAGACATTTGGAAGGTACTTGAATAGGAAATGTTTAGAAGGATATGGGTTTAGTTTAGTTTGGGAAACTTAGCATGGATGAGTTGAAACTACTGTATGACTTTATGATTCTGTGACAATGATTCTAATTTTAAAAAATTACTTTCACTAAGCTGGTGGTCCTCTAGTAGCAGATAATGTTTTTTTCTGTGTCTGTCTCTGGAAACAGCCCTTAAATTTCAGAGTCCTGCATCTCTGAGTTGTTCAAGATAAAGCTCAATAAAGACTATTCATCTCTCAATAGATCGTCTTTGCAAAGGAACGTTCCATAAGGGATATATAACAGTCTTTTCATTATTACAGTAATCTCATGATCGATGTGCGGTGGTGCAGAGAGTCCAGACATGTATGAACATTTTGACAGAGCTTGTCCTTCTCACCAGCAGCCGTGCTACATCTTGGCCTGTGTTGAATGTTCCAGCAAAGAGGCATTCTGATAGAAATGCCTTCAACCTTTTGCCCATGGAGTAGCTGAATAGTTACCTTGTAAAGGTTAGAAGAATTAAAACCTTCTCTGACTCCAGGTTAACTTTAAAACTGGCTTCCTTCCCAATCCAAGAACACCCAACTAACCCACACTTACCTCTGCCAATACACAACACACACTCCCCTCATACCCACTTACCTGCCATGTTATCTCTTTATCCAATTGCCACCTTGTCACCTCATTCACTTACCTACAATCCTATCCCCTCACTGACCTCCCTGCACCCAAACCCCTCACCCACCTGTTACCGTCTCAGATGAGGAAAATATTGTGTTTTCCCTCCGTATACAGTATTGTGCATGATGTTCCTCTGGACATGATACAAGTGCTTTCAGACAAAATAGAAGGTGGCTCGAGTGACCACTGGCCCATAAGGTCAGGGAATGGGCCAGACCTACACAACAGACAGCAACGTCCAGGCATCACACACACGATAATCAGATTCTTATGATCAATGGAGAAGGAGAGTTGTTCCCACATGCCCAGTTTCTGCCTCACCTTGGCTATATGCCCCTTCCACTTTTTGACACCAATCCAGACCATAACTCCAGTACTGTCAGATCAAGTCACAAATATCAAGTCACAAGTAACTATAAGCTGAATATTCTGAGCGATGGCCATCACAGATAGACTCAGTTAGAGACAAAAAAAATACTTCAGATGCTGGAATCCAAGGTGGATAAGCTACAGGCTGGAAGAACACAGGAAGCCAGGCAACATAAGGAGGTGGAGAAATCAATGTTTCAGGTGTAACCCTTCTTCAGGACTCCACAACTCTAGCCCGAACAGCCAATCTGCGAATGTAGAGAAATGGAGAGCAAACCTGTTCAGACCTGTGAATGGTCCATTCACAACGCTGAGCAGTTCATGAGCAGCTCATTTCAGAAGGTAGTCACCCTACAGCTTTAGAAAGTGCAGGCACGGAAGGAAAGGGTGACTGCCAATCAAGAGATGAATCAAGCAAGTAGTGAGGGAATCCCTCAGGTGCACCTCACTTGAAAATCATATTTTTGGCCTGGTAAATGGTAGCAGTGCTGCTTCCTCAGTGGAAGCCAGCCAAACACACATTCATGACAGTCTGGGTGGTCCAACTGTTCAAAGGGCAGGGAGAAGTGTAGAACAGCGATTGTGGTAGGGGATTCATTAGTGAGGAAAGTAGACAAGCTCTTTTGTGGCTGCATATTCTGGGTAATCCAAGATGGAGGATTGAAAAATTTCTGGCTGTAACAGGCTGCCCTTTTTTTGAAGAAATTTAGGTGTTGGAAATGATTTCCTCGCATTCCAGGAGCAGCAATTAGTGTTTTATATGCTGTGTGCGATTGTTTTGGAACTTTTGAAAAAAAAAGTCAAAACAACAGCAGTTTTAAAAGGGAGAAAGACAGACAAAGGCAGGAAGCATGTGGTCTGTAAGGGAGAGAGAAAGAAAGAAACCCACACTGCTAACTGACACAGCACTAAATCTGCACAGTTACTGCCTTTGCTGTTTGAATTCATGTATTGCTGGACATTGGAGTGTGTCTAGGAAAACTTAACAAACAGGGAAATTCACAAGTGATCTTGGAGGAACCTGTATGGGAGAGGTCACAGAGAAACAGATAAGTAAATAGTTTTCGATATGGCCTTGCTGCGAATCTACAATAGTGAATAGAGTGGACTCTTCCTTGATTACATGTTTTTATTGGGATCTGTCTCTGGATAAAATTTTAAAAATATAAGCCATAAGTATTAAGTTAGCCTGGAGCAAGTGTTTTGTAGAGCAATAAGACAATGTTATTTCCTGGGTCTGTACATTGGAAGGAGCAAAATGGCCTTTAGTAGAATGATATGCTCTTCTTGTCAGATATGGGAGTTTCAGAGAGTTTAAGGGTTACTGAGAACTATATCTGCAATAAATGTCACTGGTTGTGAATCCTGTCAAATTGAAAGGAACAGTTGGAGCAACAGTTAGAGGCAACAAGGAACTTACAAGAGCTAGGGGGTTTGATAGATGGCAGTTATAGGAAGGGAGAAAAGCTACAGATACAGTCAGGTAGATAGGTTAACTCTAGGAAAAGTACTACAGGAGTCTTCTGTGGCTATCCCCATCTCAGGCAGGTATGCTGTTTTGAAAAATGTAAAGGGCGATGGGCTCTCCAGGGAATGTAGCACAAATAGCCAAGTTTCTCATATCAAGACAGGCCATAATCTAATGACAGGTACATTGGGTTCAAGCGATTAATTGTGTTAGGGAACTCTCCAATCAGGGGCACAGACAGACGTTTCTGTGGCCAGCAGCAATAAATCAGAATGGTGTGTTGCCTCCATGATGCCAGGATTAAGGATGTCTCAGAGAGGGTGCAGAATGTTCTCAAAGGGAAGAGGGATCAGCAGGAGGTTATTGCACACATTGGTACCAATGACATAAGAAGGGGAAAGGATGAGATTCTGAAGGGAGAACATAGAAAGTTAGGCAGGAATTTAAAAAGGAGGTCCTCAAGGGGAGTAATATCTGGATTACTCCCACTGCTACGAGCTGGTGAGGGTAGGAATAGGGGGATAGAGCAGATGAATGCATGGCTGAAAAGCTGGTGAATGGGAGAAGGATTCACATTTTTGGATCATTGGAATGTCTTTAGGTCTAGAAGTGACCTGTACAAGAAAGATGGATGGGACCTCAATTGGTAGGGGACTAAATACCAGCAGGGAGATTTGCTAGTGCTGTTCGGGAGGATTTAAACGAGTAAGGTGGGGGGGGGGGGGTTGGTGGGACCCAGGGAGATAGTGAGGAAAGAGATCAATCTGAGACTGGTACAGTTGAGAACAGAAGCAAGTCAAACAGTCAGGGCAGGCAGGGACAAGGTAGGACTGACAAATTAAACTGCATTTATTTGAATGCAAGAGGCCTAACAGGGAAGACAGTTGAACTCAGGGCATGGTTCGGAACATGGGACTGGAATATCACAGCAATTACAGAAACGTGGCTCAGGGATGGAAAGGACTGGCAGCTTAATGTTCCAGGATACAACTGCTATAGGAAGGATAGAAAGGGAGGAAAGAGAGGAGGGGGAGTGGTCTTTTTGATAAGGGATAGCATTACAGCTGTACTTAGGGAGGATATTCCTGGAAATTCAGGGAGGTTATTTGGGTGGAACTGAGAAATAAGAAAGGGATGATCACCTTATTGGGATTGTGTTATAGACGCCGGAATAGTCAGCAGGAAATTGAGAAACAAATTTGTAAGGAGATCTCAGCTAGGTGAGGACAGTGCAGGAGGGAGAGAGAGAGAAAACCTGCAGTTACTGCCTTGGCTGTTTTTGAATTCATGTGTCGCTGGACATCAGAGTGCATCTGGGAAAATTAACAAACAGTGAATTTCACAACTAATCTTGGAGGAACTGATTTGGGCGAAGTTCAAAATACAGAATCAGAAAAGTTAATTGTTGTTTTAAGTCTGTCCAAGAGAAAGGCTGCATCAGCATTGCCAAAGGCATAGACCAGCTAACTGTGCAGAGAGAAAGGAAGAACAAAAGCAGCTTCACAGTCCCACAGACACAGACAGAGACAGAGTGACTGCACAAATCTACAGGAGACTCGAAGTATTGTAAACTTAAGGGGCTGAATAGAATTGGAGATATAATTGTTTTTAGCAAAAGCTAATTTAATGTTTTACCTATTAAAGTTGGGAGGGTTTTGCATTGATACCGCCTTATGTTCATTGACTGCTTTGGTACTGTGAGATAGTCGGGCAAATTCATTTGTACTTTCTGATTGGAGTTGTATAGCTTGTTTTAAGGAGGGAGTAGACAAAGAAAAGTTAATTGTTGTTTTAAGTCTGTCCAAGCAAAAGGCTGTATTAGTGAGTACATTGGGTTCTTTCTTGATTATATGTTTTTGGAGATAAGTCTCTTGATTAAACTTAAAATATAAGCCATAGCTACTAATTTAACCTGGTGCAGTGTTTTGTAGAGGAATAATACGGTGTTATTTTCTGGGTCTGTAGATTGTGAAGGAGCAAAAATGTCCTTTCCAGTGATATGTACTTCTTGTCAGATGTGGGAGTTTGAAGAGAGTTTAAGGGTTATTGTGGATTATATCCGCCATAACTGGTGTTGGATGCGAATCTTATCAGATTGAGTGGATCAGTTGGAGAGACAGATAGAAGCAATGAGGAATTTGCAACAGCAACAGTATGTGATGGATGGCAGTTATAGGAAGGGGGGAAGTCTCAGATACAGTCACATAGATGGGTTAACTCCAGGAAAGGTAAGAGAGATAGGCACCTCGGGCAGGAGTCTTCTGTGGATATACCCATTTCAAACAGGTATGCTGTTTTGGAAAATGTAGGAGGTGATGGATTCTCAGGGGAATGTAGCACGAACAGCCAAGTTTCTGGTATTGAGACTGGCTCTAATGCAAAGAGGGGTACGTCGGCTTCCAAGAGATCAATTGTGTTGGGGGATTCTGTAGTCAGAGGTAGACAGACGTTTCTGTGGCCAGCAGAGAAAAAGCAGAATGATGTGTTTTTTCCCTGGTGCTAGGATCAAGGATGTCTCAGAGAGGGTGCAGAATGTTTTCACAGGGGAGAGGGGTCAGTAAGAGGTCATTGTCCACACTGGAACCAATGACATAGGAAGGGAAAAGGTTGAGATTCTGAAGGGAGAGTTAGGCAGAAATTTTAAAAGGTGGTCCTCAAGGGTAGTAATATCTGGATTATTCCCAGTGCTACGAGCTAGTGAGGGCAGGAATAGGAGAATAGAGCAGATGAATGCATGGCCGAGGAGCTGGTGTATGGGAGAAGGATTCACATTTTTGGATCATTGGAATCTCTTTTAGGGTGGAAGTGACCTGTACAAGAAGGGCGGATTGCACCTAAATTGGAAGGGGACTAATATACTGGCAGGGAAATTTGCTAGAACTGCTTGGGAGGATTTAAACTAGTAAGATTGGTGGGGGTGGGACCCAGGAGATAGTGAGGAAAGAGATCAATCTGAGACTGGTACAGTTGAGAACAGAAGTGAGTCAAACAGGGCAGGCAGGGACAAGATAGGACTAATAAATTAAACTGCATTTATTTCAATGCAAGGGGCCTAACAGGGAAGGCAGATGAACTCAGGGCATGATTAGGAACACTGGACTGGGATATCATAGCAATTACAGAAACATGGCTTAGGGATGGGCAGGACTGGCAGCTTAGTGTTCCAGGATACAAATGCTGCAGGAAGGATAGAAAGGGGGCAGGGAGAGTGGCATTTTTGATAGGGATAGCATTACAGCTGTCTGAGGGAGGATATTCCTGGAAATACATTCAAGCAAGTTATTTGAGTGGAACTGAGAAATAAGAAAGGGATGATCGCCTTATTGGGATTGTATTATAGACCTCCTAATAGTCAGAGGGAAATTGAGAAACAAACTTGTCAGGAGATCTCAGCTATCTGTAAGAATAATAGGATAGTTATGGTAGGGGATTTTAACTTGAAAAATGTGTTGCTGGAAAAGCGCAGCAGGTCAGGCAGCATCCAAGAAGCAGGGGAATCGACGTTTCAGGCATAAGCATTCCTGAAGAAGGGCTTATGCCCGAAACGTCGATTCCCCTGCTTCTTGGACGCTGCCTGACCTGCTGCGCTTTTCCAGTAACACATTTTTCAGCTCTGATCTCCAGCATCTGCAGTCCTCACTTTCTCCTAGGGGATTTTAACTTTCCAAACATCGACTGGGACTGCCATAGTGTTAAAGGTTCAGTTGGAGAGGAATTTTTTAAGTCTGTACAAGACAATTTTCTGATTCAATATGTGGATGTACCTACTAGAGAGGGTGCAAAACTTGACCTACTCTTGGGAAATAAGGCAGGGGAGGTGACTGAGGTGTCAGTGGGGGAGCACTTTGGGGTCAGCAACCATAATTCTATTCGTTTTAAAATAGTTGTTGTGGTTCTGTTCGCCGAGCTGGGAATTTGTGTTGCAGACGTTTCGTCTCCTGTCGAGGTGACATCCTCAGTGCTTGGGAGCCTCCTGTGAAGCGTTTCTGTGATGTTTCCTCCGACATTTATAGTGGCTTGTCTCTGCCGCTTCCGGTTGTCAGTTCCAGCTGCCCGTTGCAGTGGTCAGTATATTGGGTCCAGGTCGATGTGCTTATTGATTGAATCTGTGGATGAGTGCCATGCCTCTAGGAATTCCCTGGCTGTTCTCTGTTTGGCTTGTCTAATAATAGTTGTGTTGTCCCAGTCGAACTCATGTTGCTTGTCATCTGCATGTGGCTACTAAGGATAGCTGGTCATGTCGTTTCGTGGCTCATTGGTGTTCATGGTTGCGGATCGTTAGCTGTCTTCCTGTTTGTCCTATGTAGTGTTTTGTGCAGTTCTTGCATGGGATTTTGTACACTACATTGGTTTTGCTCATGCTGGGTATTGGGTCCTTCATTCTGGTGAGTTGTTGTCTGAGAGTGGCTGTTGGTTTGTGTGCTGTTATGAGTCCTAGTGGTCGTAGTAGTCTGGCTGTCAGTTCAGAAATGCTCTTGATGTATGGTAGTGTGGCTAGTCCTTTGGGTTGCAGCATGTCCTCGTTCCGTTGTCTTTCCCTTAGGCATCTGTTGATGAAATTGCGTGGGTATCCGTTTTTGGCAAATACATTGTAGAGGTGTTCTTCTTCCTCTTTTTGCAGTTCTGGTGTACTGCAGTGTGTTGTGGCCCTTTTGAACAGTGTCTTGATGCAACTTCTTTTGTGTGTGTTGGGGTGGTTGCTTTTGTAGTTCAGGACTTGGTATGTGTGTGTGGCTTTCCTGTATACCTTTGTGGTAAATTCTCCGTTCGGTGTTCTCTGTACCATCACGTCTAGGAATGGGAGTTGGTTGTCCTTTTCTTCCTCTCTAGTGAATTGGATTCTTGTGAGTGTGGCGTTGATGATCTGGTGTGTGTTCTCTATTTCTGTATTTTTAATGATTACAAAGGTGTCATCCATATATCTGACCCACAGTTTGGGTTGAATTTGTGGTAAGACTGTTTGTTCTAATCTTTGCATTACCACTTCTGCTATGAGTCCAGAGATGGGTGAGCCCATGGGTGTGCCGTTGATTTGTTCATATATTTGGTTGTTGAATGTGAAGTGTGTTGTGAGGCACAGGTCCAGTAGTTTGAGTATGCCGTCTTTGTTGATAGGTTCACCATCCTGTTGTCTGTTCTGTATGTCCAGCAGGTTGGCTATTGTTTCTCTGGCTAGGATTTTGTTGATAGAGGTGAACAGTGCCGTTACATCGAATGAGACCATAGTTTCTTCCTTGTCTATGTTTATATTTCTGATGATGTCCAAGAATTCCTGTGTTGACTGTATAGAGTGCCTGGATCCGCTGATCAGGTGTTTCAGTTTCTGCTGTAGTTCTTTAGCCAGTTTGTGTGATGGTGTCCCTGGTAGTGATACTATGGGTCTGAGTGGGATGTCTGGTTTGTGCACTTTCAGTAGTCCATAGAATCTGGGGGTGTTGTTGCTTTCAGGTTTCATTCTTTGTAGGTCAAACCTGGTTATCTGTCTGTTTTTTTGTGGGTTCCTCAGTGTGTTGTTTATCCTATTGGTGAGCTGTCCTATGGGTGGGGTCAAACTCCCTCTTTTGGTAGGTGTTGGTATCTGCAAGTAGTTGTTGCGCTTTTTTGATGTACTCTTCGATAACCAGATGGGCCAATGGGCTGAGAAGCAGCAGATGGAGTTTACTTCAGATAAATGCGAGGTGCTGCATTTTGGGAAAGCAAATCTTAGCAGGACTTATACACTTAATGGTAAGGTCCTAGGGAGTGTTGCTGAACAAAGAGACCTTGGAGTGCAGGTTCATAGCTCCTTGAAAGTGGAGTCGCGCAGGTAGATAGGATAGTGAAGAAGGCGTTTGGTATGCTTTCCTTTGTTGGTCAGAGTATTGAGTACAGGAGTTGGGAGGTCATGTTGCAGCTGTACAGGACATTGGTTAGGCCACTATTGGAATATTGCATGCAATTCTGGTCCTCTTCCTATCGGAAAGATGTTGTGAAATTTGAAAGGGTTCCAAAAAGATTTCCAAGGATGTTGTCAGGGTTGGAGGATTTGAGCTATAGGGAGAGGCTGAACAGGCTGGGACTGTTTTCCCTGGAGCACGGAGGCTGAGGGGTGACCTTATAGAGGTTTACAAAATTATGAGGGGCATCAATAGGATAAATAGACAAAGTCTTTTCCATGGGTAGGGGAGTCCAGAACGAGAGGGCATAGGTTTAGGGTGAGAGGGGAAAGACATAAAAGAGACCTAAGGGGCAACCTTTTCACGCAGAGGGTGGTACGTATATGGAATGAGCTGCCAGAGGATGTGGTGGAAGTTGGTACAATTGCAACATTTAAGAGGCATTTGGATGGGTATATGAATAGGAAGGGTTTGGAGAGTTATGGGCTGGGTGCTGGCAAGTGGGACTAGATTGGGTTGGGATATTTGGTCGGCATGGACAGGTTGGACCGAAGGGTCTGTTTCCATGCTGTACATCTCTATGACTCTATCTGTAAGAATAATAGGGTGGTTATAGTAGGGGATTTTAACTTTCCAAACATAGACTGGGACTGCCATAGTGTGAAGGGTTTAGATGGAGAGGAACTTGTTAAGAGTGTACAAGAAAAGTTTCTGAGTCAGTATGTGGATGTACCAACAAAAGAAGGTGCAAAACATGACCTACTCTTGGGAAATAAGGCAGGGCAAGGTGACTGAGGTATCGGGGGGGGGGGGGGAAGGGAGCACTTTGGGGCCAGCAACCATAATTATATGAATTTTAAAATAGTGATGGAAAAGGATAGACCGGATCTAACAGTTGAAGTTCTAAATTGGAGAAAGGCTAATTTCGATGGTCTTCGGCCAGAACTTTCAAAAGCTGATTGGTTGCAGATGTTCGCAGGTAAAGGGATGGCTGGAAAATGGGAAGCCTTCAGAAATGAGATAATGAGAGTCCAGAGACAGTAAATTCCTGTTAGGGTGAAAAGAAAGGCTGGTAGGTGTAGGGAATGCTGGATGACTAGAGAAATTAATGGTTTAGTTACAAAAAAGAAGGAAGCATATGTCAGGTATAGACAGGAGAGATCGAGTGAATCCTTAGAAGAATATAAAGGCAGTAGGAGTATACTTAAGAGGGAAACCAGGAGGGCAAAAAGGGGACATGAGATAGCTTTGGGAAATAGGGTTAAGGAGAATCCAAAGGGTTTTTACAAATACATTAAGGACAAAAGAGTAATTAGGGAGTGAGAAGGGCCCCTCAAAGATCAGCAAGGCTGCATTTGTGTGGAGACACAGGAGATGGGAGAGATACTAAACAAGTATTTTGCATCAGTGTTTACTGTGGAGAAGGACATGGAAGGTATAGAATGTGGGGAAATAGATGGTGGCATCTTGAAAAATGTCCATATTATAGAGGAGAAAGTGCTGAATGTCTTGAAATGCATAACCGTGGATAAATCCCCAGGACCTGATCGGGTGTACCCTAGAACTCTGTAGGAAGCTAGGGAAGTGATTGCTGGGCCTTTTGTTGAGATATTTGTATCATCAATGGTCACAGGTGAGGTGCTAGAAGACTCGAGGTTGTCTAATGTGGTGCCATTGTTTAAGAAAGGGAGCAGGGACAAGCGAGGGAACTGTAAACCAGTGAGCCTGACCTCAGTGGTGGGCAAGTTGTTGGAAGGAATCCTGAGAGACAGGATTACCATGTATTTGGAAAGGCAAGGACTGATTAGAGATAGACAACATGGCTTTGCGCATGGGAAATCATGCCTCATGAACTTGATTGAATTTTTTGAAAAAGTAACAAAGATGATTGATGAGGGCAGAGTGGTAGATGTGACCTATATGGACTTCAGTTAGGCATTAGGCAAGGTTCCCCATGGGAGACTGATTCGCAGGGTTAGATCTCATGGAATATCGGGAGAACTAGCCATTTGGATACAGAATTGGCTCGAAGGTAGAAGACAAAGATGGATGCTGGACGGTTGTTTTTCAGACTGGAGGCCTGTGACCAGTGAAGTGCCACAAGGATTGGTACTAGGTCCACTAGTCATTTATATAAATGATTTGAATATGAACATAGGAGATATAGTTAGTAAGTTTGCAGATGACACCAAAATTGGAGGTGTAGTGGACAGTGAAAAAAGTTACCTCAGATTACAATAGAATCTTGATTAGGTGGACCAATGGGCTGAGGAGTGGCAGATGGAGTTTAACTTAGATAAATGTGCTGCATTTTGGGAAAGCAAATCTTAGCAGGACTTGTACACTTAATGGTAAGGTCCTAGGGAGTGTTGCTGAATAGAGACCTTGGAGCGCAGGTTCATAGCTCCTGGAAAGTAGAGTTGCAGGTAGATAGGATAGTGAAAAAGGCGTTTGGTATACTTTTGTTTATTGGTCAGAGCATTGAATATAGGAGTTGGGAAGTCATGTTGCGGCTGTACAGGACATTGGTTCGACCACTTTTGGGGTATTGCGTGCAGTTCTGGTCTCCTTTCTATCAGAAAGATGTTGTGAAGCTTGAAAGGGTTCAGAAACGATTTACAAGGATGTTGTCAGGGTTGGAGGATTTGAGCTATAGAGAGAGAGGCTGAATAGGCTGGGGCTGTTTAATGTGGAGCATTGAAGAATGACAGGTGACCTCATAGACATTTACAAAATCATGAGGGGCATGGATAGGACAAATAGACAAAGTCTTTTCCTTGGGATATGGGAGTCCAGAACTAGAGGGCATAGTTTTAGGGTGAGAGGAGAAAGATATAAAAGGGACCAAAGGGGCAAATATTTCATGCAGAGAGTGGTGTGTATATGGAACAAGCTGCCAGAGGAAGTGGTGGAGGTAGGTACGATTGCAACGTTTAAAAGGTATCTGGATGGGTATATGAATAGGAAGGGTTTGGAAGGATATGGGCCAAGTGCTGGCAAATGGAACTAGATTAGGTTGGAATATCTGGTCAGCATGGATGAGTTGGACTAAAGGGTCTGTTTCCATGCTGTACATCTTATGACTCTATGTCTCTATGATTCTATGAGGTGTAACTCCAAGCTGGTAGGTTGGCTGCTGGGTGTCAGGGACAAGTATGTCATGGGATGCAGGGCATTCTGAAGAATACCCCCCCATGTTGGGACCAATGATAAGGAAGAAAGTGAGAAATGAAGTCCTGTAAGCAGACCTTACAGAGCCACATTATAAATTGAAAAGTAGGATGACAAAGGTATTTTTCTGAGTGGCAGACAATCATGAAAATAGGAATAGGATAGAGTAGATGAATGTATGGCTGGAGAGATGGTGCAGGAGGGAACGCTTTAGATTCCAGAGGCCACTGAGACCTCCTCTGGGAGAAGTGGGACCTGTGCAAGTTGGGCAAGTTACATCTGAATAGAATGGGATGAACACCCTTGAGGGGATGTTTGCTAATGCTGTTAGGGTTGATTTAAATTAGATTGGCAGGGGGTTGGGATCCTGTCAAATACACCACAGTGGGGTGAAGCTGAGTTGGAATTAGAAGTGAGTGAAACTGGAAAGCAGAGGGAACATATGCATGATAAAGAAGAAGTGAGTTTAAAAAGGCTAAAGTGAATATATTTTAATGCAAGGAGTCTGAAGAATAATTTAGATGAACAGATGGCACACAGAGTTTGATTTTATAGCTATGATTGAGACTTGGCTGACAGATGGGGAGAACTGGCAATTTAATATTCCTGGTTATAGGGTGTTCAGATGAGATAGTGAAGGGTATAGAAGACCTACAGGTGTTGGAATATTGATCAAAGAATTAATTACATCATTTATATATCTTTGAAGGAACATCAAATGAAGCTAAACAATGTATGTGAAGGTTAAAATTAAGAAAAAAAAAGCTTAGAGCAAATGCCAAGGGCTCAATATGTAGAGCCCTTGAAGAGAAAAAGAAGAGTGGAGTTGTAGACAATTAAGAAAGCTAAGAGATTGCATGAGAAAGCATTGGCAGGAAGAGTAAAGGCAAAGCAAAAACGGTTTAATATACAAAGTACATAAAAATAACTGTGTAAATAATAGAGCCAAATATGGACCGTAGAAGTAATGTGTTTGAACTTAGAAGGGAGGAGCACAGTCCTTAATGAATACTGTTTTGGACCAGACCAAATCCCCTCAAAACATGTCAGGGAGATAATCTACACCATAACTTTTTCCAATTTTAAAGGCAAGTGACAGGCATTGTGCTCCAGAAGCAATTTGTTTGGTAAAACTATCAGGCTTGAAACAAAACACACTTTATTCATGCACTATAATTAAAATATAGACAAAATAAAACTAAAATAATTGGTTTAACTGTAATTTTGTTGAAATGTTTAATAAAATAATAAACTACTCATTAACTGTTCCAATATGATAATGTCTGGGGTTAGGTCCACACCCCTTCAACGACTCACCCTTCACTCCCAGCACCTTCCCTTGCTGCATGAGGCATAAAACCTGCGCCCACACCTCCTCCCTTACCTCCGTCTAAGGACCCAAAAGATCTTTTCACATCCGGCAGAGATTTTCCTGCACTTCCACCCATCTTATCTACTGCATCTGATGCTCTTGATGTGCTCTCCTCTACAACGGGGAGACAGGACACCAATCTGCGGAGCATTTCAGGGAACATCTCTGGGACACATGCACCAAACAACTCCACTGCTCTGTGGCCGACCACTTCAACTCCCCCCCTCCCCACCCCACCAAGGACATGCAAGTCCTGGGCCTCCTCCACCAACAAATGAAAGCCACCCGCCAACTGGAGGAAGAATGCTGCTGCTTTGGGATCCAATAACCACAGGGCATCAACATCACTAGTTTCAAATCTCCTCTCCCCCAACACATCCCAGATATAACCTTCCAACTCAGCATCACCGTCTTGACCTGTCCTACCTGTCCAGCTTCCTTCCCACCTAGCCGCTCCACCGTCCCCACCAACCTATCACAATTACCCCTACCTGCATTCACCTATCACCTTTCCACCTACCTTTCTCCAGCCCTACCCCCACCCCACCCCCGTTTATCTCTCATGCCCGTTCACCCCCCCCCCCACCCCACATCCCTTATGCCTGAAATGTTTACTTTCCTGCTCCTCGGTTGCTGCCTTATCTGCTGTGCTTTTCCAGCACCACCTATTTCGACTCTGACTTCTACAGCATTTGCTGTCCTCACTTTCTCCTAATATGATAACATCCCATAAGCACACCCTGGGCATAGGCAAATTCAGTAACATAGATTGTCTTGCATGTTTTTCTAGCAGAAGGAGAAGAACCCAAGCATTTAGCTGTAGCAAGGACTCAGAAATGTAGCAACCCCAACATCTACTGAAGGCTAAAGCTAAAATCCTGATTCTGTGGGAACTTGATCTCACCCATTCAGCTGCCTGTACAGCTCCAAATGTTTTTTTAAAAACCCAAGGCCTGAGAAGCTGCTTACTCTATAGGTTTGAAACAGACCACTTTGTTTCAACCTCTCTTCATATAAAAAACAGGACAAAATACACCTTTTAAAGCCATAATATTATCATAATACCTTGCATCAGCCTTCACAATTTAAAAGGATGACACAGCTAGAGTGGAGCACAGTGAAATATTAAAATAATTTAACATAGAGAAGGGAGATAACAGTGGGATTTATTAGCCCGAAAAGTGATTAAATCAGCAGGTTTGGATGAAATTGTATTCCAATCTGTTGGTGGAGGCAAGAGAGGAGATATCAGGGCTCTAGCAGCAATTTTCAAATCCTCTCTGGCCACTCAAAGGACTGGAAGACTGCTAGTGATGTCATATTATGAAGAAATAAAAGAAGAGATACATTAGAACTTTACAGGACATTCTGTCTCACCTCATTAGTGGGGAATTTGTAAGAAAGAACTGAGGGACAGAATGGTGCTGCACTTGGAGAGACATAGATTAATCGAAGATACTCAGTATCAATTTGATAAGGGAAAGTCATGATGCCAAATTGATTGATTTGTCTCAACTCCATTTTCCTATCCACTCTCCATAATCCTTCAACCCATTATTAAAAATCTCTATCTCCTCCTTAAATTTACTCAAAGTCCCATCATCCACCACGCTCTGGAGCAGTGAATTCCACAGCTCCACAACCATTTAAGAGAAGTAATTTCTCCTTATCTCTGTTTTAAGTCTGCTACTTCTTGTCCTAAAACTGTGACATCTCATTCTAGTTTGCCCCACGTGAGGAATCATCTTCTCTACGTCTGCTATCAATGCCCTTTAGCATTTTATTTACATCAATTTGAACCCCTCTCATTCTTCTAAATTATTCTAACACACACACCAGCCGGTTTTGAAACAGTTTCTGGTGTTAGAATACTGAATGGGCTCTCAAACTCTTAGCATTCGCCTGTACCTGTACTTTTGTTTTTGCCACTGTTTACCTATTATTTACTTATCTCTGCTACTTAACTCTGTGATCTGCCTGTATTGCTCGCAAAACAAAGTTTTTCAGTGTGCCTCAGTACACGTGACAATAAATTCAATTCTAGAAACTGAAGGCCTAACCTGCTCAACTTCTCTTCCAAAGATAATTCCTCATCTCTGGAATCAATCTAACAAATATCCTCTAAACTAACTCCAATACAACTACATCCGTTCCTCAAGGGCACCAAAATTGGATATAGTACTCTAGGTGTGGTCTCATGAATGCAACACTTCCCTACTTTTATTTGCTATTTCTTTAGCAATAAATGCAAAAAATCCATTTTTAAGAATCAGACATCAGGTTATAGTCGGACCTGGTGTTGTGTGATTTTTAACTTTGTACACTCCAGCCTAACAGTGGCATCTCCAAATCAAAAATCCATTTGCCTTCCTTATTACCTGCTGTACCTGCATTCTAGTTTTCTAATATTCATGCCCAGGTCTCTCTTTACCAAAGCAGTCTGTAGTTTCTCTTCAGTTAGATAAGTTGCCTTTCTATTCTTCCAAGTAAATTGAATAAACTCACACTTATCTATGTTAAACTTCATCTGCCAAACTTCTGCACATTCACCTCCCTACCCATATGTAAATTTATTTCTTCATTGCAACTACCTTCCTTTTTATTTCAGTGCTGTCTGCAAATTTCGCTATTGTACTCTCCTTGCATCCAAGTCATTATTAAAGATTGTAAATAGTTATGGCCCCAATAACCAAACCATGCAATAACCCATTAGTTACATCTTGCAATAGCAGAAGGAACATTTATCCCCACTCTGTGCTTTCTGTTGATTAGCCAATCTTCTCTCCAAGTGAATAAATTACCTCTAACCTCACGTAATCTTACCTTGTGTATTAACATTTTGCACAGCGCCTTATCAAAATGCCTTCCAGAAGTCCAGGTAAACTATCTCTATAGGATCCCTATTATCCACCTTGCTTGTTACATCTTCAAAGATCTCTAGTTAAACACAATTTACCCTTCATAAAACCATGCTGATTCTGATTGATTGTGTTTTGACTTTCCAAATATCTGTTATTACTTTCTTAATAATATTCTAAAAACTTTCCAACACATGTTAAACTAACTGATGTAAAGTTTCCTACTTGCCACCTCCCTCTCTTTTTGATTAAGGACACTATATTACCACTTTTCCAATCAACTGGAACCTTTCCTGCATCCAGGGAATTTTGAATTTTGTCATCACAAGGGTAAAGGTACAGAGGAAACTATTGGGATTGAAGGCAGATGGATCCCCAGAGTCTGATGACCTACATCCTAGGTTCTTGAAGGAAGTGGCAGCAAAGATAGTGAACGTATGTTATGAAACCTGATACTCATCAGCTTTAATTCGGAAGCACTTGTGGAGCATTCAACAACTAGTAAAAAGAGGCCTCATCTTTTAGAGCTGCTGGAGTGGCAGATGATGTTTTAACAAAAGAAAGGTAGAGATGCAGTTCTACTATGCATCAGGGTCAGCCTGTTGGGAATATATCATAAAAACACAACAGAGAAGTTCATGGAGCATTATAGCAATGGCTGAGTTTAGAGAGAGACTTGGCTCAGTACAGTCAGAGATGCTTAATCTGTGCTAAACATAACAGAAAGAGCCATGAAAGTTAAGATGCTAATCAACCTAGACCAAAGGAAACCTTGGACAATCTGCAAACCGACTTTATGGTTCCTCTACTAGGAGCAGGGGGAAATCTATTTGCAGTTTAAGTAATAAACAGTCCTAACTTTATTCTGTCCTTATTGTCGCCAGAATCCTGTCAAATTCATAGCGAGGTCGCGAATGCCCTTCAAAACAGATTCAGTCCAAAGAATCCACTTTATTGGAATCATAATTAAAAAGTGCTGGAGAAACTCAGCAGATCTGGCAGCACCTGTGGAGAAAAAATAGTTAACATTTCTTAAGTCAAGGGTAGACAGGTTAGTGAAGACGACGTCTGGCATGCTTGCTATTGTTGATCAGTGCATTGAGCACATGAGTTGGGATCTCATTTTGTGGCTATGTAGGGTATTGATTAGGCCATTCTTGGAATACTGCATTCAATCTTGCTATATAGAATCATAGAGATGTACAGAATGGAAACAGACCCTTTGGTCCAACCCGTCTATGCCGAACAGATATCCCAACCCAATCTAGTCCCACCTGCTAGCACCCAACCCTCCAAACCCTTCCTATTCATATACCCATCCAAATGCCTCTTAAATGTTGCAATTGTACCAGCCTCCACCACTTCCTCTGGCAGTTCATTCCATACACGTACCACCCTCTGCTTGAAAAGGTTGCCCCTTAGGTCTCTTTTATATCTTTCCCCTCTCACCCTAAACCTATGCCCTCTAGTTCTGGACTCCCTGAACCCAGGGAAAGACTTTGCGTATTTACCCTAACCATGCCCCTCATAATTTTGTAAACCTCTATAAGGAAAGATGTTGCTAAACTTGGAAGGGTGCAGAAAGAATTACAAGGATGTTGCCATAGTTGGAGGGTTTGAGCTATAGGGAGAGCCAGAATAGGTTGGGACTATTTTCCCTGGAGTTCCAGAGGCTGAGGGATGGCCTTACAGAGGTTTAAGATTATGAAGTGCTGGCAAATAGGACTAGGTCAATTTAGGATATCTGGTCAACGATGGCATGTATGATTTGGACTGTAGGCTCTGTTTCCATACGGTACATCTGTCTTTTCTTCATTGTTATGTCACATTGGATCTGAAACTTTAACTGTTTCTCACTTCATAAATGCTGTCAGACTACTGAGTTCCTCCAACATTTTCTGTTTGTTTCAGATTTCCAGCATCCGTAGTATTGTTGCTTTTAATGAAGAAAGTGCACTAATCTTGGGTGTAAGGCAGAGATTCCATATTCTGTGCTATTTCAAAGCTAAAGTATTGCAGCACAAATAAATCAGATACTGAAAACTGCCATTGCAAAGGCCATAGGACAGAACTAGGTGAATAGCACTACTCCCAGCTATATTCAATTTCAAACTGGACTAACACAGTTTGAATTGAGGGAGGGTATGGGAAATTGGGGTCCTTTTTAAAAACTGAAATTGTTTTATAGTTAATATTTTCTAAGTTGAGTGTTACATCAGTCACAATACTTCCCCAAATATAAACAGACTTCTGGTATATGAAAATATAAAGACCACCAAGTTCACAACTGTGTCAAAGATTGATCAGACCCATTCTCACCTATTACCAATGCAGTGTTTTGAACAAACAAGATCTTTATACTTATAAGAAATTAGAACTACCCTTCAAATGGAGGTGGAAAAGTGGTCATCATCCTGGCATCATGATTACCTACACATGGTCAGTCATTGCTTGAGTTCTCAGACAGGTGATTGACATTGCCATCTCTGCTATCTCCCAAAAGCATTTATATCATCAGGGACACATGTAGAGAGACTGTTATGAGCAAGAGGATAGAGGGAAATGATCTACCAGATCAGGGAGAAGACCAGGATTTCCCCTACATCAGCCTTTGGAAAGACGAAAAAGACAAAGATATCATTTCAACATCATCACCCCCACTTCACTATTCTGCAGGATAGCTTTGGCACTGGTAAAGTGTTCTCATCCGTCAATGTCCTTTCTTTGCCTAATGAAAGGATGTATCATATCTAAAATGCTATTTAACAAAAATAAACTATCAGAAAACTGCTCCAAGTCATTTACTGCCTAAATTGGGAAATAGTGGTCTCTAACAATACAAATCAACAATGGCTTTACTCCCACAGACCACAATGGAAAGTAAACATGTGAGAACATGGAGGGGTAAAAATGTGATAGCATAGTGTGAACAGCTTAAGGAATTAAGCACCTAAGTTAGGAAACAACATGAAATGATAGGATTTCCCTAGTTTCCTGATCTAAATTAGGAGAGCTACCAAAATTGAGGGAAACATTATGGTAATTAAATCAAAGGTTTTCAATTGACTCACCCAGGTTCACTTCAAGGTGGTAAGGATCGTGATGAGCGATAGGTGTGAAATTTAAAAATGGCAGGCAGAAAATGGAAGCTTAAGTCACAAGTGAAGACCTAAATTTGTATCTGCCAGTAGGAATGCAACCTGTTGCTCACTTAGTGATGTTGTTGGAGGTGAATCTCTAGAACAGTGGCAACCTGGACGGTCACAGCAGTAATCATCTTCACAACACCAACACAGAAGATTTCCCCACCCACCCAACAAACATTAACATAACTATTTTAGGAAGGAGTGGGAAACAGATCAGGAAATCAAAAACATTTATCTCAGTTAAGGTTACCTACAATAGCAAAACAATTCATATCATTCTATGGTAAAGAGAGAATGAAGAGAGTGAACTGATGAAGGTAACATTAACCAGACCTTGAGTTTTGTTTTGTCTATTTGGCATGTTTCAGAACAAGTCAGTCCTATATAATGGTTTTGGCTCCCAGATAATGTGACATGTGCTGTTAACTGAGTTTGTGTGCCATTCCCCTAATATATTCTAATAACACAGCCTGGATTATGAACATCTTTGAAGAGTATGGTACTGGAAAAGCACAGCTGGTCAGGTAGCATCTGAGGAGCAGGAAAGTCAATGTTTCAGGCATAAGCCCCTTCAAGGTAGGCATCCTTGGAAGAGGCTTTGCAGAAAGGTTATAATCAGCTAGGAGAAAGGGAGGACTGCAGATGCTGGAGATTAGAGTCGAACATTGTGGTGCTGGAAAAGCACAGCCAGTCAGGCAGCATCCAAGAATCAAAGTTTCGGATATTAGCACCTCATCAGGGAGCTTTCCCCTCACTATTCCAGTACAATAATATCCTTACTGGCATAAAATTCAC
Source organism: Chiloscyllium punctatum (assembly GCF_047496795.1). Classification (NCBI taxonomy): domain Eukaryota; kingdom Metazoa; phylum Chordata; class Chondrichthyes; order Orectolobiformes; family Hemiscylliidae; genus Chiloscyllium; species Chiloscyllium punctatum. The sequence continues at coordinate 51,393,397 of NC_092746.1, read as the reverse complement.
TAAAGAGGAAAACTACAAAAAACTGTCATTTTTAGATGTCACAGTAGAACAAACAGCCAATGGGGAACTTCAAACAGCATCTACAGGAAAACACCACAAATGGACCAAATATTAAACTACAGAAGCAATCATCCCAACACCCACAAACGAAGCTGCATTGGAACATTATTTCAACAAGCCACCACACACTGCAGCACAGAGGAACTACGATGAGCAGAGAAAAAGCACCTATATAGCGTACTCAAAAAGAACAGGTACCCAATGAACACAGTCCGCCGATTTCTCAGCAAAAAAAATCTAAACAAGCAGACAAAACGTGTCCAGAAACCCTAGCCACTCTCCCCTACATCAAAGTCATCTTGGAAATGACTGCCAGACTACTCAGACTTCTTGGCATCATGGTAGCCCAAAAACCCACCAACACACTAAAACAGCAGCTAACGAACTTGAAAAACTCTATACAGACAACAAGCAAAACTAATGTCATTTACAAAATACCTTGCAAGAACTGTAACAAACACTACGTTGGACAAACAGGCAGAAAACTAGCCGCCAGGATACATGAACATCAACTAGCCATGAGAAGACATGACCCACTCTCACTAGTATCCTTACATACAGATGAGGAAGGACACCACTTTGACTAGAACAACACATCCATCCTTGGACAGGCCAAAGAGACATGCAAGAGAATTTCTAGAAGCATGGCATTCCAACCAGAAGTCTATCAACAAGCACATCTAATTGGACCCCATTTACCATCCTGTGAGAAAACGAACAGCAAATGACATCACCAACCCAAGGAAACCTACACATAAATAGAAAGCAGATCACTAACACCAGTGCTTCACTGGAGGCTCACTAATGATGTTACCTAGTATGGTGATGAAACACCTGAAAACAAACGTTCTAGCTCAGCAAGCAAACTTACATCCAGAATGTCAACCTGAGCTACAAATCTTCTCAAAACTCATGTAATATCCTGTTCGAACAGGTTTATATATAAAAAAACCTATCACCAATTCCAGTTTAGGACAACTCTATTACATCCATTGGGAATCAAATGACTGACATCCTATATGGGTGCCCAGTGCAGCAGGGAGTATTAATAGAATTAGTTAACTTACTCCATACATTTGGAAACCGGGAATGGAAGGACAGTACTGACAAGGACATTGTTACCTTATGAATTGGATGGATTGCAGCAATATGCATGTCATCTTATGACTGTAAGAAACCCAAAATATTACTGAATGAATTATTGCCATTATGCAATATTTTGAGCTTTTTTTTTATTGCCACGTTAGCACACAATTTATTCCTAATAGTACACTATAAGCAGAGAGAAAAGGTTTAATGGGAGCCTTTTTCAATATTTGTCAATAAGACATGTCAAAAAGGTAGAGTAACTGAAGACTTTTATTTTTTTTTAATAAACCTCTTGAAAAAAGGTTTGTACAGTTTGATCAACACGTTTTCAGTTTATTCTAACAAAATTTGATGGCCAGGGTTTACTGCTCCTTTACTTACCAGTCATAATTTTCCTTTCACATTTATGACCAAAAGAAACATACATTGATAAACAAAAGACCTCAACTTCTAGCACTACGCAATTCCTTATGATTTCGTGCATTATAAGTAACATTTTATTTGGGATGTTTGAAAAATTTGCTATTGTCTTCTATCTGAGGAATGTCAAACTGTTAATATACTTGTGTGCTGCATATAGTAAGTGAAAGATTAACCCAGAAATGGTCTAAGCTTTTATTCAGTTCTTTTAAACAAATATATGCAGCTTACAGTGTAATGCAAAAATAAATAACTCAACAGAAAATGTTAATTGTGGCATATTCTATATTTTACCACTCTCCTGTCAGTAAAACATATCTATTCCTGCATTTCTCCAGGGCACCGAATATCATCAATTTTCAATATCATTTTTACAACTTGGGTAGCCAAAGAAATCTGCTGCTTCTTTCCAATTAGAGTCTCTATGACATGCTGTTTTCTCATATCTAGAATGAAAAATCAAGGTATTAGTGTACTGAGTTAAACAACGTCATTTCAATGAAACAGTAACAATGCACTTTTGCTGAAAGGTTTAGAAGCTTTTTATAAAGTCATTTCTAAGATTGACTGAACACTGCAGAATGACAAGATAATTACAGGAAAGTGGCTATCTTGGTTGACAAATCCATTGCAATATTCAATTAGTTCTTAAATGAAAAAGATTTTCTCTTCCTATTGTATCTGGGTTCATGTGTTCATTTTTTCATCAGAAGGAAAGTCTCCCAATATCAATCTGCAAAGTGGGTAGTTTTGGTTGAAACTAGTTACTCCTTCCTACAGATGAAGGACAAATGTTCCTACATACCAAACTCTTTGCTGTGAAGATCCATCACGTAACACCAACAACTTTGCCCAAAAATGTGAAAAAATATTGGAACTTTTACTCGAAATATTAAAACTGCAACAGCTATACCTAGTCACAACATGCAGTTATCATTTACAACTATCAATCTACATGAATGTCTGTTACAATCAAGGCCAACTAAATACAATAGTCTCACAGGAAAGAAATGAATATATGTGTGTGTAGAACTTGCACTGAAAGAGCATATGAAACCAGGCCCAAAATAATAGTCCAATATTTTGTCAGGAATAGAATATGTGAAACATCTCAGCCTTTTGGACGAATCATTAAACAGAGCTTTGCTGTCCCCTCGCGTAGATGTGCACCATTTAAAGCAGTCCATGAGCGACCTGACCAACGTTTGTCAATTAAGCCACACAAAAATTAGAAAATTTATTTCATTTGATGTGCAAGTTGGTAACTGCATATGTCAAGATTTTTCCTAAAAAGCAACAAAGAGATACTTGAACCAACTCAGATACATGAGGTCAATATAAATGAACCATAACCCAATTTTTCACCGTTGTAAAAGGACCCATTTGTTTACTTAAAATAATTCAGACCAAGTTCCCACTGACCTCTGTTCATGGCTGATACCAGGCAATTTATTTTGTTAAGACACTGCCACCCCACTTCCCTTGCAAATTTATGATCAACACCCTCTCAAAAAGTTTAATTCAACCAGATAGTTCTTTAAAATACAACCAGATTAATATCTGGTGAACATGGAAGAGTGCGACCAAAGGACATGTTTCCATGCTTTTTTTCTCTATAACTGCAGTATCAATGTCCTTTTCCTCTTCAAAGCCTTGATCATATTACCTTCCAAATTCATGCCCATCTTTCTGACAATTCTATACCTTCCTCTTATATCAGATTTCCGCTTAACCTCTGCAATAAAATTATTCTAATCAAATGAGAAATACCATTCTCTGCGATTGTACTTTCCAGTTCCATCATTCTGCACCTCAGATGCAAATGGCCACTATCTAATCTTATGTTTACTACTTGTGTGGTCATCTGATTCCATTCCTATCTATCCAGATTATTTTCTGCACTGGACATTTCTTAGCAGTTAGTTCTGGAATTCCTCAAGAATCTATCGCTAATCCCCTCTAATTTAACAACTACTCAAGAAAGAGCTGTTCAGTTTTAACTGTACTCCAATACGAACTCATTTTTACCACCAAATAACATGATTGTCATTGCTTATGTTTTTGGATTACCAGACCAACACTTAAGTCTTTGTTTAGCTGCAATTTTCTCCAATTAAATACTTGGCAGACTGAAACCATTGAACTCTGTTCTCATTATCATTCCAATTTCTTTGCTATTGTCTCTGGTTGGACTAGATATTGCGTAAACTTGCTGGTGTTCTATTCAATACAGGACTTCTGATCCCATATCCTTTCTACATATAAGACCATTTTACTTCCATCACTGTCTTGTCTCTGCATATTTGCTGTGGAAACCTGCATCACGCTTTTGTTACTTCCAAACTATTTCAATTTCTGATGGCTGGCTTCTCAGGTCTATACCCACCAGGAACAACATCTAAAACTCAAGTATATATAATCCAACTGTCACCAAGTCCAGCACATCCACCAACTCTCTGTTGGTTGAGCTAATTTGGCTCACTTCAGTCCATCTAATCATTGCAATGAAGAATGCTTTGTTTCTCCAATTCTGGTCCCTTGTGAATCCTAATCTTTTTTGTTGCACCACTAGCGATGATATTTTTTAGTCTTATAAACTCTAAAATTCTGAAGCACCTCCTTCCTTTCTCATTCTGTGTTTTTTCCCCCTCTCCTTTTAGGAAGTATAAAAATGTTCCTCTTGAACCCAACTCCAAACTTTTCCAACATTTTTCTGCCATTTTTTTGGTTTCCATAACTCCTATGAGCCTTCAGTCAATTTCCTATTTTAAATGTATTATGTCAACGTAATGTGACACTGAAACTAGTATAAGGGTTACAGAGCACATCTACTAAAATTTGATAACAATGAATAAGATACCCACAGTAAAAACTGTAACTGAATTGCAAGACAATGATTAAATAGACTTACGTCAGTACAATAATCAAAAAGGAAAAGCTACTTACCGTTTGTTTCCTTGTGTAAACAATCTATACCCAGTGCAAAATTGTTCTCCTTCACCTGTCTAGCTCGAACCTCTGTCATTGTCTGAATTGGATTATAACCACTGTTTTCTGCAAGTGACATTGGAATGACTTCCAGAGAATCTGCAAAAGCTCTCATAGCATACTGTTCTAAAGTAGGACACTGTACAGAAACAGAACAAAACAACTGCAAATTAAAAACCACTCACCAGTAACAGGTACAATACAAAGCTTGGGAAAAAAAAAGTGATAATAGCTGGTAACACAATTTCTCTTCATACCACCCAGCAATTTGTGATTTTTGGCATCCTGCTCCATACAAACAAAACTAAATGAAAAGTAAGAGAATCCTAACTATCCATGATCCAAAACATCAATCACACAAACTACTCAGAACGTGAATAAATGTTCATTTTACCTTATCTGCAGCTTCATTGACAGCTAAAGCACAAGCAATCTCTGCAGCACCACCACCATATACAATGCGATTATCTTTCACAAGGTTGCGAATCACACACAATGCATCATGAAGTGCTCTTTTTGCTTCTTCAATGATCTGGAATAAAATGTTGTAATCACTAATAAACTCAATGCAGAAACTAAGCTCTATGCTCAGACACATATACACACTATGAAGAGCAGAATCTCATTTAAAAATGAATAAGATGAAGAAAACATCAATAATTCATCTTTTTGTTGATAGTAAACCTTACCTACAAACATTATAAAACTATGCAACAGCACAAATTTATTCAGATTCTACTCAGCAGACAACAGGTAAGGATAAAACAAAAACATTATGTTGAAGTATTTTCCAATTATATAAAATTGAATACACTGTTTTATGTTATGGACTACAGAAATAACTTAGAATAAAAGGATTAAGATTTGGTAGTTGCTTTGAAGCAAAATATATTGAGAAGTTAAAAAAGGCAGGCAGTATTACCTAAAAATGCAAATTAGTTTCGAAGATTTTACCCAGACCAGAAATAATAGATTGTGTGCGAGAACAGATACCAGAGGACAGTGGCATAGTTATTATGTCATTAGGTTAGAATCCAAAAGCGTGAGGATAAGGCCTGGCGACATGGGTTCAAATGCCACCAATGGCAGTTGTTAAGCATTTGAATTCACGTTTTGATTTGGAATATAAATCTAGTCTCAGTAATGGTGACCCTACAATTATCATTAATGCCCTTTAGAAAAGAAAATATTGCTATTTCTAGACAGCAACGCCCACATTCTGTGAATGAAATTTAAAAAAAACAATAAGCATGAAGCAACCCATTTGAGGACAAAACAGAAAGGTTTAAGATTTGTTGTACAGGAGAGATGAAGAGTTTTCTAAGTAGAAATAAAAATAGTGATTAAAATGTTAGTTTAAGCTAATGTTTGCCTAAAATAATTGATTGGGACCAGAGGGATTCGGTAAAATGGTAGGAAGAGGAAGGAAAGATATACAGGTGAGCAACTGCGAAACAAGTGTCAAGATCTTACTTCCATCCTTACTAAAACATTTAACTCAGTGACTTGAGACAGCTATAAGTTTTTCATAATTGCTCCTGCAGGTATGGGGTAGAGGGAAGTATTTATAGTAATAGTAGACGAACAGGAAGCTGGAACAACAAAGAAAGCCAGGCAGCATCAGGAGGTGGAGAAGTTAACATTTCGGATGCTAACCCTTCTTCGGGACATATTTCGCGAAACAGTTTTACAAGAGGAAAGAAGGTTTTGCTTTAGCCTTTCTGGTCAGCCTGGAGTAAAAAAGTAGTTTTGACAGAGTATGAAGCACAGTAGCACTTGACATCAATCCAGATCTAGCACATGACCACCAAAATAAATATGGGGCAACCGATATTCTAAACATGCACAGAATTGAGGGGAATGAGGTGAGAAAGCCAGTAATAGCTGAAGCAAATGTCACTCAATTTTAGAGTTGCATTTGAAAGTCTTGTTAAAATCTTGAATCATAAGGAGAGTTGATTAATATCATAGAAGACCAAATGGCAAACAGCTGCAGGAAAAAACAAATTTCACCTAAAACAAAGTTTACTTCAAACATGACATTCCCAAATATCATACATACCATTTTGTTTCCACCTCTGATGAAAATTGTCACTGCCCTAGAGTTCTGGCACTCCTCAATCACAAGCATCTTATCCTTGGTAGTTCCAAAAGAAATTTCCTTGACAATACCAGCAGTCCCAAGCTTCTCAGAGGTAAGTTCTGAAAACCGAGGAACAATGCGCCCTCCAGTGGCAATAGCAATCAGCTGCATCACAGACAGAAGTATTAATTTTGCCCCGTGCTATAAAGATAGATATTCAAGCAAAATACATGATTCACACACTAGAATTCGAGGCAACTATACTCACCTCAATTTCAGGTCCGCCAACCCAGCGTATAGCGGGAAGCTTATTCTGGAGAAGCAAATGGTTTGCTTCATCATCAAATCCCCACTGGCAAATAGCCAAGTTAGCACCAGTGTCTTTTATCTTGGCAAAGAAAGAAATGCAAAAATAAGACTTGATACAAAGTCCAGTGTTAAAAGTCAGAAATATACAGCATGGAAACAGACCCGTTGGTCCAACTCATCCATGTCCACCAGATATCAAACTACTGACCTGATTGACCATTTCCTCAAATTTATCCTTTTCATATTTTTGCAAGGCTTTGTAGTCTTCCACAGAAGTCACATCAAGCTTATGCTTAGTTTTGGGTTTTGGTGGTTCAAATGGACATGTCAAAATAGCAAGCTTTGCATCTTTTATTACCTAAATCAAAGATAAATTTAAAACAGAATGCCTTTAAAATCTTACTAATATATACATTTTAGTAGCTAAATATAAGGCTCAGAATAATCAAAAATATTTGTCACTATTTTAATGTGACATCTGGAAATAAACTTCTTGAATTCATAGTCATAGAGATGTACAGCATGGAAAGACCCTTTGGTTCAACTTGTCCATGCTGACCAGATATCCTAATCTAATCTAGTCCCATTTGCCAGCACTTGGCCCATATCCTTCTAAACCCTTCTAATTCATATAGGCATTCAGATGCCTTTTAAATATTGTTACTGTACCAACCTCCACCACATTTTCTGGCAGCTCATTCCATACACGCATCACCCTCTGCATGAAAATGTTGCCCCTTAGGTCTCTTTTATATCTTTCCCCTCTTACCCTATGTTCTGGACTCTCCCCCACTCCAGGGAAGAGACCTGTCCATTTATCCTAACCATGCTCATGATTTTATAAACTTTTATAAGGTCACCACTCAGCCTCCGACGCTCCAGGGAAAACAGCCCCAGCCTATTCAGCCTCTCCCTATAGCTCAAATCCTCTAACCCTGGCAACATCCTTGTAAATCATTTCTGAACCCTTTCAAGTTTCACAACATCCTTCCGATAGGAAGGAGACCAGAACTGCACACAATATTCCAAAAGTGGCCTAACCAATGGCCTGTACAGCCGTAACAATGACCTCCCAACTTCTATACTCAATGCTCTGACTAATAAAGCATACCAAATGTTGTCTTCACTATCTTATCCACCTGCGACTCTACTTTCAAGGAACTATGAACCTGCACTCCAAGGTCTCTTTCTTCAGCATCATCCCCTAGGACCTTACCGTTAAGTGTAAATGCCCCGTCCTGATTTGCCTTTCCAAAATGCAACAGCTCACATTTTGGATCTGCCACTCCTCAGCCCAATGGCCCATCTGATCAAGATCCCGTTGTACTCGAAGGTAAGCTTCTTCACTGTCCACTACACCCCCAGTTTTGGTGTTATCTGCAAACTATATCTCCTATGTTCACATCCAAATCATTTATATAAATGATGAAAAGGCCAGCACCAATCTTTGTGGCACATTAATGGCCACTGGCCTCCAGTCTGAAAGGTAACCCTCCCCCACCACCTTCTGTCTTCTACCCTTGAGCCAGTTCTGTATCCAAATGGTTAGTTCCCCCAGTATTCCATAAGATGTAACCTTACTAATCAGAAACCTTGTAGAACGCCTTAGTAAAGTCCATATAGATCATGTCCACCTTTCTGCCCTCATCAATCCTCTTTGTTACTCCTTCAAAAAACTCAATCAAGCTCGTGAGACATGATTTCCCATGCACAAAGCCATGCTGACCATCCCTAATCAATCCTTGCCTTAGCAAATGTAAATCCTGTCCCTCAGGATTTCCTCCAACAATGTGGAGAAAGTGAGGACTACAGATGCTGGAAAAGCAGATACTGTTACGAGCATAAGCTCATCATCAGGAATGATGAAGAGCTTATACTCGAAATGTCAACTCTCTTGCGCATCGGATGCTGCCTGACTGGCTCTGCTTCTCCAGCACTACACTCTTCATCCCTCCAACAACTTGCCCGCCACCACTGTCAGGCTCACTAGTCCATAGTTCCCTGGCTTTTCCTTACTAGCTTTTTTAAATAGGGGCAACACATTAGCCAACTTCCAGCGCATCACCTGTGACTATCGATGACACAAATCTCAGCAAGGGGCCCAGCAATCACTTCCCTAGCTTCCGATAGAGTTCTAGGCTACACCTGATCAGGTTCTTGGCATTTATCCATTTTTATGTGTTTCAAGACATCTAGCACTTCCTCCTCTGTAATATGGACATTTTTCAAGATGTCAACATCAATTCCCCACATTCTATATTTTGCACGTCCTTTTCCACAGTAAATACTGACACAAATTCCCTAATGTTTACTTCTTTAACCAATGTTTTGGCCATCTGCCACAATATGTGGCTCAGTAACAAACTTATTTTAAAACATTCGCACAAAGCATCTAAACATGCTTTGATAAATTAAAACATTAAAGAAATGCAAGCTGTTGTAATTTGTCCTGCAAATGAACATTTCTGAACACAAAGCTACTGGAACAAAAATAGTATCCAAATTGCCACTTAAAAGCTATATGCATAAGTCAGTCATATGCGCTTTGGAACTGAATGTTAGTGCAAAAATATCCAACCTTTGGCATTTGTGGATGGCTGAATTCTTTGTCCACCACGACTCCTTTAATTAACTGCGTATCCTCTAGTTTTCCACCAACTTTACCTTCCACTTTCATCAGCTCAAAATCTACATCCTTGCGCTCCATATCAGCAACAGCTAAGACAGCATTTACGGCTATCTCTGCCATCTGCCTATGGCAACGATTAATACTGTATAAACAGGAAATAAATAATTTCAGAAAATAGAGAAAGAGAGAAAGACACCTGCAAAGATGGCTTACAACATTTGACTATTCAGCTCTGGAACCCAAGTTAATGGCCACCAGGTCACTGAATTAAGCAGATTCTAGCTGACCACTGAATTACACCAATATTTTCTACAAACATTTTAACATTAAAGAATGATCACCACAATAAATTGAAAAGTTGTTTTACCAACTAACATTGTTGAGGAGTGAATTATGAAGAACTCTGTAATGATACGCATTGGATTTTTCAAAATGCATTTGATGAAGTTCCAGCCAAAAACAAAATTATTAAGCTCAAAAGCAACAGGAAGTCACAAGTCTTAAGGTAATTTATTATTTCTTAACAGTAAAAAATGACAGGCACTTTGTTAAAGGGATAGGATGAGAGATGAAAGTTGTGAGGCAAAACTAATGCAACTGTTAAAATTTATAATTTCTTAATGAATTAGATTCAAAGACATAGCACAGTCATTCAATTTGCAGGTCATAACAAGAAGGCACTTGAAATTTAAAGGCAGATGTGATCACACTAAAGTAAAGGCAAGACAAAAGGTAAAGCTGCCGGCTTTGTTTCTTCATTAATATCCCATGAAAAGGAATCTGTCATTTCTACACCACTTCTTAGATGAAGTCGTAAGGTTTGTAGCTCAGGTTGAGGTTTAAGGTGTAGGTTTGCTCGCTGAGCTGTAGGTTTGATATCCAGACGTTTCATTACCTGGCTAGGTAACATCATCAGTGGTGACCTCCAAGTGAGGCGAAGCTGTTGTCTCCTGCTTTCTATTTATATCTTTCTCCTGGATGGGGTTCCTGGGGTTAGTGGTGATGTCATTTCTTGTTCGTTTTCTGAGGGGTTGATAGATGGCATCTAAATCTATGTGCTTGTTTATGGCGTTGTGGTTGGAGTGCCAGGCGTCTAGGAATTCTCTGGCATGTCTTTGCTTAGCCTGTCCCAAGATAGATGTGTTGTCCCAGTCGAAATGGTGGTTTTTTTCATCCGTGTGTAGGGCTGAGGGAGAGGGGGTCGTGTCTTTTTGTGGCTAGCTGGTGTTCATGTATCCTGGTGGCTAACTTTTTTTCTGTTCGTCCTACGTAGTGTTTGTGGCAGTCCTTGCATGGAATTTTATAGATGATGTTGGTTTTGTCCATGGGTTGTACTGGGTCTTTTAAGTTTGTTAGTTTTTGTTTGAGAGTGTTGGTGGGTTTGTGTGCTACTAGGATTCAGAGGGGTCTCAGTAGTCTGGCTGTCATTTCTGAAACTTCTTTGATATATGGGAAGGTGGTTAGGGTTTCTGGCTGTGTTTTGTCTGCTTGTCATGGTTTGTTCTTGAGGAATCTGCGCACGGTGTTTTTTGAGTATCCGTTCTTCTTGAATACGTCATATAAGGTGGTTCTCCTCTGTTTTTCGAAGTTCGTCTGTAATGCACTCTGTGGTGGCTCGCTGGAATAGTGTTCTGATACAGCTTCGTTTGTGTGTGTTGGGATGGTTGCTGGTGTAGTTGAGTATTTGGTCAGTGTTTGTCAGGTTTCTGTATACGCAGGTTTGTAATTCTCCCTTGTCCTTTCTTTCCACTGTGACGTCCAAAAATGCGAGTTTGTTGCCAGTTTCTTCCTCCTTGGTGACCTTTATGCCTGTGAGGATGTTGTTGGTGATGTTAAATGTCTCTTCTATTTTGTTTCGTTTTGTGATGACAAAGGTGTCATCTGTGTAGCGAACCCAGATTTTTGGTTTGATGACTGGTAGGGCTGTTTGTTCTAGCCTTTGCATTACCGCTTCTGCTATGATTCCAGGTAGCGGAGATCCCATGGGTGTGCCGTTGGTTTGTTTGTAGACTATATTGTTGAAAGTGAAGGGGGTGGTGAGGCACGGGTCCACTAGCTTCATGATGTTTTCGTTGGTAATGTGTTTGATGGTGGTTGGCGTGTGTGTGATGGTCTATTCTAAAAGCGTGGCGAGTGTTTCCTTTGCTAGGTTGATGTTGATGGAGGTGAACAGTGCTGTTACGTCGAATGAGATCATCGCTTCGTCTTCCTCTATTTTGGTGTTTTTGGATGATTTTTAGGAATTCCTGGGTGGAGTGGATTGAGTGGTGACTCTTCTACTAGGTGTTGCGTGTCGTTCTTTGGCCAGTCTGTAAGTTGGTGTTCCGGGTAGTGAGACTATAGGTCTGAGGGGGGCTCCTGGTTTATGGATTTTTGGTAGTCCGTAGAATCGTGGGGTGTCGGTCCCGTCGGGTTTCATTTTCTGGAATTCCGTCTTGTTTAATTGTCTGGAATTGTGTAATTTTCTTAGGTGATATGTAATTTTGTTTCCTAGTTGTGGGGTCAAGTCTAGCGCCAAGTCTTAGATGAAGTCTTCCCATCTATCTTTCTCCATGGCACATTTGCATGTGGTTCAATCATCGTCTAGAATAACCTCAAGTTCCTGCTTTATTAAGCTAGCTCCTAACTCCCTACAGAATCACAAGAGGAGCTCACCACCTATGGCTCAGATTCAGGAGGTAGAAAATTATGGGTAAAGTCCTGCTCCAGAGACTCAAGCACAAAATTCTAGACTGACAATCCAGGTTAGTATTGAGCGAGTACTACATGAAAGGCTGAACCATTTTCTACAGTTGTCAAAATTGATGTCCTGTTTCTGATCTTACCTGGATGCAAAATATCTCTCTAATATACCCTTTTCAAAGAGAAGTAGTCAAGTAATTTTTAATGTCACAGCCAATACTGGTAATCAATAAAACAGGTTGGGGTCATTATCACATTGGTGTTTGAGAGAACATGGTTTTTAAAAATTGGATGCCATATTTCTGAGATTGCAACAGTGGCTATACTTCAAATATACTTGAAAGACAGTTAAGTGCTTCTGAATGTCCCAAAAGATTGAAAGGAATTATATAAATACAAGCTATTGTTTTATTCCACTCCCCATATTGTTTGTTCTAATACGGACAACAATATTACTGTCTGCTGCTAAGATATCCCTTACCCTTGCAATGTGTAAACAACACATTTCTTCAGAATTAGTAGCTATGGTTACTGACATCCTTATCTACCCCCTTAATTGCAGAATTCCCTCATCACTACTATATTTCAAATGTAATATTGGACAGGCTAATAAATGATTCACAAGGTACAACATGACAATAGTCTTGCATCACATTAACCTTCTCTGTGGCAAGATGGCTACCTAACACCTTTGTAAATGGTCACAACTGCAAGCTGCATTTGGGAAATCTGCATAAAACTACAATATTTACATGGGAATTGCTGAAACAATCAATACAGTTCATATAATTTGTACTCACACTTTAGAGCCAAGTGTTGTCATAGCTGTTTGAATAAGAGGCTCTTTGTTATTCGGATCTACCAGAAAACTATCACTTATTTTGTCCAGGTGTTCAATGGCATGGCGAGCAGCCAGTTCATAACCATCAGCTATGCGAATAGGGTGAACACCACGGTCCAGTAACTGTTCAGCTTGTTCCAAAAGGGCACCAGCAAGAACTGAAAAAGAGATCATGCAACATAAACTTCTGAAAAATACAGAGACTAATTCCATGTGAATCATATTCTGGGACTAGGGGTTAGAGATCGAGGGGAACAACTAAAATCCTAGTGTAACAATTTACAAGTAATTGTTTAAGGATTATATGGAAAAAATTGTAAATGTACATAAAATGTGAAGATGCAATCAACATTGAAAAGGGAGAACAGATTCCATCAAATAACAGAAGTTTCCTGCTTTCTTATTGCTCAAAATCTCTGAATTCACCAACAAAAGATTTCAGAAAACTCCAAAAAAAGTGCTTACAGCATTAGTCTCCAACTTACCAACTACACCTGTGGTGCCATCACCAATTTCATCATCCTGAGACTTAGAAAGCTCGACCATCAATTTGGCAACTTGATGCTCCACGTCCATCATACTCAGAATAGTAGCACCATCATTGGTGATTGTCACTTCTCCATCTTTGTCTACCATCATTTTATCAAGACCTGAAATTGAACAAAAGCAACTTTATGACCAGCTTTTAACAGAACAAAATACTTAGCTCATATTGCTAGTGCAGATCATCAGTCAGCATCTACAAGCTTATGTAGCTGATACCACACAAAATGTTACCAAGATAATCTACAATTAATTAAAAATTTTAGTATAATTTGTCGTTCAGGTATAACCATTGATATTCTTGGTTCTAAATTAGAGTTGATTTGGGTTTGTTAAATTGATAGCAATTACAAGTACTGGAACACTGGCCTACTCTTAAGAGCTTTCAGCACTTGAAACCTTTAATAAAATCATCATTATGCTGTATCTTAAAACTATCCACTGGTATTGTTTCCAAATCCCTTGATGGCCTAAGTGATCCAGAACTCTTTTTTTTGTTGATGTGGTAGAATTTGCCACACTTCCACCACTTTCAGACAACAAGGCACATGGGTGTGCAACCTCACAACTTGCGAACACATAATCACACCCTAATTGTAGAGTCAGAGTTATATAGCAGGGAAACAGATCCTTTGTTCCAACTCATCCATGCTAACCAGATATCCTAAACTGATCTGGTCCCATTTGCCAGCGTTTGGCCCATATCCTTCTAAACCCATTCAAATGCCTTTTAAGTGATATAATTGGACCAGCCTCCATCACTTCCTCTGCCAGTTTGTTCCATATATGCACCACCCTCTGCACAAAAAATGTTGCCCCTCAGGTCCTTTTAGAATCCTTCCCCTCTCACCTTAAATCTATGACCTCTCCTTTTGGACTTCCCTAGCCTAGGAAAAAGACCTTGGCTATTCACCCAATCTGTGCCCATGGTTTTACAAACCTCTAAGGTCACCCTTCAGTCTCTGAAGCTCCAAGGAAAGTAGCCCCAGTTTATTCAGCCTCTCCTTACAGCTCAAACCCTCCAACCCCAGCAATGTCCATGTAAATCTTTTCTGAACCTTTCAAGTTGAATAACATCTTCCCTATAGCAGAATGACCAGAATTGAACCCAGCAATCTAAATGTGGCCTAACCAATGTCTCGTACAGCCACAACATGACATCTAAACTCATATACTCAATGCACTGACCAATGAAGCCAAGTCACCATACTGTCTACCTGCAATTCCACTTTCAAGAAACATTGCACCTGCAGTCCTAAATCCCTTTTTTTCGGCAACACTCCCCAAGGCCGTACCAGCAGCTGTATTAGTCAAGTCTGATTTGCCTCAGCAAAATGTAACACCTCACATAATTCTAAATTAAATTCCATCTGTCATGCCTCAGTCCATTGGCGCTATAACCAAGGTCCAGTTGTACTTTAAGATAACCTTCACTGCACTGCAGCACCAGCTTTAGTGTAATTTGCAAACTTACTCACCACACCTCCTACATTCACATCCAAATCATTTACATAAATGACAAAAAGTTTTTAAATTATTCCATCCACACAAAGATAGGCAAATATACTTGACATGGGTCAACTGCCTTTTACTATTCTGCCAAAATGAACATTGCTCATGTGATAAATGAAAAGGTGTTGTCAGGCTAAAGTAAAAACAGGAAGTACTGAAGAAACTCAGGTCTGGAAGCATCTGCATAGATAGAAATAAAGTAACATTTCTGGTCCAATATATAAAAAAAGTACAAATGGTAGTAGAGAAATGCTATAGGTAAAGAGTACGTGTTAATAGCAGAAAATAGGTCAGCTCAACGTAGCAAACAAGATACGGTTGTGTTGTGTGATATGTGTATGTAATGAGATCAAAGTGGAAGGCAGAGTTTACGGTCAGTGCCAAAGCAGAAAATGGCTTTTTGTCCTTCCAGTTTGTGATGGGCTGTGGGAAGGAGACTACATTATCAGCAACAAACACAGTAGACTAGATAGAAAGAAGTAATTCGCTCTTCACCATTTTCTTTGAAAGGAAGATTGAATAGCCGATCCACAACCATCAACCTCCAACACAAAGCTGTTAAGTACCCAGATAGTTTGCTGGTCACTTTTTCTAAGTCATATCATTTACAAGAAAGCATGTCAGTATTTCACTGTTCTGATCTCTTTTAAGAGATTCACATTCTCAGAACTATATTCAAAAGCCTTTTACTTTAGAATTAAGGTTCCAAAGTAACATGAATATATTATAAACCTTCATCATAATTTCCATCTTTTGACTTTTATCTGTTGTCGTTTGGTATCAAGATAAGTCTGATTTAGGTTTTTGAGAAGCACCTTGGGATCATTATGTCAAAGGAGGTTTTGGGGAGGAGGAGGCTTCACTGGTTTATCACCCATTCACCACCTTAGTTTTTTTTAAAGAGTCAGTCCCCTCCCTGACACAAGATAGAATCCTTCACTCACTGATCCAGCTCCCTCAGAACCAGCTCTCAGAGTGAAGAAGATACCTGATACTCCTGTTTTTTAAAAAAATCCTATTTTTTTAATTAAAAAAAATTAACCCTTCTTTTAACCCCCACACTATCGCCTAACTGCAGTAATGCTTATTTTTCCCCAGCACCTGTGTGTGTGTGCAGATGTGAGACACAGTGAAAGACAGGAGGTGTGCAAATCTTTATTCAATTTCCACCATCAGGAAGAAAAGATACACCAAAGTGGCCAGTGACAAGCAGTGCCCTTCACATCAAAGAGCAATGCTGTGTGATCAAACAGTGAAGGGGAGGGCAGGGATTAAATCAAAATAGATTTGGACGGGGAAATAATACACTCCACTCCCTGTGGTGCCCACCTCTCCCTGAGCAGCTCAAGGGTGTTGGAGGACACTGCATGCTCCTTCTCCAGAGGTACCCAGGCTCTAACATAACTGCAGAAGAGGAGCAGGCAATCAGACCTAACGACCCCCTCCAGGCCTGCTGCCTGGACCAGTTTATGGCCAGTTTGGCTAGGCCCAGGAGCAAACCCATGGGGAGGCCCTCAGATCTGCTGTCCCTCCTCCATACCGGGTGCCCGAAGATCAGGAGCATGGGACTGAAGTTTAACCAAAAACAGAGAAGAAGGTTTTTAGAAAATCAAAAAGGAAATGCAAGTGCTCAGATCCAATATATACATGGTCCACAGACTCCACACCACCAGAGAACAAGCAATTGGGCTGGGAGTCTGCGAACCACTGCAATCTGCGGTTGCATGGGACTGCCGCGTGCAGCACCCTCCACCCCAGATCCCTGAGAGAAAGGGTGAGGACTCGCGCATAGAGAGCCCTCCACTGGGGATCCCCTCTGTCCAACTGCAAATGGGCACGCCAAGGCGCGTCTGGGCAGTGGATGAGGGAAAAGAGGTGGATGGTGTACAGCAGCAGTCGATACAGGCTCACCGTGATACTTCCTTAAAAGGGACAAAACTAAAATTCCATAGGCAGCTCAGGCTGTGGGGCCCAGGATCCCGGGGGAAGTACGGGACTTTGGGGCCAACCACCTCAGTGGTTCACTCCCTCTTAACTGCTTCGCAAGAGCAGCAATATGCACTAATATCCATTACAAACTCTCAGTTGCCTTGACTACTATTCCTCACACCCTTCTTCCCATAAGGACTCACTTACATGCTCCCAATTTCACGATCTCCATCACACTAGTTCTAATGTTTCAGCTTTCTACGGGAACGTTTCCAACATGGCTTCCTTTTTTCCTCAATCAAGGATATCACCCCCGGTCATGTCCACCCATTTTCGCACTTCTATCTTCACCGCTACTCCTCCCTCCTAGACCAACAATAAGGTTTCCTTAATCTCACTGACCACCCCACCAGCCTACACATTCAAAGGTTCAGTCTCTGTCACAATTGTCACCTCCAGCAGGATGCCACAAGCTGCCAGTATTGTTCAGGGGCTACTCCTCCCACAAGATGCTGTTCCTCTCCCGTCACACCCAACATCTCTTCACGGTATCTACCCACATAATCATAGAAAGTTTAACACTTATCCCTTTAATTCCTCTCTCTCCAAGGCACTAAATACACATTCCAAGCAAAGAAGTTTACCCATACTTAGAGTCACAGAGATCGAGCACTTGGGACTAAATTACGCTAGGATATCTGGTCAGCATGGACGAGTTGGATTCAAGGGTCTGTGTCCATTTCTTTTGATCTAGCACACTATATTCATTGCTCACAACATGCTCTCCTCTATACTGGCAAGACCCACCAAAGATTGGGTGATAGTTTTGTTGAATACCTCTGTTCTGTCCTCAGGAATAACTTTCTGATCACCGGCCCTCATGATACATCTTGCTGTTATGCTAATACTTTTGCCCTCGGCAATGCTGCCATTTTCAATGGAGCAATGCAACCTGGAGGAATAGCAACTCAATTCCTGCTTAGAAACTTTACAGCCTTCAGGTCTCAACATTGAGTTCAACAACTTGTATGTTGCACCTGCCCCACAACATATCTTGCTTGCATCCTGCTATTAACACCTAATCTGTACCTACGCCACTTCTCTACCACCATCCGAACTTCCTTGATGGACCGAATGGCCTACTTCTGTTCTTATGTATTACGATTTAATAATCAGTAAGGGAATAATGTTATTGAAAGTTTTGTTTTCCTCTTCACAGATGCTATCAAATCTGTTGGTTTCTCCTGCACTGCTTTTATTTCATTAACTCCAAAATTCAGACTACCTTATTTTAAAGCTGTCATATTATTCATTATAGCCACACTCAAGTTATTTTCTCAACTGCACAACCTCCAAAAAGGCAAGAAGTAGAAACTGTTGCTATTTGTCTTCTCACTAGTTCAATATTAGAAAGACCAACAATGGCCAACAGTGGATCATTCTGTATAGATAAGGTACTAGCTTTATTTGTTCTAAGATTGCAAAATAGAACGACAGACAAGAACAATGAAACAATATTTGTCATGCCACGTTATTGATACATGCAATTTATTCTAATAAGCAGTCATAGGCCGTGTCTGACAAATCTCAATGAATTCTTTGAAGAGGTGACTGAGGTAGTGGACAGGGATGTTCATGAATGTTGTTGATATGGACTTCCAGAAACCATTTGATAAAGTCCCACTTAAGACCCTGTTAATTAAGGGACAAACACCAATGGAATTGATGGAAAATGATAAATATGGCTGGAAACTGGTTGAGTGGCAGGCGACAGAAAGTAGGGATAATGAGTAGGTACTCAGATTGACAGGTGTTCCCCAAGGATCTATGTTAGGGTCTCAATTATTCACACTACTTGGATAACACATTAGAAAGTCGCATATCCAAATTGGCTGACAACACAAAGTTAGGTGGCATTGTAGACAACGTAGATGATCGCATAAAATTACAAAGAGATATTGATAGACTAGGTGAATGGGCAAATCTGTGGCAGATGGAATTCAAAGTAAGGCAGTGTGAAGCTAAATACAGTACATATAAAAAGGGACTTGGGTGTTCATCCATAGATCTTTAAAATGCCACAAACAAGTGTAGAAAATAATCACGAAAGCCTCTGGAATGCTGGCCTATACATCCAGAGGACTGGAGTATAAGGATGCAGAAGTTATGCTGCAGCTATACAAAACACCAGTTACATTCCTGCTGTACTAGTCAGGAGGATCTTCTGGTCTTGGAGAAAGTACAATGTAGGTTTACAAGAATTATACCAGGCCTTCAGGGGTTAAGTTACAAGAGATTATATAAATTAGGCCTGTTTTCTCTTGAACTTTGACAGTTAGGTGTTGATCTATTCGAAGATAGTAATAGGAAAAGACAGGGTAGATAATGATAAATTATTTCCATTGATTCGAGATTCTAGAACTTGGGGGCATCATCTGAGAATTAGGGCCAGACATCGGGAGTGATGTTAGGCGGCACTTCAAACGGTACTTTAGTTGGAACTCTTAAAAATGGCAGTACTAGAACAGCTGTTAATTTTAAACCCGAGATGGATAACTTAAATTGAGATGGTTAAACAAAGATATTAAGTGGTACGAGCCAAAGGCAGGCACGTGGACTTAAGCCACACATCAATCATGATATAAATGAGTGTCAGAACAGGCTAGATGAATGGTTGACTCCTTTTCCTATGTTTCTTTAGAGAGGACACACATGAAATATATGTGCAATTACCACAAAATCATTAAACATCTATATCAAAATCCTGCATGAGGATTTGTTTCACATCATCAGTAGATGGTAAAACAATTTTGAAAATGTAGTAAAAGGTCCAGTGTAGCAATGCACGTAAACTAAAACCTGGAGGGGAGCTCAGTCAGAAAAAATATTCGGCATACCTTTAATATTTTAACAACGTGTAAAGCTTAGTACTTGTCAAACCGTGTAAAAGAATTTACGGGTGGCACAGTGGTTAACACTGCTGCCTCACAGCACCAGGGACCCATGTTCAATTCTGGCATCGGGCAACTGTCTGTGCAGAACTTACACATTTGCCCCGTGTCTGTGTGGATTTCCTTCGGGTGCTCCGATTTCCTCTCACAATTCAAAAGAATAGCAGGCTAGGTGAATTGGTCATGCTAAGTTGTCCATTGTGTTAGGTGCATTAGTCAGGAATAAATGTAGGGAAATGATCTGGGTGGGTTACTCTAAGGGTAGTCTTGTTGGACTGAAGGGCCTGTTTCAACACTGTAGGAAATCTAAAATTGTTAGTGTTACATTAAATAGTCATACAGCACAGAATCAGACCATTTGGACCAACTCTTCCGTGCCAACCAGGTTTCCCAAATTAAACTGTCCCATTTGCCTGTCTCTCCAAACCTTTCCTATTCATGTATCTACCTAAAAAGGTTGTAACTATACATGCATCTACCACTTTCTCTGGCAGTTCAGAAAGATAACATCAGATGAGATGTAAAACAAAGTGAATCCTTTCCAAACAGATATGTCAATATTAAGGATTATTGGAAATGTGGAGTTCAAAACACTGCCAGATCAGTCAAGGTCTTACTGGATGCTGCAGCAGTCTTGAGGAGCCAAATGGCCAATTTATGCTCCTAATTTGTATATTTACAAGTAAACATATATTAATTAACGTAAGAGAAGCTTATTTGCCTCACATTCTTCAGTACTTCAAAACTGAGATTTACCTAAAACTCAAAAATTGTGATCTTACCTTTTGGTCCAAGAGAAGTCCTCAATGTATTGGATACTGCTTTTGCTGCCATAATATGTGACTGTAATGAAAGCAACATCAGAATTCTATTTCAAAAACTGGTTTATAGAGGTTTGTCAAAAGTCTAATTTTTTGAAAAAAGCTCTACTTGTTACTATATTGAAAATGAAATGACATTTTATTTTTAGTTATTCATTGATTCAATTATCTAAATTGGTGATTGCTTATTTTACAGAAACTAGTGCTGGTATTAAAAAACATCAATTGAAAAATCTGCATCAGAATATCAAAAACAGAAGAAGTGATCATGCGCAATGTAAAGCTGTTATTAACATCAAGATTCTGCTTTTTCCAAAATGTATGCTCTATATTTCAAATTTATTATCAATGCAGAATAAAGTCCAGAAATTAACCATTTGGTTCAAATGGTCTATTCATGTTTATATTCCAGAAGTTTCCTTTCACTTCAAAGCACTCTTACCACACTGTATCTCTCCATCATCCAAATACAAGGCGTTAGATACTTAATGTGTAAATTTTATTTGCTTACTATTTCCCTTGAGTTGGGGGGTGGGGTGGGGAAGAGATCAAGAATAATTTGTGAATGCACTTTAATTAAATTCACGGCTGTAAAGCACTGAGGGACATTTGTGGGCATGACAGGTGCTAGATAAATCTGTCATTTTTCTCCTTCCAGATGTGAATTCACTATAATAATGAAAACTGTTTTCAGTATTAAGTCTCAATGAATGAGCTTTATAACAAAAGACTTTGCGAATAGGCGAGTATCTTTTAAATCCTCCCGAGGGATTTTTCTACAAATGGATAAATCGATTAGGACGAGATGGCGATCCAGTAGTTAACATTAACACAGTGAGAGTCAAACTCCCATCTTTTGGTTGTTACTCACCGAGTGTCGGCCGCACACTATCACAACGCCGAGAGGGCGGAGCATGGAGGAAACCGCCATGATTATGTTTTAGCATATATATATTTTAAAATACATTTAAATCGACGCTCCCAAGTCAGCCATTTCACCCCCGTGCCTCAGATCAAACGAGACCGGGGAGCAGAGTGGTGGTGTATGGCTGACCAGGACACCGAGAGACGAGATGCCTAATCAAACACAAATAGAGCCCGCCGGCGCTCTAGGCCGCGGACACCCCACATGTGGGTGAGCAGCTAACGGCAGCCAGGCCCGGGCCTCACATGCTTTTGCATCTAACTGTTACCTTCAGCGCCTCCAACCCGGTTAGTCGAGTTTTGGTTTCCTGATCCTTGATGATGATGAAGGGTCGACCATATTCATCAAAAGCGAGAGTCCCCAGAGTAGACATGTTTGCGATCGGAGCGGATCAAACTCCTTTCACGGCAGTTTCGTCTCCGCCCGACAGGAGGAGGGAAGGGGAGGGGAGGAGGCTCGAGCTCCGGCTTCTGGAACCGTCCAACAGACCACACCATTCACAACGCGAGGGGGGAGAGGGAATGGGAGGAGATGTACATGTATCAATGGCTCAACACTAACAACGCCGAGTTTCCATTCTTAACCAATAAAATATAATTCAAATGTCAAATTAATAATTCTATACCTGGATAAAAAAAATTCAGTGAAATGTAGCGGGGGTAATGGTTTGATCCGAGGCCCCCGTTGTTCTCGCGAGATTAACGGGAACTGCCGCCAGAGAGAGCGGGTGGGTTCGGGTCATTGAAGATGTTTCTGTTTCCACTCTCCGTCTCTCTTTTTGTTTGATTCTAGCTTTCTGGGTTGGATTTTCTGATAGTGGATATCATAAGTAGATTGCTCCTCTATTAACAAGACGGCGCAGTCCTACATTTCTGCTTGGATAGTCCCAGTCCGGGCCCTTCAGAAATACAGATCCGTACTTCTATTCTGATCCCCGTTATTGTAGTACAGTGGGGCAGTGGCTCTTGTGGTGCCAGACCTGAAACCTGGTCCTTCAAGCTAACAGGCACGGCCATAACCACTGCACTTGCGTGTTACAATAACTGAGCTGGTTTATCGGAAAATAGAAAAGACATTCGGGTAAAGAATGGTGGCTTGGGTTCCTGCTGCTTCATAGCGCTACGGACTCAATTCCTGCCTTGGGTGACTGTGTGTGTTACATGTTCTCCCCATATCTGCATGGGTACTCAGGTTTTCTCCCACAGTGCAAAGATGGGCAGGTTCGATGGATTGGTTATGTTAAATTGTCCTGTAGTGTCTAGGGATGTGTAGGCTAGGTGGATTAGCCATGGTAATTGCAGGGTATAGGGTTAAGGGCTGAGTTTGGGTGGGATGATGCAGACTTGATGGCCAAATGGCCTTTTCCAATGCTAGCAATTCTATGATTTTAAGATCTCCTTTTTCACAGTAACCCAGCCTCCTAGACAATGACTTTGACAGCTCCTGTAGGGTGCTAAGCTATAGGTAGCAAGGGACCAAATAGGTGATGGTGTTTAGCTTTGGAAAGGAGAAATTGTGTATGGGGGCTGATGTCATGTTGATGTTGTGTTGAGGAGAGGTGTTTGGTTGAGTAGTGAGACAAAGAGCTTTGTGTCTAGCAAAGGTACACAGTGGTTCATCTTTGGCAAATGGTGAGGGGGAAGGGTTTGGTGGGTCTGGAGTGGAGGAGGTTGTGTTGTGTCAGAGGGGTGTGGTTGGGTTCTGCAGAAGAACCCAGTGAGTGAGAATGGGGTGCTATATGCTTCTATTTGGTACTGATGTTTGATCCAATGATTGGGGAAAGGGGATGCTGGGGACAGAATAAGGCATTTGGATGGAGGAGAGTGTCTCAGTCAAGGTCTGGGGGAGTTTCAGGGGTTTGGGTGAGTTGTGATTGAATGTTATGTTGGGGCTCAGCTAAATAGTTATTCAGGAGTTAGGTTAGGTGTTTAATTAGGTAAGTATTCACAAGGTTTGTAGCTCAGATTGAGGTTTAAGGTGTAGGTTTGATATCCAAACGTTTCATTACCTAGCTAGGTAACATCAGTGGCGACCTCCAAGTGAAGCAAACCTGTTGTCTCCTGCTTTCTATTTTTTTCTTTCTCCTGGGTGGGGTTCCTGGGGTTTGTGGTGATGTCATTTCCTGTTCGTTTTGAGGGGTTGATAGATGGCATCTAGATCTATGTGCTTGTTTATGGCGTTGTGGTTGGAGTGCCAGGCCTCTAGGAATTCTCTGGCATGTCTTTGCTTAGCCTGTCCTAGGATAGATGTGTTGTCCCAGTCGAAATGGTGGGTTTTTTTTCATCCGTGTGTAGGGCTATGAGGGAGAGGGGGTCGTGTCTTTTTGTGGCTAGCTGGTGTTCATGTATCCTAGTGGCTGACTTTCTTTCTGTTTGTCCTACGTGGTGTTTGTGGTAGTCCTTGCATGAAATTTTATAGATGATGTTGGTTTTGTCCATGGGTTGTACTGGGTCCTCTAAGTTTGTTAGTTTTTGTTTGAGAGTGTTGGTGGGTTTGTGTGCTACTAGGATTCAGAGGGGTCTCAGTAGTCTGGCTGTCATTTCTGAAACTTCTTTGATATATGGTAAGGTGGTTAGGGTTTCTGGCTGTGTTTTTTGTCTGCTTGTCGTGGTTTGAACAAACCACGACAAGCAGACAAAACACAGCCAGAAACCCTAACCACCTTACCATCTAAATGAACAGGAAATGACATTAGCACAAACCCCAGGAACCCCATCCAGGAGAAAGATATAAATAGAAAGCAGGAGACAACAGCTTCGCTTCACTTGGAGGTTGCCACTGATGATGTTACCTAGCCAGGTAATGAAACGTCTGGATATCAAACCTCTAGCTCAGCGAGCAAACCTACACCATAGGTACATATTTACTTTACTGCAGCAACACCCTCCAAGTTCTCTGATTTAAATTGATACTTTCAGAGGGTCCTAGTGAGGGGAATTGCATCGCAAAATCCTCAATTTCTTGGATAATTTACTTGGAGTACGATACGATGGGGATTATGCAGGGTCCGTATGCACAAATCTCATCTACTGCAAACATGATTATCTTAACCATTGGAATATCCTGAAACAGAAGCACAAATGAAATCATGAGAAATGTATGACCTTTTAACCCTTTTTCCTGGGATGTCACCAATTGTGTCTCTCAGGCTCATGCAAAATAGCAAAAAGGGGCAACCGAAATAAACAGTACCTAAATCCTTTATGGGCCACATTTGCTGCTGTTGTTGCAATTGGATTTGTGCTTAATTTCTGAAGTCAGTGTATAAGAAGGGACCTTGACCTGTTATATGAATGCAAAAAGAAAATATGCAAAACAAGAAGGGAAAGAAAATTCATTAACGAAGCACCAAACAAAGTGCAATGCATGTTATTTAAAATTGTTGTTAAAAGGTTGTAAAGTGCCCTAGTCAAAAGATGAAGTCTTATTTTGCTAACTTACCTTAAGCTCCACTAGAACACCAGTTCAAAGAGGGAGCTAGGTCAAAAATTTAAATGACAGGTTATTGGAAGCTCGAGACTATTTTTGCAGACTTAATGACATATTCTGCAAAACTGAGTCTGTATTTCGTCTCCCTACTTAGTCAAGACCACATCATTAGCAGTGAACATAGTATCTTAAAAGTGCAAATAAATTGCTGTTTCATTTGGAAATAATGCTTGAAACTTTGGATAATGAAAAGGGAGGAATATAACCTTCTGTTGTACCTCCTGCACTTGCGTGGATAAATGCCATGGAAAGGGTGAAGTGATTGAGCCAAGGGTGTTTGAGCTAATGGTTGCTTCAGAATGCTGACAGACTACAAATATAGCCTGCTGAGCCTACTCCATTCATTTAAGATGATAATGGCTGATGTGTGGCCTTGACTCTGTTTTTCTAATTGCTCCTCATAACCCGTAATTCCCTGCAGAACCATAAATTTGTCCACCCCAGTCCTCAAATGAGGCAGTAGTGTTAACTCATGAGCCACTGTGTCACCCTAAACCCTGATCAAGAAACAATCTCTGTCAAACTTGTTCAATCCCATTAGAATTTTGTAAGTTTCAATGAGAATTGATATATGGACCCAATTTATTCAACTTTTCAGAGGACAATCATTTCATTCAAGGCACCAATCTGGTGAGCCATCACTGTAATACCTGGAAAGAAAAGCATATCTTTAAAT
This sequence comes from Chiloscyllium punctatum, assembly GCF_047496795.1. Classification (NCBI taxonomy): domain Eukaryota; kingdom Metazoa; phylum Chordata; class Chondrichthyes; order Orectolobiformes; family Hemiscylliidae; genus Chiloscyllium; species Chiloscyllium punctatum. The sequence goes on along the minus strand of NC_092746.1, from coordinate 51,367,450 downwards.
ATGAACACAAAACTACACACAGTACTCCAAATGTGGTCTCTCAAAAGGTCTGTCCAATTATAGCAAGATATCTTTGTTATATTCCAATGCTCTTAACAATAAAGTTCAGTGAGCCATTTACTTTCCTAATTATTTGCTATGACTTCATATTAATTTTCTGCATTCTTTACACAAGCATACTGAAGCCTTTATGAATATCAACATTTTCAGATTTAGAGTTAATACATTGATGTTATTTTCATTAAATACTGGAATGTGGGAGTTCTCTGTCACTCATATATTTTAACAGATTATGAGGTGAGGTAAACTTCTCTGGGTGTATAATTTAATTATCAGAGGGGTTCACTACCATGTCATAATACAATGAAGGAATAGTGACAGTGCCAAGTCAGGATGATGTATGGTTACGTGTGTAACTTGCAGACGGTGGTATTCCCACACGTCTGTGGCTGTTCTCCTAGATGGTCGACATTGTGGGTTTGGAAGGTATTGTCAAAAGAGCCTTTGTGAGTTGTTGCAGTACATCTTATAGATGGTAGATACACACTGTTACTACTGTGTCTTGGTGGTAGAGATAGCGAATGTTTGTGGGTATGGTTCCAATCAAGTGAGCTGCTTTATCCTGGATGGTGTCAAGCTTCTGGAGTATTGATAGAGTTTTGCCCATCCAGATAAATGAAAAGTATTCTGTTGCACTCCCGACTGAAAGATTGTGGACAGTAGTCAGGATTCACCACAATTCCTAACCACTGACCTGCTGTTATTGTATTAATATGGCTATCCCAGTTCAGCTTTTGATCAATGATAACCCCCTTGGATGTTGGTAGTGATAAATTTAGAGATGATATAAGTTATTGTCAAGGGGCAATGGTTATATTCTCTCTTTGTTGTACAGAGCAAGGTGAAAGGTCAGCAGTGAGAGATGAAGGCTGAGTGAGTACTGACTGACTACTATTAGAAATTTGGTTCAAAGTGGAAATTCTGTGCAGAGGGGAAGAGGTGTTTTATCTGGGGTTTACTGCAAGAAGTAAACTCTCCAGAGTGTAAGGTGAGTAGTAGAGGATAAAAGGTGAGTATAAAGAAGCTGACCTGCAGTGAGATCAGTGGTAGAGTGACATCATGAACTACAGCATGATAGCAGAAAATTTGGTGAGTAGATCGTTCCTGATGAAGAGCTTTTGCCCGAAAAGTAGATTTCCCTGCTCCTCGAATGCTGTCTGACCTGCTGTGCTTTTCCAGCACCACTCTAATCTTGACTCTAATCTCCAGCATCTGCAGTACCCACTTCCGCCTAGATTTGGTGTAAATTCCTAGTCTTTAATATAAAATTAAAGTTTTCAGTTTGTGTTTAGGTTTCTAGTGTTTTCCTTCTTTCCATTCTTAAAATAGGGCAGTCACAACCTTTCAGATTAGATAATTTAAAATTGGTCTCTAATCAGGCACACCAGAGTGTGACTGCAGGTGAGGCAGATATGAGCACCCAACAGAGTAAAATTAAGGGGATTTGGCTCCTGCAGTTGTCCAAGAGTTAGAAGTTTCTTGCAAGCTGTGTGAATGAGAGCAGGAACTGCAGGAAGGACAAGCAAATTGATCATGGCAACTTGATACAGGGAGCCATTCAAGTGGTGGGGAGTAAAAAGGAATATTGCAGTTGTAGTAGGGGACAGTATAAATAGGAAAATAGAAACTGTGTAGGTGTGAGCAGAAATCCTAAAGGCTGCATTGCCTGCCCAGTACAGAGGTTAAGAACATCTTGGGGCTGGAGAGGAACTCAGTGAGTTAGGGAAGGGATGCAGTGGTCATCATCCATGTTGGTACCAGCAATATTGATAGGACTAGATTGGAGACTTTGCTGAAAGAAGTTAGAAGCTAAATTAAGAAACATAACCTCCAAGAAAATAATCTCTGGATTACTACCTGAGCCACACACAAACTGGTGTAGGGTAAATAAAGTCAATGACTTAAAAACATATTTGAATATTAGTGTGGATGAAATGAGCTTCAGTTCATGAGGCACTACCATGAGTAGTGGGGTGAAAGGGAGCTATTCTTGTGAGATGGACTTCATTTAACAGTGTCCTGACAAATTGAATATCTAGCATTGCGGACAGTGGCATATTGAGGGGTCGGGTTTAACTGAGGGTAAATTGTTAATTTATACAATAATAGGATATGGTAGCATTACAGGGCAGAACAATACCCAAAGTGGGACAGGAAGGGATAGAGTATACAAACATAGACTACAGCACTAAATAGGGTCAAAGGGGGAAAATATGGTGAAAAGGTAAAATTAATGGCTCTTTAATGTGTATTGTATTCATAAGAAAAGTATAGGTTTGGGTATGACCTTGTAGCTATTACAGAGACATATTACAAGATGAAAGCTGGGAATTAAATATTGAGGGGTATGTGACTTCTCAAAAGCATGAAAAACCAAGGGTGGTAGGGTGACATTATTGGTGTGGACTGGATTATGTATGATAGAAAGAAATGGTCTTGAATGATCTAGATTCCATACGTGTGGAGGTAAAAGAAAAATGAAAAAGCAAAAGAAGACACTGGTAGAAGTAGTTTCTCAGCCGCCTAAAAGTAGATATATGGAGGGGACAGAGAATAAATCAGGAGATAATGAGGGCAGGTTAAAAAGTACATACGTTTGTCGTAGATGACTTTAATCTTCATGTAGTTTACCGTAATTAGATTGGCAGAGGAAGCCATGAGGACAAATTCATAAGAATATATTCAGAACATTTTCTAGGTCAGTATGTGATGGATCCAACCAGAAATCAGGTTATTTTAATTGTGGTGATGTGTAATGAGACAAGTTTAATAAATGATGTCTGAGTAAAAGACCCCCTTGAAAACTGGCCGTAAGATGGTAGAATTTCGTACTCAGTTTAAGAAGGAGGAACCTGGGTTCACAGTCGCTCAGGGTAACTAGAAAGGACAAATGGAAGAGCTAGCAGGAATAAATATGATAGGAAGAGAGGGTAAGGAGGTTAGCAGCAATAGCAGTCGAGAGTGTGATGCTAGGAAAGCACAGCAGGTCAGGCAGCATCCAAAGAGCAGGAAAATCGATATTTCGGGCAAAAGCACTTAATCAGGAATGAGGCTGGGAGCTTTGGGGGTGGAGACATAAATGGGAGGGGTTGGGGCTGGGGCTGGGGGGGAAGGTAGTTGAGGATGCGATAGGTGGATGAAGGTGGGGATAATGGTGATAGGTCGGAGCGGATAGGTGGGAAGGAAGATGGACAGGTAGAACAGGTCATGAGGGAGGTGCCAAGCTGGAAGGTTGGAACTGGGATAAGGTGGGGGGAGGGGAAATGAGGAAACTGGTGAAATCAACATTGATGCCATGGGGTTGGAGGGTCCCGAGGTGGAAGATGAGGCGTTCTTCCTCCAGGCGTCGGGTGCTAGGGGAGTGGCTATGGAGGAGGCCTAGGACCTGCATGTCCTTGGTGGGGTGGGGGGAGGAGTTGAAGTGTTCGGCCATGGGGCAGTGGGGTTAGCTGATGTGGGTGTCCTGGAGATGTTCTCCGAAGCACTCTGCGAGTAGGCGTCCTGTCTCTCCAGTATAGAGGAGACTGCATCGGGAACAACAGATATAGTAAATGATGTGTGGATGCGCAGGTGAAATTTTGATGGATGTGGAAGGCTCCTTTGGGGCCATGGACAGAGTTGAGGGGGAAGGTGTGGACACAGGTTTTGCAATTCTTTCAGTGGCAGGGGAATGTGCCAGAAGGGGAGGGTGGGTTGGGGGGGGGGGTTGTGGGCATGGACCTGACAAGGTAGTTGGGGAAGGAACAGTCTTTACAGAAAGCGGATGGAGTGGGGAGTGAATTAATCTCTGGTAGTGGGATCTGTTGTAGGTGGCGGAAATGGTGGAGGATGATGCGATGTATATGGAGGTTGGTGGGGTGGAAGGTGAGGACTGGGGGGTTCTGTCCTTGTTGCGGTTGGAGGGGTTCGAGGGCGGAGGTGCGGGAAGTGGATGAGATGAGCTGGAGGGCATCATCAACAACATGGGAAAGGAATTTGCTGTCTTTAAAGAAAGAGGCCATCTGGTGTGTTCTGTGGTGGAACTGGTCCTCCTGGGAGCAGATGCGGTGGAGGCAGAGGAATTGGGAATAAACAGCAGCAATGACAGTTAAGGAACAATGGCAGATGTTTCAGAAAATAGTTCATGGTTCACAGCAAATACATATACCAGTGAGGAAGAAGAATTCTAGGAAAGGAAAAGCTAACCACAGTTAACCAGGAAAGTTAAGGATAGCATCAGATTGAAAGAAAAAACAAAATGTGGCAAAGATTAGTGGTAAGCCAAAGGATTGGGAAAATTTCAAAAAAACAACAAAAGCCAGTTTTAAAAAGGGTGAAAATAAACATTGAGGGAAAATTCACAAGTTGTATCAAGATACATAGCAAGAGCTGCTTTAAGTATATAAAAAGAGCGAAGCCACAATTTGAACATGGGCCTCTTACAGTAGAAGGCTGAGGAAATAATAATAATGAGAAAGCAGGAAAATGCAAAAGAGTTGAATAATAGAAGACATGAGTAGCAAAAAAAAAGACTAATTCTTCAAGGGACAAGAGGAGGCATGGATATAAATAGAATAACCATGGCTAGAAAGGGAGTTTTAGGGGAACTAGTGGGGCTGAAGACTGCTAGGTTCTCTTGATCTGATGAAATACATCCTGGGTATTGAAGGACGTAGCTACAGAGATAAGGGCTGCAATGGTAATAATCTTCCAGGAATCCTTAGATTCTGGAAAAGTTCCAAAGGATTAGAAAAGTGCTAATGTAATACCTTTATTTCAAAATGGAAAAAGAAAAAAAACACAGGTAACTATAGACCGGTTAGCTTATTGTCTGTTGTTGGGAAAATGTTCAAGTCTAATAAAATGATGTAATGACATAGCATTTATGTAATATGATCAAGCAATGTCAACATAATTTCATGAAAGAGAAATCATGCCTAACAAATTTACAAGAATCCTTTGAGGAGGTAACACGCAGGATATATAAAGGGGAAGCATGGGTATAATATATTTGGATTTTCAAAGCTGTTGATACGGCACCAATCTCAGCCTACTTAATAAGATAATAACCCATGGTGTTGGAAATAGTACATTAATATGGATAGTTATGAATCTTTGGAATTTTTGCTCCAGAGGGCTGTGAGGTTCAGTCATTACGTATATTCAAGGGCAAGGTGACATTTTTAAGAATTAATAAGAGAATTAAGGGTTATATGGAAAGGCAGGAAAGTGGAGTTGCAGATTTTCAGATCAGACACAATATAATTGAATGGCAGAGCAGACTCGATGGGCTGAATTGGCCTACTTCAGCTTCTTTGTCTAATAGTCTTTTGGAGATGGCCATTACCAGGCAATTGTATGATGTGAATGTTACTTGCCACTTAATCAGCCCAAGCCTGGGTGTTTTCAGGTATTGCTGCATTAGAACACATACTAATTCAGTGTTTGAGATGTCATTAATAGTGCTGAACATTGTGCAATCACCAGTGCACATCCCCACTTGTAACCTTAGGATTGAGGGAAAGTCATTGATGAAATTACTGAAAATGGTGGGGCTGAGGACATTACCCTGAGGAAGTACTACATTGTTGTTATGGGGCTGGGATTATTGATCTCCAACAACCACAACCATCTAGGTATTAGGTATGACTCCAGCAAGCAGACACAGAAAATCTCCTCTCAGGAAGGTAGTCACATATTTTCCAATCATCACCCTTATGGTTTCCCATTCTTGTAAACCTCTCCTGCACTCTCTCAACAACTAAACTGGACATCACTAAAGCTGTCAAGAGTATGGTGCTGGAAAAGCACAGCAGGTCATGCAGCATTCGAGGAGCCAGAAAATCGATGTTTCAGGCAAAAGCCCTTCAACAGGAATGAGGCTGGGAGCTGAGGGAGGGAGAGATAAATGGAAGAGGGTGGTGGTAGCTGAGAGTACAATAGGTGGATGGAGGTGGGGGTAAAGGTGATAGGTCAGAAAGCAGGGTGGTGCAGAATAGGTGGGAAAGAAGATGAACAGGTGGGTCAGGTCATGAGGATGGTGCTGAGCTGTAAGATTGGAACTTGGGCAAGGTGGCTGGGAGGGGAAATGAGGAAACTGGTGACATCCACATTGATGCCAATTATTAAAGCTGTGCATTGTGAGGTTCCCACAACACCAGGTTATAGTCCATCAGGTTTATTTGGAAGCACTAGCTTTTGGAGCGCTGTTCCTTCATCAGGTGGTTGTGGACCACAATTGCAACAGCGTTCCGAAAGCTAGTGTTTCCAAATAAATCTGTTGGACTATAACCTGGTGTTGTGCGATTTTTAATTTTGTACACCCCAGTCTAGCACCGGCATCGTGAGGGTCGTTAGCTTCAAAATTATAGTGAGAGGAAAGTCTGTGGTTGGGAGGGAGGTCTGGGGAGTTGATCCACACGTGAAGCTAGTGTGTTTCCATGGCTACGGCTCACAAACGGTGACCGCCCGGACCCAATTCAATGTGACACCGACTCCAATCGTTCCGTCCGGTCTGGGGTCCGCTCTTTTCGTTGAATGTCGGATCTGGTTCCCGGGGCGACACCGGGCCGCAAGCGGCGTTGGGGCCTAGCCCTCCTCGGAATTGTTAGTGGAACTGGACTCGCACTGTCCCTGGGCGCCGCCCCATTTGTGGCCCCGGCTCTGAGGAGGGTCTGTCTCCCCTTTGTCCCTGCCAGCCCGGCTCAGGTGGAGGTAGTGCTGCGCCTACTGAAAGGCCGCAGGGGAGAACTGGTGGACATCGGGAGCGGCGACGGCAGGATCGTAAGTGATCGACAGAGGTGGACAAGCAAGGATTAGGGGAGGGGGACGGAGAAAGTCGGCGCTAGGCCGGGGAGGGGTGGTGGTAAAGGAGGAGTGGAAAGGAGTAAAGAAAGGGGCAGGGTTGGGGGAGAAGATCAGATGGGAGAGGGGTGATAGGGAGGTAAAAGATACAGGAGAAAAAGTAGGGAATGGGGTAGTATGAGAGAAGGAAAGAGATGGGGAGGAAATGAGAAGGGAAAATGAGGGGAGGGTGAGATGTTGAGAGGAAAGGAAAAAAGAAGTGAGAAGAGGATAGGAAGATGGATTAAACAGGGGTACAAGTGGCCGTGAAAATAGGAAGGGGGAAGGGGAAGAGGTGGAGTTGGAGGGAGCAAGATGGTAAAGGGGAGAGACGGTTAGGTAAAAAATGTAGGGAAGGGTGACAAGGTAGAAAGGAAGGGAAAGGTGGGTTGGGGAAATGGGAGTAGGCTGGGTGGGGATTGTAGAGTGCAGGGTCAGAGAACGGGGTGAAGGTGGAAGAGAAGTATGGGCTGAGAAGAAGAGTGGGGGAAAGGAACGGGAGTGAGGGAGTAATAAGAATTTAGTTTTGGGAAAAAAAACACCAAGAAAACTGTAAATTGGCAAAAATGTGTTTGAGGCCTTTCCAAGATTAAAACTCTTTAATAATGCTGATTTGAGTTTGAATGGTATTTGTGCATAAAGTTTGGACTTATTCAGAGTTGGTGTCATTTTAGGAAATAATAGTTCCTTTTTATTTTGCTTCTGGCTTACTGTGGGTGTGACTTGAAGTGACAGGTATAGAAATCGCTATGATGAGTTTCTGGTATAAGTTATGTTGATTGTTTTTTTTTCAAAAAAGAAGAAGCATGTACTGCCATAAAACTTAAGGAATTTTGTACCATAAAGTATTACTAGTGGAATTTAGCCACAACACCAATGAACATCTCTTTCTGGATATGTCCAAGGTTTGATTCTTGTGAAGTATGGTTCCCTGGAGCTCTGCTGCTGAAGATTCCTGAAGGCTGAATTCTTATAGGATTTTCTGTCTTGTTCAGCTTGTGGTGTGACATTATATTTATGACACTTCTGAAGTCTGTAGCTTGCTTGCTTTCTTATCAGGCACAGATTCTTTATTTAATGTCATACTGGTGTTGGCTGTCTGTTCAAAATAAAGCCTGTCTTGCCATTTACTCCTTAAATTCTCATGTGGTATAAGGTAGCCATTTATCAAGCAATTAAATCGTTTATGTAGTTTTGATTCCTTTTTCCTAGGGATGGTTAATTGGCATATTGCTTTTTGTTTTTTCATATAAAGTTTGTTCTTAACCCTTTATCTCCAGAAACAGTTTATTCCAGAGGGAGTTACTGTTCATACTTTCAATCCACGAACAGTTAAAGTTCTGAAGATTACAGTGTCACAATATGGTGGGCAGGGATTTATATGGCAAGGGTTAAGAAAATAGTTCATTAATTGGCAACAATTACCATCTCATGTACAGGAAGACATTACAAAACACGAAAATAACTATTATTAATACAGCACATTCTCATGATGTCCCAAAGTCCAACCATTCATGGGAAGTTGTAGTTATAGCATATTAATGTATGTTACTTGAGTTATAATTGTGGACATAGGACATGGTGATTTATTATAAAAATAAAAGTCTGAATATGTAACTAGAAAAATGGTGCTTGGTCAGTTGTGTTCTCCATCCCTGCTCCATGTGAAATCCCAACTTGGTTTTGATTCTTCTTGTGTAAGAGGTCAGTTAATATAGCGTTTGCTTGCTAGTATAGGACTACCATATTGCTAAAGTGAGAGCCATGTTGCCGAAGCATTTTTGTTTTGCACATCCAGAGATAAATGCAAGAGTACCAAATTGCAAATGATTGCAGTAATCTATACCACAGGGAGGAAAATGGTGCTGATTTGTTGGTAAGTTGACTTTGACTGGCTTTGGCATTGTTAATGGAGAAAGCACCAGGAACTATAAACTCCCTTACTTTTTGGGTAACTCAGAAAAGGTGTAATGTTTAATCTTATTTGTGTCTGGTTTTTAATATGTGCGTGTGTGCATATATATTCCTATATGCCACTTCTAACAAGTGTAAGTGAACTACAATGTGAACTTGACTTGATTGTTAGTGAGACGGTGGCACAGTGGTTAGCACTGCTGCCTCACAGCGCCTGAGACCCAGGTTCAATTCCCGCCTCAGGCGACTGACTGTGTGGAGTTTGCACGTCCTCCCCGTGTCTGCGTGGGTTTCCTCTGGGTGCTCCGGTTTCCTCCCACAGTCCAAAGATGTGCAGGCCAGGTGAATTGGCCATGCTAAATTGCCCATAGTGTTAGGTAAGGGGTAAATGTAGATGTAGGGGTATGGGTGGGTTACGCTTCGGTGGGGCGGTGTGGACTTGTTGGGCCGAAGGGCCTGTTTCCACACTGTAAGTAATCTAATCTAATCTAATTATCAGCACACTTAGGTATGTTCAGAAAGTATTCCCCAATGCAGAATCACACCTAATGCTTGATATTTTATTTGCGGTTTGCAATACCAGTGTAATCAAAGACCATCCTCCAGCTGTTTATAACAGGCACAGTTCTCAACCAGCCTGCATTGCAAAACCCAAAATAAAGCACCTACTGTTGTATATGATTCTGTGATTAGGCAGTGCTGGCTTAATTTAGTTCCTGCTAGGGTGAAAGGCAAGGTTGGTAGTTGTAGGGAATGCTAGATGATTAGAAAAGGTGAGGTTGAGGTATTGGTCAAGAAAAAGAAGGAAGCATATGTCAAGCATATAGAGAGCAGAGATTGAGTGAATCCTTACAGTATAAAGGCAGTGGGAATATAACTTAAGAGGGAAGTCAGGAGGGCAAACAGGAGACATGAGATAGCTTTGGCAAAAAGGGTTAAGGAAAATCCAAATACATTAAGGACAAAAGGGTAACAAGGGAAAGAATGGGGCCCCTCATAGATCAGCAAGGCAACCTATGTTTGGAACTGCAAGACATGTGGGAGATACTAAACGAGTATTCTGCATCAGTGTTTACTGTGGAGAAGGATATGGAAGATATAGAATTTGGGGAAATAGATGGTGATATTTTGAAAATTGTCCATATTACAGAGGAGGAAGTGCTGGATGTCTTGAAATGCATAAAAGTGGATAAATCCCCAGGACCTGATCAGATGTAGCCTACAACTCTGTGGGGAGCTAGGGAAGTGATTGCTGGGCTTCTTGCTGAGATATTTGGATCATCAGTAGTCACAGGTGAGGTGCTAGTAGACTGGAAGCTGATTAACATGGTGCTATTATTTCAGAAAGGTGGTAAGGAAAATCCAGGGAACTGTAGACCAGTGAGCCGGATATCGGTGGTGGGCAAGTTGTTGGATGGAATCTTGAGAGACAGAATTTACATATATTTGGAAAGGCAAGGAATGATTAAGGATAGTCAACATGGCTTTATGGGACATCCTGTCACATGAACTTGATTGAGTTTTTTTTGAAGAATTAATGAAAAGGATTAATGGCAGAGCATTGGATGTGGTCTATACGGATGTCAGTAAGATATTCGACAAGGTACCTCATGGTAGAGTGGTTAGCAAGTTTAGATCACATGGAATACAGGGAGAACTAGCTATTTGGATATAAAAGTGGCTTGAGGGTTGCTTTTCAGACTGGTAGCCTGTGATCAGTGATGTGCCACAAGGATCGGTGCTAGGTCCACTGCTTCTTGTCATTTATATAAATGATTTGGATGTGAACACAGGAGGTATAGTTAGTAAGTTTGCAGGTGACACCAAAATTAGAGGTGTAGTGGACAGTGAAGAAGGTTACCTCTAGGGTACAACAGGATCTTGATCAGATGGACCAATGGGCCGAGGATTGGCAGATGGAGTTTAATTTAGATAAATATTGGATGCTGCATTTTGGAAAGGCAAATCAGGGCAGGACTTATGCACTTGATGGTAAGGTCCTGAGTGTTACTAAACAAAGTGACCACTGAGTGCAGGCTCATACTTTCTTGAAGGTGGAGTTGCAGGTTGATAGGATAGTGAAAAAGGCATTTAGTATGCTTTCCTTTATTGGTCAGAGCATTGAGTATCAGAGTTGGGAGGTCATGTTATAGCTGTACAGGGCATTGACTAGGCCACTTTTGGAATACTGTGTGCAATTCTAACCTCCGTCCTATTGGAAGGATGTTGTGAAACTTGAGAGTTCAGAAAAGATTTACAAGCATGTCAGGGTAGAGGGTTTTGAGCTGTGGGGAGAGACTGCATAGACTGGAGCTGTTTTTCCCTGGAGTGTAAGAGGCTGAGGGGTGACCTTACAGAGGTTTATAAAATCATGAGGGGCATGGATAGGATAAATAGATCAGGACTTCCCCCTCCCCAAGGAAGAGTCCAGAACTAGAGGGCATAGGTTTAGGGTGAGAGAGGAAAGATTTAAAACACAACTTTTTCACAGGATGGTGTGTGTATGGAATGAGCTGCCAAAGGAAGTGGTGAAGCTGGTTCAATTAAAACATTTAAAAGGCATCTGGGTGGGAACATGAATAGCAAACGTTTAGAGGAATATGGGTAAAGGCTCGCAAATGAGATTATCTTAGAATAGGTTAGTTCAGTTTGGGATATCTGATTGGCATGGACGAGCTGGACCAAAGGGTCTGTTTTCATGCTGTATCTCTATGAATCTACATGCCTGTGGAACATTGTTACCTGGTATATTACCATGGCATGTCTCAGCCAATCTGAGTCCACTTGGCAACCAATTAGAATCGCTTTTCTCATGTATAAATTTTTGCTCCCTTTCAAATTTGGCATTATTACAACTGTCCTGATGAGTTCAAAACAAAGCTTTGGCATTATGTTTTTTGTTCCAGCAGTACTCAAGTTCTGTACTAAGAAGTGAATTTTTGATTAGTTGATGCACCCATACCGCAAAAAAAATTCTAATCGAATCTGGCTTATAAATGTAATGTTCAAGACACTTTGAGATTGTGGGTTTTGACTACATTTTGGGATGGACTTAGTAATATTCTCAGTAAAAAAGGTCAACCTTTATCATTCTAAAAATATCTTAACACATTGAGTGTTAAATGTTTTATTAGGAAGAACTTCAAATTTTCCAATATTTTCTATATGAAATGTACTATATTGGTCATTGTGTTGTGGAACTTGTAGGCAAAACATTCATAGCGACATGGTTCTGGCCAGCTTCTATTGTTGTCTCATCATATAAATTATATCACTCTATTTATGAGTTATGAAAAACCGGCAATCCATTTTTGATAATGTGTTCTTTTAACTTTATAGGTAATTGCAGCAGCGAAGCAAGGGTTTCGAGCTGTGGGTTATGAGTTGAATCCTTGGTTGGTTTGGTATGCTAGATACAAAGCATGGCAGGAAGGAGTGCACCACAATACCAGATTTTACATCTCTGACTTATGGAAGGTACAAGCACTCTTGGACAGCAGAACAATACTGATGTATTAAATACTGTGATTTTTACAATGTGGATAATTCTTTTTGTTTTTGTCCTGTATTTTTTAGGTTGATTTCTCAGAATATAATAATGTTGTCATATTTGGAGTTCCTCAAATGGTGAGTTTGATTTTAATAATTTAGTTCTTAAAAATTATTGTGACGTGTGTATATGAAGGTACATTTTGATAAATCCTGTTCCTGTTCTAGTACCTCACTGGATGATGTCTGCATTAGAGAACTGGGGGGAAAGAATAATTTTTCAAATTGTCCTGCCAAAGTCTGTGATTTTTCTAACAGGCAAAACTGGAGTGTTTTATGTTTTGAAGGTTAATTTTATTAATGTCTTACCACTAAAATTAAAAAATACTTTGGAAGAGTCAGTTGTAAAAACAATGGCACACTATTTCAAGCCTTAGACCTTGGGTTTGAATCTAGTGCAGAATGATTAGATTATAGTTACCTTTTTTCTGATAAGTCTCTTCAGTAAAAGAGAAAGAGCTGTTTCATTTCTGAAAAATAATTATTGGACTCAACATTTACTTTGTTTTTGCCTCCATCATTGCTGTCAGATATGCTAAGTTTCTCCAGCACTTTGTTTTTAATTCAGATCTGCAAAATTTTGCTTTTTAAAAAATCGTTTTATTCTCTTCAAATTTAGTTTCTATTGGCAGTAAGCCCATATCACAAATTGGCATTAATTAAACAGGGATTGACTGGATTAAAAGAAAATCAATTAAAGGAGGTGGTGGTGTAGTGGGAACATTAACCTGGGTTCTGGATTCCTAGTCAAGTAATGTTTGGGGATATGGGTTTAACTCCTACAGTGGCAGATGTTTAACATTTTAATTCAGTAAAAGCCTGGAATAAGGGAAAAGCTAGCCCAATGACAAACATTGTCAGTTGTCATAAAAGCTGGTCTGGTTCACTACTGCCCTTTAGGGAAGGAAATCTGCCATCCTTACCTGATCTGGCCTGCCTGTGACTCCAGACCAACAGTAATGTGGTTAATTCTTACCTGCCCTTTGGATAATTAGGGATGAGAAACAAATGCTAGTATAGTCTAGTGACACACAGATCCCATGAATATATAAAAATAACAATAGCAGTAGCTCCCCTGACCCTGTGGTTGATAGTAGAAAGCAATAACTTACAACTAAACCTTACTTTTAAAATAACTTTTAAAATTGTGGTCAGTCATTTAGATTGTACATAAATGGTCATCTTGTACCAGATTTTGGAGATTGTTTGGTGTTCAATGCATTGTGTAAGAAATCCATGAGGTTATTGGAAGAAAAAGAGTTGATAAATGATCTCTTCTGCATATAAAGGTATTTTAACTCTACTTTAAGGCCTACACAATCTGCATTTAAGGGGGTTGTTTCATTTCTCAGCATTTGTCCTGAATATAGCAATTCGCAATTAGGCATGGCTTGCTGCTTTTTAAAAATTTCTTTTTCCCATCAGCCTGTTGATGGTATGACTGATACTGGGAGCCCATATATATGTGGTTCTTAAAAAATGATTTTTCCATGTTTGATTAATAATGTACTTGGGGTTTTGGTTTATCTAAATGGAAATAAATTTCTATTAGCTCGCTCTCTTTCAATGTTTGTTGTGTCATGTGAGAATGCAGCCACCATTCTCTTGTTTTGACTGAGTTTACAGGACTAACTTTGTTTAAAGTGGTAGAGAACAGCCAACAGTCTAATAAGAAGCTTTTGTCTTAAACAAGAAAATTTATTGCATGGTAGTGATTGGGTACATAGTCTTTGTACATTAATAAGATAGGTATTGTTACTATGGGGAGCCCTATAATAATTGGTTTGTCCTGTTAAAGATTTCAAAATGTTGAAACTTTCCCCACCCAAGTTATGATGACATAGTTAGATTGATTGAAGCCAAAAGCATTCCCTTATAGGTATTTTCTTACCAGTCTGTTTATTATATAACATGTGGGACTTGAACCTGATCTTCCTGGCTCAGAGGTAGGTAACAATACCACTGTGCCATACAACGCCGTGCAATCCCTTATACAACAGCTTGGAGACCTGTTTTAATTTAGTTTAGCTTCTATTTTCCATAGCTCCACCCCTCAACCCCAAGGCATGTTTCAGTGGAGTAGCAAGACTGGTAGCATGCAAGATTGTAAAGCAAAAAGAAGGAAATGCATGTTTTCAGTCAACTTGAAGAAATAGTAAACATGAAACTCCTGATCTTGGACCAGTCATCATTGGATGAATGTTTTTAAAGTGTATGGGTTCATGGAGACAGTGCCCCTAAACTTGGTTTTGTTATTAACTTAAGAAATTAGGTATCCACAATATAATTGTCTATCTGAAAGCAGTTTTAGTAAAAAAAACTGTCTCTGTATTAGATGCAAAATGAGTCAATATAATTTTATTCTGAAATACAATTTTAGGATTGAATATTTTTCTTAATTTAGGAACACTATTATCAGGGAATTTCTGACTGCATTTTCCAATGTTCCAGATGAAGTCCTTGGAGGAGAAACTTCAGAGTGAGTTGAAGAGCAGTGCTAGAGTTGTAGCCTGTCGTTTTTCATTTCCCAACTGGACAGCTGTTCGTGAATCTGGAAAGGGAATCGATACAGCCTGGTTGTATGATGCAAAATCATTTAAAACCACAGGAAAGAAGTCTTAAAAACAAATGAATGGACAAGACAGGCATAATTTTCATTTGCTGCAGAGTGACTACAGATTGTTTTCAAGAATTAAATGGTGGCACATCATCAGTGGAAGTGATCTAATCAGCTTGCAGTTAATTGAACTTATGTGCAAAAATATCTGATTCTACTTTAGCAGATTCAGTTTACAAAAGTATCATTTTAAGTGAACAGTGTATAGGTGTGATATTTAATACAATACCAGAAATGTTGCTAGTTAAACCTTTAATTGTTTGGTTTGTTGGCTTCTTCAAATAATCTCTCAGAACCAGTAGCTTTTCTCTGGGATTATTAGTTTGTATAATGTAGGGTGTGGTGTTTAACCATATAACTTTTTTTTTTACTTTTGAGATATTCAATCCTAGCTGTTGTAACAATATAGGAACAACATGCCCAGCTTTTTATTATTGTCCAATGGTCTTTTGGTTGTAAATGACTTTGGTAAAGTTGCCATAAATCCAATAGACCATAGGGATGCTCTCTTATTAGAGAAAAATGACCGATGGTGATTTAATTTGAGGGTCACCACTCCTCAGGCATGGGAGAGGTTGAGAGGAGAATCCTTCATGGTAGCTTCAGCTGGTGCAAGAATTGAACCCATGCTGTTGATACCTCCTTGCATCACAAACCAGCTTTCCAGTCAATTGAGCTAACTGACACCAGTCTTTCAGTGCATGGTGAAAATTAATTGGATATGTTATGGGTATTTAGTTTCCTCCAGCCTATCTTCCTTCAACTAATCCTCCAAATGTCTGTAGGTGTTGGTGGGATGTGTTATGGACTAGGCCAGACCACTCAAAACATTCTTCAGCAAACAGCCCCAGACCATAACTTTGCAATTTGTTTCGGTAACTATACAGTGAAAATTACCCGGATTAAGATAGCTAGGTTGACTACTAGATTTTAAAACAGACAAATGTATTCACAAAATTACGCAATGAATCACAAATAACAGAATAAAGAACCCCTACAGAAGTCAGCCTATCCAACTAGAATTAATTATGCTGTTCCGAATATACACAGCAGTCTCCCTTTAAAACCCAGTATAAATTGAACTAATGCTTATTGGTTGAAGTTGAAGGGCAGAAAAGACAGTTTCTACACAGCTCCCTATTGAACTTCCCAGTTCAATTCTGGACTAAAACTGCTCAGCTCAGTTAAAGAGCTGAGCACTCCCCTTTCATTACACAGCTCACTTCTAAAACATGACCATTTTGGCCTGAAGTCTCATCTGTTTACATTATAAACAAAAAGCCCCTCAAAATTCTTTTCATCTCTGTACCAAACCAGACTGATCAGAGCCCGGTCTGGTTTATTGCCCCTCTGAAAAAAATCAAGGACAGAGTCTCCTTGAGCCAAGGAACAGCTTTTAGGAAAAGAGGGACCAGCTTTTTGACACCTCTCCCTTTTTTTAAAAAAAGTGAACCATCAATATCAAAAGATGACTTCATTTTTAACCTTTCAAAATCCAGTTAGTAGTCTAAACACCCATCTACACAATACTAACTATAAACATGCACAACCACATGCAAATTCAGGCTGCCGAATGCCTCCATATCTCATTCGAGTTTTGATAACGCAAAGGCAATCACGTTTTCACAGCCTGCCAGATGCACAATTGTCAGATTGAATGGCTGCAAAAACAAACTGCAACTAAACAGTCTGGCATTTTTGTCCTTCAATTTTTTCCACAAATGTCAATCAGTTGTGATCAGTGTATATAATTCTCAGATGCATTGCTGGTAATATAAGCACTAAAATGTTGTAATGCTAACACCAAGCTTAAAGTGTCTTTCTCCACCGTTGAATATTTCTGTTGATGAACATTCAACGTCCTGGAAAAATACCTGATGGGTTGTTCTATTCCCTTGTCATCCTCCTATAGGAGCACCGCATCAGCACCTGCATCACTGGCATCGGTAGCCACCTTGAAAGGCTTTATGTAATCCAGTGTGGCTAATACTGGTTAAAAGTTTTTTGGCTATCAAATGTCTTTTGACTGTCCACTGAAATTTCTTGCCTTTTTTAAAAAATATATTTTATTGAAAAAATAGATTTTTTAATATTACAACAAATACAAAACAATACAAGAAAAAACCTAACCCACCCTTATCTACAAATGTATAAATATATAGAAAAGATATAATAAACCCAACTATTAATTAAATAAATAATAGCCAACAACAATCTAATAAATAGTAATAACTCAACTCATCCAAACAAGACACTCCTACATTCACAGTTCCTCCTCCCTGGATATTGGACTTGTGAAATCCAATCATTACAGCTATATAAAAGCCCTTATTACTGTGGCAGATAAATGTGTCCAGGTATTCCAAAAAGGGCTGCCATGTCTTATAAAAATTCTCAGTTTTGTGGCGTACCATATTGGTGAGAAAATCCAAGGGAAAATGCTCCATAACAATCTTCCACCATCCTGACAGGCCTGGGGTGTTTTCGGATACCCAACCTAACAAGATATTCTTTCTTGCACAAAAAGTGAGGATATTGAAAAGTTTTTTTCTTGTGAGCATCTGCAGGGCACACATTGGGTAGGCCCAAAAGAAGAGAGATTGGGTTTTTCTTCACCCTAACATCCAAAATCCTCTCTGTTGCATCCGCTACAGCACTCCAGTATGTTTGAAGTCTACCATAGGACCAGAGATAATGGGTAAGAGTGCCCGTACCAACCTTGCACTTGGGGCATGTTGAAGAAGCCCCTGGTTTAAAGTTTGACAAACAGTCCAGAACCAAGTGTATCCTATGGAGAATCTTCAACTGTAAATCATGGGTCCTATTGCAAATTGATATCTTTCTTGCCTTTTCCCAAATATCTTCCTCTGCCTCTGAGGACATTTCAAAACCTAGCTCTCTGTCCCACATCCTGCAGAGTCGATCAAACTCATGTAAGGGAACCCCCCCCCCCAGTTGATATAAAGTGCTAACAGAAAGTGTACTCTTAGCACTGAACCCTCCTCTTTATGTTGGATTTGTAGGGATCAATCAAAAGTGTAGTCTTTTATTTGAATAAAATCCCTAACTTTAAAAAAGCGAAAGAAATCCCTTTTAGATAGCTTGTATTTTCATGCTAACTGATCAATAGACATCATTGTGTCTCCCTTAAATAAATAGTTCATGCAAGACACGTCCCTAGCTGCCCAATGTTTGAATCCTGAATCTATCACCCCCCCCCCCCCCCACCATTGAAAACCCAGCATACCCACTATAGGTGTAAGAGAAGATGTTTTGCCAATACTGCCTTCTTCCCTCTGCCGAATTGCCCTCCATGCTTTAACAGTATTGATAACTATTAGGTTCATTCTCCTGATTGTTTGCTTATTGAAAATCAGGGGTAGCATCTGTGTAGGGAAAAGCAAATGGGAGAGAATATTCATCTTAACAAGCACTATCCGACCTAACCACGAGACTGGAAGCGCCTCCCATCTTTGAAGATCTTGTTTGATTTTGTCAAATAATCGAACAAAACTGGCTTTGAACAAGCAATCCATAACTGGAGTTATGACTATACCCAAATCACAAACCACCCCCTGTGACCACTTAAATGGGAATTGATATTCGCCCTCAAGACCTAGCACCTTCATAAGATCACCCATAGGCATAGCCTCTGATTTTGCAAGATTCATCTTGTATCCTGAAAAGGCGTCAAATGGGCAGATGCATTGTATCAGGTGAGGCACTGAAACTGCTGGATTTGACAAAACAAAATTAGGACATTGTCTGCATACAACAAAATATTATGTAGTTTTGACCCCACCTCTGAAGCTGATATATTAGGATCCCTATGAATGGCCTCCGCCAATGGTTCAATCACCAACGTAAAAAGCAATGCCGAAAGGGGACAGCTCTGCCGGCTGCCCCTAAAAATGTTAAAATTGCCTGATTCTAGCCCATTGGTGATGATCGCAGCAACAGGGTCACTGTAGAGAACCTTTACCCATCTTATAAAAATTTCGCCCAAACCAAACTGCTCCAGCGTATAGAAAAGGTACGGCCACTCAACTTGGTCAAATGCCTTCTCTGCATCTAGAGAAATTACCAATTCCTGTATTGACTGGTGTTGACACGCTTGAATTACATTAAGCAGCCTCCTAACATTGTTGGAGGATCTGCAGCCATTCATGAAGCCCGTCTGGTTCTCTTTAACAATAGAAGGTAACACAGTCTCCAGCCTTCACGCGAGAGTCTTAGGGAGGATTTTAAAGTTCACATTTAAGAGTGACATGAACCTATATGAAGCACAGTTCTCTGGGGCCTTGTCTTTTTTAAGAATAAGTGAAATATTGGCCTCTCTCAGAGAGGGCCGGAGACAATCATGGCTGTATGAGTCATTGAACATATTGAGCATCGGACCTGACAGTATGTTTATAAGTTCGTTATAGAATTCACTGGGAAGTCAGTCAGGACTGGCCACTTTTCCACTCTGGAGCTCCTTCACAACCTCTTGCTCTGATAAGGGGGCATTGAGAAAGGAGTCTTGTTTCGGGGTCACGCCTGGGAGCTCCAGATCCTTAAAAAAAAATTCATTTTGGCCTACCCCTCCTCATAACCCTCAGATTGGTATAACTTAGTGTAAAATTTCTGGAATTCCATGTTAATCTTTTTGGAGTCACATGTTAGGTTCCCAGATCCTCCCCTAATCGCCATAATGGCTTGTGGGGCACTCCTTTTCCTGGCGAGATATGCCAAGTATTTGCCTGGCCAGTCACCATGCTCATATAACCTTTGCTTTGCAAAAGTAAGCTCTTTCTTTGCTGTCTGCGTGAGCACGGAGTTCAATGCAGACTGCAGCGCTGTAGTCCTGTGTAGTTTGACCAATGAGAGCCCGTCAAAGTAAGCCTTCTTGGCTGCCTTCAACTGTGCTTCAAAAAGACATTGCTGTTCACCATTCTGCTTCCCACTGGCAGAGTAGGAAATAACTAACCCCCTGGCATAGGCTTTGGCAGTTTCCCCAAGGATGGATGGGCTACTAACTGAGCCTGAGTTAATATCTTGGAACGCTGGAAATTCCCTAGAGAAATACTCCACAAGCCTATTATCCTTAAGGGATCCATTCACTAGTGCCTCAAACCCACTGTAAGATCCTTAATCTTATCCAGCAGATATACTGGAGCATGATCAGAGATGGTAATATTACCAATCATACAAGATTCCACGGAATCCAGGGGTTGCCACTGGGGTCAGAAAGAAAAAAATCAATCCTGGTGTGACATCTGTGCGGATTGGAAAAAAACGTAAAATCCCTACCTGTAGGGTGGAGACGCCTCCAGACGTTAACCAACTCTTAACTCCACACACAGATCTACTAATTGTTTAGTTTGTATAGAGGGTATCGGAGGGCCTTTGGGCAACCTGTCTACCATGGGATCCATAAGACAGTTAAAATCTCTGCCTATAATGAGATATGCCAGGACTTGAGACTGATCAGTTTAGAAAATGCATCTATCAAAAATCTGAGGGGATGTACTAGGGGGCAATAAACATTTAAAACCCCATATTCTTCCCCATTTATCAGCAAAGCCTGATAAATGGGAGAATTACAAACCTCCTGTGTGTGTCTTTAACACACTCTAGTAACTTAAATGGGAGATTACTCCTAACCAATATAGCCACTCCCCTACTTCTGGTATTAAACGATGAAAAGTCAACCCAATCAAAGTCATTTTGCTGTAGTTTCAAATGCTCCCTATCATCCAAGTGTGTCTCCTGTAACAAAGCAAAATCCACCTCCTTTCTAAGACTCAAAAGTACCTTCTTCCTCTTAATTGGTGAGTGACTCCCCTTGATATTACAGGTGCACCTCTTCAAATCATTAGCCATAACCTTCTGCAGTAACATTGAGTTCCAGAGAGGAGGAACTCGAACCACAAATCACTGAGCCTTAGTGTCATATGATCCATCGAACATAAACACTACATAAACTAAAACCACTACACTTAACACACCTACAAAACTATTAAAGATTAAAAACAACAAAAACTAAAAAAAAGCCAACATATAAAGTGCCAACAGTGCTGAATAGGGGAACTCACTCCCTGCCCAAAGGGGGCAACTACCCATCCCAAACTGCCTGTAAGTAGGCATCTAGCCATCCTAACTATTTTCCCTCCTCCTAGCTAGAGCCGCACTGCAAACACAAGCAGAAAGGAAAGTAAATACACCATGGAATAGCAATATGAATAAAGAAAAATAATTTTTTTAAAGGAAAAAATGGGTAAATATCCCACCCATCCTCTGGTATAACTTAGAAATTGAAAGTACACATCTCAAATGCCACCAAACATAGCTTAAACCAAATTATTGCCAACAGAAAAATATAGGAAAAGAAAGCTCCAACCGGACTACCTCTGCTTTTTTTAAAAAAAGACATGCCGAAACAACACTACTATTTGTACATACTAAGTTGGTCAGATTAGGTTAATTTGTCCACAAAGTCTCTTGTGTTCTCTGACGTATCAAAGAGATGTACAGATCCATCTAAGGTGAACAGAAGCACCACCGGATACCTCAGAGAGTACGGAATCCCAAGCTCCCTCAGTCGTCCCTTGACACTGTCATAAGATTTTCTTTTCTGGATTACCGCCACTAAGAAGTCCTGGAAGAACATGATCTTAGAACCCTCATAAATTAGGGCCTTCGAATCCTTCCCCTGGATTCTGGAAGCTTCCATGATTCACCCCTTATCTCTGTAGTGATGGAGCCGCAACAGGAGAGGATGAGGACATTGACTCAGACCTGATCTCTGTACCATGACTCTGAGCCCTCTCGATCTTCAAGTCTCTCATTTCAGCCTCCATGTTAAGGAATTTTAGCAACCAGTCCTCAATAAGTTCCGCTGGCCAGTCTTCACCTTCCTTACCCTCCAGCAGACCGACAATCCAAATATTCTTTCTCCTGCCCCTGTTCTCAAGATCATCCACTTGGTCATGCAAACTACGGACCTGTGTCTCCAGGGCTTGGATCCTATCCTTGGAGGAACTGGCATCAGCCTCCACCACTGTGACTCTGTGCTTAACTTCATCCGTCCTCTTTGCCAGGACTCCCAGCTGCTGTTCATGCTTCTGCAGCATGATAGAGATTGGGGCCTGCTTCTCCTCTATCTGCTTACCCAGTATCTTGCGAGATTTCGTGAGCTACTTCAGAAGGGCCTGGTAAGTAATCGAGTCTGAGGGCCCAACCTCCGACACTCCTCCTCCCTTCTTCGGCATCTCTGGATAGTAAAAACGCAGGTAAGTCCATTTTTCACAGTTTCCTAGGACTCCATGACCTTTCTAGAGTCCCAGGATATCATAATGGTCTGGGTTGGGTGGGTTAGAAATTCATCCTGCTTGTGTTGAAGTGCTGAACTCTGCAATGTAATCCTCCTAGATCGCTGTCATCTTGGATCCCCCCTTGCTCTTTTTTTAACAAATCAGCGAGTGAGTAAAGTTCAGCACAAACCTTCAGTAAAATCCACTCAACCCCAGGAACTGTTCTTTTCGTCGATGGTGTGGGAAGTTCTCCAATTAATTTCATTTTTGCATTTCGTGGCACCATTTGTCCATGTCCAATAACATGGCCCAGGAAGGTGACTTGGGCTTTGGCAAATTCACTTTTAGCTAGGTTTACCACCAAGCCTACTTTCTGAAGTTGGTTGAACAAGTCTGATAAATGCTGTAATTGCTCCTTCCATGAGTGACTAAAAATCACCAGGTCATCAACCCCACAATGACCTTATTAGTCAGTCTCTGAAATGTGGCTAGAGCGTTTTTTCATACCAAATGGCATGACTTTGAATTGACATGGTCCATCTGGTGTTAAGAAAGCCGAAATTGCCTTTGCTCTCTGGCAGAGGTACTAGGCAGTAGCCTCTGAGCAAGTCCAACTTAGAAATATAAGTTGCTTGGCCACTTTATCTACACAGTCCTCCAACCGTGGAATTGGATTTGTATTAGTCTTTGTAACAACGTTGACTTTGCCATAGTCCACACAACTGTTGGGTACCATCTGGCTTTGGCACCATGACTACAGGTGAGCTCCAGTCACTGTAACTCACTTCGATTATGCCACTTTGGAGCATGCACTCTATCTCCTTCTGAACCTGTGCCAACTTTAGAGGGTTATGCCTATAAGGATATTGCTTAATCGGAACAGCATCTCCTATATCTATATCATGCACAATTAGGTTAGTACATCCCAGTTTATTTCCACAAATCTCCCCATGTGATAGTAATAACTCTTTCAGGTTATTTCGATTTCCTTGTGGAAGGTAACTCAATAATTTATCCGAATTTTTTACAACATCCTCATTGTCCAATTTGATTTGAGGAACATCCAATTGAGAATCCTCTGAACTTGGTTCTGCCTTCTGTGCTGTAATCATGAACACCTTCTCCTCTTGCTTTCCTTCCCTATCAAACTACCTTCTGAGCATATTCATATGACATACTCTGTGAGATTTCTTCCTGTCTGGTGTCCTTATCAAGTAGTTCACCTCACTCAATTTCCTCTCAATTTGATACGGTCCACTAAAATTTGCTTTTAAAGGCTCACCTGTTACTAGAAGTAACACCAATACCTTATCCCCAATTGCAAAATTGTGAATTTGTGATTTCTTATCTGCTTCCTGTTTCATTGTATGTTGTGATACTTGTTAATACTGTCTAACCAACTCTCCAGCTCTATTTAATCGTTCCCTAAAATTTGACACATAGTCCAAACAGGGCAGCTCAGACCATAACTTGGCAATTTGTTTCACTAAGTGTACAGTGAAAATTACCCAGATTAAGTTAGCTAGGTTGACTACTAGATTTTAAAACAGACAAAAATTTATTCACAATATTACACAATGAAACATAAAGAACCCCATACAGAACTCAGCCTATCCAACTAGTCTTAGTTATGCTGTTCCAAATACAGAACAGTCCCAATAAGCAAACTCCCTTTAAAAACCAGTATAAAATGAAACACATGCTTACAGGTTGAAGTTGAAGGACAGATAAAAGAGAGAGTTTCCACATAGCTCCCAGTTGAACTTCCCAGTTCAAGACTGAACTAAAAGTGCTCAGCTCATCTAAGCTAAAGAGCTGACCACTCCCCTTTCATTATACAGGTCACCTCTAAAACATGACCGCTTTGGCCTGAAGTCTCATCTGTTTACATATCAACAAAAGGCCTGTCAAAATCCTTTTCATCTCTGTACCAAACAAGAAAGATTGGAGCCTAGCCCGGTTTATTGCCCCTCTCAAAAATCAAGGACAGTCTCCTTGAGCCAAGGAACAGCTTTCAGAAAAAAAGGGACTAGCTTTGTGACAGATGATAAGTCAGGACAGGGCTGTGGGAGAGATGAGGAGGAGTGAGGGCTGATGTAAGGGAGATTG
This sequence comes from Chiloscyllium punctatum, assembly GCF_047496795.1. NCBI lineage: Eukaryota > Metazoa > Chordata > Chondrichthyes > Orectolobiformes > Hemiscylliidae > Chiloscyllium > Chiloscyllium punctatum. The sequence goes on along the minus strand of NC_092746.1, from coordinate 51,343,084 downwards.
GTTGAACCTGGCTGAGGGCCTTGTTAATCATTGCGATGGGAAATCTTGGTTGTAGATGAAGGTGGACATTTCAGAGGCCCCCTTGTTGAATCTGGAATCATCAGAACAGACACAATGAACACAGAGAAAGTTATAGAATAGAATTTTTACAGGAAGTGGGGTGTGAGGATTTTTCATCAAGGTAAGTGGGAGTCAGTGGGTTTGTAGTGGATATTGGTGGCCAACTTATCCCCAGAAATGGAAACAGATGTCGGGGAAGGGAAGGGTAGAGTCAGAGATGGACCAGGTGAAGGTGAGAACAGGGTGGAAATGTGGAAGTGAAATTGAGAAATGTTTCCAATGTTGGTTGAGAAAGGGAAATAGCATTGATGTCATCAATATACTGGAGAAAGAGTTGTGAGAGGGGCCCAGGTAGAATTAGGAAAAGAAATGTTCAATGTACCTCACAAAGAGAGGGACATAACTGAGGTCCATGTGGGTAATAGTGGCCACACGAAAAGAAATTGTTCAAACTGAGGATAAGCTTGGCGAGGCAGACGAGGTTGGTGGTGGATGGAGACAGTTCAGACTTTTCTCAGAGAAACAGCAAGCCCTGAGACCATCCTAATGGGTTTGGATGTGTAAAGAGATGCATGTGATGAACAGGAGGCAGCTGGAGCCTGCAAACTAGAAGTTCTGAAACATACATAAAACGTCAGAAGAATTGTGATGTCAATCAATAGGCAATGCATAATGACATCAGTGGTGTTTTTGAAGATCAATGCTTCCATGAAATATGTTTCCTTAACCTATCTGAATAGATATGCAACCGAATGGGACCAATTAGAAGGATATTCTGCTGAATTTAGTTTAGTTGCTGATTGATTGATTGGTTTTGACTGGCGACAGCTGCAATTGTAGAAGTATTTGGTTACTTCACCAGAGGGCGCTCTAACCTGGTTAATTTTGATTTTAATGCAGGACAAGAATTTGTTGGGGCTGACTTGAAGTTTTCCCTTTCTCTCAGGAAGAAAGTCCCAGTTTAGGTTCCATCTGCCCTAGAGGTATGTCAGAAGGGTTGATTACTGGTGTGCGGAAGTATTTGGTGGCTTCCAGCATCAAGCTGATCTTAGGAACCTATCAGCAACAAATAAAAGGCAGAAAACTAAAAATTCTGTCAATTCTACTCATGGGGATGGAGTAAACTGTTTTTTTAGGTTGAACCTATGATTGAATTTTCACAAAGGCTTTGGGGGATTTAAGGTGCAAGTTCACTTGATCCCCCCCATGTATTTTGAGCAGTGGTTTAAGATAACTCCACTTCACTCCAGATGTCTTCCCAGAAATCTAGCACCTGCTGCAGCCACAGCGGAACATGGCCACTGTTACCCTGATAACCACTAGCAATGAGCCTTTATGGATGTGGCTAATTAGACTAGATTAGATTCCTTACAGTGTGGAAACAGGCCCTTCGGCCTAACAAGTCCATGCTGTCCCTCTGAAGAGTAACCCACCCAGACCCATTTCCCTCTGACTAATGCACCTAACATTGTGGGCAATTTAGCATGGCCAATTCACCTGACCTGCACATCTTTGGACTGTGGGAAGAAACCCACACATACATAGGGAGAATGTGCAAACTCCACACAGACAGTTGCCCAAGGCTGGAATCGAACCTGCGATCCTGGTGCTGTGAGGCTGCAGCAGGTGATATTTGAAAAATTGTCCAGCTTATCATTCACCGTTGCAAGAAGGAGGTCACTGAGGCTCTGTACTTTGACACAACTGAAGACTTTAATTCTCTCTTGTCAGAGCTGTGGCAGCTTCCTGTTGCTAAAATGCAGATTCTTAACTTGACCAAACAGCAAGGAATGCAGGGTACATTGGCCAAGTATAACGCTGAAATCACAAAATCCACAGACCAGACTCTGTGAAAATACAGAAGCCAGGTGCTAATGATATTAGCATAATGTAAAAGCCCACAGTTTTCCTGGTCAACATACCCCCAATACCTTATCCACCAAATAAAGGAGGGCCTAGGCAGAAAATCACTGGGTTCTGCTGAACAAAGAAACAAACAGCAGCAAGCCATCCAAATGATTGACACTGTTTCAAACTATTAAGGGAGTGTCCCTGATTGGTCAGAAGTATAGAAAGTTTTAAAGGAAACCATCAAAAAAATAACAAAAACAGGTATAACCTGCAGGCCTTCTGAGATCAGCATGGCCAAAGGCAGAGACCAGCTAACTGTGCAGAGAGAAAGGAAGAACAAAAGCAGCGTCACAGTCCCACAGAGACAGACAGAGACAGAGTGACTGCACAAATCTACAGGAGACTCGAAGTATTGTAAACTTAGGGGGCTGAATAGAATTGGAGATATAATTGTTTTTAGTAAAAGCTAATTTAATGTTTTTCCTAATAAAGTTGGGAGGGTTTTGCATTGATACCGCCTTATGTTCATCGACTGCTTTGGTACTGTGATAGTCAGGCAAATTCATTTGTAACTTTCTGATTGGAGTTTTATAGTTTGTTTTAAGGAGGGAGTAGACAAAGATAAGTTAATTGTTGTTTTAAGTTGCAAATAATGTATTTTAGGATATATGAAAAGTCAATTTTATAGTAATGCCCTTTGTTGAAAGTCCATTCAGCAATGGCTGTGCAAAAATTGAGATTGCACAAAATACTAGCAGATTAGCCAGACGGTAAGATACAAATAATGCTGACATGGACAGTACATGTAAAAAAAAGAGTGAATACAATTGAAGGCTCTTTTTAGTCTGAAACAGGAGAATTAATAATTGATACAAGGGAATGGAAAAGTAATTCAATAACTACTTATGTTCTGTCTTTATAGAAGAACAGGCAAATAATTTCCATGAAATGCTAGGGAAACAGTGGTCTTTTAGGAAGGAAGAATTGAAATCAACTAGTAGGAGTTTAAAAAAAAATCAAAATTGCTGGAGAAATTAATGGGACTTAAAGCTAATAAATCCCCGGGGCCTGATAATTTACATAAGACCAGAAGAAATAGGAACAAGAATAGGCTGTTTGACCCCTCAAGCCTGTTCTTCCATTCACTAGGATCTTGACTGATTGTACATTCCTCTTGTCCATCTTCCTTTGGTTTCCCCATAACCCTTGATTGCCACACTGATCAAGAATCTACCTATTTCAATCTTAAATATTTACAAGGACTCTGTTCCCACAGCTCTCTGTGGCAAAGAGTTCTAAAGACCCACAACCCTCTGAGAAGAGAAATCCATCAACATCTCAGTCTTAAATTGTCACCCCTTTATTCTGAGTCTCTGCGCTCGTGTTCTGTGACTTGTCTATGAGGATAAACCTCCTTTCAGCATTTACCCTGTCAAACCCCAAGAATCCAATATATTTCAATGAGACCACCTCTCATTCTTCTAAACTCCAGTGAGTGGAGTCTCATTCTGCCTAGCCTTTAATCAGAAGACAATCTCTCCATACCAGAGATCATCCTTGTGAATCTCTTCTGAACTATCTACAGGGAAATGATATATTTCCCTAAAATAAGGAAACCAAAACTGCTTACGGTACACCAGATGTGACCCCCTCCCGGACCTTCAGAAAGACTTTAATACTCCAATCCCTTGAAATAAAGGCCAACATTGCATTAATCTTCCTGATTACCTGCTGCACCTGTGCTCGAGTTTTTGTGTTTTTTTGCACAAGTATCCTCAAGTCCCTTTGTGTTTCAACTTTCTTCAGTTCTTCTCCATTTAAATGACATTCTGTTCTCCCTTACAAAATGAACAAATTCACATTTTCCCCATATTCCACTTACCAATTCTTCTTCTGACTGACATAACCCATCAACTTCTTCCTGTAAACTGTTTGTATCCCTTTCACAACCTGCTGTTTTGTGTGGTCTGCAATTTTGGTTACAATACATTTGCATCTTTTCTCCAAGTCATTAATATATAATGTAAACAGTTGGAGTCCCAGCAATGATCCTTGTGGAAGCACACTGGTTGCAGGTTGCCATCCTGAAGAAGAACCCCTTACCCCAGTCCTGTTTCCTGCCCATTAGCCAATTCTCTAAGAATGCCAATATACTACCTCCAACACTGTGGCTCGTATCTGCAATCCTCACTTTCTCCTAATCGATATAAATACTGTGACAACAACAGCAGACCAGAAGCTAGGAATCTTGAAGCGAGTACCTTATTTTTTTTAGATTAGATTAGATTAGATTAGATTTCTTACGGTATGGAAACAGGCCCTTCGGCCCAACAAGTCCACACCGCCCCGCCGAAGCGTAACCCACCCATACCCCTACATCTACATCTACATCTACCCCTTACCTAACACTACGGGCAATTTAGCATGAGTTTATAGTGAGTTACAGACTCCCAAAGCCTGTCCACCATCTACAAGACACTAGTCAGGGTTATGATGGAATACACCCATTTGCCTGTATGGATGTAACTTCAACAACAGTCAAAAGGCTTGACAAAGCAGCCTATTTGATTGGCAGCACATCCGCATCCACTCAATCCACTACTGTCACGTAATAGCAACAGTGTGTACTGTAGAAATTCACAAAGGCTCCTTTGACAGCATCTTTCAAACCCACAATCACTCACATCTAGAAGGACATGGGCAGCTGATACATGAGAACACTGCCACCTGCAAATTCCCCTGCAAGCCACTCACCATATTAACTTGGAAATATATTTCTGCTCCTTCAGTTAAGGATGAATATGATGAATTGCAAGAAAAATATTGTTAGGAGGTGAAAATGTAAATCCACCCATGTGTTTCTTAGTAACTGATTCATTCCAACGTACCATACTGGATATTTGTTGTAAGTCAGCATTGCATGGTATTGATGGGGTGAATTGTTATTTGGAAACTCTGGTCAAAGCAGATAAAAATATGGTTAACAAAATGAAAGCACTCCTTGCTTTCAATTTGTGGATGATAAACTTTTATCACCTTTGAGGAGAGTGCTTCTCCCCTGTGAAATTGCAGGACTGCATCATTTCACAAACGGACATATAAATAGTATACTAAGTAAATTTTGATTTGAATAAAGCAAAAACGAATTTAAACATGAAGAATTATAAAGTGTTTGTATTCAGTAAAGTGCTAAACATGCAATACACATGATCCAGACATTAACGTATTTGTTTGAGGGAAACAGCCATTGCTTGTGAAGACGTCCAAGAATGATATTGATCTCTGCAAAATAGGAATCTGGCTGATGAGAACAGAATTATATGGACATTGCACAAACTATTTGCTCATCCCTTCTCTCAAAAAAGAAGGCTACTGTTAAAAGATGTTGGAGTTATGGGTGAAGAATATAAATTCCTTGTAGAACTGTTCACATTGCAGTGTGTTGTTTGTGTTAAATATCAAACACCATTGCCAGTTTTGAGTGTCCTTTAGCCTGGGAATTAAATAATGTGGTAGCTGCAGATTTGATGATGTGGGACAAAGAACCAAATATTTATCTATTATATTTTTATAAATATGGTGACCAGATATCGTATATCCATGATGATTGCAATAAAGACAGACCGATTATAGTGAACAAAGTCATCGAAAAGTGGGTCAACACAGATCTTAGATTACGAACAAATTTCTTAATGGATAATGGAGGTGAATTTGCAAATGTATTTTAGGATGTATAAAAAGTCAATTTTATAGTAATGCCCTTTGTTGAAAGTCCATTCAGCAATGGCTGTGCAAAAAATGAGATTGCACAAAATACAAGTAGATTAGCCAGACGGTAAGATACAAATAATGCTGACATGGACAGTACATGCAAAAAACCCATCACAGATGGTTGGGGTGGGTATAGTCTAAACCAATTAGTATGCAGTCAGAACCCAAAATTGCTTGCAATAGTGCAGGACAATCGTCCAGCATTAGATTACCAGCTACTTTATTTTGCACTTGTCTTAATGCGCACTGATAGAAAAGTGTTCAATAAAGTTGAGGCATCAAAATAATAATGTTGAGATGTGCATCAGACATTCTGGGGGTGATTTCAGATCTGGTGACATAGAGAATTTCACAAGGAATGTTAACAGGCAGGAAATGTTACCGGACTCGATGGTAAAACATCCACAGTAAAACACAAGAATCAGACCACAAAGACATCTTCCTCATGAATAGTGGGGATGAGTTATGAATTTTGAGTTATGAAATACTGAGAATGTGGGAGAAGGTGTGAATGATGACGCACCATGTATTTTGCACATCCATGAGAATTTGGATGCAGAGGAGCAGGACATAAGAGCTCAGGAAATACAATTCAATAGGTATACTGATCATGGATAACATGAAAGATAATCTGATGTGGCGATCATTTGTCCAAAATAGGGTCATGGGTAGTTGGATAGTTTACCAGACAGAAGTCAGATGATTCAAAAGTGGTCATGAGGGTGGGAAATGGTGGCAATCAATGGGAAAATATGAAAACTAGCTAAATGTCCAAGATGAGGGAGATAAAATGAGGATCATGGATTGGTAGCAGAGGCACAAGAAGTGGTGAACTAGTACGATTTGGAAGATGGATTTAGGAAGAAAACATCGCAGACAATGAAGAGGATTTCCAGCAAACAGCATTGTTGGACCAATCCAGACAGATCACAACATGATAGAAGAACCTGCAGCTGGACAAAGCCTCCAAATAGCATAGGATAATGGAAAGTCTTCCCAGACAACAAATAAAAGAGGTACTTGTGGTTACTAGTAGAATGGAAGTAGGGAGATAGAAAAAGGCTAAACTAAGAGATTTATTTGGAAGTTGATGATTGAGATCAACCTACTTTGCCACAAATGGATCTGTCCAGAAAACATCTCAACAGGTGGGACCTATAGACCAAGGCTAGTTTTGTAGCTAGAGACTTTGAGGAATAATTAGGGTAAAGCAAAATAAAGATAGACTTTCCAACAGCTGGGGAAGTAACTTTGATAACTATTTGAGTGTTTTCTTGGAATTGTAACTCTATAAATATCAAATCAAAGTCCTTCAGGGTAACCTGACTGAGAAGCTCATAATCTTACAGCACCCAAAGGAAGCTCCAGGAACAGAAGCTCAGAAATTGTATAAAGCATTTCAGGTTTAAATGATGCTTCTTAGCTGTAGTAGTTTTCAGTAACGGCACTTCTGTTAATGATAAGAGTATTTCACAGCGGAAGGCAGACCTTGCAACGTCATAGAAAATTTTCACTTCTTTATGATGCACGTTGATGATATTTTGTGGAAGGTACAAAAGTCTTTGAAGAAAAGATTGTAAATCAAAATATCAAAGAACTCAAAAATGACATTCAAACCTTTGAAGATGCCAAATATATAGGATTACAAATTAAGCAGGATGAATTAAATTTAATTCTACACTGAGTCTTTCTTAGAAAATATCAATCCAATTGCAATTAGTCGTGCCAGATCTGAGCAGAAAGACAAGGCGGCTACAAAGAATGAGATGGAAGTGGAGATGAAGTCTCATCGGAAAGCTCAACTGATTAGACACATACTCCAGAACATATGCAAGTTTGATATGCTGGAAATTAGTCTGGCCATGTAAAGTCCAAAGGTGGAGGATATCTTGTAAGCAAATAAAGTATGTTAAAAAGTTAAAATAGCGAAGTGTATGATGACGTTCTCCACTTTGGGTGATTGCAATAACATTAATCATTTTCGGTGGAAATGTTGGTAATGGATTTTCCAGTGCAGAAAGCTTTATTGCATTTCCTGTGGGAGAAAATGGAAAATGTTGCCCTTTGGCATGAGGCAGAGAAAAAAAAGTGATGAAGGGCACATTCGCCATTAAAACTCTGGCTCTTATTGATGCAGTTGACATGGTGACTATTTTGTCTGAGATATTGGTGGAAATGCTATCTGTAAAAGGGGCCAAAAGAACAAACCCAATAAAATGTTACATAGGTAATTGTTCTTTGTGGGATAATATACATTCTACAAAAAGTGAAAAAAGGGCTTAGGAAAGATATGGTTAGTTTAAAGTAGAGATTGGAGAAGAAATAAATCTCTTAGGTATAGGTAGTGATTAGCATCCACTGACCTATCAGATTGTTTCACTGAGATGAATGCCTCTATAGAAGAATTGTTGAAGACTTGAGATGATGGATATATTGAAAATTCTGGAATTGTGAATTTTAATTCTGCACCTTGTATTAGTATAATGTTTTCTTAAAAAGAAAAGGAATCCGTCAGTATGAGAAATGCAGGTACCTTTAAAGGTAAATAGTTCCAGAGCTGATTGAGAACATGCGGTATGCTCATAAACTTTGTGTTTGAGCTGAGTTCTTTTCCAGCAAGGGGGCTGTTTTCTCAACTGGGAAAGGATCCACAAGGGAAAAGTGAAAACTGGTGTTTGTGCAAAACTTTGGATTTACCATGATTCCTTTAAATCTCTGAATATCTCTTGCCTAATTAGTTTGTGAAAAGCTCCAAAGCATTACAATGCAATGCACTCTCATGTTCAGCAATGAGTAATAGTATTCTAAATAAGTTGTGCCATGATGATGTAGTGAGGTGGGTATAATGTCAGTTGCCAACCTCCATGGATGCGGTGGGGGGGGGGGGGGGGGGGGTGCGGATGCAGGTTGTGGCTATCTGTGGGGTGTTGGGGACTGCTAACTAGATGGAGCCTTGAAGGAGCAAGTGGTGATCTGCCAAGTACCCATTGTGACTTGCATATTGAAATGTCACCCTCTAGTTTCTCTCCGCTTAATGGGAGAATAGCAAACTGCATATAAATGAGGCAAGTATAGATAATAATGAGATGTTAATGCATACAAATGTACCTCTCACCACTGACTACCAAGATTCTCATTTCATCTTAGGTAGAAAACCAAACTGCTTTTCTTGTCGTTGAGAACCTCATTTTTTTGACCTCATCATATATCTCGCCATTGCCCACATTGTGCAGGGGCTGAGAAAATTCAGCCTCTTGTCTCCAACAAGACCAAGCTGAAAATCCCAACTACATTTGGGACCAAGCCTTTTTGGGTGACTTTTATTAAACCAGTTTTCTGGGCCTTCACTGCACTGCTGCAATTCCTACAGTGGAATTTAATCGGGAAAAACAAAGAATTTGTCTTTCAGTGTTTTATCGCTCCTAATAGCCATAGATAAATGTTGACAGGAATGTTTTTCAAGGAGAAAGTGAGGACTGCAGATGCTGGAGATCAGAGCTGAAAATGTGTTGCTGGAAAAGCGCAGCAGGTCAGACAGCATCCAAGGAGCAGGAGAATCGATGTTTCGGGCATGAGCCTGAAAAAGGCCTCATTTCCCCTCCCCCCCCCTTGTCTCATTCAAATCCCTCGAACTCAGCACCGCCTTCCTAACCTGCAATCTTCTTCCTGACCTCTCCGCCCGCACCCCACTCCGGCCTATCACCCTCACCTTGACCTCCTTCCACCTATCGCATTTCCAACGCCCCTCCCCCAAGTCCCTCCTCCCTACCTTTTATCTTAGCCTGCTGGACACATTTTCCTCATTCCTGAAGAAGGGCTCATGCCTGAAACGTCGATTTTCCTGCTCCTTGACAAGCAAATCCTGGAAATTCTTTAAAAGATCTGTTGTATCCAAAATTGTTTTTCAGAGAATTTGAAGAAGAACTTTAAATGTTTTACACCAAGGTAATTTTCTCGACTGATGAGTAATACTGGTCTATGCGACCTGGTGATCCTTGACCTAGAACCAGTACTGTTGTAACATCAGGCCTACACTCAATATGAGTGAACATTGAAAACTGTATTGAACATCACTGTATGTAAAGGATGGTAAGGAAAGACACCTGCTTGGGTCCTATGCCCATTTGATTTGACATCACTATGGTAAGATTCCTTAAGCACATACTTGGAGGCTATTCTTTGAGTAAAGCTATTATTATCTTTTATTGCATCAGTCCCAACAAGAAGGGAGTTAAGGAAGATGCCATGTGGTTAGCAAAAACAAAGGAGAGTTGCAGACACAAAGCCACATGCAGAGGTGAAGGTGACCAGTACATGGGTAAAAACAGAAAGAAGAACACAGAAAGTTTTTGCGAGGAGAAGGAAAAAAAATCACTCGCAGGCAAAGTTCAGTTTTTCTATTTGACAGAAAAGGATGCAGGAGCTCTCAGAGGGAACATGCAAGTAGATTAAAAAGTTCTAAAATCCTGAAAGCTTTATGAGTAGCTTGGAGAGGCTCAAGAGCTGGTTTCTCAGAAGCAACCAAACTATAAACTGAGATGTTATTGGTTGTTTGGTTGAAAAGGAACTCTAGAGGACTTCCCCATCAGGACTTTCATAACCCAGGGCAGAGAAGAGTCATCATGTGCCCTGCTGATAATACTTGCATGTATGAAACTTGAAGATGAAAGGTGCTATCAGATAGTACTCCTGACGTACGCTTTGTCAATATAGAACATCATATTTGGAACTGTGCAATTAATGATAATAAGATCATAAGACACAGAATTTATAGCAAAATGTTTGTAGTTGTGTTAGGGACATATTTTTGTGTCAACTGTTTGAAGTATTCATTACATGAACTGTCATTTGCTAGTTAATTCATATTTAATTTGTATTGTTTTGGAGTTGTGCTAAAGTAAAAGACAGAAGAATATAGAATCATTTTGGTATTTTTTAGATCAGATTCCCAACCAGTCCACACCGACCCTCCGAAGAGTAACCCACCCAAACCCATTTCTCTCTGAATGATGCATCTAATACTATGGACAATTTAGCATGGCCAATTCGCCCCTATCCTGTACATCTTTGCATTGTGGGAGGAAACCGGAGTACCCAGAAGAAACTCACGCAGACATGGGGAAAATGTGCAAAGTCACCTGAGGCCAGAATCGAACCCGGGACCCTGGTGCTGTGAGGCAGCAGTGCTCTGAGAAATCATTTGGTTATTATGTTTCATGGGTTAGTAACATAGCACCCATTTTGATCTGAGCCAGAATTTTACATCTTTTCCATATCTCGCTCATGTGCACTTCTCCAGTGTATTATTAGGAAACAGAAAAGCACTTAAGTGTTTGTTTAGCCTTAGTAACGAATTGGAGGTGCTGGTGTTGGACTGTGGTGGACAAAGTTAAAAATCACACAACACCAGGTTATAGTCCAACAGGTTTATTTGGAAGCACTAGTTTCCAAAGTGCTGTTCCTTCATCAAATGGTTGTGGAGCAGCAAGAGGTCCAGCTGGCATGAAGAGAATCTGCCACAGCCAGTCGCTGACTCAGGAGGAGAGCAAGCAATCTTCTCATCCACGAACCTCCATGTACTGATGGAAAGTGGCTGGAGAGCTGAGACCCCAACTGGGGACAGTGCCAGCAACATCCACCACTGTCCAAGCCAACAGAAACCTCTTTGGGGGTCCATGACACTGTACTCCTTTTGCTATAAATTCTGTGTCTTATGATTTATACTTCACAACCACCTGATGGAGGAGCAGTGCTTCGAAAGCTAGTGGTTCCAAATAAACCTGTTGGACTATAACCTGGTGTTGTGTGATTTTTAACTTTATCCTTAGTAAAGTATCATGAAACTGTCATATTTTACAAGCAACAGAAACCTATTATAATCAAAAATTGATTCCTTCAATCAAATTCAGTCATCTCCTAAGAACATGAGGAAAAAAACCCCTTACTTTTACTTAATTTTGGTATTACTTTCCATCTAGTCCAGTTCTCACTCACAAAAGTTCACCAGACATACACTTCTAAGTCTATTTAAAACAGCATTTAACTCCCAGTACGAAGCTGTCAGAAACAGAGAGTAATCCCAAGGGAGGTCTGATTTACAGGTCCAGCAGATTTTTTTACTTTTAATGAGGTTCTCTCCAGAATCCACTAATTGGTTCAAGTGCCACCAAACCAGTAGTGTCAACACCATAGATTGGCAGGAACAGAGCCAAATATCTCTCTTATTTCCTGTCCTTCTATGTATTCAGAGGAAGTGGAATGGTGATACCTTCATTCTTTCTCTGCAAAAGGGTTCACCTACAAACATTTCAATCAAATAGTTGTCCCTCCTCCTAAGGTGTTATTCACAGTAGATACCTTGTGCTGAACTCAGGAACAGGATCAAGCTCAAAGCTCAAGCTTTTGTTGTGGATTTTAGGCCATGTGAAATTTGTAAAATAGTTGTTTAATCTTTCCAGTCATGCTGGAATTAAAATCAAAAAAGCCTCTGCAAATCTCAGACTTTCACCTGTGCCAATTCATTTTATCTGAAATCACAAGACTTAAACATAATTCATTCTCTAAATGTTTTTGGGACAAAAATATCAAAACCTCATGGCAGCTTTTTAATGCAATCAAGGTTGTGTTAAGTGGGCTATATCTTGTAGACACTGTTCTCACTTTTACGTGCTATTGCTCAGTATTAAAGTGGCCCAGAATCACTCATTCCTGAATGTTAGTCGCAAGGTAGTAACTCCATACAATCAATCTCATTCTAAAAGGTAGCACCAACTGATCCCTGGCCAATAAAGGATGAGGCACATCTCCAGTCTTCCTTCACTTTTCAAAATTGAACTACCTTTGTTTACATGCAAGCATACTGAATAATTTCTCGCCAGATGGCATACTCTATGGTGCTGGTATTATTGCTCCATGTGCCAATTCTGTTTTTCTCTTTAGTCTCTAAGATAACAGATGTAGGTAACTCCTACCACTGAAGCTAAGCTGCATCCATTTATGAATGGATGGTTTCCCCAATTTTATAATTTACAACCAACCAGCTCAGGGGATGAATTCCCTGTTCATAATTGTGAAAAGAACCAATTACAATTAATGGGAAGGGCTTGCACCGCAATTAGTGAATGCAGCATTCCTCAATATCAGCACAAGTCTGTTTCATTGGACTTGGAAGATTAGGTCTTTATTTCCTTGGCTATACAGTCCAGTTGGTCTTCCTCCATACTGGTTGTTAGCTTCAATAAGCTTTCTATTTGTACTTCCAAAATTCCTTCCTGTATTCACATGCAGCCCAAAACCATTTTGTCTATTCTTAGTCTCTTGGTAATTATGTACCACATAAGCAAAGTCAGCATTATTCTGTGGCTGCAGGGCTGGTTGACCTGGACATTGGGGATGGCAGTAACTTTTACTGCACAACTGGAGGAGAAAAAGGGGATGATCAATGTACACATGTAATTCACAGTAAACTGGCGGCTTCAACGGTATGATTTATGGACAATGTGAGGTGTAGTTGTAAAAAGACAAACAGAGGAGTAGACCATACCCTTGGATCTGCACTGCCATTTATTAAGATCATGACTGATTTTCAGGATCTGGGATGTCTACCTGTGAGTGTGATGTAGGCAGATTCAATCAAGGTCTTCTGTAGAGAATTGGTCAATTATCTAAACATAAAAAAAGTGTTGAGCTGAGGGAGCAGGTGAGTGAGGCAGATGAAGTGAGATGCTTTTTCAGTGAGCCAGTAATGTGATGGTCCAAATGACCTCATTCTTTATGTGACCAATCTATGTTTCTGCAATATGATCACTAGAAAATTGCTCCCTTATCCTGAGGCACTGCCCCACAGCTCTAGACTCTCTAGCCAGAAGAGTCAACCTGTCATTACCTATCCTATCATGCCCTCTCAGAATCCTGCGTGTTTCAATGCAATCACCTTTTATTCATTTAAACTCCAAACATTGTAGATCTGTTCTATTTGATTTCTCCTTATAGTAAAATTATTGGGCAGCATGGTAGCTTAGTGGTTAGTACTGTTGCCTCACAGTATCTATGTGGAGTTTGCACATTATTCCTGGTCTGTGTGGGTTTCTGCTGGGTGCTCCATTTTCTTCCCATATCCAAAGATATGCAGATTAGGTGGATTGGCCATGCGAAATTGCAGATACTGTCCAGAGTTATGCAGGTTAGGTGGATTTGCCATGGGAAATGGTGATGGGGGAGAGTGGTGCTTAAGGAGATAGGATTGGGGGCTAGGTCTGGGTAGAATGCTCTTCAGAGGGTTGGTACCAATTTGATGGGCCAAACAGCCTTTTTCCACACTGTAGGGATTCTATGATTCTCTGTAGAGAAGAATATGATCATATGGGCCCACACTTGACAAGCACTTGCCTGTTTCTAACAGCTTCTGTGGACTCTCTGTCCAGGATCAGAAACATTTTTTTTGTTGAATGTTTGGAATTCAGCATCTGCATCAGCTTTCTCTCAGCTGTTATCAAATATTCTGGCTGAAAGATTCAGCTGCATAGTAGTGTAATGGTGGGGTTATGGAAGCCGGAAGGCCTCCAAATAGAATGGTGTTTCCAGCTCCGCTTTCAGGAACCCAGTGTAAGCCTGGCTTCATGGTGATATGTGGGACTATTTGACTGTTAAGGCCAATTGCTGTTGTTTTGGTGAGTTAATGATGAGGGTGTGGTGCATTGAATGGTTGGAGATATGATGCTATTTTGGGGAGCAGATGTCCTTTGAAGATGCATTCATTTAACTTGACTATTTGTGTGCGAACACTGAAATTCTTATAGCATTGCTTTTTGAACTTGAAGCCAATGACTGAAGTCATTAACCTCCATGATCACATATTCCCATTCACTTATGAGGGTTTCTCTTGATGCCTACCTATCTCCAACATAATGTTTTATCCCTGTTAACCTTTAGCATTATGATTATAAGCAATATGTCAATGAACCGCTTGCTTCCCTGGTGTGGTATTTGTGCAACTCCTACCTACAACCAGTGTCAAGACAAGCTGTCGGCCACAGCTCCCTTTTACTGAATGCAGGTCACCTATTGGAGGAGCAGGCTGTGTAAACTGTGTGCTCTCAGCGCACTCTACTCAACCCATTGCTGAGTACATTAGCAGCCAGCATTGAGTGCCCTGCATAATTCAACAATTTATATTTATATAGCACATTTAACATAATGAAACTTTACAGGGAGCTTTGCAGAGCCATAATAAACCATAACATGACACTGAGCCATGTAAGAAGATAAGATGAGTATGAGGGGGAGGAGCAGGAGTCTAGAGACCCAGACCGTTGTTCGGGGGCTCTATAGCACATTACATTTGATTTAAATTGATAAGCCTAGAATTAAAAGCTAGTCTAATAGTCAGCATTGTGGTAACTGGTTCACTAATGTTCCTCATGAAAGAAAATGTATCATCTTCACCTGGTCTGGCCTACATGTGGCTTCAGATCCACAGTGGTGTGGCTTACTCTGAAATGGCATAGCAAGGCACCCTGTTTAATCAAACTGCAACAAAGTCTGATTAAAGGAATGAAACTTGATGGAGCATCTATCATTCACTAGGCACCAGAAACAACATTGGTATACAGCCTCTTCAATACTGTAAAGTCCTCCTTACTAACATCTACGGCCTTGTGACAGAATAGAGAGAACTGTCTCACTGACTAATCAAGCAAGAGCCTTACATTGCCATTCTCATAGGATCATATATTGTCAACAGTATCCTGGTCACTGCTATCACCATGTCTGGGTATGTCCTGCCCCAATAGAGGTGGCAACACAGTAGTATTCTGTTATGACATAGTTGCCTTGGAGTCTTCAATGTTAATTGTAGAGCCCATGTCATCTCATGTCACTGAATCACATGGGCAAGGCAATTTCCTGCAGTT
This sequence comes from Chiloscyllium punctatum, assembly GCF_047496795.1. Taxonomy (NCBI): domain Eukaryota; kingdom Metazoa; phylum Chordata; class Chondrichthyes; order Orectolobiformes; family Hemiscylliidae; genus Chiloscyllium; species Chiloscyllium punctatum. The sequence goes on along the minus strand of NC_092746.1, from coordinate 51,327,491 downwards.
TATCACTTACCACCCCTCCTTAGCTGTGTTGAACACCATGCGGAAGATGCACCATGGGTGGCAAGGATTCAGAATATCCTCTGGATGGGGGACTTCAGTGTCCATCTCCAAGAATGGCTCAGAGACAAGGCCAGGGTCAGAAATCACAGGCCCTGGTGTAGCTCCTGGGACACAAAATTAAATTACAGTTATTGGATTCAAAAAGTTAACTCTGTTGCTCTCCACAGATGCTGCCAGACCTCTTTGATTTCTTCAGAACTTTGCATTTATTTCAGATCTCCAATATTTACAGATTTTGCTTTTCTTTATATGAGACAATGTTCCCTTTAAGCTGTGCAACTGCACAGCTGCTGGGAGGATCTGTGTACCTGCATAGACTGATCGGCTTCCCCTACAGAAGCCACTGCTATGTACAGACCTTGAATGTCCATGCAGCAGAAAAAAAAATAACAAGGGGATGTTGGATAATTTCCTTGGCCAACCTTAGCTTTCTCTGAGCTTGTATTTATCACACAAGTGCCATGCATCAGAAACCCAGGCGACATTAACGTTTCCTTCAAGTCAATATAAAAAAAAAGCTTTACGTTCAATTAAATAAATGCTTTGTGACCAGTGTCTGGGTGACATTTTGAGGAATTGAAACCCTTGTCCTTCAGCTGGGAACTTGGTATCAGGATTGTAGTGACTGGCTGAAGCATGACCATGCCTCAGTTGAATTCAAGCAGTGACTAATTTATTATACAGATGTAAATAATCGCAGCCTTTATCCCCTCTCAGTACTGGGGTGAGCTGATTGATCTCAATCAGGGCAGTGGTAAATTGCCTCAATGCCATTAGGTTACAGAGGGAGAAAAAAATAGCCCATGAAGCCATATTTGCCTCTTATTCAATAAAGGCTGATGGAAGCTCCCTTGTGAAACACGTATAATGACTTAGGATGGAACTGCTGCTCCAAGTTTAATATTGCTGTTGCTGACTGAGCTGGTTTGTTTGTGTTTGTAGATAAAACAACAAATTCAAACTCCTTCAGGAATTTATGTCAACAATCTTTACTGCCACTTGCAGGCAGGAGGATTTGAATGTGCTGACACAATTGCAAACTGGTACAAGCAGACTATTGACCAGCAAGCCTGCAACATTATCCTTCCTGAGTAAAGATCTACTCAATGCTGAACTTTGCCAGTTAGTGATCCATTCATCTGCATTTTCCAGTTAAATCAATCCATTAACATTTCCTGCGTTCTAGGGAACCACCTATCAGTCATCATGGTTGCCGCAATGTATGGTATTTGAATTTTATTTCCCACAACTCTTTAGTAAGAGGCAAGTTCTGCCCACTGCTGATACTGCTTTCGAAAGCAGTATTACAACATCTAGTCAAGGCATGGTCAAAAGCACTGACAAGGTTACTTGATCTAATCATTCTCATTCTACCTAATTTTTACAGTTTGTTCACTCAATTTTCTAACAAATGTGGGTTTTTTTAAACTCTAAAATGAGCAAGTTTTATTTGCCCACACACACCATTGGATACAAAGCTATTTTTTATGAAGACTCTGCTTTCCCCAAGGTCAAAGGAAAACTGAATTGAAAATTGAACTGTACATTGTCCTCTGTTATATTAAACCAGGAGAGTATGCAACAATTCTTTTAATTTGACTTCATAATTTTGTTCGTGATCAAAAACACACTGGTCAACCCTCCCAATCTTGTAAAACAATTAGTAAAACTTCTCACACTGTGTCATTTTTATAAATGACCTGGATGAGGGCGTAAAAAGATAGGTTAGTAAATTTGTGGATGACACTAAGGTCGGTGGATTTGTGGAAGTGTGGAAGGATGTTGTAGATTGTAAAGGAACATAGAAAAGTTGCAAGCTGGGCTGAGAGGTGGCAAATGGAGTTTAATGCACTTTGATTCACTTAGAAGAAGTAACAGGAATACAGAGTACTGGGCTAATGGCAAGGTTCTTGGTAATGTGGATGAGCAGAAAGATCTTGGTGTCCATGTGCACAGATCCCCGAAAGTTGCCAGCCAGGTTGATAGGGTTGTCAAGAAAGTGTACAGTGTGTTAAACTTTTTTTTAATAAATATTTTTATTGAAAATAAGTTTTTTGTGATTTTCTTTGCAAAAATTACAAAATTAGTACAAAATAGTATAACAGCACCAATATAAAATTAAGAAACCTAACTACTAATCTACTCTACAAACTACCAAGACACAAAATAAAGTATAGAAGAGAAGACTGTGTATATAAAAAAAAGACCACAGTAGCGTACATTACTAACAATAACCATAAATAAATAAATACGCATTCAAAATAAAGTTATATCAAGTCATAACAAAACCCATATTTATATGGATTCTTCCTCCCATCCTCACAGCTAAACAAAGGCCCTAAACAGTATGACCGATACATCTGCGTCAGGGTAGCTCAAAAATGGCTGCCATGTTCTATAAAATAATTCCATATTTTGGTGCACCATATTCCATAACTATCCTATGCCAATTCGAAAGTCCTGGTGGACTTCCCGTATGCATCTAGAGAAGGGAGATTTGGAAAACCCAAAAGAAGAGACACTGGGTCCAACCCAACTTCCGTTCCCAAAATCTTTGCCAAAGCATTTGCTATGCTGTCCCAATATCTACGAATCTTATGGCATATCCACAAACAATGAGTGAGAGTACCAACTTCCATTTTACATTTAGGGCACATTGGGGATGCTCCTGCCTTGAACTTTGCAAGTCGCTCTGGTACCATATAAGCCCTATGAAGTATCTTCAATTGAATAGCCTGAATTTTGTTACAGATAGAGATCTCCCTGGCATTTTCCCAAATACCCTCCCACATCTCTAAGGAGATTTCCAAGCCTAATTCTTGATTCCAGGTTTTATATAACCCTTCCATGTCCTTCAATACCTTATTACTAGCAAGTGGTAGAGAGTATTGACCGAGGGTACACCCATCGGCCGAAGCACTTTCCTTTCTATATCTGATTTATAAGGATTAGTCATCAATGTGGTCTTTTTTTGTATGAAGTCTCATACTTGAAAATATCGAAAAAGGTCCTTGCTAGGCAACCGAACTTCTGGTGCAACTGTTTGAAGGACATCATGACCTCCCCATCGAACAGATCTCCCACACAGGAGATACATCTGGACTCCCAGATTTTAAATCCAGCTGAAATCCAAACATTCCCACTATAGGCATAGAAGGGGAGATTTTTTGTAAATTACCCTCATCCTGTCGCTTCATCCTCCAAGCTTTGATTGTATTTAATACAATTGGAGTTTTACATTGATCCATAATAACTCTCATCTTATCCATGAATAGTAGATTGATGAGGGAACATTTTGCTTGGGCGGCCTCAATATCCAACCAGATTGATTGTGGGTCACAGGAGACCCAATCAGCTACATATGATAACAGAGAACTCAGTTGGTACCTCCTGAAATCCGTAAAATCCAGACCTTCCCTTACTTGTGGGAGCTGCAACTTGTCTAATTTAATAAGGGGCCGTCTATGACTCCAAATAAAGAAGCCAAGCCAACCATAATGCTTACATAGTGCCTGTCTTGGCAACATCAAAGGAAGCATTCTCGTAGGGTATAATAGGGGAGATAGAATATTCATCTTAACCAAAGCTATTCTTCCTCGCCAGGATATTGGGACATCTTCCCAGCATTGGAGGTCCTGCCTTATTTTCTTTAATAAGTGTGTATAATTAGCTTTATATAGCTGACCAAATACCGGGGTAATAAAACTACCTAAAAAAAGAAAGCCTCCCAGTGACCACCGAAAGGGAAGCGGGATCCATGCGGAAAATTGGATATACTGGTAAGACTTCCTAGTGGCGTGGCCTCTGATTTCATAAAATTAATTTTGTAACCTGAGAACATACCAAATAAGTTAACCACTTGAATTAAGTGGGGCACAGACATCAATGGGTCATTTAAGAAAAGAAGGACATCATCCGCATAAAGTGTGATTTTTGACTTACCCGATTCTACCTCCGGGGCTGTTATATTAGGGTCAGTTTGTATGGCTTCCACCAGCAGCTCAATCACGAATGTAAATAATAGTGGTGAGAGAGGACATCCTTAATGACAACCTCTGCCAACACTAAAGCTATCCGATCTTATGTTGTTGGTAATCACAGCTGCTTTGGGGTCATTACATAATACTGCAACCCATTGAGTAAAGACCTCTCCAATACCAAACAGTTCCAAAGTATAAAAGAGATATGGCCATTCTACCCGATCGAATGTCTTCTCTGCATCTAGGGAGACGGCTAATCTTAATATCGGTCCCTGCTAGCAGACTTATACCCTTAATAAACCCTGTCTGATCCTGTTTTATAATGAATGGTAAAACCCTCTCCAATCTTAATGCCAACATTCTTGAGAGAATTTTAAAGTTCACATTCAATAAGGATATAGGTCTGTACGAAGTACAGTCTTCTGGGGCTTTTCTAATTAAGAATGAGAGAGATATTTGCTTCTCTCAGAGAAGGCGGGAGGCTACCCTGACTGTGTGAATAATTCTACATAATTATAAGTTGTCCGGCCAATTCGTTTGTAAATTCTTTATAAATCGCAGCCTGGAATCCATCTGGTCTGGGTGCTTTACCGCTCTGGAGCTATCTCACTGCCTCCTGGACTTCCTGGGTTGTCAGGGGGGCATTCAAAAGCAACACCTGCTCCAAGGTTAGGCCTGAAAGGGCCAGATTTTAAAAAAAGACTCCATCTTCCTCATTCTATCCTCCCAGCCTTCCGACTTGTACAATTCGAAATAGAACTTTCTAAAGGCTGCATTGATCTTTTTAGGATCACAAGTCAGGGTACCAGCACCCTCTCTAGTAGTTGTAATGGATTGGGAAGCCTTTTTCTTTCTGGCAAGGTATGCTAGATACCTGCCGGGCGCATCGGCGTATTCAAATAATCTCTGCTTCGCAAATAGTATCTCCCTCTTTGCTGATTGAGTAAATGCGGTATTCAAAGTAGCCTTGAGGGCTGTAATCTGCTGTAGATTCGTAATGGAGGATCTATCGGCATATGCTGTCTCAGCTGCCTTCAGGTGAGCCTCGAGCAGATGCTGTTGTTCTGTCTTTTGTCTTTTCCGAGTCGCAGAATATGAGATAGCCAAGCCATGCGTATATGCCTTAGCAGTCTCTCATATCACCGATGGGTTACTGGCCATGCCTGAATTGATATCCCAGAAAGTTGTAAATTCGTGCTAGAAATATTCTATGAGCTTATATCCTTCAATGGGAAAGAGTCCATACGCCAATGTCGGGAACCCATTTTGTCATCACTAGTCTTAACCTCCATATACACTGATGAGTGGTCAGAAATAGTCATATTACCTATTTTACAAAACAATATCAAATTCAGAAAGGTCGAAGGATTCTGCTATGACACTTGTGTGGATTAGAATAAAAAATAAAATCTCTACCCTCAGGGTGAAGATACCTCCACACAGCTACCAGCCTCAACTCCCTATTCAGATCCGCCAACTGCCTAGGTCGCAGAAATATACCCGCAGAGCTCGTGGGTATCCTGTCCACCTTGGGGTCAATAATACATTTAAAATCTTCCCCTATAATTGTGTGACGCACCCCGAGAGCCATCAACTTGGAGAACACATCTGTTACAAATTTAAAAGGATGTGCCGGGGTGCAATGAACATTCAAAATCCCATATTCCTCACCATATATTAGGGCTTTAAGTAATATATACCGTCATTTATCTGGCTTAGCATTTGGAAGGGAAGATTCTTCCAGATAAGAATGGCCACTCCCCTACTTTTTGAGCTAAAAGACGAAAAGACACCTGGCCAGATCCACCCTGTTGCTGCTTCGAATGCTCCTTATCAAGTAGATGTGTCTCCTGTAGAAGGGCTACATCAACCTTCTCTTCTTTCAAGACTTGATAATACCTTTTTCCTTTTAATTGGCGAGTGGCTCCCCTTGACATTCCAGGTGCACCATTTAAATGAATGACTAGCCATGATCATTCAAGCAAGTCCAAGACCCCCAGGAGGAAGAACCCCACTCAAAAGGCATTGAGTAGAGACTATAAACAATTCACACATAAAAACAACCTTTAAAACAAATAAATCGGGGGATCTAAGATGGCGGCGATCTGAGAAGATCGCACTGGAGTGCTTCACATCACAGTTTAACCCACCCATCCCAGGTCATCAGGATTTCTTGGAACTCCAGAAAGATCGTGGAGTCCCAAGAAACGTCTAAAAATTAACTTACCGGTATTTTCAGCCATTGAGAGATGCTGAGAAAGGGAGGAGGAGCATCCGATGCCGGGTCTGCAGTTCAGCCTGCAGCAGCCTTGGAGCCGATTATTCTCCAGGACCTGGTGAACCAGCTCTCAAAATCTTGTGAAATGCTGGGGAAACAGATTGAAGAAAAGGTGGCTCCAGTTTCTTTGAAGCATGAGCAGCAGCTGGGAGATCTGGAGAAGAGGACGGATGACGTGGAGCACAGGGTCACTGTGGTGGAAGCTGATGCCAGTTCATTCAAGGATGAGATCCAAGCCCTGAAGACGCAGGTCTGTAATTTGTGTGACCAAGTGGATGATCTTGAAAACAGGGCAGGAGAAAAAACATTCAGATCATCGGTCTGCCTGAGGATAAGGAAGGTGAACGGCCTGCGGAATTTGTTGAAGATTAGCTTCTGAAATTTCTTGACTTAGAGGCTGGCATGAGAGGATTGAAGATAATGAGGGCTCACTGGGTCACAGCGTGGAGACTGGGTCTGGGTCAACGTCCTCGTCATCTGCTGGTGCGGTTCCAACATTACCAGGATAAGGACAGAGTCATGGAGGCTTCCAGACTCCAGGGGAAGGATCCAAAGGCCCTAATTTACTAGGGCTCTAAGATCATGTTTCTTCAGGACGTTACAGCGGTGGTGATCCAGAAACGAAAATCTTCCGACGGTGTCAAGAGAAGACTGAGGACGTTTGGGATTCAGTATTCCCTGAGATATCCGGCAGTGCTTTGGATCACCTTAGATGGATCCATACATCTCTTTGACACATCAGAGAAGGCAAGAGACTTTGTGGGCACCCACATGGGCCCCAGCTATGCCTGCCTCTTCGTAGCATATATGGTACAGTCCATCTTCCACAGCTACACTGGCACCCCCCCCCATCTTTTCCTCCGCTACATCGATGACTGTATCGGCGCTGCCTCGTGCTCCCACGAGGAGGTTGAATAGTTCATCCACTTTACTAACACCTTCCACCCCAACCTCAAATTTACCTGGACCGTCTCAGACTCCTCCCTCCCCTTCCTAGACCGCTCCATTTCTATCTCGGGTGACCGAATCAACACGGACATTTACTATAAACCAACTGACTCCCACAGCTACCTAGACTACACCTCATCCCACCTTGCCCCCTGTAAAAACGCCATCCCATATTCCCAATTCCTTCGTCTCTGCCGCATCCGCTCCCAGGAGGACCAGTTCTAATACCGAACACCCCAGATGGCCTCTTTCTTCAAAGACTGGAAATTCCCCCCAGACGTGGTCGATGATGCCCTCCACTGCATCTTCTCCACTTCCTGCTCCTCTGCCCTTGAGCCCTGCCCCTCCAATCGCCACCAGGACAGAACCCCACTGGTCCTCACCTACCACCCCACCAACCTCCATATACATCATATCATCCATCGTCATTTCCGCCACCTCCAAATAGACCCCACCACCAGGGATATATTTCCCTCCCCTCCCCTATCAACGTTCCTAAAAGAACACTCCCTCCGTGACTCCCTCGTCAGGTACATACCCCTCACCAACCCAATCTCCACTCCCAGCACCTTCCCCTGCAACCGCCAGAAATGCAAAACATATGCCCACACCTCCCCCCTTACTTCCCTCCAAGGCCCCAAGGGATCCTTCCATATTCGCCACAAATTCACCTGCACCTCCACCCACATCATTTACTGCATCCGCTGCACCCGATGTGGCCTCCTCTATATTGGGGAGACAGGCCGCCTACTTGTGGAACGTTTCAGCGAACACCTCTGGGACACCCGGACCAACCAACCCAACCACCCCTTGGCTCAACACTTCAACTCCCCCTCCCACTCCATCAAGGACATGCAGGTCCTTGGAGTCTTCCATTGCCAGACCATAGCAACACGATGGCTGGAGGAAGAGCGCCTTATCTTCCACCTAGGAACCCTCCAACCACAAGGGATGAATGCAGATTTCTCCAGTTTCCTCATTTCCCCTCCCCCACCTTGTCTCAGTCCCAACCCTCGAACTCAGCACCGCCTTCCTAACCTGCAATCTTCTTCCTGACCTCTCCGCCCCCACCCCACTCCAGCCTATCACCCTCACCTTGACCTCCTTCCACCTATCACATTTCCAACACCCCACCCCCAAGTCCCTCCTCCCTACCTTTTACCTTAGCCTGCTGGACACACTTTCCTCATTCCTGAAGAAGGGCTCATGCCCGAAACGTCGATTCTCCTGCTCCTTGGATGCTGCCTGACCTGCTACGCTTTTCCAGCAACACATTTTCGTCTCTGATCTCCAGCATCTGCAGTCCTCACTTTCTTCTAGAAGAGACTTTGTGGACAAACTAACCTAATTTGAACAATTGTAATATGTATAAATAGTGTTGTTTGGGTATGTGTTTATCATTCTGTAAAAGAAATGGAGGAAATCCGGTTAGATGTTTATTTTTCCTTTTTTTTCCCTCGATTGATAATAATTTGGTTTAAACTATGTCTGGCAGTGATTAAGATGTACATTTTCAATTTCTAAATGAGGATATACCAAAGGATTGGTGGGGTAGTTATTTCCCCTTTTTGTTTTATAAAAGAATGTTTTTTTATTCATATTGATATTCTATGGGGTGTTTATTCTTTTTAGCTTGTACTTGCGATGCGGCTCTAGCTGGGAAAAGTTGAAGGTGGTTGGGATGGTTAGATGCCTACTTCTGGGCAGTTCAGGATGGGTAGTTGCCCCCTCCGGGCAGGGGGTGAGTTCCCCTACTCAGCGCTGTTGGTGCTTTATATGTTGGTTTGTTTTCTGGTTTTAGTTGTTTTTTTATTTTTAATAATTTTGTAGGTTTGTTAAATGTAGTGGTTTGGCTTATGTAGTTTTTGTATTTGGTGGATCATGTGACACTAAGACTCAGCAGTTTGTGGTTTCGGTCCCTCCTCTCTGGAAATTAAATGTAATTGCAGAAGATTATGGCTAATGATTTGATTAAATGGTGTACCTGGAATATCAAGGGAACTCACTCACCAATTAAGAGAAAGAAGGTACTCTTGAGTCTTAGAAAGGAGAAGGTGGATATTGGTTTGTTACAGGAGACACATTTGGATGACAAGGAGCATCTGAAATTACATATGAATGGCTTTGACTGAGTTTATTTTTCATCATTTAATACCAGAAGTAGGGGAGTGGCTATATTGGTTAGGAAAAATCTCCCATTTAAATTGTTAGAATGTGTTAAAGACACATACGGGAGGTGTGTAATTCTTAAAACCTTGATAAATGGGGAAGAATATGATGTTTTAAATGTTTATTGTCCCCCAGCTCATCCTCTTAAATTTTTGGGAGATGCTTTTTCTAAACTGATAAGTCTCGAGTCTCAGCACATCACTATAGGGGAAGATTTTAACTGTCGCATGGATCCCACAGCGGACAGGTTGCTCAAAGGTCCCTCGATACCCTCTGTATAAACTAAACAGTTAGTGGGTCTGTGTGGGGAATTAGAGTTGGTGGATGTCTGGAGGCATCTCCACCCTACAGGTAGGCATTTCACGTTTTCTCCAATCTGTACAGATGTCACACGAGGATTGTTTTTTTTCTGACCCCTGCGGTAACCCTGGATCTGGTGGCATCTTGTACGATTTGTAATATTACCATCTCTGATCATGCTCCAGTGTACCTTATGATTAAGACCAAAGACATTACAGTGGGTTCTAGGTACTGGCGAATGGATCCCTTTATCCTCATGGATAGTACGTTTGTGGAGTATTTCTCTAGAGAGTTTTGGGCATTCCTAGACATCAACATAGGCTTGGATGATAGCTCATCTGTTCTCTGGGAAACTGCCTATGCTAGGGGGTTAGTTATTTCATATTCCGCCAGTAGGAAACAGCAGAAAGGTGAGCAGCAATGTCTCCTTGAAGCACAGTTGAAGGCAGCCGAGAAAGCCTACCTTGATAGTCCCTCATTGGATTTAACTACAGAGGATTACGGCACTGCGGTCTACACTAAATTCCGTGCTCATACAGACGGTAAAGAAGGAGCTGGCTTTTGCAAAGCAAAGGTTATACGAGCATGGTGACAAGCCAGGCAAATACTTAGCATACCTTGTTAGAAAGAGGAGTGTCCCACAAACCATTACAGCGATTAAAGAGGGGTCTGGGAACCTAACATGTGATTCTAAAAAGACTAATGTGGCATTCCAGAGATTTTACTGTAAGTTATACCAACCTGAGAATTGTGAGGAAGGGAGGCCAAAATGGAAACCTTTTTTCGAGATCTGAAGCTCCCGGGTGTGACTCCTGAACAACAGTCCTTTCTCAATGCCCCCTTATCAGAGCATGAAGTGCAGGAAGCTGTCAGGCAGCTTCAGAGTGACAAGGCGCCCAGTCCTGACGGTCTTCCCAGTGAATTCTATAAGGAATTTATAAGCACACTGTCAGGCCTGATGCTGAATATGTTTAATGATTCATACACAGTCATGTTTGTCTCCCACCATCTCGGAGAGAGGCCAATATTTCACTTATCCTTAAAAAAGGGAAGGACCCGGAAGACTGTGCTTCATACAAGCCCATCTCACTCTTAAATATGGACTTTAAAATCCTCTCTAAGGCTCTTGCGTTAAGGCTGGAGACTGTGTTACCTTCCATTATTAAAGAGGATCAGACGGGCTTCATAAAGGGTCGCAGATCCTCCAATAACGTTAGGAGGCTGCTTGATGTAATTCAAGCATGCCAACAGCAGTCACTACAGGAATTGGTGATTGCTTTAGGTGCAGAGATATCATTTGACCGAGTTGAATGGCCATTGCTTTTTATGTTGATGATTGAACCATTGGTGGAGGCCATTCGTGGGGATCCCAATATATCAGCTCCAGAAGTGGGGTCAAAATTACATAAGATCTCGTTATATGCAGACAATGTCCTAATTTTTTTGACAAATCCAGCAGTCTCAGTGCCTTGCCTGATACAATGTATTCATGCATTTGGCGCTTTTTCAGGGTATAAGATTAATTTTGCTAAATCAGAGGCTATGCCTATGGGTGGTCTTACGATGGAGCTGGCTCTTGAGAGTGACTATAGATTCCCATTTAGGTGGTCACAGGGAGGTTTAGTGTATTTGGGCATATTCATTACTCCAATTCTGGATTGGCTGTTTAAAGCCAATTTTACTCAATTATTTGGAAAAATTAAACAAGATCTTCAAAGATGGGAGGCACTTCCAGTTTCATGGTTGGGTCGGATAGCACTTATTAAGATGAATATTCTCCCTCGTTTGCTATACCCTATACGGATGCTCCCCCTGATTTTCAATAAACAAACACTCAGGAGACTGAACAGTTGGTTCAGCTCCTTTATCTGGCACCGTAAACGGCCCCTCATTAAATTAGCCAAACTGCAGTTGTCTCACAGACTGTGGGGAGTAGACCTTCCGGACATTAAAAATTACTAATTAAGCTCGCTTTTGACCTACGTAAGTGATTGGGTTTGTGGGGATCCTCTTTCAATATGGCTAGATATCAAAACCTCCCAGGCAAGGTGCTCCCTTATCAGTTTGCTGTTTTTGGACAAGGTGAGGACAGTTAGGGAATATTGCCATAATCTAATAGTCATCAATACTGTTAAAGCATGGAGGGCAATTCGGCAGAGGGAAGGTAATATTGGCAAAACATCTTTGTTTACACCTTTAGTGGATATGCCGCATTTTCAACTGGGTATGATAGATTCAGGATTTAAACAAAGGGCAGCTAGGGGTATGTTTTGCATGGGTGATTCATTTGTGGGAGACACAATGATGTCCTTTGGTCAGTTAGTACAGAAGTACGAGTTATCTAATAGAGACCTCTTTCGTTTTTTCAAGTTAGGGATTTTATTTCAAAAAAGTCCACACCTTTGACTGATCCCTACAAATCTGACATACAGAGGGGGGGGGGGGGGGGGGGGTGCTAAGGGCTAAGAGTACACTCTCTGTCAGTACTTTATATCATCAATTGGGGGGTGCCACCTCAGATGAATCTGATTGACTCTGCAAGATGTGGGAAAGAGAGCTGGGTGTTGAAGATTCCTCAGAAGCATGGGAGGATATTTGGGACAATGCAAGGAAGATATCAATTTGCAATAGGACCCGTGCTTTACAGTTGAAGATTCTCCACAGGGTCCACTTGGCTCCAGACCATTTGTCAAAATTTAAAACAGGCGTATATTCAGCATGTCCCAAGTGTAAGGTTTGTACAGGCACTCTTACCCATTGTCTTTGGTCTTGCAATAGGCTTCAAACATATTGGGTGCAATGGAGACGATTTTGGATATAGGGGTGGAGAAGGACTCTATCTCTTTCCTGTTGGGCCTACCCACTGTACTTCCTGCAGACACGCGTAAGAAAAGCTTTTCAATATTCTCACGTTCTGTGCAAGAAAGAATATCTTGCTAGGTTGAATATCCGAAAAACTCCCAGGCCTGTCAGGTTGGTGGAAGATTGTTATGGAGCATATTCCCCTGGATTTTCTCACAGATATGGTATACCACAAAACTGAGAACTTTTCCAAGACATGGCAGCCCTTTTTGGAATACCTGGATACAGATTTATCTGCCACACTAATAAGGGCCTTTATATGGCCGTAACGATTGTGTTTCACGAGTCCAATATCCAGGGAGGAGCAACTGTGAATGTATGAGTGCTTTGTTTAGCTGGTCTGAGTTATTACTATTTATTTGTTCGTTGTTGGTTTATTTACTTAATTTATGTTTTTTTAAATTTTATATTCTATATATGTTTAAATATTTGTACAGGAAGGTGGGTTGGGGATTTTTTTTATTATTTAAGTTTATTTTTGTACTGTTTTGAATTGCATTGTTTTGTACTTGTTGTAATATTAAAAAAAATCTATTTTTTCTCAATAAAAATATATTATAAAAAAAACTAAATCAAAACAGCTAAGAACCACTCCTAAAATAATAACATAAGACATAATTAAAAGGAGACTTTGCCCCTTGTCCACAGGGGGCACACATACCTTCCAGTAATCCCACCATAATACCTCCCAACTGGAGCCATGCACTCAGCCCAGACATTACAAAGTAAGATAAACAAATGCCAATATCTTATAATACAAGAGTTCAAAGTGGACAGCCAACCCACCCCCTCCATATTATTACCTAGCCACTCTTAACAAAACAGCAACATGCAATGAAATATATAAAATTACAATCCCAGCAAATATTAAGGAACAAAAACACAACTCAGAAACATTCCCCAACAATCGGATAAACCAAGCGAGTTATAGATAAGAGTCAAAAGAAAGGAGAAAGAACGAACACCTCCCCCACCCCCTTCCCCGAGGAAGGATGGAAAAGAGAAAGAGGGAAAGAGAAGGAGAAAAAAACAGAAGGGGGGTAAAATAAAGTCATTATCTATATCGTTCATGTCCATCAGTCTATTTGAGAGCATCCAAAAATTCTTTTACTTTTTCCGGCGATCCGAAGTTATATACAGATCCTCCATGACTGAAGCGCAGCGTTGCTGGGTATCGCATGGAATATTGAATATTTAAATCCCTCAGATGCTTCTTTACCTCGTAAAATGCCTTCCTCTTGCGAACCACAACTGGAGAGAAGTCCTGGCACAGCATTATTTTGGAACCTTTGTATACCATGGCGTGGGGATCCTTCCCCACAACTCTGGAGGCCTCCAGCAGCATTTGTTTTTCCCTGTAGTGCTGAAGTTGAACTAGGAGTGGGTGGGGACATTCGTCCGACCCGGATCTGCGCATGACCTGCATGGCTTCTGCAGCATGACCGAGATCAACTCCCACCTGGACTGGGTCTCTTCAATTGATGTGTTGATCTTCGCTTGGAGCTTAACAAACTCCAAGATCAGGCTTGCCACTGCAGGTAAGTCCCCTGGGGCACCCGCAGACACCTCTGTTCCTGTGGGGGGTGGGGTCCCTGCCTGTTGTGAACTCCGTGACCCTTTACCTTTGGTCATTTTACAATGTATCAAACTGCTTAAGTTTAATGCAGAATGACCAAAGCTGCTAGAAAAAGGCTACTTTTAGCAGTTTAGAAAGTGAGAGGAGGGTAGGTACCCCACTTTGCCTGGGTCCTAGACAGAGCTCAGCAAACTCAGACCTACTGGGTCACTGCCATTTTGAATCACCCCAGTGTTTTAGCTTTTGTTGGTAGAGGGATTAAGTTTCGATGCCATGAGGTCATGCTGCAGCTGTACAAAACTGGTGTGGCCGCACTTGGAGTATTGTGTACAGTTCTGGTAGCCACATTATAGGAAGGACGTGGAAGCATTGGAAAGGGTTCAGAGGACATTTACCAGAATGTTGCCTGGAATTGAGAGAAGGTCTTATGAGGAAAGGCTGAGGGACTTGAGGCTGTTTTCGCTAGAGAGAAGAAGGTTCAGAGGTGACTTAATAGAGACATACAAATTGATCAAAGGATTAGATTAGAGTGGACATTGAGAGTCTTTTTCCTCGGATGGTGATGGCAAGCACAAGGGGACATAGCTTTAAATTGAGTGGTGATAGATATAGGATAGATGTCAGAGGTAGGTTCTTTACTCAGAGAGTAGTAAGCGTGTGGAGTGCCCTGCCTGCAACAGTAGTAGACTCTCCAACTTTAAGGGCACTGGATACATATATGGATGATAATGGAATAGTGTAGGTTAGATGGGCTTCAGATTGGTTCCACAGGTTGGTGTAACATCAAGGGCCGAAGGGCCTGTACCATGCTATAATGTTCTATGCTCTGTGCTGCCTTACAGCGGTAGGAACCTGGGTTCAATTCCACCCTCGGGCGACTGTCTATGTGGAGTTTGCATATTCTCCCTATGTCTAGCTGGTGCTCTAGTTTCCTCCCACAGTCCAAAGATGTGCAAGTTAGGTGGATTGGCCATTCTAAATTGCCATAGTGTTCAGGGATGTGTAGATTAGGTTCACTAGCCATGGGAAATGGAGGGTTACAGGGATAAGGTAGTGGGATGCTCTTTGGAGGGTCGGCATGGACTTGTTGTGCTGAATGGCCTGTTTCCACACTGTAGGCATTCTATAATAATAATAAAAATTACTTATAAACTACTTACTGTGTACAAAATCTTTTATAGCAACATAAATATGTCATTTAGCCCCTGAAGTTTGTTCCCCCATTCAATTAGATTCTAGTTGATCTGTGTCTTCGCGCTAACTACCCACCTTAGTTTTGTTAACTTTATGCAAACAATTGCTACTATTGTGGAAACCAACACTTAAAAAGAAGTAGACAATGTGAAAAGAGTTTATGTTAATGTGTTGCTGGAATTATTAAACATGTAAACCATTTCCATCCTTACAAAACGCATCAGAGTGGGACATGCTTATTTGTGGCCAGTTTTGCTGACTTTCTTGCTGTTCCTATATGACCAGACTGTTGTATATTAAGATAGAATTAACATATCTTTGTTATCACTTTTACGTTCTACCCTTTCCTTGCAGGCTTTACAAGTCTAACTGTTACTATGGAGATTGGTCAGACAGAAGCTCATTGTCCCATCCTTCCCATTTAGAGTGCCCCTCCTTTATAATTATTGTATCCTTTTCTATCTAACTGGCTAATAAGCATCACAACATTAATGAATTCAAGGTTGGGATGGAGATTGACTGTTGAACATTATAATTACCACCTTCTAAGACATTTGATTCGATACCTGTATGGATTCAACATACCATCTGCATTATTTAAATATATTATTGTCCCATGATGAATTTATACACATTTCAAACTCTTTATGTACTCTAGTTTGCTCTTTTTACTTACATTCTTAGTATACTTTGGATTTTTATCTTGTATTTGATTTGTTTTTTTTAAATTTGGCATTCAAGAGGGCATTTAGTAATTATTTTCATTGAAATTATGTGCAGGGATTATGGGGAAGGGAAGAGTGAATGGCACTAAGTAATGATACTCATTCGGAGAGCAGATATGGACATGATGGCCCAAGTGGCCTCTTTCTGCACTGTAACAGTTCTGTGATTCTATGGGTGGAATATAATTGGTAGTGCAAATGATACAAGCTCTGGAAAAATTGTTGGCAGAATGGCATGAAAAGTGCAGAAAGGCCTATCTTGACATTAAAAGCAACCTGCTGCATCTGCTGGGCATTGAGGCAAGTTTATCATTAAGTAGCAACAAGTTGCCTGTTCAGGGGGAATCACTGCTTGTTAACTACCATATTAATGGCACAATTCACCTCATTAATATCTATCTTAACCACCCTTATGAAACAAGCCAAAACAAAAACAAAGTGCTAAGAATTCCTGAAATGGATGTCAGAGTGCGTACCTGGAGGCTTCAGCTCACCCCTGGCTGTGAAGAGTCTCCATGTTACCCAGCATAGCACACTACCTCAGGGAATGATCCATGAACATCAACAACATGCACCCCTCATGCACAGACATTTGCCAACTCCTCAGGATCCTCATACACGTCTCTAATTGACTTGGAGAAAGCACAAACCTACAGTGCAAGGGTATCAGCAACTAGCATGGAAAGGATGCTGTAAGGACACCTGGCATTCACCAGCAGACACCCAGCTCACAGATTTGACCAGGTTGCGTCTCAGGGCTGGTTGATTGTTCTCTTAGAACTCACTCATTAAGCACTTACCTCTATGTTCACAGCATCCATCCTTGCCTTGCCTTGCTGTGCTAATTAGCAAAGTCACACAACTTGGCAGCTTGATTTGGTGTCAGCAGTTCCCAGTCAGGGGAGCAGAGATCTTGCTGTATGGCAGAATGCTGCTATATCAATTGGCATCATGTACCAGCAACTTACAGAGCAAACATGCTGCATCTAACAAACAGGTAGCCCCTTGATATCCCCTTGATGAAGCCATGCTGCCTCAGCCCCATTCGCCATACACTTACAAGTACTCCACAATCTCATCCTTAATACAGTGTATGGATTCTAAAATCTTACCAATGACTGAGGTCAGGCTAACCGGCCCATGGTTTCCTGTCTTCTGCTTCCCTCCCTTCTTAAAAGTGGTGTTACATTAGCCATTTCCCAGTCCTCTGGAACCCTCCCTGACCCCAGTGATTCCTAAAAGACACCACCAATGCCTCTACAATCTCCTCAGCTATCTTCTTCAGAACTTTAGGGTGTAGTCCATCTGCTCTGGGTGATTTATCCACCTTCAGACCTCTCAGCTTACCCAGCACCTTAGTGATGGCTTCCCCAGTGCCTCCTCCTTAATGAGGGTCACTGCACCCACCTCTGCACTCTACTCTCTTGAAGTTCTGGTACACTGCTGATATATTCCACTATAAAAACTGATGCAAAGTACCTATTCAGTTCCTGCACCATTTCTTTGTTCCCTATTACTTCTCCAGTCTCATTTTCCAGTAGTAAAAACTTCTTGCAATCTTTTATATTATTAGCTAGCTTACTCACATATTTCATCTTCTCTCCCCTTTTTTTAATCCTCTGGTACTTTTCAAATGCCTCCCAATCCTTTGGATTCCCACTAATCTTTACCACATTGTATATTTATCTCATGCTGATGTGGAATCCTATCCTCTGCGCACCACAACACCTAGTGCCAGGGATGAGCAATGTGGAACAGCGAATGGAAGTTTCCTTTATTAAAAAAATTCACAAATCGTTTAATAAACCTTAGGCACATAGGGGTGTTGTTTTATTGGAACAGCATTCCCTATGTCCTCCCCATCATATTCCTGCAAATGTCCTCGTATTCCTGCAACATCCTTTCAACTTGTTCTTTGCTCCTAAGGCAGATAGTTTACTAACCTATCCCAGTCCTCAAGGACTTCCTCATTGTTTAACGTATTTTGAGGTACATCAAACTCCACACATCTGAATTTGGTTCCTCACTCTGCGGGTCAGTAACTAGCACCCTGCTTCTCCCATTCCTTCTCTCTATTTTAATAAGGTTTCAATATATTCACATGATATATGCAAAGCAGTTTTTTCCGAATCGGCATCTTTACCAGATAGTTTACCTGACTCAACGTTTTCTCAGTTTGATAGGGATCACTAAACCTGGTTTTGAAGGAATCTCCTACCACTGTTAACAATACAAATTCGTCATCCTCACAGGAAAATGTCCGAATTTTAGAGTTTTTATCTGCTACCTGTTTCATTCTATGTTGTGCCCTCTTCAGGTGCTGTTTAGAACTCACCCACCCGATTTAATGTCTTCCTCACCTCCAATACATAATCCAAGTATGAGATCTCCGATTTCTGTCCTGTAGATTTCTCTTTAATTAATGTCAAAAGGCCTCTCACTTCATGTCCGAATATTAATTCAAAGGGAGTAAACTGGGCAGATTCATTTGGGGTATCTCTAATGGCAAACAACACCTTTATCCCAATCATTCGGGTAATCCTGACAGTATACTCGTAACATAGTCTTCAGGGTCTGATGGCCCCTTTCTAAAGCTCCCTGAGATTCAGGATGATATATACTTGATTTAAAGTGCTGTATACCTAAGCTATCCATGACTTCCTTTAACAACCTAGCAGTAAAATCACACCCTTGCTTTGATTGAATCTCTCTGGATAGTTCATACTGCTCGAAGAAAGCTACTAAGTCCTCTACCACCCTTTTTGCTTTAATATTTTGTAATTGAATTGCCTCCAGAAATCTGGTAGACACATCAATTATAGTTAGCAAATACTGGTTCCCACTTCTAGTTTTCAGGAGGGGTCCTAAATAATCAATCATAACTGTGTGAATGGTTTTTCAAATGCAGGAATTGGCAACAAAGGTGCTGGTTTTATTACTGCCTGTGTCTTACCTACCATTTGGCATGTATGACATGTATAGTAAATGTTAACTACATCCTTATGCATTCCAGGTCAATAGAAATGTTTTTGTACCTTAGCCTGAGTTCTTCGTACACCTAGGTGACCTCCTACAGGTAGTTCATGTGCTATCCGTAATACCTTCTGTCAACTGGCAACACAATCTGGTGCACTTCTCCCCATTTCTCCTCTGCACTAACCTGCTGTGGTCTCCATTTTCATCTTAGGATTCTATCTTTAAGATAATAATACTCCAGAATATTCTCAGACTCCTTTTCTGAGTATGCATCAACATATATATATTTCATTGTCTCATCTTTCTGTTCTAAGTCCATTAGCTTTTCAGGACTAAGCACTTCTGCCTGACCCTCTGCCTGTTCAGGTTTTTCCTGCACCATTGCATCAAACAGGGTGTCCGCTAACTGAACTTCAACTCCTTCACCTTTCTCTTTAGTTTTTGCTTCATGCTGTGACTTATGATATCCCATATTATGGGATCTTGCTACTACACAGTCTGAGAAAATTCCAGGATATTTTTCTTTTAACTCCTCAGTTTCCTGGTCTTCCCTGGGCTTCTCCATAACAAAGTGTGTCACTCCCACCTAAGATCCTGCTAAATCATTCCCAAGAACAAACTGTTTTCCTGGAATTGACGCTCTGTCACTCATATCCACTGTTACTTCCCCAGTCTTGAGTTGGCACTCCAACCTGATCTGACATAGGGGAACACTAAATTTCTGTTCATCTATCCCACAAATTAGCACTCTCTCATGTAACAGGTCAGAAAGGGTGCAAATGTGTTCATCTCTTACTATAAGAGACTGGTTAGATCATGTATCTCTCAAAATTATAACTTCTTTCTCTTCTCCCCCTGTTCTTTCTGAGTAAACTTTACCCACAAAGGCAATTTTTTTTAATAGAGATCAGGTACTAACTCCATACCCAGTCCCTGCCTAGGCTGTGCACTCTCCTGCAGCTTCTTAGCTCTTCTTGGGGTTTCCTTTATTACTTTCACTAATGCCACTGGCTTAGCTTCTTTTACCATATCTTTTCTGACAGTGCCTTTCTTTAATGACCAGCACTGTGACTTTACATGTCCCACTTTACCACTCTGGAAACACCTGAGGCCTTTCACCTCTTTTCCACCCTCTTGGGGTTCTTTTTTAACCTGTGGTAAACAATTACCAGTGTTCTCTACTCTTTGTTTTGTAATGTAGGATCTCCCCTTCTTCCAATTTCTATCCCTCACAGGATTAAATTCTTGTCGGAAGCTAAACTTTGCCTTATGCACCAACATATATTCACCTGTCATCTCTGCTGCTCTTCTCACCTCTTAACTTTCTGTTCATCCACATGATTTCTTATCATCTCTGGAAGTGAGTTTTTAAACTCGTCCAGCAGAATAATCTCTCTTAGAGCCTCATAGGTTTTATCTATTTTAAGGCCTGCAACCATCTATAGATATTGCTATGTTTAATTCTTTCAAACTCAACATAGGTCTGACCTGGTTCCTTCTTTATGTTTCTGAACTGCTGTCTATATGCTTCTGGTACCAATTCATAAGCACTTAAATTAGCCTGTTTGACCTCTTCATAATTTCTTGACCCCTCATCTGACAGCGCTGCAAATACCTTACTAGCTCTGCTGACCAGTTTTTTCTGAACTAGCATTACCCACAAGTCCTCTGACCACTCCATCTGCCTAGCCAATTTTTCAACTGAAATAAAGAAGGCTTTAACATCTTTCTCATCAAATTGTGGCAGTGTTTTAACATATTTGTATATGTCACTACCTTCTCTCTTTATCTCCATCCTGTTAACTTGCTTTTGCTGACAAAATCACAAGTTCTGAAGTTCAAACTCTCTCCCCATTTCTTTATTTTTACTCTCTTTTTCTCTCTCTCTTTCTTCTCTCTCTCTTTCCTCAGCTAAGAATCTTCTTCCTCTTTCTTTTTCCTCTCTTTTTTGTCTCTCTTTCTTCTCCTTCTTTTTCTCTTCCTCTCTCCCATTCTTTATTTTCTAACTCAATTTTCCTCAATTGTAATTTAAGTTTTCCTAACTCTCCTGCACTTGTCTGTTTCTCTGATATAGCTACGTCTTTGAGTAACTCCCTTACTTTTGTCCTTGGTTAAACCCAATTCTAACTTCTTTGCTAATTCTAAAAGTATGGTCTTTTTCTGTCCTTCTAAATTTTCTTGGCAAATTTGGGAATCATCTGCAAACCCCAGAACCTCTTTAGCAATTTCAAGAGGTATTTCTCTCACTTTTAATTTAATCAACTAGAAGTAACTGAAATTAAGCAAATTGTATCCTCTATGTTTTACTTAAAGGTCTAGGACACTAATCGGCAAGTGTTTAAATTTGTTGGGATCTTTCGTACCCCAAATCTGTCCAAATCTCAGACTGGATCTCTCTAAACTTGTCCAAATCATGGACCCGAGCCCCCAAACTGTTATGACACAGCGGTAAGCCATTCTGCTAATTAAATCAAACACAGAAAAGCTCACCTTGCCTCATAATCTAGAGTCATAGAGTCATAGAGATGTACAGCATGGAAACAGAACCTTCGGTCCAACTCATCCTTGCCGACCAGATATCCCAACCCAATCTAGTCCCACCTGCCAGCACCCAGCCCATATCCCTCCAAACCCTTCCTATTCATATAGCCATCCAGCTACCTTTTAAACATTGCAATGGTACTAGCCTTCACCATTTCCTCTGACATTTCATTCCATACACGTACCACCCTCTGAGTGAAAACGTTGCTTCTTAGGTCTCTTTTATATCTTTCCCCTCTCACCCTAAACCTATGCCCTCTAGTTCTGGACTCTCCCACTTCAGGGAAAAGACTTTGTCTATTTATCCTAACCATGCCCCTCATGATTTTATAAACCTCTATAAGGTCACCGCTCAGCCTCTGACGCTCCAGGGAAAACAGCCCCAGCCTGTTCAGCCTCTCTCTATAGCTCAAATCCTCCAACCCTGGCAATATCCTTGTAAATCTTTTCTGAACCCTTTCAAGTTTCATAATATCTTTCCAACAGGAAGGAGACCAGAACCATACACAATACTCCAACAGTGGCCTAACCAATGTCCTGTACAGTGGCAACATGACCTCCCAACTCCTGTACTCAATACTCTGACCAATAAAGGAAAGCATACCATACGCCTTCTTAACTATCCTATCTACCAGTGACTGCACGTTCAAGGAGCTATGAACCTGTACTCCAAGGTCTCTTTGTTCAGTAACACTCCCTAAGACCTTACCATTAAGTGTATAAGTCCTGCTAAGATTTGCTTTCCAAAAATGCAGCACCTCACATTTATCTAGATTAAACTCCAGCTGCCACTTCTCAGCCCATTGGCCCATCCGATCAAGATCCTGTTGTAATCTGAGGTAACCTTCTTTGCTAACCACTACACCTCCAATTTTGGTGTCATCAGCAAACGTACTAACTGTACCTCTTATGCTCACATCCAAATCATTTATATATTTAGATAAAAAGTAGTGGACCCAGCACCGATCCTTGTGGCACTCTACTGGTCACAGGCCTCCAGTCTGAAAAACAACCCTCCACCACCACCCTCTATCTTCTACCTTTGAGCCAGTTTTGTATCCAAATGGCAAGTTCTCCCTGTATTCCACGAGATCGAACCTTGCTCACCAGTCTCCCATGGGGAACCTTGTCGAACACCGTACATCTACCACTCTGCCCTCATCAATTTTCTTTGCTACTTCTTCAAAAGGCTCAATCAAGTTTGTGAGACATGATTTCCCATTCACAAAGCCATATTGACTATCCCTAAGCAGTCCTTGCCTTTCCAAATACATGTACATCCAGTCCTTCAGGATTCCTTCCAACAACTTGTCTACCACTGACCGCAGGCTCACTGGTCTATACTTCCCTGGCTTGTTCTTGCCATCTTTCTTTAACAGTGGCACCATGTTAGCTAACCTCTAGTCTTCCGGCACCTCACCTGTGATTATCGATGATCCAAATATCTCAGTAAGAAGCCCAGCAATCACTTCCCTGGTTTCCCACAGAGTTCTAGGGTACACCCAATCAGGTCCTGGGGATTTGTCCACTTCTATGTGTTTCAAGATATCCAGCACTTCCTCCTCTGTAACATGGACATTTTTCAAGATGTCACCATCTATCTCCATTGTAAATACAATGCAAAATACTCGTTTAGTATCTGCCCCATCTCCTGCGGCTTCACACAAAAGTATGAGTGACAGAGATCTACCCAAATTCCACTATTTAACAAAAATATTAATATTATTCTTTAACATTAAAAGTGAACATTAAACAACAACTACTTACAACTCTAAGTCTCCTTTCTCTTATAGATTTTTTATCTATTACCCACTCTATAACAATAAACTGATCCAATAAAGTCCCTATTAAATTTATAGCAATTTAATTTTCAAAACCAGACTGCGGCTGTCATCTCCGGTGTCAATCCTCCTCTGTTTGTAGATCTCTGTCTTTGGTCTTCTGCTGCAAAGATGTTTCATATGAAAAAGGTACCTTTGACAGAGTGTGTAGTGAATAGCAGTCTTTCAATGGCAGTTGGTGCTCTCTCTGGCTAACTGTCTAAAATGCCTGCTTTTTTAATATTCCAAACATCGGATTGTCTCATTGGGGTTCGATGTTGTCAAAACAGTAAAATTCAAATTCAATTAGGTTTTACTATCCTGGGGCATAACTTAAACTGATTGGTTAAATTCGAACTGTTGTGAAAACAATGGAGGTATCTAGGTTACAGAAAATGTTATATCTTTCAATTTTTCAGGACACTCTGTGATTGCTAGTCAGTCACATGACAGGTGCCTGCTAGCATTTAGCTTTCACTCTCCTTAAAGTTACAGAACATGCCTTCCACTTCATAACAATACCCTCAGTCCTGTGTTGACCAATCCCCTTCTCATAGCTACCCCCTTATCTGCTATGTCTGAAGTTAGATTCCTGACCCTTTCCACTCTCTCTGTCCTATTACTTGTTCTGGAAACTTTAATAACTTCTGCTCAGCTCTCCCCCCACCCTTATTAAATATTTCCATAATTTTCCATGCAACTGAACACACCTCCCCCCTATTTAGTTTAAAGCCCTATCTTCAGTCCTAGTTACATGATTCACCAGGACCAGCTCCCTCCTTCCCCAGTACTGTTATTCCTACATTAGTCCTTGAGCCATGCATTTACCTCTTTATTCTTATTGACCCGGTGCTATTTTTCTCTTGACTGAAGTAGTAATCCAGAGATCACAACATGTTTGGTTCTGCTTCTCAATTTAGTCCCTAGCTACTCATATTCCCTCAGGAGGTCCTCTTTCTTCTTTCTACACGTATTTGTTGGTACCTACATGGACCACAACAACTGGATCTTCCCCTCCCACTCCAAGTTCCTCTGGATGGAGATATCCTGAACCCAGACACCAGGCAGGCAGCACAGCCTTACGACTACATTTGTCTTTTCTCCCCCTGTCTTGAATGGCTCCCTTTATCATGGTGCTATGGTCAGTTTGCTCATCTTCCCTACAGCTCCCACTCTCATCCACACAGGGAATACAAATCTCAAACCTGTTAGACAAACTCAAGGCCTAATGCTCCCTCAGCACTGCCTCCTGGATCCCTCTATCTTCCTCCGTCATAGTTACATCCTCCTGTCTCTTACCACTGCAGCTACTCTGGGATTAAAGCTAACACAGTCAGGGAGATGTACAGGCACCAATCAATGGCAGGGAATGCCTCGTCTGGGGCTGTCCAGTTAGATCACTCAAGCACGTGGGTCACTGTCAGTCCATCAACACTATCCAGAGGAATTGAGGGAAAGTGGTTGATGGGGAGACAAGGTAGACTATTACAATGGGAAGGACACTCAGGAGCCAATTTGTGTGGATTGGAGAAAGGCGGTGTGGGATATAGGTAAAGCAGTGTTACTTCTGCAATCATAAATCGCTTATGCAAGGTAAATGAACTCACACCAGTGTATAATTGTTTCAGCCAAGAGATGAGTTAACAAGAATGAAAACTACATGAAGGAAATACATAATTGTTTCTGTATTTGCTAAAATGTGGATACAAGAATGAAATGTGCCTGCAAACAATAGTAGATGTTACAGACAAATAGATAAGGTGCTGTGAGGGTATAGGTTAAGCCAGATACGCCTGTACAAACAGTAGTTATAAGTAACTGTTTCCCACTTGTGCAAAAACAAAAACAAACCTCAATTAAAAGGTCATAAGGCTCAATATGGGTGAAGAATGGGAGGAAATGTTACTAGTGAGGGAAACAGATGGTAGTGAAGGAGGATATACCTAACAATGACCTACAGCAGGATGTGGTCAAATGGCCTTGTGAAGCCAGAAATAAGCACTTTGTCACAGACAAGGCCGGATAAGACAAGAGATAAACAAGAGTAATGGGCGCTGGTCTTAGAGAAGTGGGAGATGTAAACAGGGGAGGAGCAATGGGAGGAGGAAAGAGGAACGAATTATATAAATATTGTGTACTCGTTAAACATGGTGTGTGTGTGTGACTATTTTGTAAATAGACACCACACCCCTCTTGCAAGAGCGTAATAAACGATACTACTGCTTCAGATCTTGTCTCAGACTGAAATTATTGAAGTGAGTGAGCTTCATTTCTCACAGGCGGTATGACAATTGTGAAGTGAAAGCAACTTATTTGTAAGGGAAGGATACAGTAAAGCATGGCTGGGAACAAGATAATGCTGGAGGGGGTGCATCCATGGTCAGGAGCACTATGGCTTCAGGGTGGCAAAAGCAAAATACTGCAGATGCTGGAAATCTGAAATAAATTCAGAAAATGCTGGAAATACTCAGCTGGCCTTGTTGCAATTATGAATTGAGGAACAGAATTAACATTTCAGGTTTGTTACCATTTACTTCTGATGAGATGCCACAATACTTGTCTGCATTATTGTGTATTTGAAATACAGCAAATCTTCTGCGCAATAGGGTAAACGTATATACGAAAATAAATACTGACTGAAGGAGCGGAGGGCCAACTAAGTACGAATGATAGTTTGAAGCAGAGCCGACATAAAACCAAAGGAAAAAGCCATACTACGTAAGCATACATTGTTGGCGTGAAAATCACTCAGTTGACTTTGAGCAGCACCTAATCGAATTGTGACCCCCATCCTTTCATGTCTGTAAGCAACTTGTTTCACACAAGCTTTTAAATGAACTTAAGCACTCTGTCACCACTCAGACCACTAACTTTGGCACAACTAAAGGTTGGGAGAAAATGAGGACTGCAGATGCTGGAGATCGGAGTTGAGTGTGTGGTGCTAGAAAAACACAGCTGGTCAGGCAGTATCCGAGGAGCAAGAGAATCAATGTTTCAGGCTAAAGCCCTTCATCAAAGTCCTTCCTGATAAATGGCTTTAGCCCAAAATGTTGATTCTCCTGCTCCTTGAATACTGCCTGACCAGCTGTGCTTTTCTAGCACCACACTCTCGCATCTAAAGGTTAGGCAATAATATGGAAGCTCCAGCATCATGCACATTTGCACCAGTGACCATAGTGACATTATACATAGTACGTGATCCTTCTAGATAGTGCTAGTGAAATGTTAATGTTGCTCTTTCGTGTGAAGTTAAGGTGGAGCATAGACAGGAGCATTGCATTCAAAACGCAGTGTTAGAGTCAAATTAATATTGCACATTGATTTATCTGCTTCCTCTCCATGTTACTGACAAGCTGTTAGTGTGCACAATCCTCTTATAGAATAACAGTGGGCACAATCTCAAACCCTTTTTTGAGCATTAGAGAGTTATTAGCATCTAAAAACAAGAGAAATGCAGAACCCAATTTAACCAGAGTCCACATAATGGGCAAGAAAACCAGGAAATGGACAACATCCAACCTGGCTTCATAGTGGCATTTCAGTATCACTTTCTTATGACAACTGTTAATAAGTACATTGTAAAACATTTCAAAGTACTTCTCAAAGAAGAAAATTAACTGTAGGCCATTGAAGAAGGTGATGAAGAAGAAGCTTGGTGAAATGGAAAGTTTTAAAGAAAAATATGAAAGGTTCAGGAAAAGAATTCCAGTGCTGCTTTTGGGAGAAATATTTTAGGAATATGTTTCTGTTCAATGCCATGCCTTATAATGGAAACCATATAACTGTTGGCAGAATACTGATAGTAATATTGACACAAAAAAACGAAAGAGGTCTCTATTAGGTAACTCGTACTTCCGTACTAACTGATTGAAGGACTTCATTACATGTCCCTCAAATACATCACCCATGCAAGATATACCCCTAGCTGCCCAACGTTTAAATCTTGAATCTATCATACCCAGTTGAAAACCTGGCATACCCACTAAAGGTGTAAACAAAGATGTTTTGCCAATATTACCTTCCCTCTGCCAAATTGCCCTCCACGTTTTAACAGTATTGATGACTATTAGATTATGGCAATATTCCCTAACTGTCCTCACTTTGTCCAAAAACAGCAAACTGGTAAGGGGGCACCTTGCCTGGGAGGTTTTGATATCTAGCCATATTGAAAGAGGGTACCCACAAACCCAATCACTTGCGTAGGTCAAAAGCGAGCTTAATTAGTAATTTTTAATGTCCAGAAGGTCTACTCCCCCCAGTCTGTGAGGCAACTGCAGTTTGGTTAATTTAATGAGGGGCCGTTTACGGTGCCAGATAAAGGAGCTGAACCAACTGTTCAGTCTCCTGAGTGTTTGTTTATTGAAAATCAGGGGGAGCATCTGTATAGGGTATAGCAAACGAGGGAGAATATTCATCTTAATAAGTGCTATCCGACCCAACCACGAGACTGGAAGTGCCTCCCATCTTTGGAGATCTGGTTTAATTTTTCCAAATAATTGAGTAAAATTGGCTTTAAACAGCCAAACCAGAACTGGAGTAATGAATATGCCCAAATACACAAAACCCCCCTGTGACCACCTAAATGGGAATCTATAGTCACTCTCAAGAGCCAACTCTTTCATAAGACCACCCATAGGCATAGCCTCTGATTTAGCAAAATTAATCTTATACTCTGAAAAAGCGCCAAATGCATGAATGCATTGTATCAGGCAAGGCACTGAGACTGCTGGATTTGTCAAGAAGATTAGAACATTGTCTGCATACAGCGAGATCTTATGTAATTTTGACCCCACTTCTGGAGCTGATATATTGAGATCCCCACGAATGGCCTTTGCCAACGGTTCAATCACCAACATAAAAAGTAATGGTGAAAGGGGACAGCCCTGCCGGCTGCCCCGAGAAATATTAAAATTGCTTGATTGTACCGCGTTGGTAATAACCACTGCGAGAGGTACACTGCAGAGAAACTTTACCCATCTTATGAAAACTTTGCCCGGACCAAACCGGTCTAGAGTACAGAAAAGGTACGGCCACTCAACTCGGTCAAATGCCTTCTTTGCATCTAAAGAAATCACCAATCCCTGTATTGACTGCTGTTGGCATGCTTGAATTATCTTAAGCAGCCTCCTAATATTATTGGAGGATCTGCGACCCTTTATGAAGCCCTTTCTAATCCTCTTTAATAATAGCCTTACCGCGAGAGCCTCTGAAAGGATCTTAAAGTCCAAATTAGAGAGCGAGATGGGCCTGTATGAAGCACAGTCTTCCGGATCCTTCCCGTTTTTAAGGATAAGTGAAATATTGGCCTCTCTCCGAGATGGTGAGAGACAATCATGACTGTATGAATCATTAAACATATTCAGCATCGAGCCTGACAGTATACTTATAAATTCCTTATAGAATTCACTGGGAAGTCCGTCAGGTCTGGGCGCCTTGTCACTCTGAAGCTGCCTCACAGCTTCCTGCATTTCTTGCTCTGATAAGGGGGCATTGAGAAAGGACTGTTGTTCGGGAGTCACACCCGGGAGCTTCAGGTCTCTAAAAAAGGATTCCGTTTTGGCCTGCCCCTCCTCACAATTCTCAGATTGGTATAATTTAGAGTAGAATCCCTGGAATGCTACACTAATCTTTTTAGAATCACATGTTAGGTTCCCAGACCCCTCTTTAATCGCTGTCATGGTTTGTGGGGCACTCCTCTTTCTAACAAGGTATGCTAAGTATTTGCCTGGCTTGTCACCATGCTCGTATAACCTTTGCTTTGCAAAAGCCAGTTCCTTCTTTGCCGTCTGTGTGAGCACGGAATTTAGTGTAGACCGCAGTGCCATAATCCTCTGTAGTTTGACCAATGAGGGTCTTTCAAAATAGGCCTTCTCGGCTGCCTGTGCTTGAAAGAGACGATGCTGCTCACCCTACTGCTGTTTCCTACTGATGGAACATGAAATAACTACCCCCTGGCATAAGCTTTGGCAGTTTCCCAGAGAACAGATGAGCTATCAACCAAGCCTATGTTGATGTCTAGGAATGCCCGAAATTCCCTAGAGAAATACTCCACAAACTTACTGTCCATGAGAATAAAGTGGTCCATTTGCCAGCACCTTGAATCCATTGTAACATCCTTAATCTTAATCATGAGGTACACTGGAGCATGATCAGAGATGGCAATATTACCAATCATACAAGATGCCACCAGGTTACCGCAGGAGTCAGAAAAAAAACAATCCTCGTGTGACATCTGTGCGGATTGGAGAAAAACGTGGAATCCCTACCTGTAGGGTGAAGACACCTCCAGACGTCCACCAACCCTACTTGCCCACACAGACCCAATAACTGTTTAGTTTGTGCAGAGGGTATCGAGGGACCTTTAGGCAACCTGTCTACTGTGGGGTCCATGAGGCAGTTAAAATCTCCCCCTATAATGATGTGCCAGGACTTGAGACTTATCAGTTTAGAAAAAGCATCTACCAAGAATTTAAGAGGATGAGCTGGGGGACAATAAACATTTAAAACATCATATTCTTCCCCATTTATCAAGGCTTTAAGAATTACAAACCTTCCATATGTGTCTTTAACACATTCCAACAATTTAAATGGGAGATTTTTCCTAACCAATATAGCCACTCCCCTACTTCTGGTATTAAATGATGAAAATAAACTCGGTCAAAGCCATTCATATGTAATTTCAGATGCTCCTTGTCATCCAAATGTGTCTCCTGTAACAAAACAGTATCCACCTTCTCCTTTCTAAGACTCAAGAGTACCTTCTTCCTCTTAATTGGTGAGTGAGTTCCCTTGATATTCCAGGTACACCATTTAATCAAATCATTAGCCATAATCTTCTGCAATAACATTTAAATTCCAGAGAGGAGGAACCCGAACCACAAATTGCTGAGCCTTAGTGTCGCATGGTCCACCAAGTATAAAAACTACATAAACTAAAACCACTACATTTAACAAACATACAAAATCATTAAAAATAAAAAACAACAAAAACCAGAAAACAAATCAACATATAAAGCGCCAACAGCGCTGAGTAGGGGAACTCACCCCCTGCCCGGAGGGGGACAACTACCTGTCCCAAACTGCCCATAAATAGGCATCTAACCATCTCAACCACCTTCACTTCTCCCAGCTAGAGCCGCATTGCAAGCACAAGTTAAAAAGAATAGACACCCCATAGAATATCAATATGAATAAAAAAACATTATTTTATAAAAAAAGGGGGAGTAAATACCCCACCCATCCTTTGGTATGTCCTAACTTAGAAATTTAAAATGTACATCTTAACCACTGCAGACATAGTTTGAGCCAAATTATTATCAATAGAGGGAAAAAAAAGGGAAAAACACAGCTCCAACCGGATTTCCTCC
The DNA here is from genome assembly GCF_047496795.1 of Chiloscyllium punctatum. NCBI lineage: Eukaryota > Metazoa > Chordata > Chondrichthyes > Orectolobiformes > Hemiscylliidae > Chiloscyllium > Chiloscyllium punctatum. The sequence continues at coordinate 51,296,695 of NC_092746.1, read as the reverse complement.
ATTTCTTTTACAGAATGATAAACACATACCCAAGCAACAATATTTATACATACTACAATTATTTAAATTAGGTTAGTTTGTCCACAAAGCCTTCTCCAATGTGTCAAAGAGATGCATGGATCCATCTAAGGTGATCTGAAGCACTGCTGGATATCTCAGTGAGTACTGAATCCCGAGCTCCCTCAGTCTTCTCTTGACACCATCATATGATTTTCGCTTCTGGATCACCGCTGCTGAAACGTCCTGAAAAAACATGATCTTAGACCCCCCTGTAAATTAGGGCCTTTGGATCCTTCCCCTGGAGTCTGGAAGCCTCCATGACTCTCTCCTTATCCGGTAATGATGGAACCACACCAGGAAAGGACGAGGGCGTTGACCCAGATGCGACCACCGTGCTGCGACCCAGTGAGCCCTCTCTATCTTCAATCCTCTCATGCCAGTCTCCAAGTCAAGGAATTTCAGAAGCCAATCTTCAACAAATTCCACAGGCCGCTCACCCTCCTTACCCTCAGGCAGACTGATGATCTGAATGTTTTTTCTCCTTCCCCGTTTTCAAGATCATCCACTTGGTCACGCAAATTACGAACCTGCGTCTTCACGGCTTGGATCTCTTCCTTGAATAAACTGGCATCAACTTCCACCACAGTGACCCTGTGCTCCACCTCATCCGTCCTCTTTTCCAGGTCTCCCAGCTGCTGCTCATGCTTCTGCAGCATGAGAGAGACTGGAGCCAGCTTCTCTTCAATCTGTTTCCCCAACAGCTCGTTAGATTTCGAGAGCTGGTTCACCAGGTCCTGGAGAGTAATCGGCTCCGAGGCTGCTGCAGGCTGAGCTGTAGACCCGGCCTTGGATGCTCCTCCTCCCTTTTTAGGCATTTCTGGACGACTGAAAATACAGTTAAGTCAATTTTTAAATGTTTCTTGGGTCTCCACAAACTTTCCAACACCCCAAGAAATCCCGATGACCTGGGTTGAGTGGGTTGAAGGACCGCCCTGCTCCTGCTGCGATGTAAAGCTCTGCAGTGTGATCTTCTCAGATCCCCGCCATCTTAGATCCCATCCATATGTCTCTTTTAAGATGAGACTTTAAAAAGATCTGGATGATTTTCGTTCCTTTTGATTCTGTTTCTTTTATTTCTCTTGTTTTTTAAATTGTTCTTTTATAACCAAGATGGTGCCAGAGAATGGCACCTGTACACTTTTCACCGTATTCCCGTATTCCTATACTCGAGTAAACGTAGCAATAAAATCTGATTCTAATTTTGATTGTCAAATTTGCTTTTGACATAGAGATAGCAAACTGAATTTTAAAGAGGACAAAAGGAGGCACAAAAAGATACAAATAGGTGAATTGAATAGGCAAAAACCTAGCAAATGGAGTATTATGTGGGAAAATTAAGTTGCCCATTTGGCAGAAAAACAAAAAAGCATGTTATCTAAATAGTGAGAGATTAGAGAGCTCTGACATGCAAAGGGACCTGGATGCATTCGTCAGAAAAGGTTAGAATACAGGTATAGCAAGCTATTAGGAAAGTTAATATAATGGTATCATTCATCACAGGGGGAACTGAATAGACAGGGAACTGAAGATAATTTTTCAGTTATTTGGGGCATGATGACTCCACATCTGGAGTACTGTGACAACAAGTCATTACCTTACATAAAGAATGATGTAAATGTTTTGACAGTAATTCAGAAACAGCTCCTTACTAAATTAAAATAATATTGTCTGGGCTGATGACGCATTACCTCCCCTGGTCTCTAAAGGCCTCTACCATGCTGACAAGCAGTGCATGCTCCATAGCAGCTCCAATCACACTACTGCAGCTCCACCTACACCACGCCAGCATCACTTACACCACGCCAGCTCCAATCACACTACTGCAGCTCCACCTACACCAGGCCAGCTCCACTTACACCATGCCAGCTCCACTTACACCATGCCAGTTCCACTTACACCATGCCAACTCCAATTACATCACGCCAGCTCCAGTCACACTGCTCCAGCTCCACTTAGACCACGCCAGCTCCAATTACACCATGCCAGCTCTACTTACACTATGCCAATTCCAGTCACACTGCTCCAGCTCCACTTACACCAGGCCAGATCCACTTACACCATGCCAATTCCAATCACACTGCTCTAGCTGCACTTACACCATGCCAATTCCAATCACACTGAGCCACTCCACTTACACCCCACCAGCTCCATTTACACCATGCCACCCCAATCTCACTGCACCAACTCCACTTACACTGCACCAGCTCCAATCACATTGCATCAATAACTATTACACAAAGGTGGAACTTGGACCCAGTCCTTGAGGCCCAGAGAGACAGTACACTAGAGTTTTTGATTAAAGCCTTTTTGAAAGTCCACCAATTAACTAATGAACGAAGAAACAACAATTAACAATCACAGTCCACCAGTGGCAGTGCAACAATAAAAGTGGGAAAGGGAAAGAAAAGAGGGAGGGGATTCAACTAAAATGGAATTAGAGGGATAAATAATGCACCCCAGTGGTGCCCACATCTCTGAAGGTGTCATAGGTGGACACGATGTGCTCCTGTTAAAGCACCCTGGAACAAATGTAGCCATGGCAGAGGCAGTCAGGAACTATGACCTTCCTATGGCCTGGCCTGAACGTGTAGATGCCTACTTTAACAAGGGACACAAGGAGATTCCCTGATCTGTCCACCCCCCTCCACCCCAGGTAATCAAAGATCAGGCTTATGGGACTGAAGTGCAACCAAAAGCGAACAACTAAGGATTTAAAAAGTAACTCTACAGGAGGTGTAGTGTTCCACAATAAACATACATATGAATCACTGACTTCAAAGTGCTACAAGGTGACTCCAATGAAAAGCGGGAAGATTCCTGCTTAGAGAGCCCTCACTGGGAACTCATGCTGGCTGGCAGGAAAAATGGAATGCCAAGACAAGTCCAGGTGGCAAATCAATGAGAAATGGATGGTATGCAGCAGCAGTCCATACAGAAACTGCTCTACAGCAATTGGAAGGACTGACCAGAGGTCATTTCCATGAAATAGCTCAAGCATGGTCCCCTGAAGAAGGTTCTGGAACCAATGAAGTATGAGCCCACCTACTCAATCTCTCCTCATGAGACAGTCCCTCTATACCTGGATCAGCCAAGCGGATATTCTCAGGATCGCTTACAGAAGTACAGGTCCTGGGCCTTCTCCATCGTCACTCACTTACCACCCAATACCTGGAGGAATAAAGCCTCATCTTCTGCCTCAGGACACTCCAATCCCATGGCATCACTGTGGATTTCACCAGTTTTCTCATATCCCCTCCCCCCACCTTACCCCAGTTCCAACCTTCCAGCTCAGCACTGCCCTCATGACCAGTCCCACTTGTCCATCTTCCTTCCCACCTATCCACTCCACCCTCCTCTCTGACCTATCACCTTCACCCCCACCTCCATACACCTATTGCAGTCTCAGCTACCTTCCCTCTAGGCCCATTCCCTTCCCATTTACCTCTTCACCCCTGAGGCTCCCAACCTCATTCCTGATGAAGGGCTTTTGCCTGAAACGTCTACATTTTCTGTTCCTTGGATGCTGCCTGACCTGCTGTGCTTTTCCAGCAGTGCATTCTTGACTCTAATCTCCAGCATCTACAGTCCTCACCTGCATCTACAGCATCTTTCACCTGCTTACAATACCAGTCTATCATTCCTTAGATAAGGGGATCAAGACTGTTCACAGTATTCCAACTTTGGCATGATTAGTGCATTATCCAGTCGAGCAAGAGTTCCCTCCTTTTATACTCCATTCCCTTTGAAATAAAGGCCAATATTCTACTTGGCTTCCTTATTACCTGTCAAACTTGGGTGCTAGCTTTTTATGATCTATGCCTGAGAACCCCCAAATTCCTCTGTGCTGAAGCGTTCTGCAGTCTTTTTCCATTTAATTAATATTCAGGTCCTTTATCCTTGCTGCCAAAGTGCATCATCTCAAGTTTTTGCCCACTCACTTAATCTGTCTATGTCCCTCTGCACCTCTTTGAGTCATGCCCTGATTGTCCTAAGAGTGTGACAAATTGAGTCATACCCTGATTGTCCTAAGAGTGTGACAAATGCCCCTTAACCCAGTTATCTAGTCAACTACTGGGAAGGCATGTCATGGATGGAGGTGGTGAGTTGACGCTCTTAAGTGACTGCTAACTGATCACTTAAGAGCCTTAGCTCCTGGTCAGTTGGGAAAGACCTCAATGGAGCTTCTACCCAGCACCTGACTGCTGAGGTGGTGAGAAGTGGGTGAGAATCCCTCTAGAATCATCTCACTCAATTAATTCCTCTCCTTGCCACCTCCAGGCAGGGAAATGTTGTGCCCACAGTTTAGTTCTATTTAAGTTTAACCTGATTGGAGTTTAACCTGAAATTAATATTTTATTAGATCTATAATTCCTCCAGTTAGGTCCTCTTATGGTGCATTGGTAAAGTCCAAACCCCTGAACTAGGAGGCCTTAGTTCAAGTGCTACCTGTTCCAGAGATGTGTAATAACATCTCTGAACAGGTTAATTAGAAAAATAATTTAAACAAAAATGCTACAGTTCTAAAGGTTTCGGTTTAGAAGATTTATCAAAGTGTGATTCAACAATGGAGGGGTACCATTGTAAAGGAATGCCAGGCTCCATAAATAATTTTTAAAAATTATTACTCAACTGTGGTATGGAAATTTTCAATGTATTTGGTCTGATGACCATGTCTCTGTATATCTTAATTTACTCAGTTTGAGATACAAGACCGCCAATGTGAAGGCTGAGAGAGAATCCTTTATATTGACAGGACCTCTCTATCTTCCTTGGAGCATTTTGGCTTTAGGCCAGTAAAGGAAGAGTTTGTGCATATTTGAAAAGTTGGACTTTTCAAATTCTAATGGAGAATGTTACATGCAAACGTTTCATTCGAAACAGGTTGAGGTAGGTTGAAGTGTCTGGTATCTTAATATCTGTACTGAAAGCAATTATGTTGTGAAACAAAAGAGCATTAAAAGAAGTCTAGAAGATTTAGTTCTGAGCTGAGGACTGATTTATTTGTCAGATCTTTTAAAGTACCTGAGACAATCATAGTTTAAACATTGTTTCCTGTGTTTTGCAGTACAACCTTTCCTTTATTACCAAACTCTTCTTATATTCTCAATCTCTCCCCATTAAATTAAAAGAAATGAAACTTACAGTTTTTTCATCATCATATCAGTCTTCCAATAATATTGATGTTATTTTAAACATTGTCAAACACAACTACAGAAATTAGGAACAATTTTATTGATGAGTCTACAGTTCACATAAACCGTTTTCTTAAAAATAGATACCATGATTTTTTTGTGTGATGGATTGCACTGTTCCCAGTTATAATGAAGTATTGATTTATGTCAGTTCTGAATTACAGCAAAGTAGGTCAACAAAAATAGTCTGTCATTTAGTCTCAATCCCAGGACCAAATAATAACAAATATAACTTACTCATTTGATTTCAAAGACTCTTGTAAACAGTATATTCTGTATTTCACTCATAGACCAGATAATTGTTAATATCACCTGATGATATTTGTGAAAGAATTCATAGGAAATAGAAGAACTGAGGGAGCTAAAGGACTTAACTACTACTTCATTGGAATTACAAATGTGCAGTTGAACAAAATTTTCACTTTATTGTTATGTAGATAGCACATAATTTAGAAATTTAAAAAGATTCAAGCTATGACACAGCAATGAGTTTGAAATGCTGAAAAACTTATATTCACTTCATTACAAATGAATTAAATGCAAAGGAGTGTGAGATAAATTAATGGGGGAACAATTAAATTTTCTTCATTTGATTCAAGCTTAAGATTAATTGTGTCAATATTATTGCAGTATATGTACATAATACATCTGGGATCTAATGAAAATAATATATATAATTATAACTCTGTGGATAAAAATTAGACTTATCACAGTGTGCTCCTGGAACCAAGGTGGCTTGTTTATTTTCAGTCACTATTTGAGTTATTAAAGGCATAAAAAAGATTTATTGTTGTTAAATCTGAGCTCAGCCTTTCCCTCATCTGAATCCAATGTGAAATTAGCTCCTCTTTTCTTTCCAACTCTCAATCCAACGAAACCCTAGATTTGGACTAGCCCCTCACTGTGACTACACTTTGTTGCTCCTGATCACATAGAGTCATAGAGATGTACAGCATAGAAACAGACCCTTTGGTCCAACCTGTCCATGCCGACCAGATATCCCAACCCAATCTAGTCCCACCTGCCAGCACCCAGCTCATATCCCTCCAAACCCTTCCTATTCATATACCCATCCAAATGCCTCTTAAATGTTGCAATTGTACCAGCCTCCACCACATCCTCTGGCAGGTCATTCCATACACGTACCCTCTGCGTGAAAAAGTTGCCGCTTAGGTCTCTTTTATATCTTTCCCCTCTCACCCTAAACCTATGCCCTCCAGTTCTGGACTCCCTGACCCCAGGGAAAAGACTTTGTCTATTTATCCTATTCATGCCCCTCATAATTTTGTAAACCTCTATAAAGTCACCCCTCAGCCTCCGATGCTCCAGGGAAAACAGCCCAACTTGTTCAGCCTCTCCCTTTAGCTCAGATCCTCCAACCCTGGCAACATCCTTGTAAACCTTTTCTGAACCCTTTCAAGTTTCACAACATCTTTCCAATAAGAAGGAGACCAGAATTGCACACAATATTCCAACAGTGGCCTAACCAATGTCCTGTACAGCTGCAACATGACCTCCCAACTCCTGTACTCAATACTCTGACCAATAAAGGAAAGCATACCAAACACCTTCTTCACTATCCTATCTACCTGCGACTGCACTTTCAAAGAGCTATGAACCTGCACTTCAAGGTCTCTTTGTTCAGTAACACTCCCTAGGACCTTACCATTAAGTGTATAAGTCCTGCTAAGATTTGCTTTCCCAAAATGCAGCCAGAGTTCAGGTAAATGAGGGGGGGACTTCACAGAGACTTATGAAATTCTAAGAGGACTAGACAGGATAGATGCAGCGAGGATGTTCCTGATGATGGGTGCACCCATAGCCACAGGTCACAGTCTGAGGATTCAGGGTGGACCATTTAGGACAGAGGTGAGGACGCATTTCTTCACCCAAAGAGTGGTGAGCCTGTGGAATTCATTACCACAGGAAGTAGTTGATGCCAATGTATTCAACATGCAGCTAGATATAGCACTTGGGGCAAATGGGGTTAAAGGTTATAGGGAGAAATCAGGATTAGGCTATTGAGTTGGACGATGAGCCATGATCGTAATGAATGGCGGAGCAAGCCCAATGGTCTCCTCCTGCTCTTATCTTCTATGTTTCTAAGTTTCTTTGAAACGTTGGATGCCTATCTGGTTCCTAGTTAATATTACAGGCAATGAGCCCACTGTAACTAGAGAAGGAGAAAGTAGAAAACTGTTCCATTAATTCAGCAGTGTGACTGTTTTGTAAAGTGTTCTGCTTCTTCAGCAATATTTTCAATATCAGCAAATAATTTCTGTATTTTAAATAGGAAATGGGATACACTATAAAACCATATTTTGAAATGAAACAAAATAGGCCTTTTCTCAAAAAAAACCTCAGGTCTTCATGGAAAGACAAACAAGAAACATCAAGCTGATTATTTCCAGGGCATGTCTATTTAATGTGCGTAAAATATCTTCTACAACTCCGTCAAGATTGCAAATTCAATTCCTTATTGTCTTGAAGGATGTCATCATCTTCTAGATTTCCAAGAATCTTGTAAAATGCAGATATAAAAAAAATTATAACTAATTATGAAACTGATAAATATACCAGTAGAAGTATAGACAGAAGAAGAATGTGAATCAGGAAATGGATGGCATCTTAACTTCAGATGATTTCAGATCCCCAATTTCATCATTTTCACAGAGAAATACAACATGCTCCAACATAATTAATGTGTTCCTCTTTTCTTACAGTGTTAGTAAAATGTTTCAACATAATTTCATATGAACAAACAAAACACTAATTTAATAGATTCTGATATACAATAAGAATAGCTACAGCTCTTTTTTTATAACATGATTTCTCAATTCTAGACATGTTAACAAATTGTAACTTCAGTCAGAATAGTAAATGATTTGAATTCAATGGGCCACACTTATGAGCACTTAAAGAGGAAACAATGTCATTATATATGCACTATTAAATGACAGTAAAGTTATATTATTTATAAATCTAAGGAGTTGTAAATGATGGGATCAGTCCATGGCAATATCTTATGAATGATACATTGTATTATTAGGATGAATAGAACAAGTAAATGCTGTTCCTCAAATTGTTTGTACTAATAGAAAACATACCTTTTAAAAGCATAAATGTTGGGAAATCCCTTTCCCTCATTGCTTATAGAATGATGTTCTGTGTCCCAGAGATTTCCAGGGATGTTGCAAAATCCAGACATAGAAACAGATGGAATAAGATATAATAAAACAAACAAATTTCCAAACTGAGACATGAAAATTTAGAGAGAAACACAATGTGAATCAGGAAATGGATGGCATCTTTACTTCAGACAATATCAGATCCCTTAGATCATCATTTCCACAGAGAAATCAACCTGCACCATCAACCTCAACAGTCTAGTTTTTAACACAATTTTTACTGAAATGTTCCAACTTAAGGTTACGCTAACCAGGAAAACATTATTTTCAATTGCAGTTAGTAATAACTACAATTTTGTTAAAAATAATGAACTTCCTCAATTTGAGACACAGGACAAGGAATAGGCATTTCAGCCTTTCAGTCTGCTTCATCATTCAGATGGATCATAGCTGATCAGTAATTCAACTCAGTTCACCTGCTTGTTGTTGGAGGGAATAGTTTCTTTATATAAGCCTTACTGCATCCTTTAGAGAACTTGATCAAATTAAAGCTCAGTCTTTTCTACTCAAAGGAATATAAGTCAAGTTTATGCAAATTATGTTCTCATAATTTAACTCTTTAAGACCCCACATCATTCCGATGAATTTGTACTGAACTCCATATCGCCATAGACAAACATATCCTTCCTGAGTTGAACTGGAGACTGAACATAGTACTTTGGATGGGGACTGTACAATGTCTTTTTGCAAATGCCTTCTCCTATTGTTTTGGAAATTTAGATTTTCAATTTTGTGTTCATTCATCCTAACCATTTCTAAATATTGTGGCATGAAGCTCCTGAACAAATTCCAATGGAAGACAATTTGCCATGTCTTGACAATCAGAATACCTGCCTTAATCTTCACTCTCATTATGTCTCATAACAAAGTTATAACCGAGACAAAATCTGCCTCTAACTCTGTACACTCACATTGTCAATATTTTTGTGTGAAATCGTATTTCATGATTCCTGAAAGTACACATGGATAATGGCCATAAATACTTTGTTTATCTTATTTGTGACTAATTAAAGTAGATTAGCCAGGCATGACTTGTACATGACAAAGCCATGTTGGCTCTCTATAGTCAGTGCATATTTATCAAATAATCCAGGCTGAGTAACAAATGCTGATTAGCTTTCCCACATAGAACAGCAAACACATATAAACAGACTGCATAAATAGACTGTTCACCTTTGCTATGTAATGATTTGAATATTAAACAAAAGCATACCTTCTAAACCTGGTGTTCAGAATCACAAATCATCCTCAGTCTTTGATTTTGGGATTTTGGTGGGCGGCACGGTGGCACAGTGGTTAGCACTGCTGCCTCACAGTGCCAGAGACCCGGGTTCAATTCCCACCTCAGGCGAATCTCTGTGTGGAGTTTACACGTTCTCCCCGTGTCTGCGTGGGTTTCCTCTGGGTGCTCCGGTTTCCTCCCACAGTCCAAAAATGTGCAGGTTAGGTGAATTGGCCATGCTAAATTGCCCGTAGTGTTAGGTGAAGGGGTAAAGGTAGGGGAATAGGTCTGGGTGGGTTGTGCTTCGATGGGTCAGTATGGACTTGTTGGGCCAAAGGGCCTGTTTCCACACTGTAAGTAATCTAATCTTAAAAACTTGAGGTTTCCAGGAATGCTGAAAAGTCCAGATATAAAAACAAATGGAATAAAGAATGATTAATATTAACTCATTTCGTCACTGATCAATAAAGGATGTTTAGAGAGAAGCTGAACGTGAATCAGACCATGGATGGTATCTTAACTTCAAATCATTTTAGATTCCTTTAATCATAATTTTCACAAGATATTTAACATTGTCCTCCGTAATGTAATTGTTAAATGTACTTCATTATTTGTCAATTTATATATCTAAAGAATTGTAAATGCTGGGATATATCAAAGATAAAGTTTTTTTCAATATGTTGTATCATCTGGAGGAAAAAATAAATAAATGCTGTTACTCAAAGTGTCTCTATTAAATTAAATCATACCTTCTAAGAACATAAATTGTTGGGAAATCGTTTTTCCTCTCTGCTGATAGGATGATATTCCATTGTGCTAATGGTTTTCATGGATGCTGCAAAATCCAGATGTAAAAACAAATGAATTAAGAATGGTTAATATTAACCCATTGCCAAATTGATAAATATTTTAACAGAACTTTGAAGAGAAGCAGATGCAAATTGGAAAATGTCTGGCATCGTTTCTTTAGATATTCTGCTCATAATGCTTATTTAACATGCTGTGACATCTATCTTTAAAGCTCGTGTATAAATGGTTGTTGTAATTTCAGATCCCCAAAATCACCACTTGAAGAGAAATAAAATGATTTCCTTTAACATTTACACTGTTTGCAAAGAATCATTAATAATTCTGAGTGGATTATTAGGAATATTATTAACGATACTTAATATCATTTGTACCAACATAGAAGTGTGGTCATAAACAGTGTGCTTCATAAATGGAATGAGGTGAGAATTGAGGATTTGATGAGAGTGGGTATTTTCTGGCAAATGAAATGTAGTTTATCCTCTTGAACTTAATTTAGAACTTCAACAACTGAAAATAACCTCCAATTTACACAAAACTTAGAGATTACCTACCCCATTGGTTGTTCACAGTCAATTCGCCATAACTGATTGTCTGACTACTGTGCGCAGATAACTGAGTGATTTCTGATAACTTGGGTGTGGCTTGAAATTGGCTAAGAGCCTAATGAGTTTTCTTCTCACACTATCATCACAAACTCTCACATTAACTACCTACTACGTCACTCTGGCACTCTGCTTGTTGTTGCTAGTCCGATTCTTCCACTCATTGTCACTGGGATATCCTGGGATCCCTGACACTAATGCCACCCTCAAAAGTCAGTTATGTACAAGCACGGCTTTTGCCCAGGGAGAAAACTGCATTGACACCACTCTTCATTCTCACTTCAACTCCAATTGGTCGCTCAAAATCCTGGAGTCATGGAGTCATAGAGATGTACAGCACAGAAACAGACCTTTCGGTCCAACTCATCCATGCTGACCAGATATCCTAACTTAATCTAGTCCCACTTGCCAGCATTTTGACCATATCCATCTAAACCTTTCCTAATCATATATCCATCCAGATGCCTTTTAAATGTGTAATTGTACCAGTCTTCACCACTTCCTCTGGTAGCTCATTCCATACACGTTCCACCCTCTGCATGAAAAAGTTTGCCCCTTAGGTCACTTTTACATCTTTCCCCTCTCACCCTAAACCTATGCCCTAATGTTCTGGACTTCCCCCACCATTGGGAAAAGACTTGTCTATTTATCCTATCCATGCCTCTCATGATTTTATAAACCTCTATAAGGTCACCCCTCAGCCTCTGACACTTCAGGGAAAACAGCCCCAGCCTGTTCAGCCTCTCCCTATAGCTCAAATCCTCCGACCCGGAAACATCCTTGTAAATCTTTTCTGAACCCTTTCAGGTTTCGCAACATCCTTCCCATAGGAAGGAGACCAGAACTGCACAACACTACTGTATCATTAATCTTCAATTTAACTTAACGTATCATGAATACTGTATGTAGTAAAACATAAGGCTTCAATTTGTTCTACCAGACTTTCATCTTGCTCCCCAACTGTGATCGTAAAAATGAAAGAAAAAGCGTAGAATGTAAAGCGTCAATCAAAGTCAGGATTACCACCGAAGAACATTTGATTCCGAAAATTACATGTTAGTACTGTTGGTATTTACCGTTTTAAAGTCGATAGCCACAATGTAAAATCTTTTTTTAAATATACATACACTTTAAAAAAGTAACAATTGCAAATTCAAGCAGTTAGTTTGCCAACTGAGAAAATACATTTTAACTTATTTATTTATAAAGTTTGCTCTACACTTTGTGAAGGTTTTAAAAATTGTTGAAAATGGCATCTGGTCTCAATTACTGTTTCAGAAATTGATATTTAGACAATACTGCCATATAAAATATTCAATGTAATAACAGAATATAAAATAATAGTTTGCAATAATAAAGGATATATTAGTAAAATAACAAATAAACCATAAGTTAACATCCTTCAAAGCTGAACTTTCCAGATGTTCAATTGTAATGGTAAGATCATCGCTAAACTTTCAGCTGAATTACAACAGCATACAAATTTAATAGTTACATTATTTTACAAATGATTAATAATTACCAGAAGTTTTGTATAAATTCTTCCCAAGTGTAGTTTGAATGACTGTACCTGCGGTAAGTATTGAGTTAGACTGAGGGGACGGAGCAATGCCACGTCTCAGAAGCTGCAAACTGCTGGAATGTGCTAAAGAGAAGCTGAAGGGGAGAGATCGGAATCTCACGGGATCAAGAGGTGAGTGTTGGACTGTTAGCAACAGAATCCCTGAGTGAAATTTCGCTATATATTATAATATTCAGCAAGATGAAAGTGACATATCATTTGCGTTGGTGATAGAAATGTTTTGATTTATGTGACTTGTGACACCCCCGTTTTGGGACGGCACCATTTAACAGCGTGGGGCGTCAGAGAGCACAGACAGAGCTGGGATGAGAGCAGAGCAGTGATATCCTGATCTTCAGAGAGAGGATAGAAGCGGAGAACGCTCACTCAAAGCAGTGGTCACAACTACTCCAAACTCATCAGCAAGTTTGACCTCACGAAAGATTTTGTTTAAAAACAAAAGAACTTCGGAATGTGTAAAACAGGAACAAAATCAGAAATTGCTGAAAACGCTCAACAGGTCTGGCAGCATCCCATCAGAGTTAACCCTGAAACAGGGTTCTGAAGGGTAATTTGATCCAAAACGTTAACTCAGATTTCTCTCCACAGATGCTATCAGACCTGTTGAGCTTTTCCGGCAAATTCTGTTTTTGTTATGACTTTGATGGCATTGTAGATTAATAACTAAATTTGTTTGGGAAGTTGGAGTATTTTGTCGGTGAGTCAAGCATATGTTCAATGAAGTGTATGTTTCAATAGTTAGGCGCATTATTTTGCAGAATGTGCTCTGAGCTGCTGTGGGGCAGTTCTGCAACAATAACATAACCTTAAAGTCTTTCACAGTCCCGACCGTACTGCATGTGGTGGTCAATTTGTTATTTATAGATACAAGCACACAAAAGTAATTCTGATGTATTTGTGGACATTGCAGTTGTATTAGGAATCTGGTTAATTGAAGCAATGTTTGAGCCCGCTTAACTCAGCTTCTCTCTCCACAGATGCTGCCAGACCTGCTGAGTTTCTCCAGCAATTTCTGTTTTTGTTTCAGATTTCCAGCATCTGTAGCTCCTTCTTTTATTTCGAATTAAGCAATGCTATTCTTATGCAAAAAACAAAATCATATATGTTTGGTGATTATCATACTAGTACGGTTTTAATGTCAAGTGAAAATTGCGTGAATTTCTGGACAATACAATGGTATTGTTTACTTCATAATGAACGTATGAAGAATTGGTTGCCTCTCCGGTGTATGAACGGTGCCTTGCCCGTTCATTTCACATTTAGTTTATAAGTGCTTTGAGATCCAGTTTTAGACAATTTCCCATCTCTTACACTTTTTAAATACTTCATTCCACATCAAAAAGCAGGGAACTATGGGGCGGCACGGTGGCACAGTGGTTAGCACTACCTCACAGCGCCAGAGACCCGGGTTCAATTCCCACTCAGGCGACTGACTGTGTGGAGTTTGCACATTCTCCCCGTGTCTGCGTGGGTTCCCTCCCACAGTCACAAAGATGTGCAGGTCAGGTGAATTAGCCATGCTAAATTGCCTGTAGTGTTAGGTGAAGGGGTAAATGTAGGGGAATGGGTGGGTTGCGCTTCAGCGGGTTGGTGTGGACTTGTTGGCCCAAAGGGCCTGTTTCCACACTGTAAGTAATCTAATCTAGAAAGTGTTAAAGTTACAACATGCAATTAAAAGCAAAATACTGCAGATGCTGGAAATCTGAAACAAACACAGAAAAGGCTGGAGAAACTCAACAGATCTGGCAGCATCTGTGGAGAGAGAGACAAAGTTAACGTTTCAAGTCTGGTGTGACTATTTCTCAGAACTCAGGATGGAATATTACTTTTGCAGTAACAATGTAGCCTAAAATTGTGATTCACAGTCAGAGGGTTTTTGCTTAGAGTCATAGAGTCATATAGCACAGAAACAGACCCCTCAGTCCAACTTGTCCATGCAGACCAGTTTTCCAAACTAAACTAGTCCCACTTGCTTGCTTTTGGCCCATGTTCCTCCAAACCTTTCATATTCATGGACTTATCCAAATGTTGTTTAAATGTTATAATTGTACTTGCATCTATCACTTCCTCTGTGTAAAAACATTGCCCCTCATGTTCTTTTGAAATCTTTCTCCACTCTTAAAAATCTCCCTAATTTTGAACTCCCCTACCTTATGGAAAAGACCTTTGCTATTCATCTTATCTATGCTCCTCATGATTTTATAAACCTCTACCACAAAATATAGAATGGTTAAGCATTAGAGAGAACTTGCTGTTCTTAAACATAGTCAGTATATGTACAGTTGTATATTTTTTTCCGAAGAGATTAGTTCCACTAAACTACATGCAGATCTGGGCATTCCAATATCTAGGAATAATGTAAATCCATGAAAAATGTACAGCCAAAATAAAGATTCACAATAGTGATGGGGTTGAGAAGTCAAATTGATAAAGGCAATTTTGAGAAAGTTGGGGTTTTTACATTGGAAGAGAAAGGCTGAGAGAGATCTATGCAAGGGTTTCTAAAACATGAGAATTTATGACATTAACAGCGAAAATATGTTTCCACTGGTTTGGATGATCAGTTTATACAGTATGACTTATTACCAGCAAAGTTAGAGGAAAGCTTTAAAAAGATAAACCCTCACCAATGCACATACACACACTCTGTTTTTGTCAAAATACAAAATACATGAGCATTTAAAAAGGAATGTTTTATAATAGATAACAAAATAATTCAGGGAAAGGCTGGATAATGGAATAAAAGCAGAAAATAATGGAAACCATGCCATTCAGTCAGCATCTGCAAAAAATGATGTAGGTTAATATTATAAGTATAGTCAAAATGAAGTAACATATTTGCTGAGCTTTCAGATTTCACTGTCCCACTTAACTTTGCAACCGCATATCAGTTTCTGAACCTAAGACATTAAGTTGGAAATGGTAATGACCAAATAAAGGAATTGAGACACTCTGCTCAGAACCACCCATCCAATACCAGGAAAATTCCTAACAAATAATCTTTGTTATCTTTTTGTCAGATAAATTTTTTACTCATTCCAAACAGTTGTCCCAAGTCTTTGAGTCTGACTTAATACTATACCTAAAGTAGAACTTTATCAAGTATATTTTTGGGGAATAGACAGGAATTTAGAGGAACCAGATCAGGTTTGATTTTATTGAATGGTGAAGCAGGCTGGAAGCAGGCCACATGTCCTATTCCTACTGCTAACATGTTTGTTCATTTGCAGCTTTCCATAATTTACTTATATCCTTCATCAGAACTGGAAAGAATTAAGAAATGGAATTGGTTGGAGCCAGTCAAAGAGCTATCACCAGTATAATGAGCAGGATCCGTCACTGCTGAACATCCTGAGGTTCTACAAATACAGAGAAAAGCTGCACAAGAATCTTCCAGCAACCCACTTGATTGTTTCACATTTCCCAAACTGACTGTCAGTTGTACTTCCAACAGCACTGAGTTGTAATTATTTACAAATTAGATGAATGACTTCTGATTAAATCTTGAATAGCTAAACTTTCTAAACATGATATGGTTTAAATGAGCATGTTCTATCATTGCATTTGATGTTTGAAAATTAACAATTCTCAAATGTGGTTGTTTCAGTTCATTTTAGTTCCATTCAACCTCCAAACATGACAAGGGTTTCACCTGCAAACTGCAACTGAATCCAATTATTTCATGATTTGGAGATGAATTATTTCAATGCCACATTCTGCTAAACACATTTTGGGAGATATTAATCAGTCTACCAGGAAATAACAGTACATTAGATATGCATGCAATGAGAAGACATAAGGATACTACAAAAAACGTAAAAGGTTTGGTGGGCAAAAGGTGCGGTAAATGGAGTATGATGTTGGAAAATGCAAACTTGCCCATTTTAGCAAGAAGAATAAAAAACAACTAACTGGTGAGAGATTGCAGTGTTGGCTGGGTCCCCTATAGAATGAATCAGGTAATTATGAAAGCTGGTAGGATTTTATTATTTATTGCAAGGGGAATTGAATACAAAAGAAAGGAAGTTATACTTTAGTTGTACAGGACATAGGCACATCGAGAATACTGTAAACAGTAACGGTTACCTTATTTACAGGAAGAATGTAAATGGATTGAAAGCTCAGAGAAGGTTTAGCAGACAGACACCGGGAGTGAATGTACTGAGTGAATGACCAGACCATGCTTCTACTCAGGAGAGTTCAGAAGAGCAAGAGACCACTTGATTGAAACATACGAAGATCCTGAGGTGTTTTTGAGAAGTTGGACATGGGGAGGATGTTTCCAATATTGAAGAATTGGGAACTGAGGGTCCGTGTTTAAAAATCAGGGTTTGCCCATAAAACAATTCACACAAAATCGTTCTCTCGCGAATTATCAGAATTCCATTTCCACTGTCTTTTCTCAGAACAATTTATTTATTTCTATTTCGAGATACAAAAATATGATACACTTCAACAGGTCTGAGAGGAATATGATAATAGAACAAAAGAATACAACACAATAATGCAAGGGATGAGATTTAGAATCTACGCCAGGAGGTGTACTCTTAAACACAGTCAAATGCTTTTTTTTTAACGGGGGGGGGGGGGGGGGGGAGACAAGCATGAAAAGTTAAATTAGAGACAAGCCATTACATTTAAAATCAAATCAAAATCCCACAAAGAATCAATATTCCAATGCAACTAAAAGAATGGAAACGAAAAAAAATTCATTCCAAAAAGTTTGCTTTGCAACTTAGTCATTTCGGTCAGCACTTGTCCTTCAAACAGAGTTTTCAGATGGTGTACGCCCTCGCTTTGGTGAAAGTGATCTAGGCTCGGTAATCCAGACTTGGATCTTCTTCAGGGATATACAGAGCGGCTTCTCTGCCTCGATAGAGACCTGGATCGGGACCGTGACATCGATCCAGGAAAGAATGACCGAGATCTTATTGGAGAAAAAAAAACTGGACCAGGCACGTCTCCAGCAAGGTGACCGGGTAACGCCCTCCTTCCCCGGCAGAGTGACCGGGTAACGCCCTCCTTCCCCAGCAGTGTTAACGCCATCTCGTCCTGCAGTGATGACAGTGATCAGCACCATATTCACAGCATTGATCATTTGGGCCAAAGGGTTTGCGAGCTGGAGGCGTGTGCAGGGTGGCATTTAGGTTGACAATTCTACTCTAACATCCGAGGAGTAGGAAAATCGACTTCATCAGGACTATTTTTCCTGTACCTTGGATGCTGCCAGACCTGCTGTGCTTTTCCAGCGCCACTCTAATCTCCAGCGTCTGCAGTACTCACTTCCACCTAATTCTACTGGAACAGGTGAGCTGCCAATTACCTTGCCACCCCAACCATGAACAACATAAAATCATAGAGTCATAGAGATGTACAACACAGAAACAGACCCTCTGTCCAACTCGTCCATGCTGACCAGATATTCAAAACCAATCTAGTCCCACCTGCCAGCACCCAGCCCATATCCCTCTAGACCCTTCCTATTCCTATACCTATTCAGTTGCCTTTAAAATGTTGCAATTGTACTAGTCTCCACCACTTCCTCTGCAATCCACACATGTACCACCCTCTGTGTGAAAAGGTTGCCCCTTAGGTCTCTTTTATATCTTTCCCCTCTCACCCTAAACTTAAGCCCTCTAGTTCTGGACTCCCCCACCCCAGGGAATCTTCAGCATCTCGAATCTTCTCAAACTCTACAAAACCAGGGTAACTCCGTGGTATCCACAGTCCTCAGTGGTTTGTAGTAGCTGAATGCACGCTATAGTTCCCCTTTTACTAGCACCTGTTCCCCAGTTGCCTACTTGAAAGGACTTAAAAGGAAGAACCTTGGGGTTCTTCATTTACTGAGAGCGAAGCCTGAACAGTGTGCACGAAGTCAGAAGCCACAAAACACCAGGTTATAGACCAACAGCCGCTCCGGCCTCACCTGACGAAGGAGCAGCGCTTCCAAAGCTTGGAATTTCAACTAAATCTGTTCAACCATAACCTGGTGTATGTGACTTTTGCCTTTGTCCACCTCAGTCCAACACCGGCACCTCCACGTTATGGCCCAAAGAGGGTGGGATAATAAACAGTAAAATTCTTAAATTTTTTAGACAGTAATATGAGGTTTGACATCAATAATACATTGCATAATTTAAATAAGATATCTTTCAGTTACTTGTTGCTTTGTTACATTCCAATTCACTGCGGGTTTCTACACAAGTACCCTGACAATTTACTTTCTGGAAATAATCAGCTTACCAATAAGTCAATTGTTCACAATGTTTCACAGCGGTGTTGTGTAGCGGAATGTAATGTAGCATTAAGAATTAATTGTTGTTGCTGAAACATGGTGCAGTTTGGATCAGTCGATACACTGTAATGTCCTGATCTAATTTTATTTACATCTCTGCTTCAATGCAATAAAAAAAAATGTCGCAGTACATCTCTGAATTTTTTAAAATCAATTTTTTGAAGAAAGTTTGTTTATTTAAAATTCAAATTAGAGTGAATTCCCTTACCAAGTATCAGAATAACCAAACTATTTCCAAGTAAAAGTTTAGTTCTTTTATTTTCTACTGTTAAGGGGTACTTTATTTTTATAAGATCTGTCATGAAGACATGACTTTTAATTTTCATGAAATACTTGATAACATTAAACAATGAGTGACCAAAGCATATATAGATTATTTTGCTTTCTTTATTTATGACTTCTGGTTTAATAAACATTCTGAGTGAATGTTTATTAACAATATATTGATTCTAATAATGTTCATGGGACTTCATTTTGGAAATTGTTCAAATGTCTATTAATTATATTTGTGTTGTTATCCATCATTGTCAAGATATTTCCTGTTTTAGAGGTTTACAGCGCAGAAACGGACCCTTTGGTCCAATTCATCCATGCCAACCAGATGTACTAAATAAATCTAGTCCCATTTGCCAGCATTTGGCCCATATCCCTCTAAACCCTTCCTATTCATATACCCATCCAAATGCCTTTTAAATGTTGTTATTGTATCAGTCTCTATCACCTCTGGCAGTGCCGTACATGCTTCACCCTCTGCGTGAAAAGGTTGCCCCTTAAGTCCTTTTAAATCTTTCCGCTCTCACCCTAAACCTATGCCCTCTGGTTCTGGATTCCCCCACCCTGGGGGAAAATCCAGATCTATTTACCCTATCCATGCCCCTCATGATTTTATAAACCTCTATATGGGCACCCTTCAGCCTCTGATGCTCCAGGGAATATATATAAGCTTATTTAGCCTCTCCCTATATTGCAGGCCGTCCAACCCTGGCAACATCCTTTTGAGTTATTTTGAACTCTTTCAAGTTTCACAACATCCTTCCTAAAGCAAGGAGACCAGAACTGCATGCAGTATTGCAGTAGTGGCCTAACCAATGTCCTGTACAGCCGCAACATGACCTCCCGACTCCTATACATCAGTGCTGTGACCAATAAAGACAAGCAGACCAAAATGTGACTGTCTTCACTAGCCTGTCTACCTGTGACTCCACTTTCATGGAACTATGAATCTTCTCTCCAAGATTTCTTTGTTTAGCAACACTACCCGGGCCTTCCCATTAAGTGTTTCAGCCCTGCCCTGATTTGCCTTTCCAAAATGCTGCACCTCACTTTTTTCTAAGTTAAATTCCATTGGCCCATCTGATCAAGATTCTGTTTTACTCTGAGGTAACCTTCGCTGTCCATATTCTGTCTTGTAGTCTTCATAACTCCATTTTCCTTAAGCATATCTTTAAAATTGTGTAATAAATTGTGGATAGTGTCTACTAAAGGTGAAAAAGAAATGCTAGAAATTAAGGTCAACTCAAAATATAAGGATGTTGAAAATTTAAAAAAAAAACAACAGAATTGTTAGAAATATACAACATGTCAGGAAATATCTTTGGAGAGAGAAGCAAGTTAACATTTCAGGCAAATTTGTGAAATAGAAACTTTATTTGTGCTCCTCTCTCTGCAGCTGCTGCCTAATCAGTTGAGCACATTTGTATTTTCTGTTGGATACTTATGTTTATTATGTACATATCATGTGGTTAGATTTACATGCAAACCAACTGATAATTCCTTGAATTTTATGAAAGTAAATAACATAATGGCATATAATTCTATAATAAATGGGAACAGGAGTAGGCCATTCAGCCCTCCAAACCTACTCCTTCATTCAATAGGATCATGGCTGATCGGCTGCTCCTCACATCTACTTTTCTGTCTCCTGCTGATCAAGGATCTACCTGTCCCAGCATTAAATATACACAAAGACTCTGCCCCATAGCTCTCTGTGTCAAGGAATTCCAAAGACTCGGAACTCTCTGAGAGGATAAATTCCTTCTCATCTCAATCTTAAATTGACACCCTTGTATTCTGAGACTATGCCCTCTGGTCCTAGACTCTTCTATGAGGGGAAACATCCATTCAGTATTTATCCTGTCAAACCCCTTAAGAATCCTGTAAGTTTCGATGAGATCATCTGCCATCCTTCTAAACTCCAGTGAGTAGAGTCCAAACCCATGTAGCCTTAGCTCATTTGACAATCCCTCATTGGGGATCATCTCATGAACATTCTCTGAAATGCCTCAAAGGAAATGATGTCTTTCTTTAAATAAAGGGACCAAAATTGTTTACATTACACGTGATGTGGTCTCACTAGTGTCTCGTACAATTGCAGTAAGAGTTCCCTACTCTTATGCTACAATCCCTTGAAATAAGGGCCAACGTTCCATTACCTTTTCTGATTACCTGATGCACGGTGTGATAGCTTTCTGTGGTTTGTGCACAAGTATTCTTAAGTCCCATTATGTTGCAGCTTTCTGCAGTTTTTCTCCATTTAAATTGTTTTCTTCTGTTTTCCTTTCAAAATGAACAACTTCACGTTTTACCACATTATACTCCATTGGACAACCTTTTGCCTATTTAACCTATCACTAACTCTGTTTAAAATGTTTGTACCCTCTCACAACTTGCCTTTCCACCTATTTTTGTATGGTCTGCAAATTTGGCTACTGTACATTCTTTCAAATTGTTAATATATGTTGTAAGCAGTGACAGTCCCAGCACTTATCCCTGTGGAATCCCACTGGTCATAGGTTGCTGACCTGGGAAATAATCCTATGAGCTAATTCTCATACTGTATTAAGAAGCTTACATTTAACAAATAATGCTACTAACTTCTTGAATAAAATGCCCTAATAATGATTGGAAAAGATATAATTTGTGAAATTCCTCTATTGCAATGCAATTGTTTCGAAAATATCTTTCTTCATCTGCATTTTGACCTGTCAGCTGAACAGTTGAAACTCTATATCTGTAAATTACTAAGACATTTTAACAAACAGTGCAACAGAAATAACTCCAAAATCAGAACTGAATGCAGTTGTTGGAGCCAGCAATTTTCTGTATAAATAAAAGCAGCTTTACACTGGAACAGTTGCTAAATCTGAGTTGGTATTGGTTTTTTAACTGCTGCATCAGCTTGTAAGTGGGGAATAACTGTTAAACAACTAATCCAAGATCCATCTGTGATTTAAGAGAAAATTAAGCTAAACAAACTATTTTGAGAATATGACTAACATTCTATAGATTTCTGTGTGCCATTTATTGGCTATTTTGGTGCCAAATTCCTGGATAAAATGTAACAAAAAACATTGACACTTAGTTCTTCTCTTATCATACCACTCTAGAGGTTGATAACCTGTTCAGTTGTTTGGTATAGCATCTTTCATAAAGTAATAAAATATGTTGACTTCTGATTTTGTCAAATAGAGTTAATTAGCTGGAACTATTGAATTCTCATGTCAGCAAGCTATTTTCTACTGCCAATATTTTGTAATAACTGAAATGTCAAATTGTGCAGAGCATATAGATTCATTTGTTTTAAAGGTTGTTTCGGATAATTGATAGCTCTGCTGCCTTTTTAACAATGCTCCAAGATTTCAGGATTTTCAATGAGAGGAAAATGTAAAAGTAAAATAATTCTCTAAAGACATGAGTCATTCCAGGTGGCTCATTCATCATTATCTTTCTCCTTTTATAATTAACAACATGAGTCGATTGATATTTTCACAGACCAAGATACAAATATATTCACAAAGCTATGATCTTAACATATTTCAGAGTTTAAATCCATTTTTATGTCTAGTTGTTTTGTGATAGAACAAAGTTGTTTTTAAAATATTTTCAAAGTAATTTACACATTTATCATCAGCTATCATTCCAAAGTATTACTTTGTGATATTCCTGCACTTTACGGAAATGACGCAATATATTTAAATTTATGTGAGTTTTCCATTCTGTAATCTTTGGGGAGAGAGAGAAGGCAGCGTTTTATGTTACCAGAAAACTGAATTGGTGAGAAATATTTGTGTCTCCCATGTTTCAAGATATACCACATCAAACCTCAAACCAACCCTGGATTTACTCTCTGTCATGTAATCCTTGTATAGCCCTACACCAGGAAATACCATCTCATCATAGACATTTCTCTCCTATCACTTACTGCTTGTGCTTTTTGCCACATAAGTAGTCTTGTTTAGTAGCTTCACAGGGTTGACACCTCATTTTAGATGTGCTTGGTGCTCCTCCTAGCATTGAAAAGTGTGGTACTGGAAAAGCACAGCAGGTCAGGCAGCGTCTGAGGAGCAGGAGAGTCAACATTTTGGGCATAAGCCCTTCATCAGGAACGTGGGCTGCTCCCAGCAGGCCATCCTGCCACCCATCTGGCTCACCAATGCCCTTCAGGGAAGGAAATTTGCCATCCTCAACTGGCATGGCCTCCATGTGACTCTAGACCCAGAGCAATGTAATTGATTTCCAGCTGCCCTATGAAATGGCATAGCAAGCCATTCACTATGAATATATGAATCACCATAAAGTCTCAACAAAGGAATGAAACCAACCAGACCACCTGGCATCAACCTATGCACTAGAAAATATAATGGCAGAAACAGCCCTGTCAACCCTGCAAAGTCCTCCTTACTACCATCTGGGGGCTTGTGGCAAAATTGGGAGAGCTATTTCACAGATCAGTCAAGCAACAGCCTGACATAGTCACACTCACAGAATTATACCTTACAAACAATGTTCCTGACACACTGTCACCATCCTTGGACATGTCCTGTCTCACCGGCAGGACAGACCCAGCAGAGGTAGTGACACAATGTTATACAGTTGGGTGGGAGTTGCTCTGTGTGATGCTGCTGCTCCTTTAATAAGGTTATATTGTCCTTGGGTTTTTTTCAGAGTAGTCGTAAACGCAGAGGTTCCGGGGTATCTGGTTTGGATGGGTTTTAAGGACAGTTTGGTTATAGCTAACAAATACTGCCTCAGGAAAAAAGGCTTTCGAGTCTTTAAAAAAAACACTTGTACAATGAAAGGGGAGTGGCCAGTTCTCCCAGCTCAGCTTTTCTCTGGTTTGGTTTGGTTTTAGCAGAATGGCTGTTCAGAGCTGCTGGTCAGTTTAAGCTGGTCAAAGAAACAGCTACATGGAAGAAGGTGTACCATGCTGAATCAGTCTGTCACCTCTCTCTTTCTCTCCGTCTCTCTCTCTCTCTCCCACCCTCTCTCTCTCTCTTTCTCTCCTGTAAGACCCTGTGTTTGATTTTACCTGTTTTGCCAAGTGGTGTTTATGGGGATTGTTGCAGGAATTTGGAACAGCATCGTTAAGTTGGGGTAATCTGTTGGGTTTTTGGATAGGTTAAGTTATTCTGCATTCTGTTCCCTTTTGTTTGTGTTTCATTTGGTACTCTGTAAATAAGTTCTGTTTTGTTTAAAACCGATGTGTTTTGACCAGCTGCATCACTCCTGGAGTATCCACTTTACACCTGCTCAAAACAACTAGTAACATTAGGGTCTATGCTACCATCTTGAAATGTTTTGAGGGGGTCTGGCCTGGTCCATAATATTCTGGGAAATCCTCAACATTGACTCCGAACCCCATGACATCTAATGGCTTCAGGTTAAACAGAGGCAAGGAAATTTCCTGCTGATTACCTTGTACCATCCTCCCTTTGCTGTTGAATCGGTACTCCTCTATATTGAACAACATTTGGAGGAAGCACTGAGGCGTGGCAAGGGTACAAAATTCACTCTGGGTGGAGTATTTCAATGTCCACTACCAAGAGCGGCTCAGCAGCAGCACTCATGACTGAGCTGATCGGGTCCTAAAGCACATAGCTGCTAAACTGGGTCCACAGGAGGGGATGAGGGAACCAACAAGAGGGAAAAACATACTTGACCTTATCCATACCAATCTGTCTGTTGTAAATGAATCTATCCATGACAGTGTCAGTAAGAGCAATCACCACATAGTCCTTGTGGAGATCAAGTCCTGTCATCATATTGACAATACCCTCCATCATATTGTGTGGCACTATCAAGATTGGGCATTCATGAGGTGCTGTGGGCCATCAACAACAGCAGAAATGTACTCCAGCATAATTTGCAGCCTTACGGCCTAGCATATCCCCTACTCAACCATTACCATCAAGCTAGGGGATCAAACCTGGTTCAATGAAGAGTGCAGGAGGATGTGCCAGGAGCAGCACCAGGCATTCTTAAAAATGAGGTGAAGGTACAAAACAGGTCTGCTTACATGCCAAACAATATAAGCAGCAAGTGACAGAAAGAGCTAAGTGATCCCACAGCAACAGATCAGTTCTAAGCTCTGCAGGCCTGCCACATCCAGTCATGCACAATGAAACAACTCACTGCAGGAGGAAGCTCCACAAATATCCCCATCTTTAATGATGGAAGAGCCAATCATAGCAGTGCAAAAGGTAAAGCTGAAGGATTCACAGCAACCTTGAGCCAGACGTGCCAAGCAGATGATCCATCTTGACATATTGTAATGGTACCCAAGATGAAAGATACCAGTCTTCAGCCAATTTGATTCACTCCATGTGATATCAAGAAATGGTTAGAGGTACTGGATACTGCAAAGGCTATGAACCTTGACATTCTGGCAATAATGCTGAAGACATGTGCTTGAGAACTTGCTGCAGTCCCAACCAAACTATTCCAGTACAGTTATAACATTTACCAGGAATGTCCTGTACACAAAAGGCAGGACCAATCAATTGGCCACTTAATGGCCCATCAGTCTATTCTTGATCATCAGGACAGTGATGGAAGATTTCATCAACAGTGATATAAAGACGCACCACCTCAGCAATAACCTGCCCAGTTTAATTTCCGGCTGGACCACAGCTCCTGACCTCAATATAGCCTTGATTAGAACATGGACTAAAGAGCTGAATTCTGGAGGTGAAGGGAATATGACACCCTTTGACATCAAGGCCATACTTGACTGAGCGTGGTTCAAGGAGCCCTTGCAAAACTGGAGTTAGTGGGGTTGCGTTTGATTTATTGTTATCACATTTACGGCGATACAGTGAAAAATGCTGTTTTTCATGCTGTACAGGCAGATTGTACCATACAAAGTGCTTCAGGCTAACAGAACAGAGTGCAGAATACAAACCAAAAGAACTATGGATGCTGTAAATCTGAGACAACAGTAGAAATTACTGGAAAAGCTCAGCAGGTCTAGCAGCATTTGTGGAGAGAATTAGAGTTAATATTTTGGTTCAAGTGACCCTTCCTCAGAACTCAGAGTAGAGAATACAATATTACAGCTGCACAGAATTTTCAGAGAGCAAGATCAACATTAACATTTGACAAGTCCATTCAAAAGTCTGTTAACAGCAGAAAGAAACTGTTCTCGAAACTGTTTGTATGGGTAACGGGGAAAATTCTTCACTGACTTCCTATGTGCCAGGTTTGACAGTGACCTTCCCTCATAAGGTCAGAATTGAGGATGTTCGCCAATGATTACATGATGTTCACCAACATTCGCAACCTCTCAGATACTGAAGTGTCCATGTTCAAAAGCAGCAGGTCTTGGACAATATCCAAATTTGGGCTGATAAATGGCAAGTAATATTTGGCAATGACCAGAGACAAAATACAATATAACTATAGCCCTTGACATTCAATATCATTACCATCACTGAATCCCCCACTATCAACATCTTGGGGGTTACCATTGACCAGAGTCTCACTGTCCTCACCACATAAAAGCAGTGTCTACAAAAGCGGGTCAGAGGCTGAAAATACTTAAGCGAATAACTCACTTCCTGACTCCCCAGAACCTGTTCATCATCCAGGCAGGTCAGGAATGTGATGGAATACTTGCCACTTGCTTGGATGAATGCAGCTCCAACGACACTCAAGAGGCTTGACATCATCCAGGACAAAGCAGCTTGCTTGATTGGCATCACATGCACAAGCACCCATTCCCTCCACCACCGATGCTCTATAGCAGCAGTGTGTACTGTCTACAAGATGCAATGCAGAAATTCACCATAAACCCTTTGACAGCAGCTTCCAAACCCACAACCACTTCCATCTAGAAAGACAAGGGCAGCAGGTACATTGGAACACCACCACCTGTAAGTTCCTCTCCAAGTCACTCATCGTCTGACTTGGAAATATTTCACTATTCCTAAACTGTCACTGGGTCAAAGTTCTGGAACTCCTTCCCAAAGGCAGTGTAGGTCAACCTACAACATGTGGACTGCCAGTGGTTCAAGAAGACAGGTGCTACCACTTTCTTGAAGGCAACTAGGGACGGACAATAAATGTTGACCAGGCAGCAATGCCCACTTTCCTCAAGCGAATAAAAAAGCTTCATTGAACTAGAATCGATCCCCTGTTTGATGCAAAAAGTTGAGTGGGGTATATGCTAGGCTATGAGGTTGCAAATTGTGTTGGAGTACAATTTGCCTGCGCCTCATGTATACCCAATCTTGAGATACGACATCTGTTCGAGATCCATCGCATTTAATGTGGTGATAGTGCCCCGTTACGCAATGGAGAGTATTCTCAATGTGAAGACAGAACTTTATCTCCAGAAGGACTGTGTGGTGGTCACTCTTACTGATACTATCATGGACAGATACCTCTATGTTGGGCAGATTGGTGAGGATGAGGTCAAGTATATTTATCCCTCTTGTTCGTTCCCTCACACCTGTCCCAGCTAGCAGCTATGACTCTTAGGGCTCAATCAGTATGTTACTGCCCAGTCACTCTTCATGGTCTTTGAAATCCCCCACCAAGACTACATTCTATTAGTTTGCAATGTTCAGAGCTGTTTAACATTAGCTTAGGCTGGGTTGCCCCTCTTTGGCTTGATGCCGTGAGACTTCATGGGTTCTGAAGTCAATGTTGACCATCCTGACTGCGCACCTCTGTTGCCACCTCTGTTGGATCTGTTAAGCCAGTAGGACAGGACACATCCAGCAAATGGTTATTGGAGGGCGGGGGGGGGGGGGGGGGGGGGCTGTCTGGGATTGATTCCATGAGTAGAACTATGACTAATCTGTGAGCCAACTTTCCCAATTTTGGCACTTGCTTCCAGATGTTAGGGAGGAGGACATTGCAGGGTCAACAGGGCTGTTTATCAATGTTAGGTGGTCCATCCATATTTGTTTTTCTTTGTTCTCTTTTGTACCAGTGATTCAACTGAAAGGAAGACAGTTTCCCTGACTGAGTCAGACGAGCTTCTACGACAGTTATTTCACTAGACTTTTAATTGAGTTTTAGTAAATACAAATTCGACTAAGTGCCATGGTTGGATTTGAACTTGAGACCCTGGAACATTATCTGGGTGTTTGGATTGCCAATCCGATACCAATACCACTAGACCATCGCCTCTCTGTCATATTGGTAACTTAAGTGAGTTTTCTCAGATGCCCACTGCAGGTTAATGCATCATGTTCAGAGAACATATAATGCTCACAGGTGTTTTCACCTGGACTGTAGGGTATCTGTGTATACTTTTGTTGTCCTTTGAAGGGACTCACATCACTTGAAAATGAAGTCCCTTCGTTCACGGAAAGAAATACTTATCGCACCCACTCCAATGTATTTACAACCATTTTCATCTCCATTGCTCACTTGTTGTTATAGACAGGAAACAGGTCACTGATCAATCATTGAGATGCAGGTCCAGCCTCTTACAATTGATGAACCCCCAAATGTACATATTCCCCTTTTGGTAGAATTTCTCATCAACCCACTAGACTTTGAACTTCAACAAGTCTCCACTCAACCCATCTGCCCACTTTACATCCCAGCGCCTACTATATCGAATAAACATGTCAGATTTAGTCGTGCGCAGTGTTCCCACTAAAGCAAGGATGCTGATTGTCGATGGCAACCATTCCCCCTACTTCTGCAAGACCCCTTTCCATTCTAAGCTCTATCATCTCTTGCCCCTTTTATACTGAGTTAACCCCCTTCACAATTATATTTCCCTCTAACTCCTAGCGTGCTGCCTCCAAATCTCTCCTAAAGCATTAGCCCCTAATAACCCCCTTTATTTTTTGTGAATACCCTCCTCGCTCAAATTGAGTGTGGCCCAACCTATTGAGTGACTTCAATGGACAGCACCAAAAGATGAGTGGCCAGCCCCTGACTGATAACTGTACAATTTCTTGTCTGTCTTCCTGCCAATCCCCAGAGTGGTTGCACTGGACTCTCAGGGTTGACCATGACACACACTTCAGACTACAAACCCCTTGACCCTCACTGCCCCCAAGTTCCCTGACTGATATTGGAGGTTGCCCTTGACTTACAATGCTGACACCACTGACTGAGTTGCCCCTCAATATACATTGAGACATGTCCACTTGTTTAATGCACATCCAATGTATTTGCCACGTATGTGACTGGCACATAGTTCGGGATTGAGAGTGATGTCACTGGTATCACACAGTAACACATCCACCCCCTTGGCTGCTGATTGCTTATGATAAGCTGTCTGGCTTGGGTGTGAATGCCCACACCTGGCAAGATCATTACCTTTGTGGTGACAGAAAACTTTAAATGTTGCAAGTTGGAATGTTTGTATACTTATGGATAATCTCAAGGGTGACCACCTAAAAAGCCAAACTGCAGTCATCATGTGAAAGGTATCAAGATTCTAAATTGACATTCCCCTCAGTGAGATACACCTTCCTGGTGCACTGCAGCCAGTGAGAAGGCAAGAAATTAGTGAGGCAGTTCTCTCTTGCCCATGGAAAGCAAAAATTTCTCATGCACTCTCCTGAGTCAGCTATGTCCTGTGACTGACAAAAGTTCCCAGTGACACAGTGTGGCCTCAGATCTTTCAATGGAATCTGCAATATACCCTTTATTGCCAGACCCTTCAAGATAAAGCTAGGAACAAAAGCACAAACCCTTCGTTGTATTCCTCAATTTAACTACAGTATTTGACCAAGTTAATCGTGAGCATCTGTGGATTGTGCTCCAAAGATTTAGGTTAACAATCCTTCAACTGCTTCATGATGATACAACTTTACCTGAATTGAGAGGGAAATCTGAAAGAGGCACTCTCAAAATCTGATGTAAACCCACCCATTATGATCCACCTGGCAGTAGTTATTGACTTTATCAATGATCAGCTGCCATTTGCTGTCAGTATTAGATACTATTTGGATGGAATACTCTTTAATCTCAATCAGTCGCCTGCATACTAAAACTAGACTGACCACCACAGACACATATGAGCTATGTTTTGTGAATGATTGCAGTGACCTTGTCCACTCTGCACCAGATTTGCAAACCAGTTTCAATCATTTCACTTCAGCATACAGTAACCTCGATCTGTTGTTGAATGTTGCTGAAATGAAACCCATATATCAATCCACATCTGGTCAGCCAATATTCCACCTCCCATTTGTAATGATTGCAACAAGGTCAAGTGGACCTCACAGAATATGTGTTCCCTGACTGGGGCTGTTAACCTGGCCCAACCAGGGAGCCCTGGCTGATAGATAAAAAGAGAAGTGTCAGATATTCTGACATTCTGAGAGCTAGCTCTGAGTGAACTGAACCAGTTTAATAGACTTTCCACGTGTAAATGAAGGGTAACTGTGTGACGGTATATCGGACTCTGAGGAGTTATTTCACCATCTACACTAACAGGTGAAATAGAAGCAGGAATAGGCCATTCTGTCCCTGAAGTCTGCTTCCATATTTAATAAGACCATGACAAATCTGATTGTGGTCTTAACTCCACTTTTCTGCCTATTCTGATAACATTTGTTAGTAAATATCTGTTGCCCTCTGTGTTAAAAACATGACCTGCTTTCACAACATTCTTAGCAAGAGACTTCCAAACATTTAGGATCCTCATCTTCACTTTAAATGGGAGATCTTGTATTTTAAACTCCACTCCATCCCCTATTCTAGGATCTCCCACAAGGGAAATATTCTTTCATAATCCACCTTCTTAGTTTCCTCAGGACTTTATAAATCTCAATAAGATCACCTCTCCTTTTTGTAAACTCCAACTCTGAACTGTCTCACCTTGTTGAAGGAGACTGTGGAAAATGTTGAACATTTATCATACCTTGGCAGCCTCTCTCAAAAGGCTATCATTGAGGAGAAGATCCAACACTAGATCATTTGCACCAGCTCAGCCTTTTACAAATGATTGCATTGAGTCTTTAAGAACAAAGAAAGTTGACAAAAACCCTGGTGTACAGAGTAGTTCTCATCGTCACACTCCTGTATTTCAGTGAAGCCCAGACTATGTATCAGTGAGTGAAAGAATGTACAGAGCGTGAAAGAAATTCCATCAGCAATGCATCTACACATTTGCTCAAATCAATGGGAATTCCATGAAACAAATGCAAGTATCCTTTCTGAAGCCAGCTCCATGAGTATTTAGGAATATCTTCTGCAATATGAACTTTGATGGACAGGACATGTTGCAAAATGGCTGGAAACTGTAAATCCTCAATTATCAATTGGCCAATGTTCCAGGGGAGAACAAAGAAAACATTTCACAACTCTCTGAGCTGTTCTTGAAGCAAGCGTAATTTATTAGTAATGAATGGGAGGAGTCTGCTATGAATTTTTCAGGATGATGACAACTTGTCCATCGAGTTGCATCAAGCTTTGACTCCCAAGATTTTAATTAAATAAAGAAAGGAGCAGCAGAGAAGCCAAGAACAGGAAATAAATCCTGCACTTCAGATTCTATCATGTAAAAGATGTACTTTCCTATTTGGCCAAAGATCTACAGGTCAGAGATCAGCCTGTCCAGTCACGTAATGACCCATGGCAGAAACTTGAGACTTTGAATAGGTGTCCTCTTCAAGTTGAGGGGCAGTTTATGATGAATAATCCCTTTGCATCTCGATGGTTTATTGGGATGATTCTTTCAAGAGCAATCCATCCAGTCCCTATTTCTCAGTACTCACCTGTGCCGAACTGAGATTGTTAACCAAAACAACTTCTCCTCACTCCCTCTGGGTGAATGTTGTCCCCATGCGAAATCCAGTTACTGCTTTTAACAGGACGTGTAAAATGTATTCCATCAATACAGCAGGATCTTCCAGTCCTATTCCTCTATTATATTGACAAATTTGTGAGTGCAGCTTCTTGCTTTGATCTTGCAAATTTCAGTGAATTAATTATTCACCCAGAGTGGTGGATGTGATCTATATGGACTTCAGTAAGGTGTTTGACAAGGCTCCTCATGGGAGACTGTTTAGCAAGGTTAGATCTCATGGAATACAGGGGGAACTAGCCATTTGGATACAGGACTGGCTCGAAGGTAGAACCAGAAGGTGGTGGTGGAGGGTTGCTTTTCAGACTGGAGCCCTGTTACCAGTGGTGCTGGGCCCACTACCTTTAGTCATTCATATAAATGATTTGGATGTGAGCATAAGAGGTACAGTTAGTAAGTTTAAAGATGACACCAAAATTGGAGGTGTAGTGGAGAGTGAAGAAGGTTACCTCAGATTACATTGGACCTTGACCAGATGGGCCGGGCTGAGGAGTAGCAGATGCAGTTTAATTTAGATAAATGTGAGGTGCTGCATTTTGGAAAGGCAAATCAAAGCAGGAATTATACACAATGGTAAGGTCCTAGGGAACAAAGAGACCTTGGAGTACAGGATTGTAGCTCCTTGAAAGTAGAGTTGCAGGTAGATAGGGTAGAGAAGAAGGCGTTTAGTATACTTTCCTTTATTGCTCAGAGCATTAAGTATAGGAGTAGGGAAGTCATGTTGCGGTTATACAGGACATTGGTTAGGCCACTTTTGGAATATTGCATGCAGTTCTGGTCTCCTTCCTATTGGAAGGATGTTGTTAAACTTGAAAGGGTTCAGAAATCATTTACAAGGATGTTGCCAGGGTTGGAGGATTTGAACTACAGGGAGAGGCTGAATTATGAGGGGCATGGACAGGATAAATAGACAAGGTCTTTTCGCTGGGGCGGGGGTGTCCAGAACTAGAGGGCATAGGTTCAGGGTGAGAGGGGAAAGATATAAAAGTGATATCAGGGACAAAGGGTGGTGCTTGTATAGAATGAACTGCCAGAAGAATTGGTGGAGGTTAGTACAATTACAGCATTTAAAAGGCATCTGGATGGGTATATGAACAGGAAGGGTTTGGAGGGATATGTGGCAGGTGCTGGCAAAAAAGACTCAATTAGATGAGGATATCTGGTCGGAATGGACGATTTTGACTGAAGGGTCTGTTTCCATGCTGTACATCTCTATGACTCTATTAAAAGTTTCATTTGATGACTGGTTTCTTCCCTTCCTGGATTTCCCTCCACCTCCTGATTCCCCAAGTTTGAACTTTGCCACAAAATGAATGGCAACTGTTTGGTTAGCTGCCACCCTATTGCCTTTTTCATTGATTTTAGAACTGCTTAATCTTTAGAACTTCAGGAACAATATCTCTTGGTGATATTTGGATACTTTGCAGCTCTCTTCTCTGGATATTAATATAAAGCAAATTGAGAACATTTTCTTTTCAGCAGAGGGCTCAGGAGATGTGGGGTAAATCTGTCACTGTCAGTGGGGAGGGAAGAAATTTGAGGATTTCTATTTGATCTGAATTCAGCTCTAGTAGTGTGTTCTGCATTGGAGAGAGTTGATCCTTTACTCCTTTTGGGATTGATGGACATACTGCACAATTTTGGAATCAGATGTTTCTGGTTTGGAATATTGTGTCAAATTCTGGTGGCCTGATTATAAGAAGGATGTAGATGCTTTCGAGAGGGTGCAGAGGAGATTTACCAGGATGCTGCCTGGATTGGAGGGCTGGTCTTCTGAAGAGAGGTTGAGTGAGTTAAGGCTTTTCACATTGGAGAGAAGAAGGAAGAGAGGAGACTTGATAGAGGTGTACAAGGTAATGAGGGGCAGAAATGGCTGTCACAAGGGGTCATAATTTTAAGGGGATTGGAAGAAGGCATGGGGAGGTGTCAGAGGTAGGTTCTTTACACAGAGAGTGGTGGGTGCGTGGAATGCACTGCCAGCAGTGGTAGTAGAGTCAGATATTAGGGACTTTTAAGCGACTACTGGACAAGCACACGGATGGCAGTAATTTGAGTAATGTGTAGGTTAGATTGATCTTAGATTAAGGTAAATGCTTGGCATAACATCGTGGGCTGAAGGGCTGTACTGTTCTCTGTTTAATGTTTTAAGGTACCTGTGTGTTTTTTTAAACCTCATTTCTGGCCCATCTTTCCTTTTCCACTCAGTCAGGTCCCCCCCCCCCCCCCCCCCCCTCCCCAGGATCTTATATGTTCCAGTTCAGTAACCTCTGACTCTTCTAAACTGCAGAGGATACAGGCCAAGCCTGTCTAGCCTTTCCTCCTAAGGTAATCCACTCATTCCAGTTCTAATCCGCTGATTTATACTGTCTGACATTTCTTGCTCTTCCATGAAGCTGTTGATGGACACTCATCCATTAACTTCTCCTTGTGATTATTTCACCTCTTGCATTTCCCTTCCATTTCTTTTCCTCTTCCACACTTGATTATCTTTCCAGTTCATTATGAGCATGGATGCTAAAAGTAAAGTGGTAACCATTTCTTTCACAGGTTCTGACTAATCTACTTTGTTGCTTTCACAGAGTTCTGATTTAATTGTTCTAGATTTTCAGTATTTCCACCGTTTCTCGATATAAATAATGCACAGAGGAAGAACTCTTTAGTTCGCTTTCTGTTACTGTTCAGTACACAGAGTGTGAAAAGATATTTGATACACTTATAGATACGTGCATTTTTTGAGCAGGTATTTAAAAATGTAATCAGGAAAAGAAAACAAAATCCAGTCAGTTCTGATAGCTCCATTCTCGTGCAATCTCATGTTTTAAGAAAATCGCACTGTAGCTGCACCATTTAAACTAATGGGACCAGAACCACGTTAGAGCTAATTACGTTCTACAAACAACTGTCTAAATTTGTGACAAACAGTTCTTCAGTTCATTCTCTGTCCATAATTAATTTTGCAATTAAACATTATAATTTATGTTTTAGTGCAGCAATCTTGTAATTACAACTCTTATCTATCAGTTATAGTATTGTTTCTTAAATGAGACTGCAGTATAAAATGAATGGCTGGTAATGTTTAAAGAAATTCATAAGTTGAGATTTATCTGACCTCAATAAACCACACAAACTTTGCTGCCATGTATTATGTCATCAAAAAATTCACAGTTTACTATTGACTTCCTAAATATAATCACAACAGAATTGTTACATCATGAGAATGTATGAACTATTGTATCAAAAGTTATCCTTTAAAATCAAGGAATACCAGTTTTTTTGAGGTTGAACTTTGTTTTCAAGATAATCACTGAAATGATGAGGACTGGTGTGTTATTTTATGTTTTACATCCATTTTCAGCATCAGATATGCTCCGTTTAGGTGTGAAGCAGACTAGATGTTGAGTCAAGTTCTTTTTATGCTGCCAAAATAATATATCTTTTCCATTGAATTCAAAAGAATTGCCTCAGTTCCCTGGAATAAATAATTTTGTTTTCAGTGAGAAACTCAATGCTGCTGACTAGTTGAACTCATACTGTAGTGAATATAAGCTGCACTATTTGGGAGGGGGACTAGACAGCACCAATCTGCTGAAACTAATACATGCTGGCCAGAGGCCAGAAAGGCATTCCACATTAAGTTGCCAAGCTACTGGCAGCTTGGTGATATACAAATGTACTGTGAACCATCGAGCATTCAAAAGCAGCATTTTTTGTAATTAAAGCGACATCTGGCACTTTAGTGTTGACAGATTTCTTTAATCTTTACTTGACTTTTAACAACTAATCTAGACATTGGAAAGAGATTGGTTGGCATGTTTTAATGGTTTTTAACACTTTAGCCTAGGACCATACTTTAAGGTTCATTAACTACTCAGTTATTTGCATTAAGATGTCACATGAATGAAAACTTTTTAACTGTTTAAACAAATAAATAATACTAAGAGAACATTAAAAACCCTGTACAAACACATCTGCAGGCAAGGTCTTCAAGTTGAGGAACTTTGGTATGGAATTGTGGAGCTGGGATCGGAGCTGCAGATATTGTGGGGTTTCAAGGACCAGGAGAGTTATTCAGACATTTGGATTCAGGTGACACATACCCCTCCCCCTCCTGGTTAGGTGGTGGTATTGGACTGGGTAGTAGTCAGACACGGAGGCTGTGTCCGTGGATCGGGCAGGTCACAACATCGCTGATATACCCATTCTTTGATTTTATCTAGCGGGGCTAGGTTTTTGACATCTTTGTTAATGAGACCAAAGTCTACGGGATAGATGGATGGATGGACACTGTGGTACAGTTGACCATTCAAGTGTAGAGAGTAAAAGGAACATGGGAATGATAGGGGACAATACAGACAGGAAGATATCCAGGCCTCTCTGCTGCCATGAAGAAGACACCCGTAAGTTATGCTGCATACCTGGAGCCCAGGTTCCCACAAGTTAGAGAAGTACTCAGTTGTTGTGGTCCAACAACTTGGTTAGAATTAGAAATGATATTCTGCTGAGCAAGTCTGAGGAGCTGGGTTAAGATGAAGCACAGAGTCATACAGATGATGATCTCAGGCTTGTTACCTGAACCTTGTGCAAATTAGCAGAGGAAGTAGAAGATTACATGAGTTGCTGAAAGAATGGTGGGGGAGGCATGGGTTTTACTGTATGAGGGTTTTACCATTGGCAAGAACCCTGCTTGAAGCAAACTGGAACCAATGCCCTAGTGGCACCATCATAAACCCAGTTATGGATGGCTAACAAATGCTGACCTTGCCAGTGATGCCCACATTCTGAGAAACAAGAAAATTGAATAACTAGAATGGTAGATAAAGCTTTAAACTCATAAACAGGATTTGGTGGGGAGAGGCATGGATGGATTTGGGAGGTGAAAAATTCAATCAAATTAACCAGAATGTCTGTGAACCAAAACATCTATTTCTGCAAACATGAGGAGTGTAGGTTTGGGAGCAAATAGTTGAGTCATCAAAGAGTTCCTCAAAGGCACTGAATCAGATTATATAAAAGTGAATTTTAACAGATAGAAATAAAATGGATTGTTAAATTAGTCATTAAAGAGATGTATTAGTCATTAAGGAGGTGTATTAGTCATTACGGAGATGTGGTTACAGATTGACCGAGATTGAGAATGAAACCTTCCAGAATATTTGACTGTTTGAAAAACTAGTCAAAGGGATTGATCTGTTGGGGTTTTGTTAGCCTTTTTCCATGTGGGGAGTGGCTTGATATTTGTAATACAGTGTGGCTTCTTGGATTTTCTAATCAAAAGAAGCAGCAGTTTTTCAGGTGGGTCAGACCAGTGCACGAACACACAATTCCTTCGCAGCATTGACATTGAACCCTGGGAAAGATCTGAAGCATCCCAAATGGTTAGTTAGTCATTCAGGAAATTGTCAGTCGGCAGTAATCAAGAAGAGCTATATAATGGTACGTTTCCAAGTCTTTGTTAATGCCAGTGACAAGAAGTGGCAGATGAAGTTTAATCGAGTTAAATGTGAGGTGCTACATTTTGGAAGGGCAAATCAGCGCAGGACTTACACATTTAATGGTAAGGTCCTCAGGAATCTTCCTGAACAAAGAGACCTTGCAGTGCAGGTTCATAGTTCCTTGAAAGTGGAATCACAAGTAGACAGGATACTGAAGAAGGCTTTTGGTATGCTTGCCTTTATTTGTCAGTGCATTGAGTATAGGAATTGGGAGGTCATGTTGCAGCTGTAGAGAATATTGGTTAGACCCTTTTTGGAATATTGTATTCAGTTTTGGTCTCCCTGCTGGAGGAGAAATGTTGTTCAACTTGAAAGGGTGCAGAAAAGATTTACAAGGATGTTGCCAGGATTGGAAGGTTTGAGCTAAAGGGAGAGGCTGAATGGCCTGGGGCTATTTTCCCTGGAGCATCAGAGGCTGAGGGCTAACCTTATAGAAGTTTTAAAATCATGACTGCCATGGTTAGGATGAATAGTCAAGGTCTTTTCCTCAGTGTAGGAGAATTCAAAGCTAGAGGACATAGGTTTAAGGTGAGAGGGGAAAGATCCAAAAAGGACCTAAGTGGCAATTTTTTCATGCGGGGGTGGTGTGTGTTTGGAATGAACTGTGAGAGGAAGTGGCGGAGGCGTGTACAAATACAACATTTAAAAGGCATCAGGATGGCTCTATGAAAATGAGGGGTTTAGAGGGATATGGGCCAAATGTTGGCAAATGGGACTTGTTGAACCGAAGGGTCTGTCTCCATACTGTACACTCTATGACTGTTAAAGAGATCATATTGGGAAAACAAAATAAAACACTTGTGTTGAAACCAAATCAGGCTGTAGGTAGATGGAAACACAGTGAATACATTGAAAAGAGCAATTCCAGTGAACAATAACAATGTTAGCCTGCTTAATTTTTCTTTTTTTAATTGTAAATTGCAAATAGCAGTGAAAATGTAAAAGAACTTAGTAGGCATTCCACATCTGAGAGGTGGTGGGCTTGTCTGAAAAAAAAACTTTAGGGACGCCTTTTGCGTGATAGATGCAGCTAAGAAGAAGCTAATGTTGATTTACACATTCTGGAGAGGGGTTGCAACAATAAACCTACTGTGTTAATCTGTCAATTAACAGCACATTATTTTCATTTTTGTACCAAGTTGTTTCAAAATAGTATCAATGATGTCATATAAAATATCCTACCAAGCACTCACTATCCTACTTGAAAGTATATCACTGTTCCTTCACAGATACTGGGTTAAGATGCTGGAACAGTCTTCCTGATGACATTGTGGATCTATCTATTGCGTCGGTTCAAGAAGGCAGGTCACCATCACCTTCTCAAGGCCAACTAGGGATGGGCAATAAATACCAGCCAACAATGCCCAAATCCCATGAGTAAATAAAAATAAACATCAAGCCATTCGTATAAACAGATAAAATGATCAGTATTTAAAACTTACAATATGCAACAAAAGTATATTAGATGTGGAAACAAATGAGTACATTATTGTTTATTTTTTTATACAGGCCTTTTCAGATGCATAGAGGAAAAATGTAAAGCCAGTCTGACAGAAATTGCTCATCATCCCATGGTTCCAATAAAGATCAATTGGTTTTGGGCATTTTTACTCGGAGTGGTGATTGGAACATTTGGAATCAGTGGATCATCTGTTTTACTGGAGTACCAGCAGTGTCAGAAAGCAACACATCATATTTTAACTTATAGCGGTACGTATCCTGTGTTCCAACTGCAGAATGAATTGATTGCCTTGAAAATCTATAGTTTTGTATTGGTTAGAACTAATAAAATTGAAATATGATGTACAGCTGGATTGTATTAAGGAAACCCACTTTTTGCTGACACTCGGGAGTAAAATGGTTTATTTTGCTTCTCTGAGTGAGGTGTTCAGGGTAATTAAAAGTGGTTACTTTCTTGATTTAACCATCTAAAATGCCATTCTTTTTTGGAAATTGTTCCAGGTGGGAAGCATTGCCTCTGCTTTTCTACTGGCTCTGTGAAAAGATGGGGATTGGGACTATCTGAGTTTCTCACAGAAATCCAACATGGACATGATGGGCTAGAGTGCCTCTTCTCATGGTGTAAATCTTTCCCGATTCGATGAATATATAGATCAGATTAGATTCCCTACAGTGTGGAAACAGGCCTATCGGCCCAACCAGTCCACACCTCCGAAGAGTAACCCACCCAGACCCATTTCCCTCTGACTAATGCACCTAACACTATGGGCAATTTATCATGGCCAATTCACCTGACCTGCACATCTTTGGACTGTGTGAGGAGACCGGAGCACCTGGAGGAAACCCACACAGACACAGGGAGAATGTTCAGACTCCACACAGACAGTTGCCCAAGGCTGGAATTGAACCTGGGACCATGGTGCTGTGAGACAATAGTGCTAACCACTGAGCCACCGTGCCGCCCTAAAACATTTTAAAAATTGATTGATTTTTGTTGGACAAGGACTGTAAGGGTTACAGAACCATAGCAGGTAGATGGAGCTAAGATGCGGCTCAGCTAGGATCTAACTGAATGGTAGAACAGATTACAAGGGCTGAATAGCCAACTGTTGTTCCTGTCATCTCACTCTTTCCTATCACCATAACTTCCTATAGCTCTACATGCCAGCATACAAGCAAGTGTTGGATTTCACTAACTCTTCTACATCCCATCCTTCATCCTTCTGTTAGCGGTCATGCCCTTGGTTGCTTAGCTCCAACTATCTGCAATTGGCTCCCCAAACCCCAGCCATTGTCTTATCTCTTTTCAACCTTTAAGACCAATCTTAAAACTTATTCCTTTGACCAAACTTTAGTACCTCCTAATATCTCTTTTGACATAGAACTTTGTTATTCAATTATGTATTGTGAAGCTCCATAAATTTTTTGCCATCTTGGATGTGGAACCTACAAGCATAAAGTATTTGGAGCAGGAGCTGACCATTTGGCCCTTCCACCATTCAGTAAAATCATGGTTGACCTGTTTACTCCTTATTCCTGACAGCCTTTCACCCCTGTTCTTGTTATGAATATGTCTGTCTTCACTTTAAAAATATTCAAGGACTCCACTTTCACCATCATTTGAGGAGGAAAGTTCCAAAGACTCAAACATTCAAAAAGAAAAGGCTTCTCCTCATCTCTGTTTAAAATAGGTGATCCCTTATTTTAAACAGTGACCCCTGGTTCTAGATTCTTCGCAAGAGGAAACACCTGATGTTTTGGTATCCACCAGTCAAGACCCCTTGGGGTCTTGTGTTTCAATCGGATACAAGCCTTGTCTATGCAACCTTTCCTTGTTAGACAAAGCTATCCATTTCAGTGTTAAAAATTGCCTAATACCAGGTTATGGTCCAACAGGTATTTTTGGAAGCACTGGTTTTCAGAGCGCTGCTCCTTCATCAAGTGGTTTTGGAGTAAAAGATCATAAAGCACAGAATTTATAGCAAATGTTTACAGTGTGAAACAACTGAAATTATATATTGAAAGAGACCTGGATTGTTTGTTGTCTCTCATCTTTTAGAATGTCCATGTTGGTTTCAGTTCTTCCGTATGTAAATCGCATAACTTTTTTAAAAAAGTCACATTCTCAAGTGAACATTAACAATAGGTGCCGTGTCAGTTCAGATAATGCATTGAAGGTGTGAGGTGCCCAGCACTTCGAAAGCTAAGGCTTCCAAATAAACCTGTTGGACTATAACCTGATGTCGTGTGATTTTTAACTTTGTCCACCCGAGTCCAACACCGGCACCTCCAAATCATCCCTTACAGGTGTAAGTCTTGCAAACCATCTCTGAATTACTTCCAAAGCATTGTTGTTCTCTTGAAGTGAGGGGTCTAATATTGTACATGGTATTCCAAGTGTAATCTCCCAAATACTCAATGATTAAACACAATTCCCCTACTTATGTATTCAACTTCAATCACAATAAATAGCACAATTTTTTTGGCTTTCCTGATTACTTACTATACGTGCACATGAACTTTTTGTGATGCATACTAGAGGGCAGACTCTCTGCAGCCCAACGCTCTGCAACCTTTTGTCATTTAGGTAATACATTTCTTAGAATTCACTCTGCCAAAATGGATAATTTCACTCTTCCTCACGTAATAGTCCAATTGTGACATCTTCACCAACTCAGATAACCTAAGCCTTGAGAGCTCCTTCTGTGTCTTCACAACATGCTTTCCAACCTAACACTGTGTCAACAGCAAAGTTAGCTCCCATTCAATTAGATCCTGTATCCAAGTCATTTATATAACTTGAAGGAAAAGCACATTTTGTTGAAGTTTTTCACCTTGCACTCATCAGAACAATTTCTAACAATACCAATGTAAAAAGAAACCACCATTTATACTGCGAGTGAGGAGAGTGCTGATTGGTTGGAATGTTGACTCTAATTGGCAGATGTGAACGTTGTTGTGTCCATCAAAGTAAGCAGTAAGCATTCTATTACACTCCTGACCTGGTCCTTGTAGATAGTGAGAGGGGTTGGGGACTACAGAGTGGTCTACTTGTCTTGAGGTAGCCACCATGAGGTAGCATCCTCTCTGTGCTTCTGGTCAGCATGGCGTGTTGAAGCTTAGGAGAAGCAGTTAGACATTTACTTGATAGCAATGGCATTAATGTGGCATTAATATTACTTACTGTTTGAGAATATAAGTGTGGATGTTGTCCAGAAGTGATGGAAGGCTGTTCCATGATTGGAAGAGCAGTGATTAGCAATCAACCCTGTGGAATTGTTGGTGAACAGCATGACTCCTCACTTTATGCAGAGCAGTTCAATAGTTAGACAGAGGACATTTCCTCGAGGGAATCCAACAAACAGCCCCATCTGTCTTTGTGTGTGTGTGTCACTCTAAATAATAGGGAATTTCACCTTCATCCCTGTTGACCTGAATGTTACATATGGCAGAGGTGGTCTAATGTTGATTTTGTATTGGGATAGCTGCTTCCATCTCTCCACTGTCTTTCAGTGCTCACATTCAGATCTCAGTATGGGATGTTCTGTGATCAAATGATTCTGGTGAAAGCTGGACTGAGTCAAAGTTCAGATTTTTGTTCAGTAACTACTGATTGCTAATACTATTGATTACTCCTTCCATCAGTTGCTGATGATTAGGTTAGTGGATGGTAATTGGTCAGAATAATTTTATCTGTTCTGTGTGTAGGATAATTTTAGCGAGTGATACCCTGTATTGGACACGTGTCAGTGTTATAGCAAGATGAGAATAGTTTGACAAGGAAATGGCTAGGTTTGGAGTATTAGTCTTCAGCGCTACCTAGATATTATTACAGTTCCTAACTTTTACTAGAATGAATGTTCAGGATTTGGGCTATACTAATGCAATCCTGTTGCCTGTCCATCCCACTACTTGTCCATGTGAAATTGATTAATATATTTTTCTCATCTACCTGTTAAGAGATGATATTATACACTTTTGCAGCAGGTGGGACTTCAGGCTGAGAGGTAAGGATACTACCATTGTGCTACAAGAGCTCTGACAATGGAACATGATTATTACTCAGTTAACTGATTTCAGGTGATGGCCCTCTTTCCCAAAGAGTGACACGAGAGAACCTTTCATTATTCCCTTGAGGGGTTATTACCACCACACTTCTGATGAGGGAACAAGCAATAGAAGGGCACAAAACTGGAAAATGGGGCAACTTGCTGTGTTCTGCAAGCTACCATATTTGAACATGCTGTGCAGTAAAGGAAAAGGGTAAGTGCTAGCCAGCTCAGATTGGATTTAAAGAAATTTACCATTGCCTATTGTCCCGCTTGTTTCACTGTTATTCTGCAAGAAGAAAATTCAGGCATTAACTCCAAACTTGTTTTCAGTCAGTTGTGCAGATATTGGGAAAGCTTGCCAAAACATTGTGTTGACATTCTTTTTGAGTTTTTTTTTGCTCTTCAGAATTATTTGACTGTGAAGAGGTCTCCAAACGGTTGTTTATCTCTACTTTACCGTATTATCTTCATATACATTTAAAATTAGTGCCTGTTTGGTTGGTGTCTGTTTTTTTCACTTGCTATTGTGGTCCTGCCATTAGGGTGTCTAAAGGTGAAGATTGTATCAAAGCAGAGTTTGAAGCTTTCTCTTGCCTGTATCTTTTCTGAACTCCTAATTTTCACTTTAAATTTCCTGAGGTGTAACATGGGAAGAAAATCTTATATTTTGTCCTGTAATTAGTTATTTCAGCAATACTTTCCCAAAATTTTAATGCCTGGTACAATAATTGTTTTTGCTGTTCATACAAAAAACAAACGATAAAGAATTATTTTGGGATAATAGCAGAAAACTGAGTTTGTAGCAACATGTTAAGCATTGACAGGAAGGTTAAGTATGAACTGAGCAGCAAACAACCAGTGT
Source organism: Chiloscyllium punctatum (assembly GCF_047496795.1). Lineage (NCBI taxonomy): Eukaryota > Metazoa > Chordata > Chondrichthyes > Orectolobiformes > Hemiscylliidae > Chiloscyllium > Chiloscyllium punctatum. The sequence continues at coordinate 51,252,817 of NC_092746.1, read as the reverse complement.
GCACCACATTGACATTGATGGCCCCCAGAGATGGGATTGACATACTTTTTTCAAACAAGAATATTAATGAACCTGATGAAACTAAATCAACAGGGAAACATGAATTGTGACAGATTCACTTGGAGTCTCAGATAAATTGCAAAAATATGTCTTGTTGCAGAAAAACCAACCTTGCGTACATGAATTCAATTGTAGTGTGAAGACTTCTGTGTTCAAACTTGTGGGTTGCACAAAGAATTTGGTAAGAAAATGACAGATAGTCTTATGGCCAACATAATAGCTGTTAAGTTGGATGTTTAATACTTAGTCAGACAAACAATAATACTAGAAATTAAGTTCAAATAGGGCGTTACAAAACACTTAGACTTGTTGTTCAAAACCATCATATTATTTTCTCAAATCGGTCTACCTTGTGGTTTAAGAAGTCCTGAACAATATCCTCCTAGTGGCTTTCTCACAAATGTTCCAAGAAAGGCAGGAAAATGTTCCAAGAAATTGATTTGGAAATCGTGAAACTGGTTGAATTTAAAAAAAAAATACACTTTTAACCTTGTCTGTTGAATTTTTTGCTAAGCTGTAGTGCATCTGGAAGTTTTCCTTTGCTTGTCCCACTGAGCTTTAGTACAGTCTCTCGGGGTTTGATGGAGCTGGCGCCTGGGTGATAATGTTGATGTAATTCTGTCAGGACAGACACTTCTGTAACAGATTGATGTAAACTTAGGGCACGGTTCTGGCACATTCAGTGACATGCCTTGTATCCAGAGGTCTCCTGTCAGGATTTATTAATTCAGTTCACTGCATTTCAATTACAGATATTGACAGGAGTCTATTGATCACCTCCCATGTAATTTGTTGCCAGCTTGGTTACGGATATTTCTACTTTCTTCTCAGATATTGCACCGTGGCTGCACACATTTCAAGCTGCAGATGTAACAGACTACTCACAGCTGATCTTTGACCCGAGCCAAAAAGAACTCATCGTTGGAGCAAAGTAAACTGCTTTACTTATTTATTTTCTTACTTAAGACTGTCATTGACATTTTAGAAAGATGACTTTACTGAGGTTTGTGAGATTCCATCTTGAATGCCATTTATTTCAATTCTCAGAACATTCAGGTTCACTTGACTGCTCTTTTCGACCCAGTTCAGCCTTGATTACTTGTAAATCGTGTGCACAGTTTTGGTTGCCCTTCTACAGGAAGGATGTTGTGAAACCTGAAAGGGCTCAGAAAAGATTTACAAGGGCGTTGTCAGGGTTGGAGGGTTTGAGCTATAGGGAGAGACTGAATAGGCTGGGGCTATTTTCCCTGGAGCATTGAAGGCTGAGGGGTGACCTCATAGGGGTTTCTAAAGGTTTGAGGGGCTTGTATAGGGTGAATAGACCTAGTGTGGGCAAGTCCAAAATTAAAGGGCTTAGGTATAAGGTGCGAGGGGAAAGATTCAAAGAAGACCTAAGGGGCCGCCTTTTCATCCAGAGGCTGATGATAGTAAAATAAAACATAAAATATAGATAAAACAGTACAGCACAGAACAGGCCCTTCAGCCCACGATGTTGTGCCGACCATTGATCCTCATGTATGCATCCTCAAATTTCCGTGACCATATGCATGTCCAGCAGTCTCTTAAATGTCCCCAATGACCTCGCTTCCACAACTGCTGCTGGCAACGCATTCCATGCTCTCACAACTCTCTGTGTAAAGAACCTGCCTCTGACATCCCCTCTATACTTTCCACCAAACAGCTGAAAACTATGACCCCTCATGTTAGCCATTTCTGCCCTGGGAAATAGTCTCTGGCTATCGACTCTATCTATGCCTCTCATTATCTTGTATACCTCAATTAGGTCCCCTCTCCTCCTCCTTTTCTCTAATGAAAAAAAGTCCGAGCTCAGTTAACCTCTCTTCATAAGATAAGCCCTCCTGTCCAGGCCGCATCCTGGTAAACCTCCTCTGAACCCTCTCCAAAGCATCCACATCTTTCCTATAATAGGGCGACCAGAACTGGACGCAGTATTCCAAGTGCGGTCTAACCAAAGTTTTATAGAGCTGCAACAAGATCTCACGACTCTTAAACTCAATCCCCCTAGTAATGAAAGCCAAAACACCATATGCTTTCTTAACAACCCTGTCCACTTGGGAGGCCATTTTAAGGGATCTATGTACCTGCACACCAAGATTCCTGTGTTCCTCCACACTGCGAAGAATCCTATCCTTAATCCTGTACTCAACTTTCAAATTCGACCTTCCAAAATGCATCACCTCACATTTATCCAGGTTGAACTCCATCTGCCACCTCTCAGCCAATCTCTGCATCCTGTCAATGTCTCGCTGCAGCCTACAACAGTCCTCTATACTGTCAACGACACCTCCAACCTTTGTGTCGTCTGCAAACTTGCTGACCCATCCTTCAATCCCCTCATCCAAGTCATTAATAAAAATTACAAACAGTCGAGGCCCAAGGACAGAGCCCTGTGGAACACCATTACCACAGACATCCAGGCAGAATATTTTCCTTCTACTACCACTCGCTGTCTTCTGTTGGCCAGCCAATTCTGTAGCCAGACAGCTACGTTCCCCTGTATCCCATTTCTCCTGACCTTCTGAATGAACCTACCATGGGGAATCTTATCAAATGCCTTGCTGAAGTCCATATACACCACATCCACAGCTTGACCCTCATCAACGTTTCTAGTCACATCCTCAAAAACCCGATAAGGTTTGTGAGGCATGACCTGCCCCTCACAAAGCCGTGTTGACTGCATTTAATAAAGCCATGCTCTTCCAGATGGTCATAAATCCTATCTCTCAGAATCCTTTCGAACACCTTGCAGACGACAGATGTGAGACTTACTGGTCTGTAATTGCTGGGGATTTCCCTATTTCCTTCCTTTCCTCTCTCCAGTCCTCATGTACGACTCCAGTGGAGAGCGAGGAAGCAATTGCATTTCTCATTTCCCAAAGCAGCCGAGGACAAATCTGGTCCGGGCCTGACGACTTGTCAATCTTAATGCTTGACAAAATTTTCAGCACATCTGCTTCCTCGATCTCTATCCATTCCAGCATGCACACCTGGTTTCATTCACTACAAAGTTTGTTTCTTTCGTAAAGACAGAAGTAAAAAACTCATTTAGCGCTTCCCCTACCTCCTCAGACTCCACACACAAGTTCCCTATGCTATCCCTGATTGGCCCTATCTTTCTTTGACCATTCTCTTATTCCTCACATAAGTGAAAAATGCCTTAGTGTTCTCCCTAATCCGTTCTGCCAAGCCTTTCTCATGCCCCCTCCTGGCTCTCCTCAGACCATTTTTGAGCTCCTTCCTCGCCTGCCTGTAATCCTCTAGAGCTGAGCTTGACCCTAGCTTCCTCCACCTTACGTAAGCTGCCTTCTTCCTTTTGACGAGAAGCTCCACCGTTCTCATCATCCAAGGTTCCTTTATCTAACCCCTTCTTGCCTATCTCAGAGGGACATATTTATTCCATCACTCTCAACAACTGTTCCTTAAACAGTCTCCACATGTCTATAGTGCCTTTACCATGGAACAATTGTTCCCAGTCCATGCTTCCTAACTCATGTCTAATTGCATCATAGTTTCCTCTTCCCCAATTAAATATCCTCCCATTTTGCCTAATCCTCCTCTTCTCCATAGCTATGTAGAATGTGAGGCAGTTGTGGTCACTATCACCAAAATGCTCTCCCACCACAAGATCTGATATCTGTCCCAGCTCGTTTCCGAGTTCCAAGTCTAAAATGGCCTCTCCCCTCATCGGCCTGTCAACGTACTGAGTTAGGAAACCCTCCTGAACACACCTTACAAAAACAGCTCCATTCAAATCTTCTGCTCAAAGGAGGTTCCAATCAATATTGGGAAAGTTAAAGTCACCCATTACAACAACCCTACTACGTCCACACTTTTCCAAAATCTGCCAACCTATGCTTTCTTCAAACTCCCTGCTGCTATTGGGGAGCCTGCAGTAAACCCCTAACGAGGTGACTGCTCCCTTGCTGTTCCTAATTTCCACCCATACTAACTCGGTAGGCAGACCCTCCTCGACAATGGTAACTTCTGTAGCTGTGATTCCCTCTCTGATTAGTAGTGCTACACTCCTCATCTTTTTCCCCCCTCCTTATTCTTTTTAAATGCTCTAAACCCTGGAACATCCAGCAACCATTCCTGCCCCTGAGAAACCCATGTCTCTGTTATGGCCACAACATCATAGCACCAGGTACTGATCCATGCTCTAAGTTCATCACTTTTATTCCTGATACTCTTTGCGTTAAAGCAAACACACTTTAACTGATCCCTTGGTTCCAGGAAAATCCTTCCCACTAGCTGGTCTACCTCTTGCTATTGTCTCATCTGCATCAACTCTCACCACCAGTATATAGCTCAGGTTCCCACCCCCCGCCATACTAGTTTAAACCCTCCTGAACCACTCGAGCAAACCTTCCACCCAGGACATTGGTCCCTTTCCAGTTCAGGTGCAACCCGTCCTTCTTGTACAGGTCCCACTTTCCCCAGAAGGCATCCCAATTATCTACATATCTGAAGCCCTCCCTCCTACACCAGCTACGCAGCCACGTGTTAAGCTGCGCCTGCTCCCTGTTCCTCACCTCGCTATCTCGTGGCACCGGTAGTAAACTAGAGAACACTACTCTGTTCGTCCTGCTTTGCAGCTTTCATCCTAACTCCTTGAAATCACTTTTTATATCCTCAATCCTTTTCCTGGTTATATCATTGGTGCCAATATGTAACACGATTTCTGGCTGTTCGCCCTCCCCTTTTAGAACCGTATACACCCGATCGGAGACGTTCCGGACCCTGGCACCAGGGAGGCAACATACCTTCCGGGAATCCCGATCCTGACCACAAAATCTCCTGTCGATTCCCCTAACCATCGCATCCCCTACCATGAGTACTTTTCTATTCTGCCCCCTTCCCTTCTTTGCCTCAGTGCCAGAGAACTGACTACTATGGCTTTCCTCTGGTAGGTCATCCCCCCCAGCAATATCCAAAACGGTATACTTGTTGCTGAGGGGAATGTCCATAGGGGATCTCTGCACTGTCTGTCTGTCCCCTTTCTTCCCCTAACTGTAACCCATCTATCCTTGTCCTGAGCCTTAGGAGTGACCAACTGCCGGTAACTCCTCTCAATTACCCCCTCAGCCTCCCGAATGATCCACAGTTCATCCAGCTCCAGCTCCAATTCCCTAACACGGTTTTCAAGGAGCTGGAGTTGGGTGCACTTCCCACAGATGTAGCCAGCGGAGACGTGTGCCATGTCTCCCACCTGCCACATTCTGCAGGAGGAGCAAACAACTGCCCTAGCATCCAAACCCCACTTTTCTTTACACCCACTCAATACTAAAGTAGAAAGCTTAGTTCAAGTTGCTATAAAATTACTAACAAACCTATATTCAATAGAGGAAGTTTAGAATGAACCTTACCTTATTAACTAGGCTAGAGGAGGAGGGAGGGTGGGAGACACTATAGTCATAGAGTCTCGGGTTTAGCCGCCTTGCTGATAGCCGCCTTCCCGGCTGCCCCTCTGGTCCTCGTCACTTCCTCCGCTGCTCCCGCTCCTTCTGTGAAAGGAAAAACACTGGTAAGTAATTTTAAAAAACTGCCTCACCTTAGCTGCAGTCTTCCGGGTTCGTCTTACCTCCGCTGCTGCTCGCACTCAAAAAAAAATGAAGGGTATGTAGGTTAGTTTGATCTTTGAGTAGGGTAAAAAGTCAGCACAACATCAGGGGCCAAAGGGCCTGTACTGTACTGTACTGTTCTATGTTCTATGTTCAACCTTTTCCACCCTGGGCTTACACCACACCTTCTTATCCAATGAAGCAAAGTCTTGGGTGCACTGATGCCTCACAGTACCAGGGTCCCAGGTTTGATTCCAGCCTCAGGTGTCTGTCTGTATGGAGTTTGCACATTCTCCCTGGGTTTGCTCTGGTTCCTTCCCACAATCTAAAGATGCGCGGGTCAGGTGAATTGGCCATGCTAAATTGCCCACAGTATTAGGTGCATTAGTCAGAGGGAAATGGGTCTGGGTGGGTTACTCTTCGGAGGGTCGGTGTGGACTGGTTGGGCCAAAGGGCCTGTTTTCACACTGTAGGGAACCTAATCTTTAGGTGGGTGAGAAGAAAGTAAACATGGTTCAAGTTGTCTTCAACTGGAGGATTTATATAATGGGTGAGGTGGCCTGGGGTACGATTCCAAGCCACATAAAGCTGTCACTCATGTTTCAGGTCACTTGCTTGCCCTCCAAATAACTGAGGTGTAAGTTACTTGATAAAATACATTGTCTCCATGATGTCAATGTAGCTGCAAAGATGCCCCAACCTGTTCAAAATATTTATTTTCGTATCAAAAGGTAGGAGTGGCAAATGACTGAACATATATCCCATAGAATAAAGGAGTGTGTGCCAATAAACAACATCTTCCATTTAATCTAGAGGCAAGACACCATGTTGCCTTCACATGCTCAGATATGAAATTATTTTGAATAATTATCTAACTACATTGCTGCATGCAAATGGAAAAAAGATTAATCAGTCCAAACCTGCATGTGATCATATCTTACCTACATTGTTTTCAACTGTATAATTTAGGATCTCTGAATAGATACTAATACCAAAGTTTAATCAGAAAGAATATGGAGAAGGCATTAAATAGTAGTATTCGACAAATTAATGGAGCTAATGGTAGATACGTTCCCTGGCCCTGATAGTTTGCACCTAGGATCATAGAAGTAACTAAAGAAATAGTGGGTACATTAGTTATAATTTTCCAAAAATTACTGGATACTGGAGAAGTGCCAGAGATTTGGAAAACTGCTAATATGACATCTCATTCAACAAGGGAGGGAGGCAAAAAGCAGGAACCGTAGACTGATTAGCCAAACATCTGTTGTTGGAAAAGTATTGGATTCAATTATTAAGGAAGTAATGGCCGCACATTTGGAAAATAATAATCTAATCAAGCAGAGTCAAAATGGCTTCATGAGAGGGACCATGTGATGACTAATCTATTAGAATTTGTTTGAGGAAGTCTCAACCAGAGTCAATAGAGTGGAACTAGATATCTTATATTGGGATTTCCAGAAAGCATTCAACAATGTACCTCACAAAAGGCTAAGTTGTAAGAGCTCTTTGTGTTGGAAGCATCATATTGGCATACATAAAGAATTGGTTAATGGGCAGGAAACAGTGAGTGGGGTTTAGGGGTTCTTACTCAGGTCGGCAACCTGTAACCAGTGTGGATCCACAGGGATCAGCGCTACGACTCCAACTGTTTTCAATACATATTAATGACTTGAAGGGAGGAAGCAAATAAACTCGCCAAATTTGCAGATGCAACAAAAATAGGTGTAAATGCAAATTGCCAGAGGAATACAAACAGTGTATAGAGAAATACTGATAGATTAAGTAAGTGGGGAAAAAGTTAGCAATGGAGTCGATTATGAGAAAATTGAATTTGTTCATTTTTGAAGACAGAAGGAATGAACAGAGTTATTATTTAAAAAGGGGAAAAACTAGAGAAAGCTGCAGTGCAAAGGGTCTTGGGGGTACTCGTGCACAAAACTCAGAAAGTTAGCTCACAGGTACAGCAGGGAATCAGGAAGGCTAATGGAATTTTGGCCCTTATTTCAAGGGGTTGGAGAGTAAGAGTAGGGAAATCTGACTGCAACTGTACAAGGTGTTGATGGGACCACATCTGGACTACTGTGAGCAGTTTTGGTCCCCTTATTTAAGGAAAGATATCACTTCCTTGGAGGCGGTTCAGACAAGATTCACTAGGATGATCTGAACCCTGGAATGCCTGGGCTCTTCAGTGTGACCTATGTAGGAGATCAGAATTAGGGGAATAGATGCTTGCTTTTCTTTGAAACCCTTATACATTGACCAGATTACTTTCTAGAAATGTCCAGAAAAGACTTTAACATCAAACATTATTCCTGCTCCAGAAAAACACAAATAGATTTCACACACCTGAATTAATTCACTAGTATGGAGGGATTGTCCACTGAATAAAGGCTAAGCAGGTTGGGACTCTGCTCATTGGAGTTGAGAATATTGAGTGGTGATCAGAATGAATCATGTAGGACAGTTAAGGGGCTTGACAAGGTAATTGCTGACGGGATGTTCCCCTTCATGGGAGAATCTGGGGCCAGGGGCATAGTCTCAGAATAAAGATTTGCCAATTTAAGACTGAAATGAGGAGGAATTTCTTCTCTCAGAGGATTGTTACTCTGTGGAACTCCTTGGCACAGATAGCTGCAGAACAGAGTCCTTGTGTATGTTTAAGGCTGAGATAGGTTCTTGATCAGTCAGTTAATCAAGAGTTACAGGGAAAACACAGGAACATGGCCATAAGGACTAGCGTATCAGCCATGATCCTACTGAATAGCAGAGCAGGTTCAAGGGCCAAACAGCCTAATCCTGTTACTATTTCTCATGGTTTTATTGTTATGTGGCAGCATTACCAAGAGTATGTTTATTAAGATTACATAAAGGTAGAGTGGCCATGAGTTTTCATTCTTTTATTTTGGTCTTTGATTTGCTAACTGGCAATTTTGCTAACTGGACATCAGAGGCACTCACATTTGTAGGGAGGATCTGGGGGAGACGGATAACAGCTGAAGTCCTGGAGAAGTGGAAGTTCTGCCAATCTTGCCATTAGAACGGTCTGAACGTTTTGCTGCCTACCTTCCAATTGGCAATCCAAAAGCAGGAAGTCACATAGGAACACAAGCAAGAGGAATCCAGAGCTGGACCCCTTGGGGATGATCTTGGATAATTGGGAGGGGAGAAGAGAGCTCATGGTGGGAATCAGAGATTGGGGAAACAGTGTGGGGCAAATTGTGAATTGGAAAGATTGACAATGGTTAATGGAGTATTTTAAATTAATTAAGGAAACAGCCTGCTTCTCCATTGGGGATCTAAGGTCTCATTGACATGCACTACTTTTAAAATTTGTCTGCTTCAAAACCTCTTACATACATTATTGGGGAGTTAATGTCAAGGTGATAGAATATATAATAAAGTGTTCATGTCTCTGCCATCAATATATCTTCAACATAGAATCCATGCAGTGTGGAAGCTGGCCATTTAGCCCATCGAGTCCACACCGACTCCCCAGAGAATATCTTACCTAGACTCACACCCATCCTATTCCTGCACTTCCCATGGCTAATCCATGTAGCCTGCACATCCTTTGATACTATAAGCAATTTAGCACAGCCAATCCATCTAACCAGCACATCTTTGGACTGTGGGAGGAAATCAGAGCACCTGGGGGAAATCCATGCAGACACACGGAGAATGTGCAAGCGCCACACAGACAGTCGCCCAAGGCTGGAATCAAACCCAGGTACCTGATGCTATAAGGCAGCAGTGCTAACCACTGAGCCACTGCGCCACCCCCTGAGCCACTGTGCCACCTCTGTAACGGGCCATCAACTCTAAACCTTTTTCCCTCCCTGTTCCCTATATCCTTTTGTATCATTCCTTCTCAAATACTTAACAGTTCCCTTTTAAATCATGTTATAAACTCTGCTTCAAAGATCATTTGCAGGCAAGAGTTACCTGCTTTATTAATTTGCTACACGTAAAGCTTTCTCAAATTTCCTCCTTGTTCTCTGTTTATGATCCTGAATACATAATTCCCTTGTTTACCAACATGAGGAAACAATCTTTCATTACTCACCTTCTTAAAAATGTCCCATATTTTTGAAACCTATTTGATCTTCCTCAAACTTCTCTGCTTTGACAAAAAGTCACCAATTTCTTGGACCTTTCATTGTTGTGGTTCTGTTCGCCGAGCTGGGAATTTGTCTTGCATTATAATTACAGTACCTCTTCCAATTTATTTTGCTGTAAACTTTCCACAATGCAATTACCTCTTTCATTTGAACTAAAGTACACCATTGCGGCCAAGCCACTTTCTTGTACAGGTAACAGCAATAGTCTCATTTTTCAATGACCATTTTAAAATTAACATTTTCATGTGGAGTTTTGATTTTCTTGGGGACTTAACTTTTCTGCTTAGGAATCAATTTAATTGCATTTGAGGTGATTAGTACATGGAACTAGTTTGAATCTGTCTGTGTTGCAGAAAATATTTCAGTTGCATCGAGGGACATTCACTTTCAAAAGAATCACTGATCATGTAAATATTACTTTTTGCAGAAACTACCTCTACAGGCTAAAATTGGAGGATCTGACATTAATTCAGGTGCGTGAAATCTTTTTTTTTGCATGGGAATAGTTTTTGATGTTAAAATAACATTTTTGGCAAGTACTCTGGTCAATGTACAAGTATTTCACAGAAAAGCAGCATTTATTCCCCTGCTTCTGATCTCCAAGTAGGTTCTCACACCAGAGATGTTTCCCGTCATTGATGACAGCAAGTTTAAAGGCTTAAACAAGATTTCAAGGCATCAGTCAGTATGTTCCATCTTATTTTGGGCCTACACAAGTCACATTAAAGAGACTGGGGGCATCATTCCAGATTTTCTTTCCAGAGTCCTGATCCGAAGACCATCCTATATACCAGGTTGGCATCCTGGAAATTGCTGTGGTCAGACTATGGAGGGGATTTTCAAGAACGTGAACTCACTGGAAACCTCATCCAATTTGGGATAGCTGGTGAGCTGTGCAGCCAAGAGAGCCAATGAAAATACCCAATGCTGTTGTTGGTTGGAAAACCCATCAAGAAAGAGGCTGTTGCTAATGTAGGCGGGGGATGCTCTCTAAAGATCTCAGGAAGTTTAAAAATAAAATATTTCCACAGCTGTCAGGCAATCAGTAGGGAAGTAGGGAAGGGTTTGGAGGGATGGAAGGAGAGGTAGTTAAAGGAGGCCTCCGTGCCTCTTGCGACTGTCACTGGGAGGCTGCCTCCATCCATAGCACATTGCAGCCTTGGCGGGGCCCACATGATGCGTGCCCTCAATTGGTATTTTGGTTTATCTTAATGACTATCTGTCACTGGCAGCAAGCTGCCACTCTCACTACCATTCCAGCAAGTAATCTCACTAAAAATAGACCAGTGACAGTAATGTGCCAATAGTCTGGCTGGCACACCAGCTAGTAGTGCAAAACTCATGGCACACCCCATTCTGAACCTACTGTATTCAGAGAATGAAATTCCAACCCTAGGTGTTATTTCTTGTTTTGGTACTTTCTGAATGATTAAAATTGCATTTTGTTTTATAAAATTATTATACATTCGGTTCCTGAAGGAAGTAAATCAGGAATGTGTTGATATTGTTTCCAGTGTTTTCTTTGTTTTCATTCTGTTGATTCTTCATCGCTTGATACTTGTATTTTGACTGAAACCAGCAGTGTTGAAAGCAAAAGGTTAATAACAATTAAACCAGTTATTGGCCGTGCTGTGAAGGCAGTTATCCACCAGGTGGCAGTATTCTTTTCCACATTCATTTCTTCTATGTAGATCTATAAGAAGGTAAATTGAAATCAAAAAATAATCACTACACACAAGTTATTATTTTTCAACAATTCTTATATATATCAATTGTTTTATCAGTATGAGGATATTTAAAAACTGAAGAAAAATAAATAACTTCCAATTCTTCTAACTACAGAACTAGAATGATAAAAATATTGAAAGTACTTTGTAAGATTAGTGAGCATAGGCCAAAGGTTAAATCTGATTTTATCCTTGTCTGCTTGACTGAATACCACTATGTATATATATTCATTGAAGGAACAGCAGAATTATATATTGCTATTTCCTAATGATTAAAGGAAGCAAGAAATTTAAATTACCATAAAGGATTCTGTTTGCTAGAGTTTGTGCTTTCATAGACCTGCCTGTTGTGTTTGTGTTTGTTCACACAAAGCTGCATTTGTCATGTTGCAGTAGTTTATTGCAGTAATTTATTCAGAGGTAATGTGCTGTAACTTGCATGCAAGTTTGTTTACTTTCAGTCACCCTTATAACTATGGATATCTTAAAAGCCAGTCCTAAACTGATTTAGGATCAGGAAAATGAAAATTGGTAATTCTGAGAAATTCACTTGCTCCCGAAAGGGAAATGAGCATTTCTGTTTACCCTCTGTATCTCAGTCACAGTATTCCAGGGTCTGATGCAGATCTGTGAACGAATCTGGAGTCTGAATTTGTTGCTCCATGCATTCCCTGAAGGTCGAGGGAAGATTGGTTTTACATCTACCTCTGTAGCTCATATTAATATTTACAGATAAATCGTTCTTGGTACAATGTGGAATTTAAATTTGCTTTGGGTTCATCTCAATACAGAAACAGAAAACGTCATGTGATCCATTCAATCATTTGGCCTGTGCTAAAGTTAAATGAAAACATATTGTACTTTTAAAAAAAAATTGCAAATGCTGGAACTTTTGAAATGAAAATAGAAAATGCTGTAAACGCTCAGCAAAGTGAGCAGCATCTTTGTTGAGAGAAATTGATTTTACTTTTCATGTAAATTACTTTGTAAGAGGATAAGAAATGCAAGTGATGTAATAGGTTTTAAGCAAATAAAATGGAGAGGATTGGAAGAATTCTAAATATTGAGTCCTGATGAAAGGTTCTGACCTGAACAGTTAACTCCCCTTCTCCTCTGATGCTGCTCGGCCTGCTGTGCTTTGTCCAGCTCCACTCTCTACCCACTCTGACTCTCCAGCATCTGCAGTTCTCACTAACTCCTACATATTCTTGTCTATTATAAGCCTCAAGTGGTCACTTTGCAATGAACTACTTAGCAATCTCTTATTATTGCTGATGAATTATTGTGTGAAGCTATTAAATCCAAATGCTTATTTGCCTTCCCATTTCTGAGTCCCTGTCAATGTCCTGATCACAAAATATATGCTTTTGCTGATCCCCTTAGATTTAGATTTAGATTTAAATTCTTTTGTCATGTGTATTTTACAGTAAAAATGTAATAAAATACAGTGAAAAGTCTTCATTTGTTGCCACAAACGGCACCATTTTGAATAGTTTAAGAATAAGGAGAAAAAGAAAGATATAGCTTGAAGTATCTTTGAAGAGTACATTAGAATATTTGAAAATGTCTTTAAGCATTCCTCCAAGTTATACTTTATTCAGTATATACATTCCAGATGGGTTAGCGTGGAAAACTTAGATTCATTCAAGGTATGAATAAATGTGAGAATATGAATGTCTTATCTCGTCTTCATTTGCCTTGTGTGATCTTGTGATATAAAATAGTAGCAACTTATATTAATAAAGAGCCTTTAACGTAACAAATCATTTCAAGGTAGTTTGTTATAAAATATGACCCAATTACAGAAGGAGAGGCCAGATGACTAACTACTTGGTTACGTTTTAAGGATTGTTCTAAAGGGGGAAAGTGGGAGAGATGTAGGGACGGAATTTCAGAGCTTGAATGAAGGTAACTGAAATGGCAATTACCAGTGATGGAGTGGTTAAAATCGGGGATGCTAAAAAGGCTAGAGTTAAATTAATATAATTCCTGAGGGTTGTGGGGCTGGAAGACAGCACAGAAATAGAGAGGGAGAAGGCTATGGAAGGATTTGAAACATATATGCACATTTTAACATGAAGACACTGCTTGATCAGTGGACAACTGTGGGCCAGCAAGCACAGGAATCATAGAAGAATAGGACTTGGTGTGATGTAAGTCATGAGCAGTCTGTACATCCCTCCCTATCTCTATTCCCTCTCCAGCTTGTACACTCCTCCATATTTCTGTAACTTCCTTCAGCCCCTCCAGCCCTCTCTCTCGACATGCGTAGGGCACATACTAAGCTTGTGCATACATAGAAGTTTGGATGTTTTCAAATTAATGAAGGATAGAATGTGGGAGAGCAGCCAGGAGTGTGTTGGAATAGTAATGTCCAGGAATGAATGAGAGTTTCAGTAGCTGACAGGTTGGGCTTTGTTACAGAGGTGGAAATAGGAGGGCTGAGTTAACCATGAACATATGGTCAGAACTCACCTCAAATCAAATATGACTTCAGCCTCTGACTGTTGCCAAAGAGAATGGAATTGCTAGGAATGGAGTTGGTGGCTAGGGAACAAAGTTTAAGATGGAATCAAAACAATGGCTTCTATCTTCATGATATTGAATTGGAAGAAGAATTTGCTCATGCAGTACTGGATCTTGGATAAAGCTGTCTGGAAACATAACAACAGTCGAGGAATTCAGTGAGATGGTGGTGTGGCAGTGCAGGTATAATTAGTGTACACGCGAAAATTATGCTGTGCTTTTGAATAATGCTGCCAAGAGGAAACATGTAGATCAGAATTAGAATGGAACCAAAGATAGATACTTGGAGCACATCAGAGGTAATGCTGTGGAAGCAAGAAGAGAAGCTATTGCGAACGATTCACTGGTTATGATTTGATCAATAAGATTTGACAAAACAAAATTCATTGCTGAAGATCATAAAACTGAATTCGAGAAAACACTACTGAAACATGGAAGAGTTGATAAGTGGATAAGGCATCAAGGACAGATAATTGTATCCAATGATACTAAAATAGTGTGAGTGGAAATTGCAATGGCACTGACATTAATTTTTCAGTTTCCTTTAGACTCAGGGCTGATGCCAGAGCATTGGGGAATGACAAATGTTACACTTTTGTTCAAAGAAACATGCCAGGATAACAACTACAGATGAGTTGTGATAACCTCAATGGTTAGGAAACTTCTGGAAAACAACAATTCAGGATAACCTATCTTTTCCTCACGTAATTAGTTTAATTTTTAAAAAGCCAGCATTGATTTGTTGAGGGCAAATAATCTTTAATTAGCTTGCATTAACCGTGAAGGTAATGCTGTTGTGGTGTACATGGACTCCCAGGGGACATTTGATATAATGCACTACAACAGATTTGAGAGCAAAGCTAGAGCTTATGGAATTAAAAAGCACAGTAGCAACATGGATATGACATTGACCAAGTGACAGGAAAGAGGAAAGTGAGGACTGCAGATACTGGAGATCAGAGTTTAAGAGCATGGTGCTGGAAAAGCACAGCTGGTCAGGCAACATCCGAGGAGCAGGAGAATTGACGTTTTAGGCATAAGTCATTCTTGCTTGAAATGCCAACTCTCCTGCTCCTCGGACGCTGCCTGACCGGCTGTGCTTTTTCAGCAACACACTCTTTGAAAAGTGACAGGAAACAAAGGATTGCTGTGAACAGTTCTCTTTCAGCATGGAGAAAGGTTTATGGTGGAGTGTCACTGGAATTGGTATTAAAACATTTGCTGTTCCTGATATACATTCTGACTGACAATAAGGCACCGCCTTTGAATTTGTGGCTGGCATGAAACATTGTGAACCATGAGGAGGACAGAGTAGAGCTTCTAAAAGACATACTGTATATAGTTTGGTGAAATGGCCATTTAAATAGCAGATAAAATTTAATGCCGAGAAGCGTGAAGTGATTAATTTTGGTTGAAGAGTACAATTGGACCTGGAGAAAATATGGGATACAATTCTAAAGTCTGTGTAGGAGCAGAAGGCCTGCTCATTGAAGGTGGGAGGATGAGTTCTGAGAGTGATTAATAAAGAGTATGCATCCTGGGCTTTATCATTAGGGGGGGATGGAGTACAAAAGTGTAAAATAAGCTGCTTCACACTTAAGTGGAAAATTGAGTCCAGATCTGGACGTCACACTGTCAGAACATGAAAACATTCAAGATTGTGCAGAAAAGATTCACAAGAATTTTCTAGGGGCCTGAGGAGCTTCAATTATGTCGATATATTGGAGAAGTTGGGCCTGTTCTCCTTGGAGAAGAAAAATATTGAGAGAAAATTTGAGAGAAGTTTTCAGAACCTATAGAACCAGTGTGGTTGGAGATTGCTTTCCATCATGAAGGTTTAGTTAAGAAGATTAAGTATTAATTGTACAAAAAGATATTGGTTTTGTATCTAATGTGGCATTTTTCTCTTCCTGTCTATGCCTTGTTCACCAGTTTTAAAATTACCTTACTTATTCGTTCTCCTACATCAATCCTTTAACTTTGGTTTTTGATACCTCATGATTACTTGGTGATTACTCTTGGCTTGTGGCTATCTACAGTCCTGATAGTGCCCTGACCTGTGACCTAAGGCTCTTCATTCTTAATCTGAAAGTAACTGGAAGAATTGCACAAACAATTATGGTCAACATAAGATAGGGATGAAACAGTGGCTCAAGTGAAAGAGAAAATAAATCAGTGAATAAAATTCAACTTGATATTTGATATTATAAAAAAAATTTGATAATAGATTAATATTGCTGTTTAATGTCATTCCAACAACCTTATTTTCTTAAATAAATCTGCCAAGCTGTTTGATGATTGTATAACTTTATGGACTGAATCTCTTCAGCCCTGAATGATGGCAAAACCAGAAAGATGGAATTCTCAATATCAAGTAAAAGAGTTTGATTTTCCACCAAAGATGGTAACAGTGAAATGAACATTTCGCTAATGAGCATTTGGGGGCCTACTTGCATGCATTTACACCTAATTATTATCTATTAGCTGACTAGTGAGAAGGATGGTACGGGGATAGAAATCAGGGAGAAGGACTGTGGCATAATTGAAGAAACCCAGCATAGTCAGAGAGAAGGTTCTGAGTGGTCTGGCAAGCTTAAAAGTTGATAAATTACCAGGGCCAAATGAAATGCAACCCAGACTGTTGAGTGGGACAAGAGAGGAAATAGCAGGGGAGCTGCCAATAATTTTCAATTCTTCTCTGGGTACAGAAGAGGTGCCAGAGGATTGGCAGACAGCCAATGTGGTATTGCTATTCAGGAAGGTAGGAAAAGAAAAATCAGGAAACTACAGACCAGTCAGTCTGACCTCAGCGGTGGAGATACATGGAAGCAATTCTGAGGAACAGAATTAATCTACACTTGGAGAGGCAGGGATTAGCATGAACAGTTAGTGTGGCTTTGTTAAGGTAAGCCATGTCTGACCAATTTGTTTGAATTTTTTGAAGAGGTGACCAGGTGTGTAGATGAGCCACAAGCATAGTATCACACACACACACACAACTGATGCATGGAGTTCAGGGCTTACTCAACGCAGTTAGTGGGGGACAAATTTATGTGATACTTAAATCAACCTTGGTGAGAATATTGCATTCTGATATGGATGAGGCCTGTGATGCATTAAGTGCTGCAAGTGATGATAATCGTGCATACAAGTGTTTATTGATAGGATGGGGCTATAATATGTTCCTAGTTAACTGGAAATTGAAATAAGTTATCACCAATGTGTTGTGGTTAAATATGCTGTATTGAAGATGTTATATTCAAGCCTCCTGTAGTATGGTGGACGATAGACAACTAACTTCATGAATAAAATATATGTGCTGTGCATTTTACCCACTCATCGATACAATTTCTTCCAAAGCAACTTGTATATTGAGTATAGACTAGCTGGTGAGAACCATTGTAGTCCTAATGATTGTGAAAATTAATTATGAAGGGGTAGGGATAGAGATGTAAGTTTAAAATGTGGATTACATAGATGTACTGATCTTCTGAAAAGATGCTGTTGAATAAGTTGATATGGAAGTAAGGAAACAGAGCTTCAAAGAATTGGGTATCTTCAGAATGAAAGTTTGGCTGTATACCAAAATAACATTATAGGTGTAGAGAATACAACATAGTAGCAATTAAGGGGCAGTTACTGACATCTGCAACTGGTAGTATCTCTTATAATGACAACTATTAAGTGATATAAACATTGATTTGAAGTGTGCAGATTTTACACATTTTTAACTATAGCCTGATAAATAATTTGGTCTGTGTCATGATCGTAATCCTATATAGTGTTGAGCTGAAATGGAAACCACATACGCTTCATTGAGGGCAGTAGGATAGTCGAGATGAATAGTGAAATACAGGTGTCACCCCCGTATCCACAGGTGATACATTTCATGACCGAAACTGCGAATAGTAGTGAACTCTATCATATATGGGAAACTTACCTCCCCAGCAGTCCCCTGGAATTATTTCTGGAATGTTCCATGTAATATTTTCGGGCCGCGATAAATCACGGATAACTGAAACTGTGGAAAGCGAATCCGTGGAAATAGGCCTTCTACTGTATATGCTAAGTGTCGCGGAGCAAGCAGGTAGTATATTAATTTGTTTCTATTATGTTAATTTTGACCTGTTGGTAACTTTTAACATTGACAAGGCATTAAAATACATAAAGCTACGTACACCCAATGACCAGGGAGTTCAGAACAAGGGGTTTCAGTCTGAGGATAGTTAACCGGCCATTTAAGAGTGAGATGAGGAAAGGGTGATGAACCTGTGGACGTCTCTGCTCCAGAAAGCAGCTAAGCCTAAAGATTGAATTAGATATACAGGTTGTTCTCTGATAGTGCGGTAGTGGCATTCCTGTGCCACGTTGTGTTATAGAAAATTGTGCAATAGAAAATACAGGGTTAGGGACACCAGTTTAGTGAATCTGTCCATTTTTGGTTAGTTACAAGTGAAATTTCCCAATGTATTGTTGTATTCTGTCTCCTGGTGGAGTGGAGTTTATCCCAAACCCAGCTCTCTGCCATTAAACTTTGTGTAACTTCCAGAAGTAATTTTTTTGGTGCAAGTAAAATATCCTTTTTTTTGAGGGGGTCGCTGAAGGGTTGAGAGGTTTTGATGGGACTCGGGTTTCAGAGAATGAAGGGCTGAGACACTCAGATCCTTCCCCACTCCCTACTCAAACAGAGACTTGGATCAGCCATAACTTGGGAATGGATGGGGTGGGGAGAGATGAAGGTCACCAGTGGTCCATCCTTAGTTTCATACCTCATCCCTTCCACACACATGGGCTCCCTTTCCTTTGTAAAGTTGCTATGTGTTGAAGCTCCCGCAACTGAGCCTCTGCTTAACAAAAGGTCCTGCTTAATCTCCAACAGTCGCTGGACATCTCTGTATTTGCACCTTCTTTTGCCCCCTAACACTCTCTCTCTCTCTCTCTCTCTCTCTCTCTCTGTGTTTCTGCTCCTCAGCCCCACCACACCAACTCCATGCATGGTCTCAGTAAGCGTTCCAACAAAATATTCCAATGTTCACTTCCCTTACCTTAGTTGCAGATAGAAGCAAGAAAATACACACATGCAGCCAACAATCAACATGCAATAGATGTGCTGGCAGAGTAAATCACAACCAGCTGGTAATACAGGGAACAGAATCACATAACAGCAAACGAGTTCACTTTATAAAAAAAAGTCCGCAATTCACAAATCGCATTGCAGCCAAATCCCGTTTGCGAAATGCGTGTTATAGGAGAACTACCTTTAGCATGTAAGTTAGCTCGCTGAGCTTGAAGGTTTGTTTTCAGATGTTTCGTCACCATACTAGGTAACATAGAACATAAAACATAGAAACATAGAAAAATACAGCGCAGTACAGGCCCTTTGGCCCTCGATGTTGCGCCGATCCAAGCCCACCTAACCTACACTAGCCCACTATCCTCCATATGCCTATCCAATGCCCGTTTAAATGCCCATAAAGAGGGAGAGTCCACCACTGCTACTGGCAGGGCATTCCATGAACTCATGACTCGCTGAGAGTCTCAGTGAGAGTCTCTGGTAAAGCGCTGGTGATATGTCCCTCCTCTCTATTTACAGGTCTTGGTTTCTTAAAGTGGGTGATGTTATTTCTAGTTCTTTATTTCAAGGGGAGGTAGACAGGATCTAAGTCGATGTGTTTATTGATGGAGTTCTGGTTAGAATGTCATGCCTCTAAGAATTCTCATGTGTGTCTTTGTTTTGCCTGTCCTAGGATGTGTGTGTTGTCCCAGTCAAAATGGTGTCCCTCTTTGTATGTGTTGAAACTAGTAATAGTGGGTCATGTCTTTTGGTGGCTAGTTGGTGTTCATGTATCCTGGTGGCAAGTTTCCTGCTAGCTTGTCCAGTGTAGTGTTTGTTATAGTTCTTGCATGGTATCTTGTAAGTGACATTAGTTTTGTTGATGGTATCTAATGGATCCTTTAGGTTCGTTAGTCGTTGTTTAAGTGTGTTGGTAATTACACCCACAAACGGAACTGCATCAAGACATTATTTCAATGCGCTACATAACACTGCAGCACCCAAGAACTACAAAAAGCAGAACAAAAAATATATACAATGCTTTCAAGAAAAATGGGTACCCAATAAACACAATCCTCTGGTTCCTCAGAAACAAAGCCAAACAAGCAGACACAACGCAACCAAAAACTATAGCCACATTACCTTACATCAAAGACATATCAGAAGTGACTTCCAGACTACTCAGACCCCTTGGCATCATAGTAGCCCACAAACCTACCCACACACTTAAACAGCGGCAATTGAACCTAAAGGACCCATTAGATACTATCAACAAAACTCATGTCATTTACAAGATACCATGCAAGAACTGTAAAAAAACCACAAGATCGGACAAGCTAGCAGGAAACTTGCCACCAGGATACATGAACGCCAACTGGTCACTAAGAGACACGACCCACTATAACTAGTTTCTATACATACAGACAAAGAAAGACACCACTTTGACTGGGACAACACACACATCCTAGGACAGATGAAGCAAAGACATGCATGACTATTCTTGGAGGCATAGCATTCTAACCAGCACTCCATCAATAAACACATCGATTTAGATCCTGTCCACCTTTCCTTGAAAAAAAGAACTGGAAATGACATTGCCCACCTTAAGAAACCAAGAACTGTAAATAGAGAGGAGGGACATACCACTAGCGTTTCACCAGAGATTCTCAGTGATGATGTTACCTAGTATGGTGATGAAACGTCTGAAAGCAAACCTTCCAGCTCAGCGAGCTAACTTCCATACTTATCATCAACCTGAGCTACAAATCTTCTCAAAAATCACTAGCTCTAGTTCTCGGGCTTTGATGATTTAGAATGGTGGGGCAGGCTCAAAGGGCCACCTAGCTACTCTTGCTTCTTTTTTCTATGCTTCTGTAAAAAAGAAAGTCTTACAGCTGACACACTGTTAATCAGTTCAGTAAATGTATTCATGAAGTGTTCTAGTGGCCAGGATTTTGTTTGTTTTAGGGATCTCATGGTATCATTTCAAACAGCTGATGTCTATGTATTTTGATAGTTTTGCAATGTTTGAGAAGTGTAATGTGCTTTTGGTACAATTACTGTTTTACCTAAATTTGCTGTTAACCTATGGATCATTGCTGAATCGACTTGCAACAAACACCTTCCTTAGTCCTACCAAAGCCTGTAATGGTAAAGGTGAAATATCAAAAATACAAATATCCATCTTTGAACTTCTTCAAATTGTGTTTGCCCCTCCTTTCCTGAAGGGTACTGAGTTGGAGTTCTGCGGGGCAGCTGAAGGCAGCTACTGATTCACGTGTACTCCTAGAAAGTGACCAGTTTGCTCATTCCTATCAGAGGAGGATTCCTTCAATGTAGCTCCAACTAAACTTTCCAGTGACAAATCTAAGTCATGGTGAGGGTCGGGAGGACTGGCTGATTTCTTTCACTCCCTTGATTAAGCATGCTGAGTAAAACGTACATTGCTTTCTTTATTTTAAATATCAAATATATGAGCAAGTATTTTAGAGATTGAAACAGAAAATGCTGGAGAAACTCTGCAGGTTTGGCAGCATCTGTGGAGAGAGAAACAGGGTTAGTATTTCGTGTCCTTCTTCAGATGTGTTTCAGAGGCTTCAATCAAACAGTTTCAGTGTTTGAAGTGCTATTTGTCTCCCGAGCACCAGTAGTTATGCTGCTAGGGAAGGTGGTTTAGATGAAAATAATGTCTGTGATACCATTTGTGTGCTTACCTCTAGTCATGTTGTTGATGGTTTCAGTCTGAGTGTTTTTAATTAAACTGTTCTGATATGATATGACATACTTCTGGAGCAGGTGGGACTTGAACCCGGGTCCCCTGGCCCAGAGGTAGAAACACTGTCACAGCACCACAAAAGGCCCTTTTGTGTGAGTGTCAGAGGTATGGGAGTAAGCAAAATATGATGCCAGTCAGCATTCAAAAATAATAGGGGGTCTGACCTGTCATTCATGATAAAATCTCTAAAGTGAATGCCTTCGCTTGAACACAGCTCGACAATACAGGAGACCTCCTGCCCACCTCAGAGATATGGAGCAGAGAGAACCAAGAAGATAGTCTCTCCACAGAGGAGGAGGGGAGAACTTTCAGCAGGAGGCTTTACCTATTGAGGGTCTTTAGAGAGTGTTTCTCCTCCCTGCATCTCGGCCAATGGCATTGGGTTCAGTGCCTGTGCTTCGCTCCTTGGAACCTGCACTCTCAGAGCAGCACATTGACCACGGCTCAGACTGTTTTCACCAGTGGATCCTGCCAGATTGGAGCAGGTGACTCAACAAATGTCTCCAGATCTCCAGCCATTTCTGAATGCAAAAGATCGTCAAAGCTTTGTGTGCAGAAGCAGGCAAAGCACACCCGTGATGTCTTCAGGAGAACAGACTTCCCCATAAAGCGAGGAGTCGTGACCTGCACCCACTTGACTTTATGGCAGCTGCATCTCAATAGGAAATGTACTGAAACCACAAAGTGTACCACTCACTTGTAGTTGTTCTACGACCACATCCAGCATATCATGCTAGAGAATGCACCTCATCCTGGAAACAGTCATGATACATTCATTCTGTGCCAGTCCACTGATCCAGTAATCCTTCCAGCAGAATGCTGAACTGGAAGGTAGCTGAATGGGTAAGGACTATTCACTGTCCAGCCGGTTGATGAATCAGCTCTACAATTTCTCCATATATGGCCAGCAACAAGGCGCACCTTTGAGCAGGTCATCAGAGGCAGGAAGCAACAACTTTGCTGTCATCACTGCTCAGGAGATTGCAGTCCAGGACTCTCTGGACCATGTGGCCTGATTCCTGGTGGTGTGTTGTATTCTATAGCACCTGGTTACCATGAGGGCTTGTCACTAGCATCTTGCACATAGGGAGGAGGAGGAGGCAGCTGATGTATCCACTTTTCAGATGGGCATTCCACAAGAACACCATTAAACTGCAGTTCTCCCTCATGAAAACCCAGAACACCATTGTTCACTATTTCTCCACTCAACCATCTTCCTGTGATGGACCATTGCTCTATTCCCCACAGTGACAATGTTGACATAAAAGCTGTGACTAAACAAACTTTCCACAACAACATCTAATGTTCCAAGTAGTGCCCAACTAATTGCCCTTGTACCTTCCGTTTGTGACTGTATTTTAGGTGTCTTTATCTGCCCTAGTGTTCCTGTGGTGTGTTAATTCAGTGCCTACAGTGTGGGTCCTGGAAGGTGCTGACCTTTACAGGTGGAGACAGCAAGTGGTTTTGCAGGATACTTGCAAGTTGACCTTGAGTGTCTAATTTTAGATTGCACTGCCTTGACACATCCGAGGAGCTGCCTGACTTGCTGTGCTTTTCCAGCACCACTCTACTCTTGACTCTAATTTCCAGCATCTGCAGTATCCACTTCGGCCACAAGCGTGAAGAGTAGCAAGTGCTGGGAACACAAATCCTGGCCTTTTTCACAGAAGCAGTGTCAACCCCTCTGTGTGAGCGGAGATCCCAGTAATCCCAGTAAGTTATTGTAGGACAGGTTTCTGCACAGCTGTGACACAATGAAAGCTCATTGGCGCTGGTATTGGCAGCCATGATGGCAGTGGTCTGACTCCTCATGGCAGCTAGTAGATATTTCATGGCTTGTGTCTGAGTTCCCATTACAAAATTCCAATATTTTTCGGTGTTTGCAATGGAAGCTGAAGCATCAACCACCAGGATGTTCTCCTGGCATTCTCCATTACTGGGAGGATGGACCTCATGCCCTGAACAAAGCCATGTGCTAAACTTACATTGGATTCCTACATTTGCACTTGCATTTGCAATATATTGCAAAACTTGTGTTTGACTTCCCTTGCAATATTCAGCTATGCCATTTGTGTAGGAATTAAAGGACATCTATTTGCAGTCCTTGTTGATGTCAATAAATGAAGTCTTCTCACCACACCATTGCATCAATTAATTTGAAGTGTTTTCAATGTGTGTATGTGGCTACCTTAAATTTGTGGCATTACTTTTCACAAAGTCAATGAGATATTTCACAATTACAGCAATCATTGGTCAGGATACAGTCAGTGGAGTCTCTGAGAAATGTGTTACTGAGCCGGATGTTGCCTTAATTATAACCTTGTGGTATTTTTCCTCTTCTCTTCAGAGAGTGGAATGGCTTCCAGATGAAACATCAAAAAAGAGTTGTTTCAATAAAGGAAAAATGGAGGTAGGTGGTGATTATGCTGGAGAGAATAAGGCAATGTTTTGTACTGTGAGGTGAGTGGGAGCTCAGGCAGCTCCTTCACAGTTTGGTGTCTTGCCAGCAGCCGTGTAAGAATTTCTAGCCAGAACCAGGGGCACATTTAGAAAGGCCCCACACTGCATTTTAATACCATGCATACCAACCATTTATGATTGTAACATTTCTGAAATTTTAAAATTTAGAAGAAATATATCAGCACCTGTTATGGGGTACCCATGCTGCATCGCTTCTTAATATGTTAATGTCAGAGCTAGTTTCCAATCTGGGTACAGTGGTTTCAGGTCGGTATTGAAATAAATGTCATTGGCATTCAACAATTGTCTAAATATCTCAGCCTTTGTAATTAGCTATATATAGAAAGTAATATTTGATATTCTTCTTGATTTTCCCTCAAACTGAGATTTAATTTCTTCATCATTTGGATAACAATACTTCACTCCTTTAAAAGAAACTAAGTTTGTGATTGCACACTGGGTGAAGCTATTTTAGATACAGCAAAGGAAGAACGGGAGGGCCATGACAGTTTCAAAACCAAAGTTTATAATTTTACACAGTGAGCTGTATTTTTAAATGCCACTGCGTAAATTCAAATTCTTTTGACTGAAAGGCTTTAGCCCTAACATAGGTGAAGATAAACCGTTGCCAACTGACTGGGGTGTAAAGGTTGCCCTTATTCCAAGTAAAGCATAAAAATGATGGAACTCCTGAGGTGGAATATTATTGTATGAGTAAAGTTTGGGCCGATTAGGCCCATATTCACAACGGTGTAGTAGCATGTTAAGGATTTGCGTTGAACCATATAATTTTCTGACTGAGTTGGACAGACTGGATTCAGGATATTTTCCTCATCTTGGGGGACCACAATAAGTCATCGTGGTCTCAGGATATGGAGTAGGCATTTGGGACTGAGATGAGGAGAATATGCTTCACTCAGGGTGGTGAGCCTGTGGAATTCTCAACCACCCAAGACTGTGGAGGTCAAGTCACTGAGT
The DNA here is from genome assembly GCF_047496795.1 of Chiloscyllium punctatum. Taxonomy (NCBI): domain Eukaryota; kingdom Metazoa; phylum Chordata; class Chondrichthyes; order Orectolobiformes; family Hemiscylliidae; genus Chiloscyllium; species Chiloscyllium punctatum. The sequence goes on along the minus strand of NC_092746.1, from coordinate 51,227,534 downwards.
ATATTTAAGAAAAAAATTGATCAATTCCTAGATGCTAATGGAATGGGTCTGGGGAGAGGGCCGAATTATGGTGTTGAGATCAAGGATCAGTCATGACCATCCTGAATGCTGGAGCAGATTTGATGGACTGAATAACCACTCCTGATCCCATTTCCTTTATTTCTTTGAACTAAGGATCTCTTGCATCCTTGATCTGCTTTGAGTCAGCTTTATTATAGCATCAAATTAGCATTGGGGTATCAGGAATATATGTTGATTACTGTCAATCCATCTCACTTACATAAAACACCCACATAACCTTCTATACAACCTGATATGTTCACTGAATGATACCAAAATTGCTGTGAATGTACCGTCTTTACAAATAAAGAAAGAAATCTTAAAGATTCAGTCAGTGCCAATAACTGAGATGTGATTTTTTCAATTCATTAAATCGCATAATAATAATTTTCATTGTGGTCTGCCATTATATGACAGTTGAAAGAATGCAATGCAAGCTAAAACTTTCATATTCTAGTGATTTCATTTGTATTAAAACTTCATTTCAGGAGGAATGTCAGAACTATATCCGGGTCCTCCTCATAAACAGCACCAAGATCTTCACTTGTGGAATGAATGCGTTTAATCCAATATGTACCTCTCCGCCGGTAATTTGTTCTTTGCATTTTAAATTACGTGTTTATAATGAAGTGAGATTGTGATTGATTACATTCAAATAAACATCATTTAAATTTACATTTATGATATATCACAAAACTATACCTGATGTGATTTGTTTTCAATCTTCATGTCATTTCTTTGAAATTTAGTTCAAAACAGTATAACTTTATTTTAATTGTGTATCCATTTTGAACAGGCTAAAAAGGTGTACAAATATAAACATATGACTGTAATTTTGTCAATGGCATCTGGCAATGTTTTGATCCATGACAGAGCAGTTGAAGTGATTTATGGGGTGATACCAACATGAGTGATTTAATTATTAGGAGAATTACATGTATTCATAAAAATTATGATGTTAAAACAATGGAAACAGAATAATCTCAAAATGCTTCGGGTGGATTGCATTTTCTGTTGGGTAAGGCTCAGAATGTGAAGCAGAATCTGGTCATTTATACCATTCAGGTTGTTCCTTACAGTTCTACAGGCATTGGCATCCATAGATGAATCCTCTTTAATTGCTTCTTTGCCAAGAAAGTGTGTCATAGGGAGTTCCAGCTTCTCCAGCTGGTTGTATCCAGGTTATGTGATCTCATTGCTTGTTAGTACAGAATTTAAAGCTTACTAAAAAGAAACACAAAATCAAAGCCTTTCATCTTGCATTCATCAGGAGTGGGACACAAGAACCTAATCTTTGACAGAGGACACCAATTTATATTGTATAGGAAAAAAAGTGCTGATTATTTGGACAATGGTTGGCATGGATCAGGATCTATTAACTGTTGGTCTTATCTGTTGATTAACCTCAGATCAGGCAGATAGCCTCTGATTATTCAGGTTTTTAGCACAGGGAACACAGAAGTCTCAAAAATCCTTTCTCTATAAAAAAGAGTCTCTGGGTCAGATATGTAGATGATACCTTTGTAATCATTAAAAACACAGAAATAGAGAACACACACCGGATCATCAATGCCACGCTCACAGGAATCCAATTCACTAGAGAGGAAGAAAAGGACAACCAACTCCCATTCCTAGACGTGATGGTACAGAGAACACCGAACGGAGAATTCACCACAAAGGTATACAGGAAAACCACACACACAGACCAAGTCCTAAACTACGAAAGCAACCACCCCAACACACACAAAAGAAGTTGCATCAAGACACTGTTCAAAAGGGCCACAACACACTGCAGTATACCAGAACTGCAAAAAGAGGAAGAAGAACACCTCTACAATGTATTCGCCAAAAACGGATACCCCCACAATTTCATCAACAGATGCCTAAGGGAAAGACAACGGAATGAGGACATGCCACAATCCAAAGGACTAGCCACACTACCATACATCAAAAACATTTCTGAACTAACAGCCAGACTACTGCGACCACTAGGACTCATAACAACACAGAAACCAACAGCCACTCTCAGACAACAACTCACCAGGACGAAGGACCCAATACCCAGAACATGAGCAAAACCAATGTAGTGTACAAAATCCCATGCAAGGACTGAACAAAACACTACATAGGACAAACAGGAAGACAGCTAACGATCCGCATCCATGAACACAAACTAGCCACGAAACGAATGACACACACTCAGATAACAAGCAACATGAGTTCGACTGGGACAACACTACTATTATAGGACAAGCCAAACAGAGAACAGCCACAGAATTCCTAGAGGCATGGCACTCATCCACAGATTCAATCAATAAGCACATCGACCTGGACCCAATATACCGACCACTGCAACGGACAGCTGGAACTGACAACCGAAAGCGGCAGAGACAGGCCACTATAAATGCCGGAGGAAACATCACAGAAGCGCTTCACAGGAGGCTCCCAAGCACTGAGGATGTCACCTAGACAGGGGACGATACGTCTGCAACACCAAATTCCCAGCTTGGCGAACAGAACCACAACCTTTCTGTGTATGCTAAAGAAGCTTGCATATACCTTACACCTATTGCATTGAGAAAGGATTATGCAGACTACAAATCCTACTGCATTCCCCATGGCAACATCTTGACCAATCAGAGGGTACTTGCTTGGTTTGAGGTAATCAGCTGGCTAAGATTGTCATTTAACAGATTCAGCATCATCTCAATGACAACATCACCATCTCCTATATAAATTGGTGTCCCAATGACTGTTTGTCTTTTTAACAATGTTATACAAAATAATATGGCTATTGTCTATAAATCTAGAAGGGTTAGCAATGGATTTGTTGTAAAAAGCTAGATAATATAATCCAGTATACCATGAGGAAATTGATGTGGTCCAGGGATTGTGTTTGCTTTAACTAGAAAATAATAGGCACTGCCTTTTCTTGACATTAGGGTAGTTTTTCAAAGAGGTTACCACTAAAAATGGTTAGGAATAAGAATTTATTTCCTTCAAGTTAATAGTAATTAGCCCAATGTGCATTTTTAAAGAGTTTGTTATTTGAAGGCAGTTATTTAATACTTGGCAAATAGTTTTGCCATCTTTTATCCCAACTTTCTCTGTGTTGAAAGTCAAATTGTGATTGACAGATTAGGTAGCATATTTTTCTGTTTTTGAACCACTTATGAAACAAAAAAACTCTGGTCTCTGTGTCAACCATGAAGAGCAACATGACATTTGTTTTAGAAGTTTCCATGGCTCAAGATTGTCTTGAATTATCAGACAGATTTTTATTAGTGTGGTTGGCTTGGAAATTCAAGTTTCAGCACTGGTTAATTGTGTATTTTTCTGAATTTAGATCTGAATTGGAGGTGGCCATGACTGCTATCTGCAATTGGAAAAATGTGAGCAAGTGTTCTTCCCTTTGGTATCCTTTAGCATTATTAGCTCCATCCCTAACAAGAGGATGTAGATATATAACAGAAATGATTATTTTAGATTTAATTGATCAAATGCTCTTTTAAACATGAGGACCATATTGTAACTGAAGATTGCAATGCAATACAAATGTTATATTGAACTATACATACAAGTTGTCTCTGCAGTCCTGCTGAAAAGCAGTGAATGAAGGGAAATTTGAATGATGGGACTTATCCTTGTCTTATTACTCTGACCAGCTAATGCATTGCACAGCTACTGCTGATCAATTCTTCCTTACAGGGACAGAGCCCAGATTCCCATTAAATTCACTTCTTTTCCATCCTCATTCTGCTGCTTCCTGGGGCTGCCACCAGTGGTCAGAGACTTTTGAAGAGCTGCTATTCTTTTAAAGTGTATTTTCATGTACTTCAATAGAATCCCTACTATAACATCTACTTTGTACACAAGCAACAATATGAAGCCTAGAGTTTAATTACACAGGTAACTACTGTCTGAAATGGTATAAAGGAGTGCCCATTGATGCTTTGGAACATGTTTATTGCAGAGTGGAACTGCTATGATCAAAAATGTTAAAATGTTACCATTGTGTTGAAAGTGGTCAATTCTTATATTTTTATTGAAATGCTTACTTTTTGCAGCTAACTGACTTGACAGCAATCCATGATCGCATCAGTGGCATGGCTCGCTGTCCATACAATCCTCAACACAATTCCACTGCTCTAATTACATCCACTGGAGAACTGTATGCTGCCACAGCTATGGATTTCCTAGCGAGAGATGTTGGCATCTATCGAAGCCTGGGCCAGCTTCCTCCTCTGCGCACGGCTCAATACAACTCAAAATGGCTGAATGGTAAGCTGTGACAGGGAAAGACTCTTGTGGTGTCAGAGTGTATTACAAAAAGATTATGAACCTAATGATCCTTAAAGCCTTTGAATATTACTGGAACAATACTGGTTGGAAAACTTGAGCAACTTTATACAAGGATCCGTTTTCTGAGGCCGTCCCACCAGGGAATTAGTACAATTGAATAGCATGGTGCCTGATTTTCCAAGCAATGGTTTGGGAACCAACATGTGCCAATTCCAGCATGTAGAGGGTATATTTCAAAATGAAAATTCAAAATGAAATTAAATTAGAAAATATTCAGACTGAATGTTCCAACTTTGTATGCCCCCTGTCAATATAAACTGCAAATCCTGGTACTTGAGTAAAATGGCAGTATTAATTGTTGTTAAAGGTCTTTAGACTAGAAATTTCAATTGTGCAATGATTACAGCACATGAAATTACTGCATCAGGAGTAGTGGGTTGCAATAATTCCTTTCATCTTTGCTAAACTGTGTCAGTTTTCACATTGTTAAACAGCCAAACGTCTATGTTATAATTTCTTTGCAATTCTAATTCCATTTTGATTAATTCAGTCAATCAACTAGTTGTTAATTTTGCTTTTTTGGATTTTTTTCCCTGCTAATGTTTTAATTCATCTTTATTTGCTACTTATTTAAGCCCTGCTGTACAAAAGTGAGAGATTGAATATTTCTTTGGGAGTTCCAAATGCATTGTACTGTTTTTCCAAAAAGGGAAGTTCACAAAGGGTTAATGAATACATTATGTTACTTCAGACCCACATTGTTGGAGGTTCCCACAATTACCTGGAGAGTTCACAGGAGACCTCTGCATTGAAAAGTGGCTGCTGTCAAATTGTATCATCCGCTGAAGAATAATGAGCATTCAGGATGTAGATGTTCTTTACTTTGACAGGATGATGACTGCAACTTGAAGCTTTCAAGCTATGGCATCTTTCCGACCAATTACAAGGGGTACCTGCCATATTGGTGGTTTACACCTGCATTAAGCAGCCACATTTACGCCAACTAACAACTTCATTATTTTTGCCGTAGGAAGGAAGCATCAGCTAAATAGGGCATTGAGTAAGAGTGCAGATTGTGGTGTATGTTACCAATGTGGGTATTAGAATTTTTCATATTTACTCTAAAGCCATTTTTTATTTGTTCATGAGATAGATAAAACAATTTACTGTGGGATTGATGCACTGGGGAAATTTTGGTTTCACTTCAGTACATTGAGATTTCAGGGATTGGCTATTTCAATTATCAGTTAATTATTTCATGTGTTAAGTTATTTTTTAGTTAGCACACCAGATTTTCTGTTGCACCCAGCATTTTTTTCTGGAGTCTTTGCAACATATATTGTCAGGGGCAGACAACATGTATGTGGCAATGGCCAAGTACAGACTTCTCAGTTTGCCCAAGTTTAACATGGTGCTGCAACTTAGCAAAATTCACTACTTGATATACCAAATTAACATTGGTTTTAATAGTACGAGGCCCTCTTACTTCTTTGCCATGAGTTCGGCATAAGACAAACTGGGAATATTATTTTACCTTATATATTTTAGTTCTGAAGTTAGCCCTGACAAACCATTGTGCTTATTAAAGCACAGTGGCCCCAAAAATCGTCAATAGGCAGAATTTGTTCGTTTGGTCGAACCCTGGAAAGATGTCAAAGGCTAAATGGGGCATATCTCAATCATCTTCATTATAAAGGTTGTAAAGGGGGAAGAGCCTTCATTTATCCTCTTTAAAAACAAATTGTGTGCTGGGACTGAGATGTGGCTTGGACCTCCAAATCGAGAATTTGTTTTATTGTTGCCATTTTTCCAGTTGGCCTCTTTTATTCAGTGTCATGTGACTTGGGCTGCCTGGGAACTGTTAATGCAGGAATTGAAGGTTCAGCCACATTAATCATTGTGCCACTTTGACTCATGCTAAGTAAATGTCCCCTTACTAACTTCATAAACTTGGGTATGGTCAACATTGTAAGACAGCATTGGACACAATGACAATGTTATGTCTGAGATTATACCAAGTGAATTTTGTAACTGTTACTATATTAGTTTTTATATACTGATGATGTGAGTTGAATGGAAAAATAATTCTACTCTAGGAGCTACAGAAAAATGTACAATTTCCAAAAAGAGTCATGACTGTGATTTTTGTTATTTTTTTGCAGAACCAAATTTTGTGTCATCTAATGAAATTGGAACATTCACGTATTTTTTCTTTCGGGAGTATACAGTAGAAATTGACTGTGGAATAAATATTTTCCCCAGAGTGGCCAGAATGTGTAAAAATGATATTGGAGGGCAATTTATCCTGGAGAATACCTGGACAGCCTTAATGAAAGCTCAATTAAATTGTTCTCGCCCTGGCCTAGTTCGTTTTTATTACCAGGAGGTGATAAGCACTTTCTTTTTACCTGAGCAAGACATCCTCATCTGGAGTCTTCACCACTAACATGTAAGTGACTATGAAAACATTACCCACTTTTGTATGAGGTAGCTAGCCTAAATCTGTAGTTTGGAATATACTGGAATCTATTATTAGTAGCAGGCCAATTACAAAATCATAATAGTGTCAATGAGAGTTATCATGGCTTTGTGACAGGGAAACTGTGTTTGATAAATTTATTAGAGATTTTTCTGGATGTAACAATCAGATTAATGAATGATATTATATCTGAATGTCATCTGACTAAGGGTGAAGGTATTAACAGTATTGTAACCAAATTTGCTGCTGGTGCAAAGATAGGAAATAATTTGCAATGAAGAATCAAAAAGCTTGCAAAGGGGTATAGGCAGTTTTAAGTTTTAAACAAACATTTTGTGTATGGAGTATAATGTGGAAAAATGTGACATTATCCACTTTGGCAAGAAGAATTGAAAGGTAGAATGCCATCTAACAACAGAGAGAGAGATTGCAGAACTCTGGAGCATAGAGGGATTTGGGGGCTTTCAAAAATGAAGCATTGAGGTAATCAGGAAAATCAAACAGAGTCTTGTCCTTTATTGCAATGTGACTAGAATATAAAAGTAGAAAGGTCTTGCTACAGCTCAAAAGGGCATTGGTGAGACTGAGTCTAGAGGTTTGGTAAACTTACTTAAGGGGAGACATACTTGCATTGGATGCAATTCAGAGACGGTTCATTAGACTGATTCCTGTGATGACGGTTTGTCTTTTGTGGAAATGTTGAGTAGTTTGGACCTGCGATCACTGGAGTTCAGAAGAATGAGAAGGAATCTTTTGAAACATGTCTGATTCTGAGGAGTCTTGACAGTAGATGCTGAATGGAGGTTTCCTCTAATGGGGGTGTCTAGAACTAGCGAACAAGGGGTTTCCCATTCAGGAGAGATGAAGAGGCATATTTTCTGTAAAGGTTGTTAGTATATTGAGTGGCCTTCCCACGTGAGCAGTGGAGCCTGGTCATGAAGTACATTCAAGACTGTGTTGGAGAGAGTTTTTCTTGATGAAGCAGTTAATGGTAATGGATGGCAGGCTGGAAAATCCAGCTCTGATCTTTTGAATAGTGGAGCAGACTTGAGAGGCAAATGGCGTCCTCTGCTCCTATTTCTAATATTCATAACAGACAACTGAATGTATTGCTTATAGTGTTCTGTCGTGATGCATCTTCATCTTTCAGATGTTGCCCCCATATTTACTGGTATAGAATAAAAATGATATTAAAACGTAAAGTAATATTTGTTGATATTATTTAATTATACATGAGCATATTTCCTACAGCAATGGTTTAGCGTTTTCAGCTGTCTGCATGTTTAATCTGAACGCCATTAATCAAGCTTTTGCTGGACCATTCAAGTTACAGGAAAATTCAGCATGGCAAACTGTTTCCAATCCTAATCCTAATTTTCAGGCATTTCTGTCTCAATTGATATAAAAATTTTCATGATTTTGTAGAAGTAATTTTTCAGATACTGCTGGAAGATTCTGTGAATTACTTTTTAATTTCAGTGATTGCTCATCGTTCTTTTATTTGTGTTCCTTTGTAATTTCCAATAGATACTTACATTTTTTAATTTTTACTTTATTAGTGTGGTACTATTGATTCTGGTCCTTCTGTGAAGCTCACAGAGAGGAATCTCCAGGATGCTGAAAAATTTATTCTCATGAATGAAGCTGTAGAGCCCACATCTTCAATGCCTATCTTCCTGGAAAACAGCAGTCGGTTTTCCCACATAGTTGTGGACATTGTGCAAGGAAAGGACATGCTTTTCCATGTTATGTACTTGGCCACAGGTAACATATGTTAACTCTCAGCTCATGAATAAATTGCATGATCTGAATTCACATTACTGTGTCAATGATCGGCATTAATATTATTTAATATCAATCCACAAAACTTGGAGATTTGATAACATCTAGCAAAAATTCAACAATAGTTTTTACATATGCTGATGACACCCAATTCAACCCCTTAATCATCACTTTAAACTCCCCCACTTTTGCCAAATTATCAGACTACTTGTCCAACAGCCAAGACAGAATGACCAGAAATTATCTCCAATTAAACATTGAGAAAACTCAAATTTTCATCAGTCCCTACTGTAAACAGTGCTCCCTGGCTACTGACTACTTTTTCTCTTTGGCAATTGTCTTTGAGACTAAATTAGACTATTCACGACTTGTCACATTTGATGTCAAGGTGAATTTCCAACCACATAACTATATGATCACTACAACTGCCTATTTTGACCTTCATGACCTTGCCCGATACTTGTCCTGTCTCAGCCCATCCACTACTGAAACTCTGTTGTCTTAAGTGCACCACATCCTCTTTGCTCATATCCCTATCCTGGCTGATCGACATTGGCTCCTGGTTAAGCAAAAACACAAATGTAAAATTATCTATTTTGTTTTCAAATCCCTCCATTGCCTCGATCTCTCCTACCCCATTCGATACAACTTCCTCCAACCCATGATCTTCTGAAACATCTACATCTGACCTCCTGAATTTTCATTTTAATTGCTCCATCATTGGTGACTCTGGCTGTATTGCATGGACCTAAGCTCTAGACCTCTTTTCCCCAGTCGCTACACCTCCCACTTCTCTGTACTCTTTTAGACACTTAGTAGACACAATATAATTGGTAATTTATGTATAACATGTCACTTTAACAACAATCCATTTGCTTACGTCACAAAGATTGTGAAATAGGATGAAACTATCTGGTTGCTGAATAAATATATTATGTTTCATTTACATATCTTTGATTTAAATCATTATTGTTTGGTTTTGTGATTGTGTGGTTTGTAAAGTTCCAGTTTCAGTCATTGTTATATCCAGTCACTCAAAACCATCCACCACTGGTATCAGAGGGTTCGGAAGGTACTTGTTTCAATTGTTTCATGTCCAGTTGGTGGATAAAGCTCAGATAGTGATAGTTACTGGCTCCTCGTCTTGCCATTTAGAATATAAGATGATAAGAAATAGAAGAAGGTACAAGCCATTCTGCCCCTTAAACTTGTCCTGCCATTGAACAAAATCATGGCTGATCTTACCCAGGCCTCAACCCCACTTTGTGTCAGCTCATCATAGCCCTCAACTCCCTGATATTTAAAAAAAACTATCTACTTCCTCTTTAAATACTTCCAGTTTACTCTACATTGGAAATTGCGAAAACAGAGCCAGTGCAGTATATGCCCATGCCAAGACATATCACTGGTTTTGCTGCATTTATTACTCACATTAACTTGTTATTGAAAGTTTCTGAGGCAGATTGTCAACCCTCTTGAACGAAAGCAGTTGTCAGTCAACAAATTTATAAACAATATCATGGTTGGGAGAAAATAAATATATGAAATAGTACAATTTTGAAACAAAAACAGAAATTGCTGTTTTAGCAGGTTTGGCACATTTGTATAGAAAGAAACAGAGTTAATGTTTTGGGTCCAGAGACCCTTCTTCTGAACTCGTTAATTGAAATGTTAACTCCTTCTCTCTCCACAGACGCTGCCAGATCTGCTTTCCAGGAATTTCTGTTTTTGTTTCAGATTCACCATCCACAGTTCTTTGGTTTTTTGTTTAGAATATAATTTTGACTTTGGCCAATGGTGTAAAAGAGAGATAGATTCAGTTGCATTGTACATCTCTTCCGATCACTTGGTAATATTATATACACTTTACATTATTAAAGATAAAATGACCTGCTGTCTTGCCCGTTTTACCAAACTTATAAACACAGTTATATTTACTAACAATACAATTACACTAGTCTACTTGTGACAGCAATCCCAGTGTAATCTTCCATTAGAATAACGTTCTGTACGTTGTGAGTAAAGAAAAATATTAAATCACAGTAAAAATTTAGTCATTGCAGAGTGAAACAAAATGAATAGCAGATTGACTTGAGTAGAAATTCCAGTTTCACATCATCTGAATTAAAGATGCTTATATGTATCAGTGGTGCTACATCTTTACAAATCAGCTTGTTTAGTTGAGATAAATAATTTACCGTGCCATTTTGGTGTCCATGACATATATTATCCATGTTTCCTGGCTATTTCTGTGTTGATCAGGTAAAGGCTTTCCATTCCAGTGAATTAATCTGAATATTTTAAGATTGAATGGATTTATACAGATATGCAAAGCAAATTCTGGTTCATAATTAGGTTGTCTCATATAAAGAAGTCATTTATGAGAGCAAGTGTTTTGTGAAAGCTTAAATATATTTTAATTGTAAGGGTGCTGTTCATTATCTTCCACTGTTTCCTGCTGACATTTTTAGGAGAACCATTTGGTGGAGTTATATTAAACACAGGACTTAAACTGTAGAGAGCTGAAATTGTTATGCCCAGCATTTAAACTTAAAATACCTGCTCATTGCAAATGTCTTTAGAACATAAGAACTAGAAGCAGGAATAGGCAGTCTAGCCCTTCGAGCTTGCTCCACCATTCAATAAGATCATGGCTGAACTTTTCATGGACTCAGCTCCAATTTTCACAATATCCCTTAATTCCTTTATTTTTCAAAAAAGTATCTATCTTAGCTTTAAAAGTGATTACTGAAGTAGCGTCAACTACTTCTCTGGGCAAGTAATTCCACAGATTAACATCCGCTGGGTGAAGAAGTTCCTTCTCAGTTTAGTTCTAAACCTGCTTCCTCTAATCTTGAGGGCATGCCCTCTTGTCCTAGTCTCACCCCCCAGTGGAAACATCCTCTCATTTCTATTTTATCAATTCCCTTCATAATTTTATATGTTTCTATAAGATCCCCCTCATTCTTCCGAATTCCGATGAATATAATCCCACCCTACTAAGTGTCTCCTCATAAGCCAACCCCCTCAACTCTGGAATCAACCTAGTGAACTTCCTCTGCACCCCCTCCAGTGCCAGTACATCCTTCCTTCAGTAAGAAGACAGTACTCCAGGTGTGGCCTCACCAGCACCTTGTACAACTGTAACATTACCTCTCTGCTTTTAAACTCAACCCTTTAACAATGCAGGACAAAATTCCATTTGCCTTCCTAATTACTTGTTGTACCTGCAGACCAACCTTATGCGATTCATGCACAAGGACACCCAGGTTCCTCTGCAAATCAGCACGCTGCAAGTTTTTACCATTCAAGTAATAATCTATTTTTCTGTGACTCCTACCAAAATATATGACTTCACATTTACTTACATGTATTCCATCTGCCAGATCTTTGCCCACTCACTCAATGTATCTATGTTCCTCTGCAAAGTTTCACAGTCCTCTGCACACTTAGCTCTGCCACTCGTCTTAGTGTCATTGGCAACTTTTGCACCATACACCGTACGTGTGGTCCTCAATTCCAAATCATCTATATAAATTGTAAATAATTGTGGTCCAACACCAATCCCTGAGGCACACCACTAGTCACTGATTGCCAGCCAAATAGCACTCATTTATCCCTACTCTTTGCTTCCTGTTAGTCAACCAATCCTCTATCCACACTAATACTCCACCCCTAACACCATGCATTCTTATGCAGCAGCCTCATGTGCAGCACCTTGTCAAGGGCCTTTTGGAAATCTAGGTACACCACATCCACTGGGTCCCCATTGTCCACCTTGCTTGAAATGTTTTCATAGAATTCCAAAAGATTTGTGAAGCATGACCTGCCCTTTATAAACTCAGGCTGCGGCTGTACAAGAGGACAATTTATTTTGAGATGCCCTGCTATTTCTTCCTTGATAAGAGATGCAAGCATCTTCCCCACTGTAGAGGTTAAGCTCACTGGTCTATAATTCCCCATCTTTTGTCTACTTCTCTTTCTAAACACTGATGTCATATTTGCTATTTTCCAATCTGCTGGGATTGCCCCAGAGTCCAGCAAATTTTAGAAAATTAGTGCCAGTCTACCTGCTATTTCTCCTGCCATCTCTTTTAGTACCCTAAAGGATGCATTCCATCAGGGCCAGGAGACTTATCTATCCTGAGCTCCATTAGCTTACCCAACCCAACTCTTCTGTAATAATAATTGTTTCCAGGTCCTTACCTATTTTCGTCTCTTCATCACTTACTGGCATGTTATAGCATCCTCCACTGTGAAAACAGATGCGAAGTACCTGTTCAATGCCTCAGCCATTTCATCATATCCCATAACTAACTGCCACTTCTCATCCTTTAACGGACCAACATTTACTTTAGCCACTCTTCTTTGTTTTATATATTTATAGAAACCTTTGCTATCTGTATTTATATTACATGCTAGATTTTTCTCATACTCTATCTTACTTTTCTTTACTTTTTGTGGCTTTCTGTGGGCCTTTAAAGTTTTCCCAATCTTCTAGATTCCTGCTGTTTTTGGCCACTTTATATGCCTTCTATTTCACTTTGATAACCTGCCTAATTTCCTTAGACACCCATGGCAGATTACCCCTCCTCTTCTAGTCCTTCCTGCTCTCTGGAATACACTTTTGCTGAACACTTTGAAAAATTTCTTTGAAGATCCTCCACTACTCGTCAACTGTCATACCATAAAGTCTCTGTTTCCAGTCTTACTTTAGCCAGGTCCTCCCTCATCCTATCATAGTCCCCCTTATTCAGTTCCAGGACCCTGGTCTTGGATTTTATCTTCACACTATCCAGCTGTATTTTAAATTCAACCATACTCTGGTAACTTTTTTCTAAAGGATCCCTAACTATGAGGCCATTAATTATTCCTGTCTCATTACACAGGACCAGATCTAGGATAGCTTGCTCCTTCGTCAGTTCTATTACATACTGTTCAAGAAAACTATCACAGATACACTCAACAAATTCCTCCTCAAGGGTACCCTGACCGAGCTGGTTTGACCAATCTCTGCAGATTAAAATCCCCCATGATAATAGCAGTAACATTTTTGTATTTCCTTCCTTACCCACCCCAATGTGATGTTATTATTTGGTGGCCTATAGACTACGCCTATCAGTGACGCTTTCTTCTTGGAATTCCTAATATCCATCCAAATGGCTTCAACGTCATGCTCCATAAAACCTGTATCATCTCTCAGGAATTCCTGATGAAGGGCTTATGCCCGAAACATCAATTCTCCTGCTTTCAGATGCTGTCTGACCTGCTGTGCCTTTCCAGCACCACACTGATCTCTAGCATCTGCAGTCCTCACTTTCTCCTATTTGACTGTTTACTGCCAACAAATGGTGATATCCTGGTTCAGGTATATTGTTTTGACTGGATGTTATCTCGACAAGTGAAGCTGAAAATATGACTAACACGTAACAAAACCACAAGTGGAATATGTCCAGCTCCTTATGTAAAGATAGTTATCATAGCTTGTTTCTGCCATTGATCTAATTACAAAACATCAGTCAGGTTATAAATTGTTAAATACTTTGTTCAGGGACAGGAAAATCAATCCCACATATATTGGAATAAAGTAATACTGTAGAAATATGTTTTCTCCTTTCATATTGTAATGGAATTAGTGAAGAATGCACATTTTTATTCCACTGAGAATATGGGGCTTGATTTTTCTCGAGTATTCTGCCCAATACTATAAGACCATAAGACCATAAGACCATAAGACATAGGAACGGAAGTAAGGCCATTCAGCCCATCGAGTCCACTCCGCCATTCAATCATGGCTGGTGGGCATTTCAACTCCACTTACCCGCATTCTCCCCGTAGTCCTTAATTCCTTGTGACATCAAGAATTTATCAATCTCTGCCTTGAAGACATTTAGCGTCCCGGCCTCCACTACACTCTGCAGCAATGAATTCCACAGGCCCACCACTCTCTGGCTGAAGAAATGTCTCCGCATTTCTGTTCTGAAATGACCCCCTCTAATTCTAAGGCTGTGTCCACGGGTCCTAGTCTCCCCGCCTAATGGAAACAATTTCCTAGCGTCCACCCTTTCCAAGCCATGTATTATCTTGTAAGTTTCTATTAGATCTCCCCTTAATCTTCTAAACTCCAATGAAAACAATCCCAGGATCCTCAGCCATTCCTCATATGTTAGACCTACCCTTACAGGGATCATCCGTGTGAATCTCCACGGGACACGCTCCAGTATGTCCTTCCTGAGGTGTGGGGACCAAAACTGGACACAGTACTCCAAATGGAGCCTAACCAGAGCTTTATAAAGTCTCAGTAGCACAACGGTACTTTTATATTCCAACCCTCTTGAGATAAATGACAACATTGCATTTGCTTTCTTAATCACGGACTCAACCTGCATGTTTCCCTTTAGAGAATCCTCAACTAGCACTCCCAGATCCCTTTGTACTTTGGCTTTATGAATTTTCTCACCGTTTAGAAAGTAGTCCATGCTTGTATTCTTTTTTCCAAAGTGCAAGACCTCGCATTTGCTCACATTGAATTCCATCAGCCATTTCCTGGACCACTCTCCCAAACTGTCTAGATCCTTCTGCAGCCTCTCCACTTCCTCAGTACTACCTGCCTGTCCACCTAACTTTGTATCATTGGCAAACTTAGCTAGAATGCCCCCAGTCCCTTCATCCAGATCATTAATGTATAATGTGAACAGCTGCGGCCCCAACACTGAA
This sequence comes from Chiloscyllium punctatum, assembly GCF_047496795.1. NCBI lineage: Eukaryota > Metazoa > Chordata > Chondrichthyes > Orectolobiformes > Hemiscylliidae > Chiloscyllium > Chiloscyllium punctatum. The sequence goes on along the minus strand of NC_092746.1, from coordinate 51,212,194 downwards.
CCCTGCGGGACACTGCTTGTCACCGGCTGCTATTCCAAAAAAGAACCTTTTATCCCAACTCTCTGCCTTCTGTCAGACAGCCAATCCTCAATCAATACCAATAGCTCACCTCGAACACCATGGGCCCTCACCTTGCTCAGCAGCCTCCCATGTGGCACCTTATCAAAGGCCTTTTGGAAGTCTAGGTAGACCACATCCACTGGGGTTCCCTGGTCTAACCTACTTGTCATCTCTTCAAAGAACTCCAACAGGTTTGTCAGGCACGACCTCCCCTTACTAAATCCATGCTGACTTGTTCTAATCCGACCCTGCTCTTCCAAGAATTTAGAAACCTCATCCTTAATGATGGATTCTAGAATTTTACCAATAACCGAGGTTAAACTAATTGGCCTATAATTTTCCATCTTTTGTCTTGATCCTTTCTTGAACAAGGGGGTTACAACAGTGATCTTCCAATCATCCAGGACTTTCCCTGACTCCAGTGACTTTTGAAAGATCTCAACCAATGCCTCCACTATTTCCTCAGCCACTTTCCTCAGAACTCTAGGATGTAGACCATCGGAGCCAGGAGATTTATCAATTTTAAGACCTTTTAGCTTTTCTAGCACTTTCTCTTTTGTAACAGCAACCGTACTCAACTCAGCCCCCTGACTCCCTTTAATTGTTGGGATATTACTCATGTCTTCCACTGTGAAGACTGATGCAAAGTACTTATTAAGTTCTCCTGCTATTTCCTTATCTCCCATCACTAGGCTTCCAGCATTAGTTTGAAGTGGCTCAATGTCTCCTCTTGCCTGTCGTTTGTTTCTTATGTATTCAAAGAAACTTTTACTATCATTTCTAATATTACTAGCTAGCCTACCTTCATATTTGATCCTCTCGTTCCTTATTTCTCTCTTTGTTATCCTCTGTTTGTTTTTGTAGCCTTCCCAATCTTCTGATTTCCCACTGCTCTTGGTCACTTTATAGGATCTCTCTTTTTCTTTAATACATTTCCTGACTTCCTTTGTCAGCCATGGCTGTCTAATCCCTCCTTGGATAATCTTTCTCTTCTTGGGGCTGAACCTCTGTACAGTGTCCTCAATTTTACCCACAAACTCCTGCCATTTTTGCTCTACTGTCTTCCCTGCTCGGCTCTGCTTCCAGTCTATTTTCGTCAGTTCCTCTTTCATGCCCTCATAACTACCTTTATTTAACTGTAACACCATTACATCCGATTTTGCCTTCTCTCTTTCAAACTGCAGACTGAACTCTACCATATTATGATCGCTGCTTCCTAAGTGTTCCCTTACTTTAAGATCTTTTATAAAGTCTGGTTCATTACATAGCACCAGGACCAGAATAGCCTGCTCCCTTGTGGGCTCCATGACAAGCTGTTCCAAAAAGCCATCCTGTAAGCATTCCAAGAATTCCCTTTCTTTGGATCCACTGGCAACATTATTTACCCAGTCCACCTGCATATTGAAGTCTCCCATGATCACCGTGACCTTGCCTTTCTGACATGCCTTTTCTATTTCCCGGTACATGTTGCACCCCTGGTCCTGACCACTGTTAGGAGGTCTGTACATAACTCCCATTATGGTTTTTTTGCCTTTGTGGTTCCTCAATTCCTCCCACACAGAGTCCACATCATCCGACGCTGTCATTCAGTGCCATAGATTTAATTTTGTACTTAACTAACAAAGCAACCCCACCACCTCTGCCCACCTCCCTGTTTTTTCGATAAGTTGAAAACCCTTGGATGTTTAACTGCCAGTCGTGACCCCCCTGTAACCACGTCTCTGTGATGCCTACCACATCATAATCATTCACGATGATCTGTGCCATTAGTTCACCTGCTTTGTTACGAATGCTACGAGCATTCAGGTAAAGTGCCTTAATGCTAACTTTCCTATCATTAGAGATATTGGAAGTCATAAGATGTCCTAAGTTATCCTTCCTTTTTGCTGCATTCCCAGTCTGTCTCAAGTTTAAGTCTGTCTGCACATATACTATCCTGCCGCTTATCTTTCTATTTAACTCCATACTGCCTGTCGCCTACACTTTCCCTTCCCCCCAACTCAGAAGTTTAAAGTCCTACTGACCACCCTATTTATCCTCTTCGCTAGAACATTGGTACCTGATTGGTTCAGGTGGAGACCGTCCCAATGGTACAGATCCCCCCCGGTTCCAAAACTGATGCCAATGCTCCATGAAGTGGAATCCCTCTTTCCCACACCAATCCCTTAGCCACGTGTTTACTTCCCTAATTTTCTTATCCCAATGCCAATTGGCACATGGCTCGGGCAGTAATCCAGAGATTATGACCCTTGAGGACCTGTACTTCAATTTCCTTCCTAGTGCTATGTTTGCACATTCTCCCCATGTCTGCGTGGGTTTCCTCCGGATGCTCCGGTTTCGTCCCCCAGTCCAAAGATGTGCTGGTCAGGTGATTTGGCCATGCTAAATTGCCCATAGTGTTAGGTGCATCATTTAGACGGAAATGGGTCTGGGTGGGTTACTCTTCGGAGGGTCAGTGTGGACTGGTTGGGCCAAAGGGCCTGTTTCCACACTGTAGGGAATCTAAAAGCCTCTGGGTTTTCATGCTTACTGAGGCTCTCCTCACTTAACCTAACGGACTGCCAGCAGCAGCAGGAGGGTCTCAGCCTCTGGACTCCAGGCCCAAACTAAAATCATTCTGTGCTTATACATTTTCTTCCAACACCTCCTTCTCAATGCCCTTGACTCCCTGCTGGTCTTTAACAATACTGTAGCTTAACAAAGATGTCCAGTCTTTGTCTTCAGTATCTGCATATCCACCAATATCATTTATTGTATCCGTTGCTCCCGATGCGGTCTCCTCTACATTGGGGAGACTGGGCGCCTCCTAGCAGAGTGCTTTAGGGAACATCTCCGGGACACCCGCACCAATCAACCACACTGCCCTGTGGCCCAACATTTCTACTCCCCCTCTCACTCTGCCGAGGACATGGAGGTCCTGGGCCTCCTTCACCGCTGCTCCCTCATCATCAGACGCCTGGAGGAAGAACGCCTCATCTTCTGCCTCGGAACACTTCAACCCCAGGGCATCAATGTGGACTTCAACAGTTTCCTCATTTCCCCTTCCCCCACCTCACCCCAGTTCCTAACTTCCAGCTCAGCACTGTCCCCATGACTTGTCCTACCTGCCTATCTTCTTTTTCACCTATCCATTCCACCCTCCTCCCTGACCTATCACCTTCATCCCTTCCCCCACTCACTTATTGTACTCTATGCTACTTTCTCCCCACCCCCACCCTCCTCTCACTTATCTGTCCACCCTTCAGGCTCTCTGCATGTATTCATGATGAAGGGCTTTTGCCCGAAACGTCGATTTGACTGTTCCTCGGATGCTGCCTGAACTGCTGTGCTTTTCCAGCACCACTCTAATCTAGACTCTGGTTTCCAGCATCTGCATTTTTTTACCTTGTCTTCAGTACCTGTCTACCCATTCTGAGTTTTGTCTGTTTCTTCAGACACTTTACTGAGAGTCTTGTACGATCAGCAGAATTTCTACGATTTCAGCGATGAGATGCCTCTGGCAGACTGCTGTGCATGTCCCAACAGCCCTGATCCAAGACAATGGATCAAAGTTATGACAGAGTCAAATAAATGGGCATAAGTCCTGCCTCACTGCTACCCCATCAGCTAAGGGAAACTATTACAAAATATCAACATGAACCAGCTCACATGACCCATGTTAGTGCTTATTCCCAGGGGTAAATAAGATGAGGTAAAAAACTAAATCCCATTATCATCCTTTTCCTTTTCTTATTCAATCTAATCCTGAACATTGACATTATTTGTTTCAACCACTACCCTTTAAGTGAATCTCACAACTCCTGAGAAATTTTCTCTCTCTGTTTTAACTTTCTTTTGCTAGATTTTTATTTATTGTCACATCTTCTTTCTCTCTGAAATATTGGAAACAATCTTACTTTTACCTGTCTTATCCTATCCTTTAGTAACTTTAAAGACTTGTATCATAAAGCCCTGTAATCTGAATTGTTCTAATGCACAAAGCCCTAATTCTTCAAATCATACTTTGTATTTGTATATCCTCATACCTGACAGTGTTCTATTAAATTTCAACTGTAAACATGTTAAAGCCTCAATTATTTTCCAATATAGTGGCACTCCATACCAAATCTCACCAGATCATACCATAACAGCCTTCAAATGAAGAAAGTGGTTTTAAATTTAGACTAGAACTGAAGGTCTACAGAACACACACAGAAAAGGATCTTCACAGGTCAAAAACAGCCATCTAACTGTTGTAATCCAATTTTCAACACTTTGCCCAGAGTTTTATATGCCTTGGCATTGCAAATGCACATCTAAATACTTAGAGACTGTGAGGGTTTATGCCTACCACCCTTACAGGCAGTGAGTTCCAGTTTCCCACCACCTTCTGGGTGAAAAAGGCTCTCCTTACATTTTTTTTAATTTCAAAATATACTTTATTCATGTAAATAAATCTCTGGTACTTGTACAATTTTTCCATGTTGTTCATAGTTATATACATTGCATGTCTTAACATTACAAAGAACAAACTGAATTAATCGAATTCACAGTTATCCTATTAACAGTTACCTTTATTAACTATCCAGTCTCTTGGTATTTGGCTGTGGCTTCAGCGGAACCCACCTAAAGAGTGGGTGCCCTGTTATATGAAAGCAAATGAAACTTCTTTAACCCCCAGTTTATGGGGTTACCATTGTCCATTTGACTGTCCTGTCTCTGGGGTAGCTTGTCTACATCCCCATGGTGAGCACGAACTGCTGGACCTTCGCTGGGCTGAGGTAGCTATCCAGCTCCTCGCTGGGGTCATTTGCCCGCTCTGGTGTCATTGAGCCAAGGCAAAGGTCCTCCCTGTCCAGTTCTGTGTCTGACAGTGGGACTGTCAGAGGATCACAGATCTCGGTTGCCTGTAGTTGTGGGCCAGTGGGTACCTCCTGGTTCTCCCTGGGTGGAGGGTGGACTTCGGGGGGTCCGTCGTTTCCTGGTTGGGAGGAAATGCCCTCCTCTTTACCGACGGCGCTCTGTCTCTTCTTCTGGTGGTGATGGCCTTCTTTGCGTCCATCTTCCCCCTCCGAAGAGCTGGCCGTCCCTCCCTCGTGCAGCTGTCTTTTCCCCTTTTGCTGGGGGACTTTGGGAGCCTGGCAAGATTTCCTCTTCCTGTTTTTAACAGGTATCCACTCCTCTGCCTGCTTGATTACCTCCTCCTCCTCCGTTTCTTCCATCTGCCCGTTTAGAGCTAGGATCGGCTGCTGTGTCTCTCCGCTGGCTGCCGCCTCCTCCACTCCAGCCTGTTCTTCTTTCTGGGTGCCACCAGACTCCGTTTCCTTGCTGTCCAGGTGGACCTTACTGGTCTTTGGGGGTCCACGGCTCACATTGCCACCTCCTGCCATCTGTGCGTAAGAGGCCACCCCTCGTCTTGGGCAGGTCTTATACATATGGCCCGCCTCTCCGCACAGGTTGCAGCTCTTTTCTTCCCGACAGTCCTTAGTCAAGTGCCCCTCCTGTTTGCAGTTCCTGCAGATGGTCACTTTGCAATCTGCCGCCACGTGTCCCGACTTCCCACAGGTTCGGCACACTTTCGGCTGCCCTGCATATGTCAGGTAGCCTCTGCTCCCTCCGATTGCGAAGCTCGAGGGTGGGTGGAGGATGTTCCCACTGTCATCGGCCCTCAGAGTTACCCTGACCTGCCGCTTACTGGTCCAGATCCCAAAGGGGTCGATCACATCAGTGGCTTCTCCCTCAACTTGGACGTACCTTCCCAGGAAGGTCAGGACATCAGCCGCTGGAACGTAGGGGTTGTACATATGGATTGTAACAACCCGATTTCTCTGTGCAGGAAGCACACACAATGGGGTCGCTGACAAGATGGAAAACAGCGGCTCCCCTTCCTTCTCCTTAAAGACCTTCAGGAGCTGTTCGCACTGCTTCACGCTTCTGAAGGTCACATCAAAGTAGCCTGCCCCAGGGAAATCCTGCAGGCAGTACACTTTTTTTTAATTTCAAAAATATACTTTATTCATAAAATGATTTGATGGTCTGTACATTTGATCATGCCATACATATGTCCATATTTACAAACACAGAATCAAATTTATCCTTGTCATTTACAATCCTGTGCATTTTTCAATCTTGTACATATACATATATTTGGCTGAGGCATCAGCAGAGCCCAAAAAAAAAACGTCCGCATGGGCCCCCTGTTCTTCTTTAGGCAGGCCGATCTTACACGGTGGTCTTTCCCCACCGCGCTTTGGCGGCAGCTGCCCCAAGCTTCAGCACGTCCCTCAACACGTAGTCTTGGACCTTGGAATGTGCCAGTCTGCAACACTCGGTCGGGGTCAACTCCTTCAGCTGGAAGATCAACAGGTTTCGGACCGCCCAGAGAGCGTCCTTCACCGAGTTGATGATCCTCCAGGCGCAGTTAATGTTCGTCTCGGTGTGAGTCCCGGGGAACAGGCCGTAGGTTCGGGGGGCTGGGGCGTGCACCAAGACCTGGGAGGAGCGGATTAGGAAGATGAGACAGAAACTAGGCAGATGGGGGCAACGGTCGCTCTCCATCGCGGGAAAAAATCTGGTCATCAGGTGTGAGGTCCTCTCAGTATTGCTATATGTGGCACAGGTCTGGCCTATCCCCAGGATCTGTGCCACCGCAGTCACCCGGGCCATCTTCCAATTCATTTGGAGATCAAAGATGGACCGGGTCCGAAGAGCACGGAGTCCCGCGTCACGGCGCTGCTCGGGACGAACCTCGACAAGCACCACTGCATTCCTCTCCAGACTTCCTCTGCATAGGCACATTCCAGAAGGAGGTGTGTGACAGTCTCGTCCCCCCCGCAGCCACTTCGAGGGCAGCGTGCGGTGCGGCAGAGAGTCCGGGCGTGCATGAAGGATCTCACAGGCAGAGCCCTTCTCACCACCAGCCAAGCCACGTCTTGGTGCTTGTTGGAAAGTTCTGGCGATGAGGCATTCTGCCAAATGGCTTTGACAGTCTGCTCAGGGAACCGCTCGACAGGATCCGACATCTCCTTTTCCCGAAGGGTCTCAAGGACGCTACGTGCTGACCACTTCCTGATGGACTTGTGGTCAAAGGTGTTTTTCCTCATAAATTTCTCCACGAAGGACAGGTGATATGGAACGGTCCAACTACTCGGAGCGTTCCGCGGCAGCGAGGCCAGGCCCATCCTTCGCAACACCGGGGACAGGTAGAACCTCAGTACGTAGTGACACTTGGTGTTTGCGTACCGGGGATCCACGCACAGCTTGATGCAGCCACACACAAAGGTGGCCATCAGGGTGAGGGTGGCATTGGGCGTGTTTTTTCCCCCATTGCACCGGTCTTTGTACATAGAGTCTCTTCGGACCCGGTCCATCTTTGATCTCCAAATGAATTGGAAGATGGCCCGGGTGACTGCGGTGGCACAGGTCCTGGGGATAGGTCAGACCTGTGCCACATATAGCAATACTGAGAGTACCTCACACCTGATGACCAGGTTTTTTCCCGTGATGGAGAGCGACCGTTGCCCCCATCTGCCTAGTTTCTGTCTCATCTTCCTGATCCGCTCCTCCCAGGTCTTGGCGCACGCCCCAGCCCCCCCGAACCAAATACCCAGCACCTTCAGGTGGTCAGTCCTGACGGTGAAGGGGATAGAGGATTGGTCGGCCCAGTTCCCGAAGAGCATGGCCTCGCTCTTGCCTCGGTTTACCTTGGCCCCCGAGGCCCGTTCGAACTGGTCGCAGATGCACACGAGTCTGTGCACGGACAGCGGATCCGAGCAGAAAACAGCGACGTCATCCATGTACAGGGAGGCCTTAACCTGCAGGCCCCCGCTGCCAGGAATAGTCACCCCTCTCAGGCTCGCATCCTTCCTGATGGATTCGGCAAATGGCTCTATGCAACACACAAACAAGGCGGGTGAGAGGGGGCATCCCTGCCTGACTCCAGATCTTACAGGGAAGCTATCTGATTCCCACCCATTGATTGAGACTGCACTGACAATGTTGGTGTAGAGCAGTCTGATCCAATTTCCGATTCCCTCCCCAAAGCCCATTTTGGAGAGGACATCCCTCATATATGTATGCGATATCCTGTCAAAGGCTTTCTCCTGGTCCAGGCTGATGAGTCAGGTGTCCACCCCCCTGTCCTGCACGTAGGCGATCGTATCCCTGAGGAGTGCGAGACTCTCAGAGATCTTCCTGCCCGGTACAGCACAGGTTTGGTCCGGGTGGATCACCGATCCCAGAGCAGACCTGACCCGGTTGGCGATGACCTTTGACAAGATTTTGTAGTCTGCATTTAACAGTGAGATCGGTCTCCAATTTCTAATTTCCTCCCTCTCCCCCTTCCGCGTGTAGACGAGGGTGATGATGCCTTTCCTCATGGATTCACTCATGGTACCTGCCCGAAGCATACTGACATACACCTCCAGCAGGTCCTGGCCGATCAAGTCCCAAAGAGCGGAATAAACCTCGACCGGTAAGCCGTCGCTTCCGGGAGTTTTATTCTTTTCGAAGGACTCGAGGGCCTTGGTCAGTTCATCCAGAGATAGCGGCTGGTCCAGCCTCTCTCATGTTCTGTCATCTAGGACCTCCGTGATAGAGGACAGGAACGACTGGGAGGCCGCGCTGTCGGTTGGCTTCGAGTCATACAGGCTGGCGTAGAAGGATTTGCTGATCCTCATGACGTCAGCCTGAGATGACGTTACCGAGCCATCTTCTTTCTTCAGGCTGCTGAGCACGGAGCTCTCTTTGTGCACCTTCTGGAAGAAGAAACGTGAGCACGTCTCGTCCTGCTCCATCGAGCGGACCCTGGACCGGAAGATTATCCTGGAGGCCTCCGAGGCAAAGAGCGAGGCTTGCTGGCCCTTCACCTCCTTGAGGTCCTCCGTGACATCGACCCCCATCGTCTGCAGCAGGAGCAGGTTCTGCATACTTTCCTGGAGCTGGGACAGTTTTCCCCGCCTCTCTCTCGCCTCCTGGACACCTTTGAGGATAAAGAACCTCTTGATGTTCCCTTTTACCATTTCCCACCAGTCCGCTGGAGACTCAAAGAGGGGCTTCACGGTTCTCCAACCTGCGTAATCCCTCTTGAGCTCTTCGATGTTTCCCGGGGTCAACAGCTTAGTGTTCAGTTTCCACGTTCCCTTGCCCGCCCGCTGTTCGTCCTGTAGGTGACAGTCGGCCAGCAGGAGGCAGTGGTCAGAGAAGAACACCGGCTTGACGTCGGTGGATCTGACCGAGTGCGTTCGGGACACAAACAGGTAATCTATCCTTGAGCGGATAGACCCGTCTGCCCGTGACCAGGTGTATCTACGCTGCGCTCCATCTGCAGGGGTGCTGAAGACGTCGTGCAGCTTGGCGTCTTTGACCGTTTCCATCAGGGCTCTGGACGTAGCGTCCGGTTTACTGTCCCCCCCGCCGGATCGTCCATCTGCATCAATGATGCAGTTGAAGTCTCCGGCCAGAATGACCGGCCTGGACGTAGCCAGCAGTAGTGGAAGCTGTTGCAGGACGGCCAACCGTTCACTCTTACCCACTGGGGCGTACACGTTGATTAGTCTCACGGGAGCGTTTCTGTATTTGACGTCCGCGACGAGGAGGCGCCCGCCCACCACCTCCTTAACCTCGGAGATGGTGAAGTTGCCTCCCCGCAACAGGATACCCAGGCCGGAGGCGCGGCTATCGTTGCCCCCCGACCACACTGACGGCCCGTGGGCCCACAAGCTCGACCATCTCCTGTAACTGCTGAGGTGCGGTATCCCACACTCCTGCAGAAACAGGACATCGGCTTTGACGTTGGCCAGGAAGGCCAGCGTTGAAACACATCGCGTAGCCGATTTAATGCTGCGCACATTTATGCTGGCAATTTTAAACCCCATTTTACCAGTTTACGGGGTTACCAGTGTCCATTTTCTTCTGGTCTTGCTCCAGTGGGGTAGCTGCGTGCATCCCCGTGGTGACAGCAAACTGCTGGACCTTCCCAGGGCTGAGGTAGTTGTCCAGCTCCCTGCTCTGGTGTCATCGTGTCAGACCCAGGGTCCGCATCGCCCCGTTCTCCATCTGACAGCAGGGCTGTCACTGGGACGCTGCTCCCAGTTCCCTGGAGCTGTGGGCCGGTGGGTACCCCTTGGTTCTCTCCGGGTAGGGGGAGGCCTTCACCCATCCCCTCAGAGGGATCGTCTTTTCCTTCTTGGGCGGTGCTGCCCTCCTTTCTCCCCACGGCGCTCTGCCTCTTCCTCTGGTGGCGACCCTTCTTGCGCCCGTCCTCACCCTCGGAGAAGCTGCCTGTATCCTCATCTAGGAGGTGTCTCTTCCCCCTTCGCTTGGTGGCTTTGGGGCCCTCGAGAGGATTCCTCTTCCTGTTTTTGACGATAATCCACTGCTCTGCCTCCTTTGATCCCTCCTCTTCCATTTCCTCCGTCTGTCTTGCAGAAGCTTGGGTCGGCTGCTGCATCTCCCCGCTGTCTGCCGCCTGCTCCTCTACAACCTTCCCTTCCTTCTGGGTGCCTCCAGACACCGTTCCTTTGCTGATTCGCGTTTCCTCGCTGGACTTTGTCGGTCCGCGGCTCGTGTTGCCACCTCCAGCCATCTGTGCGTAGGTGGCAGCTCCTCGTCTTGGGCAGGCCTTGTACATGTGGCCCGCCTCTTCGCACAGGTTGCAGCTCTTTTCTTCCCGACAGTCCTTAGTCAAGTGACCCTCCTGTTTGCAGTTCCTGCAGAAGGTCACTTTGCAATCCACCGCCACGTGTCCCGACTTCCCGCAGGTTCGGCACACTTTCGGCTGCCCTGCATATGTCAGGTAGCCTCTGCTCCCTCCGATTGCGAAGCTCGAGGGTGGGTGGAGGATGTTCCCACTGTCATCGGCCCTCAGAGTTACCCTGACCTGCCGCTTACTGGTCCAGATCCCAAAGGGGTCGATCACATCAGTGGCTTCTCCCTCAACTTGGACGTACCTTCCCAGGAAGGTCAGGACATCAGCCGCTGGAACGTAGGTGTTGTACATATGGATTGTAACAACCCGATTTCTCTGTTTTCCTTTTTTTTTATTTCAAAAATATACTTTATTCATAAAATGATTTGATGGTCTGTACATTTGATCATGCCATACATATGTCCACATTTACAAACACAGATTCGAATTTATCAATGTCATTTACAGGCCTGCGCATTTTTCAATCTTGTACATATACATATATTTGGCTGAGGCATCAGCAGAGCCCAAAAAAACGTTCGCATGGGCCCCCTGTTCTCCTTTAGGCAGGCTGATCTTACACGGTGGTCTTTCCCCACCACGCCTTGGCGGCAGCTGCCCCAAGCTTCAGCGCGTCCCTCAGCACATAGTCTTGGACCTTGGAATGTGCCAGTCTGCAACACTCGGTCGGGGTCAACTCCTTCAGCTGGAAGATCAACAGGTTTCGGACCACCCAGAGAGCGTCCTTTACCGAGTTGATGATCCTCCAGGCGCAGTTAATGTTCGTCTCGGTGTGAGTCCCGGGGAACAGGCCGTAGAGCACGGAGTCCCGCGTCACGGCGCTGCTCGGGACGAACCTCAATAAGCACCACTGCATTCCTCTCCAGACTTCCTCTGCATAGGCACATTCCAGAAGGAGGTGTGTGACAGTCTCGTCCCCCCCGCAGCCACTTCGAGGGCAGCGTGCGGTGCGGCAGAGAGTCCGGGCGTGCATGAAGGATCTCACAGGCAGAGCCCTTCTCACCACCAGCCAAGCCACGTCTTGGTGCTTGTTGGAAAGTTCTGGCGATGAGGCATTCTGCCAAATGGCTTTGACAGTCTGCTCAGGGAACCGCTCGACAGGATCCGCCCTCTCCTTTTCCCGAAGGGTCTCAAGGACGCTACGTGCTGACCACTTCCTGATGGACTTGTGGCCAAAGGTGTTTTTCCTCATAAATTTCTCCATGAAGGACAGGTGATACGGAACGGTCCAACTACTCGGAGTGTTCCGCGGCAGCGAGGCCAGGCCCATCCTTCGCAACACCGGGGACAGGTAGAACCTCAGTAAGTAGTGACACTTGGTGTTTGCGTACCGGGGATCCACGCACAGCTTGATGCAGCCACACACAAAGGTGGCCATCAGGGTGAGGGTGGCATTGGGCGTGTTTTTTCCCCCATTGCACCGGTCTTTGTACATAGAGTCTCTTCGAACCCGGTCCATCTTTGATCTCCAAATGAATTGGAAGATGGCCCGGGTGACTGCGGCGGCACAGGTCCTGGGGATAGGTCAGACCTGTGCCACATATAGCAATACTGAGAGTACCTCACACCTGATGACCATGTTTTTTCCCGCGATGGAGAGTGACCGTTGCCCCCATCTGCCTAGTTTCTGTCTCATCTTCCTGATCCGCTCCTCCCAGGTCTTGGTGCACGCCCCAGCCCCCCCCCGAACCTCTGTTTTCCTTACATCCTCACTAAAGTCTGCTGAACTTTTTATTTCTGTGCCTTGAAAAGTAAATCAATTTACTTTTTACTGGAACTTACACACTTCTGAGCTGTATTGATTTTACTGAATGCCACTATGGAGCAATATATTTTCAGAAGCACTAGGTGAAGCAGAACCTAATATTGACTGTACACACATCACACAATATGAACTTACTGATCTTGAGTCTTTCAGCAAATCCAGCCTCCATTCTGAAATGTTCAATATGTAAATTCTTGACTGTGTAGAATTCAGAGAGAAAGTGAGCCATTGTTTAGCCATGGAAAAAAAAACATTATCTTTTTATAATGGGCCTCTATTTCATGATTCCTATTGGAGTCAAGTGAGGTATTATCTTTGTCCGACCAGCTACTATTCCCACTTTGCCTTCTACTCAACTTGTTCATGCTTTACCCTTGGGAACATAGAAGCAGGAGGAGGCCATCAGTCCCTCAAGTCTGTTCCACCATTCAGTGTGATCGAGGTTGATCCACGGTCTAACTCCATATACCTGCCTTTGGCCCATAACCCTTAATATTTTTGGTTTACGAAAAATTATCTTGAATTTAAAAATAACAGCTTCCATTGCTGCTTGTGGAACAGAGTTTCAAACAACTAACACTAACACTGTTTGTGTGTGGACATGCTTCCCAATATCTCAGCTGGCCTTAATTCTCAGTCTGTCTAGGATCACCATCCAATGGAAATAGTTTATCTTTATTTATTCTGCCTTTTCCTGTTAATATCTTTCAGACTATGGAACTATTAAGAAAGCTCTTGCCCCTGTGAATCAAGGTCAGAGTGGTTGTTTGTTGGAGGAAATAGAACTCTTTCCAATCAATCAGCGAGACCGTAAAAGGAACCTTCAAATCCTACACAGTCAGAGTGTTCTGTTTGTTGGACTACAGGAGCATGTGATAAGATTCCCTCTGAAACGCTGCAGCTTTTACAGAAGTCAGAGGTAAGATTTTTGAATATTAGGGAATGAAGAAGGTTTTAGTTGTGTTGTGACAGAATTTCATTCTCCTCTTCTGACTAATGACAAGTTACACATGGGCAGAATGTTCCTTTTTTGAGGGAGTGTTCCATTGAGTGATGGCTCAGTCCATGGTGGCTCCAAGTGACTTTTCTCATGAGCAGCTCTCCACCTCATTAATTCTGCAACTCTCTTGGAAACTGAGAAAAGAGAGATCAAAATGTCACACAACTGCAAGTGAGGAACTGTCCTTCACACCATGGTGTGGTTAGATTTTGTGGTGGCAGATATCAGGCTCCTTATTCTGTGCCAAAAGAACATTCTTGAATTAGCTAGAAAAGAGCATAGCAGCTTATATAGGAACAGGGAGACTTCAATGGCAAACTGATTCAGTGAGCTTCATTGTGCTGCTTTCCCATTAACACATTCTTTATCTGCTCAAGCTTTTATCCATCTTACACAACTAATTCCCTCACATGCAGACACAGACAGTGCCCTGTGAACCAGCACAGAGAGGTCAGGTACTGGAGACCTCCAGTTCTCTTCTATCACTGAGGAGCAAGCCACTGATCCCTCTGAGGAAGTTCTGGTAAGTTTTACCTGCACTATCCACCAGCTCACGAACTTTCACCTCAGTGGGACCTTTATCTATCAAAGACTGGGGAGCACATTTCTAATGAGCACAATATTGACACATCTCCACAGCTGCTCAAGAAGAAAATGCCCCAGGCTGCTGATGCACAGAGCATTGCTGGAGACCAGGCACAAGCCTGAGATAATCCAATATTTCTACTTCATCAAAATGCACACAAAGGCTTAGCAACAGCATGGCAAGTTTGTCAGAGGCAGCTAGTAAGCTGGATTGAAGATTGGAGGGATCCATCTTTGTTATCAATTCTGTGCTGGCCGCGGCATGCATGCATTCAGCTACCCCCACGGACAGGCTGACTACCACCATCGAGGGCCAGATCCAGCATATGCAGTCATCTGCTGGATATATGCACAGACCTGCTCTCTCTAACACTCTTGCTCTTGTTGCTCAGCATCAATGGCAAGGTAATAGGGGGATTAGGGAAGTTGATCTCACTTTAAGTATCATTTCCTCTCAGGGGGGCACCTATTGTAATATAAATGTCACAAGTATTATCCCCAGAAGTTGCTTCTTAGGATATTTCAGAGATCATGGATGTAAGTTGCTTGCTCAGCTTGAAGGTTCGTTTTCAGATGTTTCATCACCATACTAAGTAACATCATCAGTGAGCCTCTGGTGAAGCACCTGGTGGTATGGCCCGCTTTTTATTTATGTGTTTAGGTTTCCTTGGTTTGGGTGATGTCATTTCCTGTGGTGATGTCATTTCCAGTTCTTTTTTCTCAGGGATGGTAAATGGAATCCAAGTCAATGTGTTTGTTGGAATGCCATGCTTCTAGGAATTCTCGCATGTGTCTCTGTTTGGCTTGTCCTAGGATAGATGTGTTATCCCAGTCAAGGTTCTGCCCTTCCTTATCTGTATGTAAAGATACTAGTGAGAGAGGATCATGTCTTTTTGTGGCTAGTTTATGTCCATGTATCCTGGTGGCTAGTTTTCTGCCTGTTTGTCCAATGTAGCGTTTGTTACAGTTCTTGCAAGGTATTTTGTAAATGACATTAGTTTTGCTTGTTGCCTGTGTCGGGTCTTTCAAGTTCATTAGCTGCTGTTTTAGTGTGTTGGTGGGTTTGTGGGCTACCATGATGCCAAGAGGTCTGAGTAGTCTGGCAATCATTTCCAAGATGGCTTTGATGTAGGGGAGACTGGCTAGGGTTTCTGTTTTGTCTGCTTGTCTGAGTTTGTTGCTGAGAAATCGGCAGACTGTGTTCATTGGGTACCTGCTCCTTTTGAATTCACTGTATAGGTCTTATAGATTGCAAAATGAACATAAAGAGCCAAACTGTATTGCAAAGAAACTGCAAAGGTTGAAAAAAATTAAAAATATGTGGTCAGTCTGAAAGCCCTTATAAAGTGACGTTAGCATTTAAGTCCAAAAGGATAGGAGAACCAAAATACAGGTGTGGGGAGGGAGTGGGGGTGTGTGGTTGTATTATGAAGGTTCTGCAAATGACTGTTTAGAAAAGGCAATTGAGCATTCAAGTTTTGTACATTCAAAAACTCCAAAAACTGTCCAAACTTTGGACTTCCAATCTCCTTCCCCTAGTCCCTGTTCATCCATCTCAGCCTTTCTCAGTACCTCTCCACAAATGACAGCTATTGCTGGTCACTCCTGAAAGGTGCGCCATCTGACATCAGGAAGAGGAAGCCAGTGCAGCTTAAGGTTTAACATCACAGACCCCCCCAAATAGTAAGAAGGAGAGACCAGTTGTAGTTAGAGATGGATGTGATCTATTGGGACATGTGATTCACATTATAACATAGGGTTATAATGCTAAAGTTCTCTGTGGTGGTTGGCGTTTATCCCAATCGCTCCAAAAATGAAAGTACAGCAAATTGTGCACATCAATGATGGAAAAATAAACCATTCACAGAAAACCTGTACTACTCCATTGCAACAGCCTCAGGGGAAAGGAACGTCTTTGTGAGCATTGCACACAATGGCCAGAGATGTTGTCAGTTTGCAATCATGTAGCATTAAGAAATGTAGTTGCAGTTGTTACACAGTGGTATATTGAAGGGATTGCTGCTCCAGTAATAGGTAAGTTTATCTTATTTGTTTTGTTGTCTGGAGTGGATCAATGCTGACAGCTGCAGTTCGCTTTGTAGGTATCGAGTGGAGACCACTAAAAGCAGAGGTTGATGATTCCAATTTCCCTCTTTTCAATTTTTCTCCGCTATTTGGAAGTTGAGGGCAGGAACCACTCAATAGGACACGCTGACTGAGCCAGCACATGGCGGTGCTTAATGATATAGTGACGAGTCATTGACTTTTCATTTCATTTCACCCATCAAGTCAGCTTCTCATCAAAGCATCTTTGCAGGTTTTTAGTCGTAGTCCATGTTTTGATTTTTCTATGTCAGACAGTTCTGAGGCAGTTAAACCTCATTTGGATTAGCATTTTCAAAGCAAGGATCACAAAGGCCATGTCTGGGCTGTGCTGGTACAGTTTATCAGCAGAAATGTTAAGGCGAGAGATTATGTGAAAGAATTATGAAAAACAAACTTTACAAATGGCAGTGTTTCATATGTTGTCAAAAATAATTTACCTCCTCTGAATTATTTGGTGATACTTTTAAAAAAAAAAATTTACCAATACAAGATAATTGCATATTATTGCACCTTGATATAATCTTTGTTAATATTTTATATTGGGTTTTGAGTTTCCTAGTTTTCATTCCATTGAAACTTTATCACTTTTATTACAGAATGTATTTTGTTTTTGTTGTGGTACAGGCTTTAATTAAGTCAATGAAGAAACAAACTTGTTTTATACTAATGAGAGTTGAATCCATAGTAATCATTACACTGACGGAGGTTGCTTGTTGACTGTATGTATGAAATAGATGTTGCTGTAAATATGCAGTGTTGATTATAGACCATTAAATCATTCTGTCATGTTAGCATTAAACTCACATTATTAAAAATTCTCCAGAAAGTAAATGAAACTGCCCAATTCAGGAATGATTCTGACAGCAGCAGGAGCTAGATCTGGTGGATTGCCATTTCATTCACAGAGAAAACAGTAAGCTCCAGTCTGAGGAAGAGGGAACAGTGGAGGGGTTTGGGTCTAGCCATTCTGCTTGTAGGTCAATATTTGTCTTGGGAATGGAGCAAAATTTGTGAGTGTTCACATAGTAAGTTTGGAATTCTCAAAGGTGGGACTTTCATTAAGCCAAGCAGAGAATGTTCCTGACAGGCTCACAGTCACCTTCATGGCTAGGCAATGATCCCATGCTCCAGCTGATGTGGAACAAGTTTCTCTGTTGTACCATTACAGGTTTGGTGTTCATTTTTATTATTTGAATGATGTTGGCTCTGGGATTTAGCCAGGATCGTGGTAGCTGAAAGGAATGGATGGAACCTTTGCTTCTGTATATGTCCAATATGCAAAGGAGCAATGGAATCTGCACTTCAACATGTATTTTGTAGGTTCTCAAAGCTCCAATTGCATTCAATTTAACCTTGCATTGAATTAAATATTATCAATATCACCTGTTTCTTCATGTGCACATATCCACTGACCAAACTAAAGTGTTAAGTGCATTAGTCAGGGGTAAATATAGGGTCGGAGAATGAGTCTAAGTGGGTTACTCTTCGGAGGGTCGGTGTGGACTTGTTGGGCCGAAGGGCCTGTTTCCATACTGTACGGGATCTAATCTAATCTAATAAAAAACACTGGCCATTCAGACTTATGTAATGATTTAACTTGGACATTTTCCTTTCACTGAGAAGCATTCTAAAATACTCTGCTGGGTTTCCCTGAATTAAGCCTGGATCAAGGAAGAAATGTTAGCTGCCATTGCGATCCGGCTGTCTAGCAGTTCCCCTCTCAAGCTTCATTAGCTATGCAGTAGCCCAGGCTCTTGGCTGATGGAGGTCATAGGAGGGCACAATCAGCGTATAAATATTGGGATTAGATCCCTGGAGAAACGCCGGATCAATTTGTTTTGTTATGCAAGCCATTATCAAAAATAAACATTTAAAAAAGTGTTCATGATCACTGCAAATATAATTTTTAATCTTGTTCTCAAATAGATTCTAAGATTGATTTTGTCCCAAATTTCAGTCCTTGCAGTTCCCTGACAAACAACAGAATTTATTTCAAGCTGACACCCAAGCACAGACGTGCACGTATGGATAATAAACATTGCGTATACGTACTCTAATGTTGTACTGTGCAATTGTATGTATGGGTTAAAGCAGAGATGTAAAGTTTGATCTCATTATCCTGTGCCTACAGTTCATGTGTGGGAGCTCATGACCCTCACTGTGGCTGGGATCTGACCGCAAAGAAATGCACAACGTTAGAAGAAAGCACAAATATGAATAAGTGGGAGCAAGAACTCGATTTGTGCCCAGTGAGTATATTCCCACATTGGCTGATATTCATGAATGAATCGTTTTCTTAACCTCTCCACTCACCAGTCATGTTTCTCTCTCTCTCTCTCTCTCTCTTTCATGTGAGTTACAGTGGATCCCAATGGTGTGGTAGGAAAATGGTGACTTGACCTTTATTTTCATTCACAAAATTTCCACATCTTTTCAAATCTTCAAACATTTTGATGAAACATAGTTGAGTTGGTTGATTCAAGCAATTGTTCACGTGTTGCTGACTCATTATTCTTCTTTGGTTCTTCACTGAAGAGGTATACCAATGATTAAATGTGGAGAAAAATCATTTTTTTATATTTCTATAACAACTTGCTCAGAGAATGCTATTGCACGTGGGACTTGAACCTAGGTCTCCCAGCTCAGTAGTAAGGACACTACCACTGCACCAAAGACACTAATATTTATCCTTTAATAAAATGTTGCAAACACTTGTTATGACCAAGTGAGGAGGGGGAATTCTGCCCTCTTTCCAACTCTTGGGTTCGTTGTATTAAATATTTTAATTTTTTCTACCACATAGCCATCACCTTTCGAATAAAACGATTTCTAGGAAGTGAAGGATCCTTATACCATGATTGAGAAAAGACTGGCACCCAAAAAAAAAGGTGTAGGGGTGATTAAGGACAAAAAATGCATTTACACTAGGAAATGAGAGGCATGGCTAAAGTGTGAAGTGAAGTCTTTGGAATCGTCAGCACAGATTCAGTAAAGAAAAACTACATGTAACTAACTTGCCTCAGATCTCTGAAGAGGTAACAAAATCTCGATGAAGGGAAGGCTGTTGATGGTTGCACTTGAACTCCCAAAAAAGCTTTCAATACAATGCTACACAACAGACTTGCGAGGAAAGGCATAGCTCGTGCAATAAAAAGCACATTAGCAATGTGGATACCAAATTAGCTAAAGGGTTAAAAAAAATAATTTTTAAATGTGCATTTGAGGCTGGAAGAAGCTTTGTGATGGAGTTCTTGACAGCTCAGTATTTGGATCCGAGCTTTTGTTGTTATGATCCAATTCCTGAGATATCCATAAAGATAATTCACAGATAATGGGAGTCTAACCGCATCAAGCACATACTTACATACTGCAGTCCAAACAAACAAACAAAAGCACTCCTTTATCCTCAAGATGTCTAAAACTACTGAGGTGATTACAATGGGCACCTCAGACCTTCCACCTACCATTATCTCTGCTGCTTTCTAGAGAGTGGTGGATTCTGGAATGCACTGCCTAGGAGGGGAGTGGAGGCAGGAAACTTCATCTTTAAAAGTACTTGGATTAGCATTTAAAATATCATAACATTCAAAGCTATGGGCCAGTTGCTGGAAAGTCAGGTTAATAGATAGGCTGGTGCAGACTGGATGGATTGAAGGGGTCTCTTCTATGCTGTATGACTTTATGACTGTTTATCATAGAATAACAGAATCTCTACAGTATGGAAGCAAACCATTCAACCCATTGAGACCACACCAACCCACCAAAGAGCATCTCACTCAGATCCACCCCTGTACCCTATCCCTGTAACCCTGCATTTCTCATGGCTAATCCACCTAGCCTGCACATCCCTAGAAACTATGGACAAATTAGCATGGCTAATCCACCTAACCTCTACATCTTTGAACTGTGGAAGGAAACCAGAGCATCTGGAGGAAACCCCCGCAGACACAGGGCGAAAGTCTAAACTCCACTCAGACAGTTGCCCAAGGATGGAATCAAATGCAGGTCCTCACTGGGCCACCATGCTGCCCTAAACTCATTATTTTAGTTTCACTAATGAGCGTAAGCTCCCACTAGCTTTGTCTGGTGAACCACAGCATCTTGGTGCTTGTGGCTTCTCTCCCTCTCCTGGATTCTTGTTGTAAAGCTAAGTTTTTAACTATATGGAACAGAATTAGTATTTTTCCATTTGTTAATTCAAAATATTTATACATCCAACAAGAATGACATTAATTATTTTTTTGGAAAATTATAATTATGTGGCATGACCCAAACAGCAAACATCCTTAAATTGACTGACAGATTTTAGTTGGATGCCCATTGCTTGAGCAATATCTTGGTTGTTGTCAGTGAAGTGATTACAGTTTATTTAGAATCATTAAATAAAATTCAAAAGCTTGTTTACAATGCACAAGTAAACACGTTCCAGAGAATGAAGTTGAATGCTCCTGACAGAGGAATGTGGTTAGTAAGTATGGGCAGGTCTTGCTGGTTTAGAGTTATGATCCAAGTTCAAGAAACTCTGTGCAGGAAGTGGTAAAGAATGCTGAACAGGTAAGTTTATCTACCCTTGGCACCTTCACAGTTCCACTTGAGTGAAAATTGAAGCTTAATGTTCTGTAACTTAAAAATGCTTCAGTACTTCCACAATATACACATTACAATTATTAGGTTTATAAGATCATATTTTAGAACTGCGTCTTTAAACTTAGAGTGAAATAAAGGAGTATGGTAGCATGCACTGAAGTCGGTCTGACAACAGGTCTGGGAGATAAGTGATCAAGATTAAAAGACAGCCAAGATTCTTTTACTTGAAAAAGGATCCTATTAAAATTATCTTACTGGGAAAAGGGTGCATTGTATACTGTAGTGAAGACAACTATGATGTCGGTGGATGTACTAGTTCTAAGACCCAGTTAAGTGTTTAAAAATATAAGGTTGCAAAAGAGTATACTTTAAATAGTGCATTTGATTTCAGGATAGGATAGAGTTGAAGTTTAAAGAATAACTAAATGGCATTCTATCTATGTACAATGGCTACACGATTCACATTGTCATGTGAAGGGTGCAGAAGAAGCATTGCAAAGATTGGGTTATGGACTTTACCTAAAATATCACAGGATATGACAGACAGGGTTTGAACTAACAAATGGAAAAATAATAATTCTGTTACACATCTAGTAAATAAAACTAAGTTTTTAGGTTATTGCATTTAATCTGTAGCCCAGATGATGCAATTTGAGTGCTTCAGTTTCATGTTGACTATAGAGTTGAAGCTTCCTGAATCAGGTTCATTTATAAAGTGTATTAAAGTCAAAGTAGAAGCTGGAGATCTTAATTAATAACAGAGTGTTGGAGAAAATCAGCAGGTCTGATAGCATCTGTGCAGAGATGAACAGAGTTAATGTTTTGAGTCCAAAATGATTTTAATTTGGAACCCATGAGGTGTCTCACCTTTTCAACTATCAAATGTTGTAATGCTGTCACATTGGTTTGAACCATCAATAAAGTAACTGCTTTAGTTTTGTATGCTGTGCAGTGAGTTTGCACAAATTACAAACCAATGGGCATCATAGGATGATTATATTCAGCCTAATCTTTGGAATAAATAGATTGATATAATTGTGCAAAATTTCGGACAATTATACCTTATTTACTTTGAATCCAATTGTTTTTAAATGATTGCATAAGGGGCATGAGGTGGTGTAGTGATAATGTCAGCTGGATTAATAATTCAGAGACTTGGTCTAATGCTCTGGGGACACAGGTTCAAATTCCACAATGGCAGCTGGTGCAGTCCCCTTCTATGGTGGTACCAGCCATAGCGGCCCCGGTGGATGTGGCTGCCTCAGGTGTGAGGCAGTTCCTTCGTATAATTACCACCTGCTTACAGGCATGGTACTGCACACCATCTACTGATCAGAACATGTGGTAGGCAGCTCTCTGTGTTCAATAGAGAGATTCTATTGACAGGAAAGTCTCATCCACAGTAAGCCCCCTTGTGCATTGCTACCTGGTCGTGAGGAAGAACATCACCTTCCCATATATCTTGGATGCAGTGATAAGAATGGGTCACTAACTACTTCTGCTATAGCTGCTACCTCAATGGTCAAAATGAGGTGGGGGGAGGGGGAACCTTCCAGACCAGAGACCCTAAATAAATCTAGTCCCGTTTGCCAGCATTTAGCCCATATCCCTCTAAATTGTACCAGTCTCCATCACTTCCTCTGGCAGCTCATTTCATACATGCACCACCCTCTGTGTAAAAACATTGCTCTTAAGTCTCTTTTAAATATTTTCTCTGTCATTTTAAACCCTATGCTCCCTAATTTTGGACTCCCCTACACATGGCTATTCCCCCTATCTATGCCCTTCATGATTTTACAAACCTCAGCTTCCGATGCTCCAGGGAAAACAGCCCTAGCCTATTCAGCTTTTCCATATAGCTCAAACTCTCCAACCCTGGCAACGTCCTTGTAAATCTCTTCTGAAGCCTTTCAAGTTTCACAACATCCTTTCTATAGCAGGAAGACCAGAATTGCATGCAAAATTCCAATAGTGGCCTAACCAATGTCCTGTGTAGCTGCAACATGACCTCTGAACTTCTATAATCAACATACTGAGCAATAAAGAGAAGCATACCAAATGTCTTCTTCACTATCCTATCTACGTGTGATTGTACTTTTAAGGAACTATGAACCTGCACTCCCCAGAATCTTCCCATTAAGTGTATAGGTCCTGCCCTGATTTGCCTTTCCAAAATGCAGCACCTCACATTTATCTAAATTAAACTCCATACACCGCTTCTCAGCCCATTGGCCCATCTGATCAAGATGCCGTTTAATTTGGCTTGTTAGATTTATTTACGAAGGTGGCCAGGAGCCAGAATTACAAACTCGTGCTAAACTCCCTGGTTCTTCAGCCAAGTTGGTGTGACATCATCAGATAGGCTGGAGCTCAGTGCATCTTCAATATTAACTCTTTCGGAACCATTTCCTCATACAACGTCTTCGAAATTTAGCTATGTTAGTAATTGTCCTAAACAGGGATGGGGGAGTTTCCAAGCATGTTGCCAGGACTGGAAAATTATAGCTGTGAGGAAATATTGGGTAGGCTGGGGCTGTTTTTCTTGCACCAGAGGGGGCTGAGGAAGATTTGATTGAGAGTTACAAAGCTTTGAGGAGACTGGTTGGAATAAATGGGATGGACCTAATTCCCTTAGAAGAGAGTTTAGTACTATAGGGCATAGATGTAAAATGACTGATAGAAGGTTTACAGGGGGAATCAGAAAAACATTTTTCACTCAATAGGTGATAGGAGTTTGGAACTCACAGCCTGAAAAGGGGAATAGAAGCAGAAACTCTTGATTCATTTAAACAGTGTCTGGATATGCACCTAAAGTGTGATCTCGAAGGCCATGGAGCAAGGACCGAAAAATGGGATTAAGCTGGGTCGTTATGCTGGGCAGAACCACGATGCCTGTTTTTTTTTCTATATTTGCTAAATATTCTAAATATCTAAAGAGAAGGAATATGTGGGAGTAGCAGTACATGAATTGCTCATTAGGATAGCCACTTGGGCATGATAGGTCAAATAGTCTTCTGTGCAGTAACAGTTCTATGGATCCATGATGAGGGAGAGGTTTGAAATGGGACACCCTTTGCCACCATATCAACTCTCAACCACCACCACAGCAGATGGTGAGATCTAGCTGCACAGGAGAACAAGATATGTCTGCTGGAGTTGTGACCTATTTGATTTGATTCATTTATTATTGTCACCTATACAGAGATGCAATGAAAAGTATTATTTTATAAACTAACCACATAAATCATATCTTACATAAGTACATCAGAGTAATAGGATGGAATGCAGAATATAATGTTACAGCTATGGAGAAGACGCAGAGAAAGATCAACTTTAATATATGAGAGGTCCATTCATAAGTCTGATAACAGCAGGAGGAGAAACTGTTCTAAAATCTATTGCTACATGTTTTCCAATTTTTGTATTTTCTTCTGTTATTTTTGTATAACTGGGATGGAAGGGGACTTTGATTCTGTTGGTTGCTTCCCTGAGGCAGTGGGAAGTGTAGATGGAGTCAATGAAAGGCAGGCTTTTTTACATGATGGATTGGTCTGTGTTCACAACTCTGTAATTTCTTGTGGTTTTGGGTGTAGCAGTTGCCATACCAAGCTGCGATGCATCTAGATAGGATTCTTTCTATGGTGTATCTATAAAAATTGGTAAGCATTACAAAGAACAAAAGAACAAAGAAAATTTACAGCCCGTGAACAGGCCCTTCGGCTCTCCAAGCCTGAGCCAATCCAAATCTACTGACTAATCTGTCGTCCAATTCCTAAGCATGTGTATCCCTCTGCTCCCCACCTACTCATGCATCTGTCCAGATGCATCTTAAATGAATCTACCATGCCTGCCTCTACTGCCTCAGCTAGCAATGTGTTCCAGGTAAAGTACTTGCCATGTGTATCCCCCTTAAACTTTTCACCAGTTGTGGACATGCTAAATTTCCTTAGCCTTCTGAGGAAGTAGAGGCGTTGGTGTGCTTTCTTGTCTGTAGCTGGACCAGGATAGATTGTCAGTGGTATTTACTCTGAGGAACTTGAAGCACCTCCATCTCTGCACCATTGATATAGACAAGGGCATGTCCTTCAGTACGCTTCTGGCGTTGATGACCAGCTCCTTTGTTTTTTTGACATTGAGGGAGAGATTACTGTCATTACACCATGCTACTGAGCTATCTCCTTCCTGTACTGTGTCCTGTTCTTTAAGATCCAAACCACTACAGTGGTGTCATTAGCAAATTTGTAAATGGAGTTACAGCTGAATGTAGCCACGCATTCATGTGTAAATGAGGAGTATAGTAAGGACTGAGTACACAGCTTGTGGGGCACTGGTGTTGAGGATTATTGTGGAAGAGGTGTTGTTGCCTATCTTAACTGATTGCGGTCTATGGGTAAGGAAGTTGAGGATCCAGTTGCAGAGAGGGGAGCAGAGACCAAGGTCTTGAAGTTTGGAGATGGGTTTTTGCTGGGGTTATGGTGTTCAAGGCAGAGCTAAAGGCAATAAATATTAGTCTGACATAGGTGTTCTTATTATCCAGATGTTCCAGGCATGAATATAGGTCCAGGGAGATGATGTCTGCCATGGACATATTGTGACAGTAGATGAATTGTAGAGGATCAAGGTGATCGGGAGGCTGGATTTGATGTTACCATTACTAATCTCTGAAAGAATTTCATAATGTTGGATGTCAGAACCAAGGGGAGGTGGTCATTAAGGCATGTTGCCTAATTTTTCTTTTTAATTTTTCCCCGCTCATTTTCCTTTACTGAAAAGTAAATTCTGCTTTGCAAATATTTACATTACAAACCAACTGACTCGCATTGTTACCTTGATTGTGAAGGGTTTTTGTCCGTAATGTTGGTTTTCCTGCTCCTCGGATGCTGCCTGACCTGGTGTGCTTTTCCAGCACTACTCTAATCTTGACTCTAGTCTCCAGCATCTTCAGTACCCACTTTAGCCCTGTACATCCTCACACCCTACTTCCTGTAATTTTATAGCTTCTCCTAGTTTCTCCGTCTCTGTTGCATTTGATGATGCCAACTTCAACAAGGAAGCCTCTGAAATGGCCACCTTTATCCTCAACTGAGGATTCCCCAGCACCATATTCGACAGGGCCCTCAGCTGGGTCTGCCCTATCTCCCACATTTTAGTCCTCACCCCCTTTCTTCCCTCCCAGCGTTCCCATTATCCTCACCTACCACTCCAATAACATTCACGTCCAGAGGATCATTAGCCACTATTTCTGCCACCTCCAGCGGGATACCACCATCAGACACATATTTCTTTCCCCTCCCTACCAGCCTTCCACAAGGATTGTTCCCTTCGAGACACATTGGTCCACCTCTTCTTCACTCCCAACACCCCCCAGTCCCATAGCACTTTCCCCTGCAATTGTAGAAGGTTCTAACACCTGCCCATTTACTTCCTCCCTCCTCAGTATCCAAGGGCTGAAAGACATCTTCCAGGTGAAGCAGTGCTTTACCTGTACTTCACTCAATTTAATCTACTGTATTCGCTGCTCACAATGTGGTTTCCTCTACTTTGGGGAAACAAAGCATAAATTGGGTGATCGCTTTGCAGAACACCTACATTCTGTCTGCAGAAACAACCCTGAGCTTCCAGTTGTCCGCAACTTTAACACCACCTTGCTCCCTGGCCAACATCTCTGTCTCAGGCTTGCTCCAGTGCTCCAGCAAACCTCAGCAGAAATTGGAAGAACAACACCTCATTTTCCACTTGTGAACTCTACAGCCTCAATATCATGTTCAACAATTTTAGGGCTTGAGGTACCTTCTCCCATGTCCTTCCCCTAACCCTCACACACCAGGCCTTGTTATCACATGGTCTGCCATTATACACCACTCATTGTTAGCCACTAATAGTCCCCATTAGTAGCTATTCATTCTCCTAGGCTGACCGTTATCCGCTCCTTTGACTGTCCAACTGTTTTTCTCTCTCTTTGGACTCTACCTCCCCCAATCCTATCTTCTGCATAAAAAAACAACTTTTTTCCTAGCTACTATCAGTTCGGAAGAAGGGTCACTGGATCCAAAACATTAACTCTGCATTCTCTCCACGGATACTGCCAGACCTGCTGACATTTTCCAGCAATTTTTGTTTTTGTTTCTGGTTGCCAGCATCCACAGTTCTTTCAGTTTTTTTACACAGCTGATTCTTGCTTTTTGGATAGGATGGCATGGTGGCTCAGTGGGTAGCACTGCTGCCTCACAGTGCTAGGATCCCAGGTTCAATTCCAGCCTTGGGCAACTGTCTATGTGGAGTTTGCACATTCTCCCTGTGTCTGTGTGCGGGTGCTCTGGTTTCCTCCCACAGTCCAAAGATGAGTAGGTTAGGTGAATTAGCCATGCTAAAGTGCCCAAAGTACTAGGTGCATTAGTCAGAGGGAAATGGGTCTGGGTGGGTTTCTCTTTGGAGGGTTGGTGTGGACTTGTTGGGCTGAAGGGCCAGTTTCCACACTGTAGGGAATCTAATCTCTTAGGATGAACCCAATGAGAATCTGATTTCCCAAATGTTCTTGCAACGTGCATTATCTCTGAATACATTGACAAAATGCTACAGAAGTTATTTACACAAGGATAAACAAACAGATAGATAAACAAATAGTTGGCCTTCCCCCACATCTTATCTGGCAGGAAGCAACTTGTTGTCTGAGTCCATTTATATTGTTTAGTAGTTTAATACAGAAGTTTGAAGGAAGTTAAAACAAGCTGAATCTATAAGAGTGTTGCCTTCTTTGATAATGATATTGCAATATGACCTCTGAACTAATTTATTTCAGAGATTAATTTTGTTTGCTAATATTAAGATTCATTGATGTTCTGTTAAAAACCGTCTTGTTTGACAAGCTGACATTGTACATAATAAGGTAGACTTTAGTGTCTTTTCCATCAATCCCAAGTGCTCGAGTTGGACAGGAACAGTGTCCTGTGATAGCATGTGGAAACCACTAAATGTTGGAGAACTTTGGAAAATATAGACCCGAGTTCACCTTTCCTTTACCATGTCACATTTCAAATTACTCACTGTATCCCAAACCAGTACTTTTTAAACAAAATCTATCTGATTTAAAGTAAGTATTGTTTCCAATGACTCCCCAGGGTTTCTTTTCCAGAGATTGATCATGGTTAATATTCTTTAAGCAATTCAATGGTTGAAGTAAAATACCGGCATCAATACACAAGGAATCAACTGTGATCAGTACGTCTAAGTAGAATATGTACAATGTGACAAATAATGCTAAAACACACACAAGTCACAAACAAGCAAACAAAAACAGCAATTGCTGGAGAAACTCAACAAGTCTGGCAACATCTGTGGAGAGATAAGAATTAACTTTTGAGTCCAGTGGCCCTTCTTCAGAACTCCCACTAGATCACACACCAGTATCAGCGATTCTTAAAATTTAAAATAACGAGCAAGGTTCATGAATAATAATGCATTATTTCCTATAGGTTGTATTTTGAAGACTAGGCTAATTCAAGACTCCATGTAGCTTCTTACAGAACATGTACAGTGATGGTTTATTGACATTTAGAACAGATTGTCAGAGCACATAATTAAAAACTTAAGCAGCGTGAAACTAGCTCAGCTTAAAAATTCAAGACTGACTTGGATCTTTTTCTATCAGCCATTCTGTTACTGAAGGCATGTAATGGTAAGATTTACACCTATGACCTGATCCATAACGTCTAACCATCTCCCTAATTTGCAAATATCCTGGAACAGTCTCCAAAGGGATAAAACTATCAGAGAGGAAACATAGAAGTTAGGAGCACGAGTAGGCCATTCCACCTCTTGAGCCTGCTCCACCATTCAATATGATCATGGCTGATCATCAAGCTCAATACCCTAATCCCGCACTCCCCCGATATCCCTTGACACCTTTAGCCACAAGAGCAATATCTACATCCTTCTTATGTACACACAATGTTTTGGCCTCAACCACCTTCTGAGATAATGAAGTCCACAGACTCAACACTGTCTAGGTGAATACATTTCTCCTCATCTCAGTTCTAAAAAGGTTTATCTCTTATCCTTAAACTATGACCCCTGATTCGAGACCCTCATCATCAGGAACATTCCTCCTGCAACCAGCCTGTCTAGTCCTGTTAACATTTTATAAGTTTCTAAGAGATCTCCACCTCATTCTTCTGAATTCCTGTGAATACAATCCCAACTGACTCAATCTGTCCTCATATGTCAGTCCTGCCACCCCTGGAATCAATTTGGCCAATGTTCTCTGCACTCCTTCCCATTTGCCTTCCCCATTACATACTGTATGTGAATGCTAGCCTTTTGTCCTTTATGGACAGGGACTCCTAAATCCCTCTGTGTTGTAGCTTTCTGCAAATTCTGTATCCATTTAAATAATATTCATCTTCTCTTTTTCTGCCAAAGTTCATTATTTCACATTTCTCACATTATATTACACCTGCAAACATTTTTATGCACTCACTTAGCCTGCCTATGTCATTTTGTACACTGTTTGAGTCACCCTTACAAATATTTTTGTGTTGATTATATGTTGACATAGTACATTTACCTTGTTTCTCCAAGTCAATGATATAAATGTGGCCCCAGCACTGATCCATGTTGCACTCCAACAGTTACAGGTTGCAATCCTGAAAATGCACCTCTCCATCTCAACTCTCCTCTTTCTTTGTTAGTCAATCCTCCATCGATTGAAACATACTGCCTCTGATACAATGAGCTCTTATCATATTAAGTAGCCAACATCTTCTGAAAATCCAAATAAATCACATTCATTGCTTCCCCTTTATCTATCCTGCTTGTTACCTCCTCAAAGGATTTTTAAAAATTGTCTGGTACCATCCTGCAGTGTGAAGCCATGTTGACTATTCTTGAACATAGTATGTATTTCTAAATACTCTGCTATTACATCCTTTATAAAAGACTCTTAACATTTTTCCCAAATCAGTTGTGAAGCTAACTGTCTGATTATTACTTTTTTTTAATCTCCTTGCCTTTTTTAAGAATTATATTATATTGGCAGTTTTCCAGTCCTCTGGCATTTTCCAGAATCTGAGAATTCTTGGAAGATTAGAACTATTGCATCCACTATCTACTTCTTTTAATATCTAAGGATGCATCCTATCAGGTCCAGGGACCTATTGATCTTTAACCCCTTGAGCACATGACATTTTTTCACTTGAGAATCTTGCAACCTTCTGGAATCAATATTGAGTTAAATAATTGTTGGCCTGAGCACCTTCTCCCATGTCCTTACCTCAATCCCCACACATCAGGCCTTGTCATCACATTGTCAGCCACTAATGGTCTCAGACCATTCTTTCTCCTGGGCTGACCTTTACCATTTTTTTGTCTGCCCAACTGTTTTCTCTCTCTCTGGGCTCCATCTCCACCTATCATTTACTCCTTCCCATTCCCCTTGCCTAGCAGATATATCAACCTTTTGCTATCTACAATCACTTCTCAAGAAGGGTCACTGGACCTGAAAGATTAACTCTGCTTTCTCTCCATAGATGCTACCAGACCTGCTGAGTGTCTCCATCAATTTCTGCTTTTGGTTATATCCCTAGCCTCAGTCTCTAAGGGGCCAAAATGCAATTTGGCTTCTCTCAACCTTTTGATCTATTTAGGAAGCTCTAGTAGTCTGTCTTAATATTACTTGCAAGTTTACTTTCAAAGTTTATCTAGCCTGTCCTTTTTTGCTTCTGGTCATGTTTAGTTGGGTTTTAAAACTTTCTCAATCCTCTGGTTCACCAGAAACCTTTGCCACATTTTATGTTATTTCTTTCAATTTGGTTCTATCCTTAACTTTCCTGGTTAACCATGATTGGCTCATCCCTTTCCTAAAATTCTTATTGCTCCCTGGGTTATATATTTGCTGTGAGTCATGGACTATATTCTTGAATGTTTGTCAATGTTCCTCAACCACCTTTGCTGCTAAACTCCTTTCCCCATCCATTCCAGCCAGCTCTGCCCTCGTAAATTTATAATTACAAATTATTTAAGCATAGCACAATTGTTTCTGACCCAAGTTTCTCCCTGTCAAACTGAATGCTAAATTCTACTGTTAAGGTCACTGTTTCCAGGGCAATATTTTACTCTGACATCAGTTTTAACCATGCCTCATTATATATCACTAAATCCAAAACAGACTGATCCTTGGTTGGATCCACAACGTATTGTTCTAGGAAACTGTCCCAAATACACTCCATGAATTTTTCATGTTGACTACTGCTGTCAATCTGCCTATTCCAATTTACATGAAGATTAAAGTCATCCATGGTGAATAAAGTGCCTTCTTATACACCTTCATAATCTCCAGATTTATGTGCTATCCCATCATTTAGCAATAGTTAGTGGACCTACAGACCAGCGCCACCTTCCTCTTTTTATTTCTTACCTCCATCCATATTGGCTCTACGTCTCCTGATTCAAGATTGTTTCTTCCTATACCAACAATACCACCCATCACACTTTCCTTTCTGCCCGTCCTTTTGAAAATTCACATACCCCTGAATATTTAGTTCCTATTTTTGATATCCATGTATCTATGTCTCTGTAATGGCTTTAAGCTCATCTCTATTAATCTGTATACTGGATTAGTGGTGCTGGAAGAGCACAGCAGTTCAGGCAGCATTCAGGATGCTGCCTGAACTGCTGTGCTCTTCCAGCACCACGAATCCAGTATTTGATTTTCAGCATCTGCAGTCATTGTTTTTACCTCTATTAGTCTGTATTTGTAGTATTAATTCATTTATTTTGCTCTGACTAATACTACAAGCACTCAAGAACCCTTAATTCTGCCTTTATGCCATTATTTTCTCTTTTGACTAATTACTCTGGTTTTCTATGTTTGTGTGTTCTGTCCCATCCTGTCTCACTCTGAGTAGTATTATCCAAATAGTTGTTACGTAATGCTACCACATCCTTTTGCCTTCTCTCAAACCATCCTCCCAGTTTAATCAGTTTAAAGCTTTCTTTACAGCCCAAATTATTTGATTCACCAGAAGACTAATTCAACTGAAGCCCATCCCTCTTGAAGAGCTCCCATCTACCTGATTCATGCACACAAACTAAAACCCGTTACACCTACCCCAACCTTATAGCCGCACATTTAACTCCTTAATTTTATTTACCCTATGCCAGTTTGTCTGTGGCTCAGGTTGTAGTGCAGAGATTATTACCTTGTGATTCTTTCTAATTTAGCTCCTAAATGTTTTTAACCTTGGCACTGGGCAGACAACAATTTTCAGGACTCCCACTCTCAGCTACAGAGAACAGTATTTATATCCCTTGTGCCTCCCTTGCATGGCTACATTTCCGTTTCCTCTCACTTCTCCAATAGTTCCCTGTACCAAGGTGCCATTGTCACTTTACTCATGCTCCCTGCAGTGCACACTTTTGTCTGCACAGCTTACAAGAACCTTGTAATGTTGGACAGTTGAAGGGGCGAAGGCACCTCAATTGTTACTCCTGGGTCCTGAAACTTGCCTCACTTGATGTCACACCTACCTGTTGAACTTGGTGTGAGGGATGTGACCACCTTCTGCATCAAAGTGTCCAGGTAACTTTGCCCTTCCCTGACATAGTAACTGAAATTCCAGCTTTGCAACTCCACTCCAAAGTTTTCCCTTCAATATGGATGGATTTGTTTTGGATTATGTTGGTGTCCAGCTACTTGTACATATTTCAGCAGCAACACATCACCCATTCTATCATCGCTATTGTATTTGACTTTGTTACTTGAGATTCTCTGCCCTTTACACTTTACTGCAATGATATTTCAGTCTTATAAACTAAAAACAAAAACTCCACAAGAGAAATCCAATACTTGAGCAGTTTAAAGAAATGAGAAAACGAAACACTAGAGAATTAAACATAAAAGACTTTACTTTTACTTTAAAGACTAGAAACAATCATCAATCCTACACACCAATCAATTTCTTTACCGGTGCATACATCATGTTGTGGTTCATGACAACAGTCCGCTGATAGTCTCACTGCAGGCAAGCTTCTTGATCCACATCTGTTACCCTATCCTACTCACCTCTAGCTCTGGAGAGTTTACTTTGTGCAGTAAACACTAGTTAAAAGCACCTCTGCCCCACTTTGACCAGAATTTCCAAACTAGATCAAATTTCCAACAGTATTGTCAGTAACTTACTCAGCCTTTATCTCACTCTGCTGCATCCAACACTGAACAAGCTCCTTACTATTTCGGCTTAACAGTTGTATCTGACTCATGTTTTTCCCTCTCAAACTGACGTCTGAAGTCTACCATATTACGGTCACTGTTTCCTGGAGAATCTTTTACTCTGACATCATTTATTAAACTTGCCTCACAATGCATTTCCAAATCTCAAATAGCCTAAAGTAGTAATGTTGTGGCTGATCTACAACATATTGTTCCAAGAAACTGTTCCAAATGCAATCTATGAATTCTTCTCAGGGTTCCTTTATCAATTGGCTATTCCAATCCACATGAAGATTATTGTAGTTTTACCTACACTGTGGCCATGACCATTTTGGCAATTTATTAGTGCAAACAAATAACTGAAATTGTAGCATAACAGTTCTATTTTATTGTTGTAAATGTAAGTAGATAACTTGAAGAATGTAGCTTCAAAATAATTTTGTTTTAGTAAACTCTTTTTATGATCCAAATTTGTGATCTTACTGTTATATTGCATAATCAATAAGTCTAATACTTTGGGCAATAATGTCAGTGTTATACACTTCAGAAACAACTTGTGTTGATTTGAAAGTAAGTCATTTCAAATCCTTGGTGTTGTTAAAGATAATGATGAATTTTCTGTTTAAATAGTTAGCTTGTTATAGTAATAAACCAGTTTTTTTATTAATGTCAAAATTACTCAAAAGAAGTTTAAAAAGACTTACATTTATGTAGAACTTTTCACAACTTCACAATTGTCAGCAATTACAACTAGTAAACGGGAATGGTGTTAACTTCATTTACAGCCAATAGGGTTTTGGTTACAAATGAGTTGTGCACCTGTAGTACCGCTGAAATAATGTAAACATGACAGCCAATATGAGCACAGCAAAGTCCTACCGATTACAATATATAATGGCCAAATCATCTGTTCTAGTGTTATTGGTTGAGAGATAAATATTCCTGATCATCCTCCAAATGGTCCCATGAAATCTTTCAGATCCACCTGACAGGATAGGCAGTACCTCAGGTTGATGCGCAATCCGCAAAAGGGAAAGCAGTACTCCCTCACTACTGAGTTGTGTTCTTAAGCCTCTGGAACATGTCTTAAATCTGTAATCTTCTGCCTTGGAGACAAGAGTGTTATTACTCAGCTACAGTTGACACTAATTCATTCCTTTTCCTAGCTTCCAGGTCCAGATTAATGATCTTCGGGTAGACATTATGGGCTTCCTTGCCCAGTGAAAAAGTTGCTTCTGAGGGTTCAAGTTCAAATGCAAGTTCACAAACAATTTTGAAGCTTTACTATTCACAATCAATAACAAAGCAACCTTTTAGATTTCAATGTTGGGTGATGCTCCAACTGCAGCAAAGCAATCATCTAACATAACTCAGTTCAAACTGCTGCCATTGTCAGAATGGTTAATGTGCTGTTTAAATCTTCTGTAGAGGCTTGTCAATGCAAAACTCATTTGTGCAAAGTGGCAGAATAGCTTTAGGGCATCATTGCACTAATACCTCATGGTAGAGATTGACTTTTCAATCAATGCATTCAGTGATATCATTACATACCTCTGGAATAGGTGGGACTTGAACCCAGGTGTCCTGGCAGAGAGGTAGGGACATTACTACTGTGCCAGAATAATGATCAGTTCTTCAGGGCTATGTTTTAAGTCTAACCAGATTTAAATGTTTTGATGATGGCCTTCCCTCTATAATTAAGGTCACAAATGGGGACAGTTTCCAATGATTGCACAATGTTCAGCTCCAATTGTGATTCCTCAAACACTGAAGCAGTCCATATCTGTATGTAGTAGGGTTAAGGAGAATCCAAAGGGATTCTATATATACATTAAGGACAAAAGGGTAACAAGAAGAGAATAGGACCCCTCAAAGATTAGCAAAGCAGCCTATGTGTGCAACTGCAGGAGGTGGAGGAGATAGTAAATGAGTATTTTGCATCAGTGTTTACTGTGGAGAAGGACATGGAAGATATAGAATGTGGGAAAATAGATAGTGACACCTTGAAAAATGTCCATATCACAGAGGAGGAGGTGCTGGATGTCTTAAACGTATAAAGGCGGATAAATCCCAGGACCTGACCAGGTGTACCCTAGAATTCTGTGGGAAGCTAGGGAAGTGATTGCTGGGCCCCTTGCTAAGATATTTGTATCATCGATAGTCACAGGTGAGGCGTCAGAAGACTGGAGGTTAGCTAACATGATGCCACTATTTAAGAAAGGTGGTAAAGAAGAGCCAGGGAACTATAGACTGATGAGCCTGATATTAGTGGTGGGCAAGTTGTTGGAGGGAATCCGGAGGATCAGGAGTTACATGTATTTGGAAAGACAAGAACTGGTTAGGGTTAGTTAACATGGCTTTGTGTGTGGGAATCATGTGCTGACAGTTTAGTCTGACCTAAGTTCAATCTAATCCGAATTTAAAAGATAAACCTGACATTAATCTTTTATTGAACTATAAATTCTACACAAAAACAGAAATTACTGGAAAGGGCTTAGTATGTCTGACAGAATCTGTGGAAAGAAATCAGAGTTAATGTTTTGGGTTCAGTGACCCTTCCTCAGTACCGGAACATCTCAGAACTGTTCTGAAGGGTGACTGAACCTAAAACATCAACTCTTATGTCTCTCCACAGATGCTGCTAGACCTGCAGAGCCTTTCCAGAAATTTCTGCTTTTGTTACTGATGTCCAGCATCCGCAGTTCTTTCAAGATTCTGTAAAATCTACAGTCAGGCCCTCTTGTGGCACATTGGTAGTGATCCTACTCCTAGGCTAGGAGGCCTGGGTTCAAGTCCCACCTGCTCCAAAGGTATATAATAACAACCTTAAATAGGTTGATTAGAAAAGCACGTCTCATGTTAAAAGATACAGTTGTAAGGGTTTCAGTTTAGAAGATTTGTCAATATCAGAGTCAATGATGAAGGGGTTCCATTGTAAAGGAATACAGTGCTTCTTAAACAATTTTTCAAAATTATTACTCAAAACTTACTGTGGTATGGAAATTTTCAATGCATTTTGGTATTATTACCATGTCTCTTTATACAGTTTGAAATATACTTTTTTTTCAGTTTGAAATACAAGGCCAAAAATGTGAAGGCTTTGAGAGAATACTTTATATTGACAGGATCTCTCTCTTGGAGCATTTTGGCATTAGGCCAGTAAAGGAAGAATTTGGTAAATATTTGAAAAGTTGAACTTCTCAAATTCTTGTGGAGAATGTTACATGCAAACATTTCATTAGAAAATTAGGTTGAGATAGATGAAGTGTCTAGTATCTTATTATCTGTGCTGAAAGCGTTTACATTGTGAAATAAAAGAGCATTAAGAGAAAACTAAAAGATTTAGTTCTGAGCTGAGGACTTGTTTCTTCTGTCAGACCTTTTGAAGTATAAGAGACAATCACAATTTAAATGTTGTTTCCTGTATCTTACACTATAAGTTTATTACCAAATTCTTCTCATATTTTTCTCACTATATTTTTCCCACTTTATTACCAAATTTTTCTCATATTCTTGATCTCTCCCCATCACACTGAAAGAGATTAAACTTAGTTTTCCCATCATTGTATCGGTCTTCCAACATTGATGTTATTTTAATTACATTGCCAAACACTACTGCAGAAATCAGAAACAATTTTATTGATGAGTCTGTGAACTTGCGTCAGCCCTACTAAACTGTTTTCTTAAAAAACAAGATTTTTTGTGTGATGGAATTACATTGTTCTCAGCAATCATGAAACACGACATGGACGGGTTGGACCGAAGGGTCTGTCTCCATGCTGTACATCTCTATGACTCTATGTCAGTTTTGAATTGCAGTAAAGTAGGTCAATAAAAATACTCTGTCTCTTGGGTTCAATCCCAAAACTAAATAATAACAAAACATAACTTTATCTTTTGGTTTTGGAGACTCTTGTAAACAGTACACTCTGTATTTTACTTCATATCCCAGAGATTATAAATTGTCCTCTCATTATGTAGTTAAAGAATTAATAGGAAATAGAAGATCTGAGGCAGCTAATGCTGATAACTACCATTCTAATGGACAGCAAACCGAATTATTCACTTTTCATTTTATTTTACGTAGATAGCACACAGTTTAGAAATTAATAAAGTTTCAAGCTATGATACATAATGAATATGAAATGCAGGAAAAACAAATTTTCACATTGTTAAAAATATGTTAAATGCAAAGATTTGTGAGAGCTATTAATGTGAAATAATTAAATTGTCTTCAATTTGAATCCAGTTTGGGATGTACTGTTTCAATATTATTGCAATATACTTATATAACACATTGGAGATCTAATGAAAACAATATCTATAATTATAACTGTACAAAAACATTAGAATTATCACAGTGTACTCCTGGAACCAAGGCAGTTTGTTTATTTTCAGAGAATATTTGAGCCTAATAACTTTTAATTTGCATGAACATGGCAATAGAGCACTTTTTACCTCTTGGCAATCTCAGTCATTTATAGAAGAACCAAAAACACTCTGGTGTGGAAATCTTCAAAAGTGGCCTGACAAATTGATAAACCTATTAAATGACTATGAGATTCTGGGTTTTATAAACGTTGGTAGATTGTGAAAGCAAAAAAGTGATGCTAAAGCTGTATAATTCATGTGTTAGGCATAAGTGGATACATTGGACCTAATTTTAATCTATTCAAAGCCCACCCACTTGCACAAGTCAAAATCGGTCACATTGCGTCCAATTCTGGACACCATTCTTTCAGAAAGATGCCAAGGCCTTGGAAAATGCGCCAAGATTTACTGGAATTGTATCAGGATAAGAGTCTTCTGTTTAGTGAAAAGACTACAGAAGTTGGAATGTTTTCCTACAGCATAGAAGGTTTTGGGGGTATTAAATACAGGTTCTTACATTCCAAGACAATCCAGGTTTTTAATAGGTTAAATAGGACCAACTGTTTTCACTGGCAGGGGAGTTAACAGCTAGAAGACACAAATATTAGCAAAGCATTAGTGTTCAGGAAAATAGCTGTGGAGTATGGGGTAAAATGGCTGAAAGTTCAATGAATAGTTGTGGAGATTAGAAAGAGGTATCAAAAGATAGCTAATATTGAAAAAACAATTGATAAACATTGACACATTGGACTTAATGAGTTGTATAATTAAAAGTAATGGAACAATGAGAAGTTTGCAGATGAAGACAACAATTTTGTATTCAACTGAGGTTGTAAAGAACTGGACTTAATACATAATACTATCATCAAACGAGTAACTTATTTAGAGTCATACAGCACGGAAACAGACCCTTCAGCCCAACCAATCCATGCTCAACTTAATCCCAAACTAAACTAGTCCTACCTGCCTGCTCCTGGCCCATATCCCTCCAAATCTTTCCTATTCATGTACTTATCTAAATGTATTTTAAACATTGTAATTGTACCTACATCCTAGAGTTGAGAGTGGCAGATTAGCAAGAATTTTATAACGGATAAAATATTAATGACATTTCCCAAGAAACATTCAGTCCTTGATGGAAAGACAAACAAGAAAACTTGATTATTTCCCGGGCATGTTTATTTAATGTAGTAAAATTTCTTCTACATTGGGCAGTGTCCCCAGTGACTCCTAAATTTAATTCCTTATTGTCTGAAGGATGTCATCATCTTCTGGGTTTCCAAGCACCTTGTAAAATGCAGATATAAAATAAACATGATAAATAATTAGAAATCTGATAAATATACCAGTAGAAGTATAGACAAAAGAAGAATGTGAATCAGGAAATGGATGGCATCTTAACTTCAGATGATTTCAGATCCCCAATTTCATCACTTTCACAGAGGAATACAACATGCTCCAACATAATTAATGTGTTCCTCTTTTCTTACAGTGTTGGTAAAATGTTTCAACTTAATTTCACATGAACAAGCAAAACAGTAATTTAAATAGATTCTGACATATGGTAAGAATAACTACAACTTTAATTTTTTTCTCTCTTCCAGTAATAATGATTTGAATTCAATGCACTACACCTATGAGCATTCAAAAAGGAGACAACATAGACAATTGAAAGATTACTGTTTGATAGTGCTGTTATATATACTCTGTTCAATGATAGTAAAGTTATCTGTTATTTATAAATCTGAAGACTTGTGAATGATGGGATCTGTCCATGACAATATTTTATGAATGATGCATTGTATCATTAGTGAATGCTGTTCCTCAGATTGTTTGCATTAATAGAAAGCATACCTTTTAAAAGCGTAAGTGTTGGGAAATCCGTTTCCCTCACTGCTTATAGAATGATGTCCTATATGTTAGAGATTTCCTGGGATGTTGCAAAATCCAGACATAAAAACAGATGGAATAAGAAATAATAATACAAACAAATTTCCAAACTGATACATGAAAATTTAGAGAGAAACACAATGTGTATCAGGCAATAGATAGCATCGTTACTTCAGGCAATATCAGATCCCTGAAAAACAACCTGCTCCATCAACTTGAACAGTCTCCTCTTTAATGCGACCTTTTATTGCAATGTTTCAACTGAAGGTTATGCTAACCAGGAAAATACTATTTTTAATTACAGTTAATAATTACTATTTTGTTAAAAATAAAGAAGTTTCTCATTTTGAGACAGGGGAAGAGGAAAAAGCATCTTTGAGTCTGCTTCATCATTCATTAAATCACACCTGCTTTAGCTCCATATCCTTGATTTAATTACCTGATTAAAAAAAGAAATGTATAGACATCAGCCTTGAAAATAAACTGTTCTTGAATCCACAATGTTTTAAGGGAAAGAATTCCAGATTTCTGCTAACCATTGTGCGAAAGTGTTATTCCAAATTTAAGATGATGTCAGTGTAGTTTTGATTCTCTTGTTGGAGGGAATAGTTTCTTGAAATAAGCCTTACCAAATCATTTTAAGAACTTAAAGACTTTGATGCAATTATATCGCAGTCCTTTTTACTCAAAGGAATACAAGCCAAGTTTGTGCAAACTGTTCTCCTAATTTAACTCTTTAAATCCCCACATAATTAGAGTCAGAGTCATAGAGATATACAGCATGGAAACAGACCCTTTGGTCCAACTTGTCCTTGCCAACCAGATATCCCAACCTAATCTAGTTCCATTTGTCAGCACCTAGCCCATATCCCTCTAAACCCTTCCTATTCATATACCCATCCAGATATCTTTTAAATGCTGTAATTGTACCGGCCTTCACCTTTTCCTATGGCAACTCAATCCATACACGCACCACCCTCAGCGTGAAAATGTTGCCCCTTAGGTCCCTTTTATATCTTTCCCCTCTCACCCTGAACCTATGGGGTGGCATGGTGGCTCAGTGGTTAGCACTGCTGCCTCACAGAGCCAGGGACCCAGGTTTGCTTCCAGATTTGGGGAATCTAATCTATGCCCTCTAGTTCTGCACTGCCCCACCCCAGGGAAAAGACATTATTTATTTATCTATTCATGTTCCTCATGATTTTATAAACCTCTATAAGATCACTCCTCAGTCTCCTAAGTATCTGACACTCCAGGGAAAACAGCCCCAGCCTATTCAGCCTCTCCCTATAGCTCAAATCCTCCAACTCTGGCAACATCCTTGTAAATGTTTTCTGAACCCTTTCAAGTTTCACAACATCCTTCCCATAGGAAGGAGACCAGAATTGCACACAATATTCCGAAGTGGCCTAACCAATGTCCTGTATAGCTGCAACATGACCTCCCAACACCTATACTCAATGCTCTGACCAATAAAGGAAAGCATACCAAATCCCTTCTTCACTATCCTATCTACCTGCAACTCTACTTTCAAAGAGCTATAATCCTGCACTCCGAGGTCTCTTTGTTTAGCAACACTCCCTAGGACCTTACCATTAAGTTTATACGTCCTGCTCTAATTTGCTTTTCCAAAATGCAGCACCTCGCACTTATCTAAATTAAACTGCATCTGCCACTCTGCTGATCTGCATCTGCAGATCAAGATCCCTTTGTAATCTGAGGTAACCTTCTTCGCTGTCTACTACATCTCCAATTTTGGTGTCATCTGCAAACTTACTATTTATATCTCCTATGTTCACATCCAAATCATTTATATAAATGACATATAGAAGTGGACCCAGCACTGATCCTTGTGACATATCACCGGTCACAGGCTTCCTGTCTAAAAAGTAACCTTCCACCACCACCCTCTGTCTTCCACCTTCCAGCCAGTTCTGTATCCAAATGGCTAGTATTCCATGAGATCTAACC
Organism: Chiloscyllium punctatum; assembly: GCF_047496795.1. Classification (NCBI taxonomy): domain Eukaryota; kingdom Metazoa; phylum Chordata; class Chondrichthyes; order Orectolobiformes; family Hemiscylliidae; genus Chiloscyllium; species Chiloscyllium punctatum. The sequence goes on along the minus strand of NC_092746.1, from coordinate 51,170,967 downwards.
TTGCTAACCAGTCTCCCATGAGGAACCTTATTGAATCCCTTACTGAAGTCCATATAGATCACCTCTACTACTCTGCCCCCATCAATCCTCTTTGCTACTTCTTCAAAGAACTCAAACAAGTTCATGAGACATGATCTCCCACGCATAACCCTAATCAGTCCTTGCCTTTTCAAATACATGTAGATCCTGTTCCTCAGGATTCCCTCCAACAACTTGCCTACCACTGCTGTCAGGGTGATTGGTCTATAGTTCCATGACTTTTTCTTGTCACCTATCTTAAAAAGTGCCACCATATTAGCCACCCTCCAGCCTTCCGGCACTTCACCTGTGACCACTGATGATGCAAGTATCGCAGCAAGAGGCCCAGCAATCACTTCCCTAGCTTCCCACAGAGTGCTAGGGTACACCTGATCAGGTCTTGGGATGTATCTACTTTTATGCATTTCAAGATATCCAGCACCTCATCCTCTGTAATATGGGCATTTTTCAAGATGTCACCATCTATTTCCCCATCTCCAAGAGCTCCACACATCGGCTGCCTTGCTGATCTTTGAGGGGTCCTATTCTCTCCCTAGTTACCCTTTTGTCCCTAATGTATTTATAAAAACCCTTTGTATTCTCATTAATCCTATTTGCCAAAGCTATCTCATGTCCCATTTTTGCCCTCCTGATTTCCCTCTTAAGTATACTCCTACTGCTTTTATACTCTTCTAACTCTTCTATACTCGATTTCTCCTGTCTATAATTGTCATAGGCATCCTTCTTTTTCTTAACCAAAACCTCAATTTCTCTCATCAAGCAGCATCCCCTACACCTACCAACCTTGCCTTTCACCCTAACAGGAGTATCCTGTCTCTGGACTCTCATTATCTCATTTCTGAAGACTTCCCATTTTCCAGTCGTCGCTTTACCTGTGAACATCTGCTCCCAAACAGCTTTTGAAAGTTCTTGCCTAATACCTTCAAAATTAGCCTTTCTCCAATTTAGAACTTCAACTTTTAGATCTGGTCTATCCTTTTCCATCACTACTTTAAAACTAATAGAATTATGGTAGCTGGCCCCAAAGTGCTCCCCCACTGACACCTCACCCGTCCTGCCTTACTTCCCAAGAATACGTCAGGTTTTGCACCTTTTCCCTGTATGTACATACACCTATTGAATTAGAACATTTTCTTGTACACACACTTAACAAATTCCTCTCCATCGAAATCCTTAACTCTATGGCAGTCCCAGTGTATGTTTGGAATGTTAAAATCTTCTACCATAACTACCCTATTATTCTTACAGGTAACTGAGATCTCCTTACAAGTTTGTTTCTCAGTTTCCTGCTGACTATTAGGAGGTCTATAATACAATCCCAATAAGCCCAAATAACTTTCCTGAATGTATTCCCAGGAATATCTTCCCTAAGTAATACAGCAGTAATACTATTCCTTATCAAAAACTCTCCCTCCACTCTTGCCTCCCTTTCTATCCTTCCTATAGTGTTTGTATCCTGGAACATTAAGCTGCCAGTCCTGTCCATCCCTGAGCCACATTTGTGTAATGCCATGATGTTCCAGTTCCATGTTCCTAACCATGCCCTGAGTTCATCTGTCTTCCCTGTTAAGTTTCTTGTATTGAAATAAATACAGTTTATGGGCGGCAAGGTGGCACAGTGGTCAGCACTGCTGCCTCACAGCACAAGAGACCTGGGTTCAATTCCCGCCTTAGGCAACTGTCTGTTTGGAGTTTGCACATTCTGCGTGGGTTTGCTCTGGTTTCCTCCCACAGTCCAAAAATGTGCAGGTTAGGTGAATTGGCCATGCTAAATTGCCTGTAGTGTTAGGTGAAGGGATAAATGTCGGGGAATGGGTCTGGGTGGGTTGCTCTTCGGAGGGTCAATGTGAACTTGTTGGGCCGAAGGGCCTGTTTCCACACTGTAAGTAATCTAATCTAATCCTAACTGATCAGTCCTACTTTGTTCTGTCCTGCCCTGACTGTTTGAATCACTCCCTTTTCCAACTGTACCAACTATCTCTTTCCTCACTACCTCCCTAGCCCCCTCCCCAACCTTACTAGTTTAAATCTTCCCAAGCAGCTCTAGCAAATCTCTCTGCCAGGATATTAGTCTCCTTCCAATTTAGGTGCAATACATCCTTCTTGTACAGGTCACTTCAACCTCTGAAGAGATCCCAATGATCCAAAAATGTGAACCCTTCTCCCACGCACCAACTCCTCAACTATGCATTCATCTGCTCTATCCTCCTATTCCTACCCTCACAAGGTCATAGCACCGGGAGTAATTCAGATATTACTCCCCTTGAGGACCTCCTTTTTAAATTCCTGCCTAACTTTCTATACTCTCCCTTCAGAATCTCAACCTTTTCCCTTCCTATGTCATTGGTTCCAATGTGTACAATGACCTCCTGCTGATCCCTCTCCCCATTGAGAACATTCTGCACCATCTCTGAGACATCCTTGATCATGGCACTGGGGAGGCAACACGCTGTTCTGACTTTTCACTGCTGGCCGCAGAAATGTCTGTCTAAGCATCTGACTAGAGAGTCCCCAATCACAATCGATCGCTTGGAACCTGAAATACCCCTCATTGCATTACAGCCTGTCTCGATACTAGAAACTTGGCTGGTCATGCTACATTACCCTGAGAGTCCATCACCCCCTACATTTTCCAAAACAGCATACTTGTTTGAAATGGGGATAGCCATAGAAAATTCCTGCACTATCTGCCTACCCCTCCTATCTTTCTTGGAGTTAACCCATCTAGCTGACTATATCTGTGATTTTTCTCACTTCCTATAACTGCCATCTATCATACCCCCTAGCTCTTGTAAATTCCTCATTGCCTCTAACTGTCCCTCCAATTGATCCATGTGATCCAATAAGATTCGCAACCAAACACTTTTACTGCAGACATAATCATCAGTAACAGTAAACTCCCACATCTAACAGGAAGAGCATATTACTCTACTAAAGACCATATTTGCTCCTTCACAATCTACAGACCCAGAAAATAGCACCGTCTTTTTGACCTAACAAACAGTGTTCCAGGCTAACTCAGTAGTTATGGTTTATGTTTTTTAATATTTAATGAAGAGACAGATTTCAATAAAACATATAATCAAGGAAGAACCCACTCTACTCAGTACTGCAGACTTTCAGCAAGGTTACACATTAAAAACTATGCACATATCTGTTCCTGTGCTGGTTCCTCCAAGGTCAGCTGTGAATTTCGCTGTTTGTTAGTTTTTCCTAGATGCTCTCCGGTGTCCAGGGATACATGAACTCAAACAGCAAAGGCAGTAACTGTGCAGATTCACTGCTGTGTCAGTTAGCAGGTTTCTTTCTCTCTTTCCCTCCTGACCATGTGCTTTCTTTCTTTGTCTGTGTTTCTTCCCTTTAAAATGTCATTGTTTTGACTTTTTTCCCTCACAAAGTTTCAAAACAATGCAACAGCATCTGATGAACCTGCACTGTGTTCCAATTCTTCAAAGACCAATATATTTTTTCTGAGTTGAACTGAAAACTGAATGTAGTACTTTAGTACTTTGGATGGGGTCAATGTTTCAATGCAACTAAAGCATAACTTCATCTTATTTTTTGCAAGTCAGGCCCTTTGCAATTAGGCCAATATCCCGTTAGTTTTTTTCATTTCTTTTTATACCTTATAACTTTTAAGGAGTTGTGCATTTGAACTCCAAAATCTTTTCACTCATCCACATCTTCTGCCTGTCTTGAAAATATTTTGATTTTTCCTTCTCGGTTGAATATGGGTGATTTGTACATTTCCACATTATACTCCATTTGCTTCTGCCACAAATCAATCTGCCAATGTCCCTTTTAAAACTGCCTTCTCCCATTTTTCTGTAATTTTAGATTTTCAACTTTGCATTCATTCATCCAAATCATTTCTAAATATTGTGGCATGTTGAGGCTCCAGAACAAAATCAACGGGAAGATAATTTGCCACATCTTGCCAATCAGAATACCTCCCTTTATCTCACTCTCATCCTGTCTTATAGCTAAGTTACAAACCAAGACAACATGTACCTCTAACTCTGTCCACTCATTTTTTGTTAATTTTGTTTTGTGAAATCATATTTAGTGTTTTCTCTAAGTACAAATGGATAATGTTTGTAGATACTTTGCTTATCTTATTAGTGACATCCTCAAAGAATTAAACTGGATTAACCAGACATGACTTACACTTGACAAAGCCATGCTGACTCTCAATAGTCAGTTCATATTTATCCAAACGATCTGGGCTGAGTCACAAATGTTGACAGTTTTCCCACAATGAACATCAAACACATATAAATAAATTGTGTCTACCTGTGCTAAATAATGATTTGAATATTAAACTAAACCATACCTTCTCAAGCCAGTGTTCAGAATCACAAATCAACCTTGACCTTCACCTTGAGGATTAAGTCCATCTTAGTTAAGGTTTCTAGGCATGCTGCAAACTCCAGATATAAAAAACAAATGGAAAGAATAGCAATTAATATTAACACATTTCCTCACTGATTGTTTTTGTTTTGAAAGAAAATGAAAGTGAATTAGATCATGGATTGCATCTTAACTTCAAATCATTTTAGATTCCCTGAATCATAATTTTCACAAGGAAACAAAATTTGCTCCTTTATATTTAACATGGTTCTCCTTAATGTAATTGCTATTGAAATAGTTCATTATTTGTCAATTTATCATTCCAAAGAATTGTAAATTATGAGATTATATCTAAGAAAAAGTTTTATTCAATACTTTGTATAATCAGAATGAATAAATTAAATTATACTTCTAAGAACATTGAATGTTGGGCAATCGTTGTTCTTTTGTTTGTGAGATCATATCCCATTGTGCTAATGGTTTACAATGGATGCTATAAAATCCACATATAAAAACGTATGAATTAAGAATGAATTAATTCATTGCCAAATTGCCAAGTATTCTAATTGAAGCTTGGAGAGAAGCAGCTGTAAACCAGAAAACTGATGGCACGTTTACTTTAGATACTTAGTTGTATAATGCTTCTCGGATGCTATAGGGATGTTTCATTAAAGCTCATAGATGAATAGTTGTAATTTCAGATCCCTGAGATCATTTTCAGAGAAATAAAATCAAATCAACTTTAACACTTTTGTTTGATGAGGCTGCCACTGAAATTTTCAAATTAACTTTATACTAACATGGGAAATAAACATTTTAAATGCTACTTATGTACAATATTCTGACTCATATCTGGCTCCATTCAATCACCCTTATTTGGTTCATTTCCTGGTTCAGTGATGTCTCCAATTTAAAATTTTCATTCACAATTTCAAATCCCTTCATTGTTTCACGCTCCATATTTTTGTAACTTCCTCCAGTACTACAACCTTTCAAGAACTCTGTGTTTCTTCATATCAAAACTTTTGCGCAACACCGATTTTCTTCAGCCCATCATTAATGACTGTGCCTTTAGCGAAAGATCTGGAATTACCTTCCCAAATCTCTCTATATGTCCCTCCTCTAATAGGCTTCCTTAATTTTCCTTGTTAGACCAAGTTTTTGGATCCTTTCTGCTTATTTTCTTACATGGCCTGGTGTCAAATTTAGTCACACCATGCTCCAGTAAAGCACCCTGAAATAATTCCACAGAGGATGGTATTCCATCACCCTTTACTTACGTGTGCATAGTACTTGTCCGACTTCCTCAGAGCCAGCCTTCAGAGTGAGCAGAACCTTGGAAACCCTGTTTATAGCTGTCAGCCAGGGCTCCCTGATTGGATCAAGTTAACAGCCGCAATCAGGGAACCCGTATTCTATGAGGTCCACCTGGCTGACCTTGTTACAATCACTACACACCCATTTTACAATTTTAAAGATGTGACATATATTTAAGTTGCCTTTGCTATTATATCGAGTGTAGTTTTCTCCAATCAATATTTTTACAGTTCCTGGTGTATTAACAAAATGTGAGTTCAACTGTGCTACATAATTGTTGACTTCAGATTCTGTTTTGGTGAAAAAGCAATGCAAGAATAACATCTTCAACAGAACATTATACTTTGAGAAAATGGTGAAATTAATATAATGATAACATTGTAAATTTATGTATATATCCAAAGAACTGTAAATTGTTGAGTGGATTATAAGGAATATTATTAATGATATGTAATATCATTTGTACCATTGTAGCATGAGTGGTCATAAACAGTGTGCATCATAAAGGATGAAAATTGAGAATTTGATGAGAGTGGGGAATTTTCTGGCAAGTTGTGACTAAGTAATCTCTAACTGAAATGTAGTTTAACCTCTCAAAATTAATTTACAGTTTTGAGAACTGAAAATAATGTAAAACTAGGCAAAACTTAACTGACAGTGCCCACCACTGGCTCCCAACATTCAATTAGCAATAACTGATTGTCTGACTGGGAACTAATTACTGTGCGCAGATAACTAAATGAATTCTGGAAAATTGGGTGTGGCTTGAAAAGATGTTGACAAATAAACTGTAATTGTTGATGTACAGCGTGGTCATAAACAGTGGACTGAATGTTACTCGAAATTGGCTAACAGTCAGTTTATGGAGGATTTTGCTTGATGAGGCCTGTTGAGTTTTCTCATTTATCACCCTAAACTCTCACACAAAGTACTCACCATGCCCCCATGGCACCCTACTAGCCCAAATCTCCCATCTGCTGTAGGCCACTTGCTACTACTAGGAAATTCCAAGATCCCTGGCACCAGTGCTATTTAAAAGGCTATTTTGCACTTGCTCAATCACTGGCCATCTACAGCTTCCCAGCATACTACGTGACATTTGCTTTGGACGTGGTAAATAAGTGCAAATTGGTGTGACATTTTGCAGACAGGGACCTTGAGGTCCTGTGGATGGGGTAATGCAGTGAAGGACCTTCCTCTCCCCTCAGGACCAGCAGAGTCACCATTCCTTGTCAGCCCACATGCCACGGTCACAGAGGTTTCAACTATCCGAAGGAATATGCAGCATTGTCATAGAAAGGTCAATTTCCATCTCCGCCATGCCAGGATAAATGCCACCATCTTTTCTCTGCCACTTCATGCTCACTCTATCTTTGGTACTGCACCTCCCTGAGTGCTGACTAACTGTGCTTGTACCCTTGGATTAATATTGGATGAAACCCTTGACTGACCATACAGGAAACCCCCCTCCTCTGACTGACAGCAGCCCTCCCAGACTTGACTGAGGACTACTCCACTTTGACTTGGAGACACGACCATTTGATTGATGCATATACAATGTATTTGCTATGTAGGCTGCTGGTATATGCTTTAGGTGTGACATTGAGACAGGACAATCTCGGACACCTAAACGTCCAATCCCTAGATTGATGACACGCTCTCTGGCTTTCAGTCCATGCTGAACAGAAAGGCAACACATGTACCCTCGAAGTCTTTAGGTTCTGGCTAAGGGGCAACACAGAAAAGGAAAGCAGAGGTGCTATGTGATGCAATAGGTACCAGTGTACTCCCAAAGTGCAATATTAAGTGCAGAAGGATATTGTACATGAATTGGAGAGGTATTGTGATGAGGTGGTTCAACCGGTGAATGTCAGATCTCTCTGTATCTGGGGTTTGTGCAGCCTCTGCCCAGGAGGAGTGCCCTCACGTGTTAGTGCCATGTGTCCAAGGTGGAGTTTCGGAGCAGGAAGAGCGATCTGGAGTGAACAGCTACCTGAGTTCATGTCAGGAATTCTTGGTATCGAGTTTCTATCTGGCGACGATATAACACAAATGAATGAGGTGAAATTGGGTAGTATGAGGGTAGTAATGAGGTAAAAACAATGACTGCAGATGCTGGAAACCAGATTCTGGATTAGTGGTGCTGGAAGAGCACAGCAGTTCAGGCAGCATCCAAGGTGCTTCGAAATCGACGTTTCGGGCAAAAGCCCTTCATCAGGAATAAAGGCAGTGAGCCTGAAGCGTGGAGACATAAGCTAGAGGAGGGTGGGGGTGGGGAGAAAGTAGCATAGAGTACAATGGGTGAGTGGGGGAGGGGATGAAGGTGATAGGGGAGAGGGTGGAGTGGATAGGTGGAAAAGGAGATAGGCAGGTAGGACAAGTCCGGACAAGTCATGGGGACAGTGCTGAGCTGGAAGTTTAGAACTAGGGTGAGGTGGGGGAAGGGGAAATGAGGAAACTGTTGAAGTCCACATTGATGCCCTGGGGTTGAAGGGTTCCGAGGCGGAAGATGAGGCGTTTTTCCTCCAGGCGTCTGGTGGTGAGGGAGCGGCGGTGAAGGAGGCCCAGGACCTCCATGTCCTCGGCAGAGTGGGAGGGGGAGTTGAAATGTTGGGCCATGGGGCGGTGTGGTTGATTGGTGTGGGTGTCCCGGAGATGTTCCCTAAAGCGCTCTGCTAGGAGGCGCCCAGTCTCCCCAATGTAGAGGAGACCACATCGGGAGCAACGGATACAATAAATGATATTAGTGGATGTGCAAGTAAAACTTTGATGGATATGGAAGCCTCCTTTAGGGCCTTGGATAGAGGTGAGGGAGGAGGTGTGGGCGCAGGTTTTACATTTCCTGCGGTGGCAGGGGAAAGTGCCAGGATGGGAGGCTGGGTTGTAGGGGGGCGTGGACCTGACCAGGTAGTCACGGAGGGATCGGTCTTTGCGGAAGGCGGAAAGGGGTGGGGAGGGAAATATATCCCTGGTGGTAGGGTCTGTTTGGAGGTGGCGGAAATGTCGGTGGATGATTTGGTTTATGTGAAGACTGGTAGGGTGGAAGGTGAGCACCAGGGGCGTTCTGTCCTTGTTACGGTTGGAGGGGTGGGGTCTGAGGGCAGAGGTGCGGGATGGAGACGAGATGCGTTGGAGGGCATCTTTAATCACGTGGGAAGGGAAATTGCGGTCTCTAAAGAAAGAGGCCATCTGGTGTGGAAGGTGCAAGAGGCAGTCTTGCTGGTGTCTTTTCTGAGGGGTCTATGCCTTTTTCCTCAGGCGTAGAGGAAGCGATTATTGCTGTGGAGCTGGCCTATTTGTGGTTGAGACTGTGAAGATGCTATTGGTACCTGAGGAGATGAGAGAGGATGAGATATGAAATAGCCGCAGAAAATTGGAAGCATTAAGAACATATTTACAGTGTTGGTAACAGGACAGCAGTAAAATGACTGAATTTATTTGGTTGTCAGTACATGGAGGTCTCAGTATCATCCCATGAGTGGAAAAGCAGGAATTCTCTCCTCTCAGTGGGTGGAAAGACAGATGACAAAACACTGTCACTGGGCTTGGCTCTCTCTCATATGTGGTAGGATACTGCATTTTGGAACCGATGTCAAATGGTGTGTAGCTTGATTTGAAATGGCATTTTTATTTAGATACTTGATTAAGAGATAATGGCAATCTTGGAAGCTTGGTGGCCCCGGGAGGCTCGCTGCACTGTGGGTTTTGTAGTTTCTCTGGGACATTACTCATTGTCATATGCCGGCACTTTGCATCTGGAACTCCATTTCCCATGTGTCCCTGCGGCAGAGGCTGCCGCTTTTCCCGCGGAAAAGACCCGCGCGAGAGCGCGTGCGGCCACATTCGCCAACGGCAGCAGCGCCACCCTCGGCCCAGGGTGAGAACTGCACTGCCTCACTCTTCATTCTCACCAACTCCAGCTGGTGTCTCCAACACTATTACAGTATTCATTCTATTTTAGTATTAACTCCAACTGATGATTCACAATCACTATTGTAGTATTAATCCTCACTTTAACTCCAATTGATGGCTCACAATCAGTACTGTGTTATTAATCCTCACCTTAACTCCAACTAAACCCTCCCAACACTATTATTGTATTAATCCTCAATTTAACTCCAATTGGTGGCTCACAATCACTTATGTATTATTAATCCTCACCTTAACTCCAACTAGGCCCTCAGAATCACTACTATAGTATTAATCATCACCTCAACTCTAATTGGTGGCTCACAATCACTATTGTATTATAAATCCTCACCGTAACTCCAACTCGACCCTCGCAATCACTGTAGTATTAATCTTCAATTTCATCTTGCTCCTTGCAATCATGAATAGTGTTTGTAGTAAAACATCAGGTTTCAAGTTGCTCTACCAGCTGTTAGTTTATCTTGCTCCCTAACTAATCGTAAAATGAAAATAAATCGAGAATGTCAAAATGTCAAGACAGGACTACCATCGAAGTACGTGTGATTCCAAAAAAATTAAATGACAGTACTGTTGGTGTTTAATTTTTTGAAGTCGAACGTTACATTTTAAAACTTTTTAAAAACGTACACTTGAAGTGGGTGACAAATACAAATCCAAGCAGTTCGTTTGCCAATTGAAAAAACACATTTTAACATTTATAAAGCTTGGTCTTTTTTTTGTGAAGTTTTAAAAATTTGTTGAAAACGGCATCTGGTTTCAATTACTGTTTCAGAAATTGATATTTAGACAATACAGCCATATAAAATATTCAATAGAATATAAAATAATAGCTTGCAATTACAAAACATACAATAGTAAAAGAACAAATAAACCAGAAGTTAACATCCATCAAAGCAAAACTTTCCAGATGTTTAATTGTAACGGTAGACTATCGCTAAACTTTTAGCTGAATTACATCATCGTGCAAATTTAATACATACATTATTTTACAAATGATTAATAATTACCCAAAGTTTTGTATAAATTCTTCCCAAGTGTAGTTTGAATGACTGTACCTGCGGTAAGTATTGACTTAGACTGAGGGGACGGAGCAATGCCACGTCTCAGAAGCTGCAAACTGCTGGAATGTGCTAAAGAGAAGCTGAAGGGGAGAGATCGGAATCTCACGGGATCAAGAGGTGAGTGTTGGACTGTTAGCAACTCAATCCCTGAGTGAAATTTTGCTATGTGTTATAATATGCAGCAAGATGAAGGTGACATAGCATTTTTCAGCTATAAGTGGCATTACTGCTGAAAATGTTTTGATTTATGTGACTTGTGACACCCCCGTTTTGGGACGGCACCATTTAATAGCGTGGGGCGTCAGAGAGCACAGACAGAGCTGGGATGAGAGCAGAGCAGTGATATCCTGATCTTCAGAGAGAGGATAGAAGCGGAGAACGCTCACTCAAAGCAGTGGTCACAACTACTCCAAACTCATCCGCAAGTTTGACCTCACGAAAGATTTTGTTTGCATTATAGATAAATAACTAGATGTGTTTGGGAAGTTGGAGTATTTACTCGGTAAGTCAAGAATATGTTCGTTTAAGTACATGTTTCATTAACCAGACGCATAATCTTGCAGAATGTGTTCTGAGCTGCTTGTATTGTGCGGGGAAGTTCTGCAACAACAACAGAACGTAGAGACTCCGCGCGAATGTGTGCAGTCTGATCACAGTCCCGAGCAAACTGCATTCGGTGGTCAGTTTGTTATTTATAGATAAAAGCGCACACAAATAGCCTGCTGTCTTTCTGGACATTGCAGTTGTATTAGAAATCGGGTTAATTTAAGACGTGCTATTTTCATGCAAAAGAAGGATAATGTAAGTATGGTTATCAACAATTTGAGTTGATTATACTAGGGTTGCGGTTTTAATTTAGTGTCGAAATTGAGTGAATTTCTGGAGAATACAAAGGTAAAATATTGTTTACTTTAAAAGAAGGATGCACTGACTACATGACTAAAATGCAGAATTGGTTCCTTTCTGGAGAATGAAGAGTGCATTGTGCAATGATTATGTCTAATAGTTTGACGGTGTTTGAGATTGTATTTTAGACAAATTCCCATCTCTAACGAAGATGCACCTTGTTTACATTCCAATATTTACATCTTCGCGGACTTGGGGGGGGGGGGGGGGGGAAGTTTAACCTCTTTAATTTATCTGTCTCGAATGTTTAAATCTGGATGCGACCTTTCATGAATGAAGTGAAAAATCCCCCGGCGTTAAGAAATTGGATCAAAGGAATCTGTTGCCATCGCACTTGTGCGTTCATTCTAATTTTGGACCTTCGCGATTCACTCTCAACAATTACTGTCATTAGCAGTCATGATATTCAACGGACCTTCAATGGGGTTAGGGTTTATTTTTGTGTTTGATAAGTATTGCCAATGTTTTCTGTGTGCACTTCTAAAGTGATGCGCATAGTTTATTGAGTGCAGATTTGCAGTACATGATGGAAAGTTGAACGCGATCGTTCTGTTGAATGTGCAAGTAATCCACATTTGACTCCTTATTGGGAACAGATAATTTACATTTGACGTAGTGACAGCTTGGGGGCGCTGTTGAACACGATGAGATAACAAACTGGAGACGCTCGAAGAGAGACATTGACAGGATAACCCCTGCGTTCGTCCTGTCAATAGTGATTTAAACTACTTTGCTTAAAGTGTGTGGGGGGTTTATTTTGTATGGGTTTTAATTATTTAATGGGGTTCAGATATTCTGTTTAATTGACAAAGAACTGGAGAAGGGTTCTGCTCCCAAAACGTTAACTCTGATTTCTCCCCAAGATGCTGCCAGACCTGCTGAGATTTTCTAGCAATTTCAATTTTTGTGACAGGTATTATTTTTACTAATGCATTTTCTGTTTTAACTTGTAAGTCAGTCCTGCACAACTTTATCTTTATACCTTGTTACTGATTTTCCATATCAAAGACAAGATAACTCATCCAGAAAGTGTTAGAGTTACAACACAATTAAAAACAAAATATTGTGGATGCTGGAGATCTGAAACAAATGTAGAAAAATCTGGAGAAATTTAGCAGGTCTGGGAGCATCTGTGAGCAGAGAAACAGTTAGTATTTCCAGCATGCAACATTGTTTATGTTGTAACAATGTTGTCTGAAGTTGTATTTCATAGAAGAGGGTGAGATTGTGAAAAAAAAGTTCAATACTTAAGTTTTTTTTAGACACAATAATATGCAGTTTGACATAAGTAATGGATTGGATCTGAAAATAAATGTCTTGCACTACTTAAGTTATCTTTCAATGACTTGTTGCTTTGTTACATTCCAGTATGCTGAGGATTTATATGTGTACCCTGACAATTTACTAGAAACAATCAGTTTACAAATAAGTGAATTGCTCACATTATTCTGGCAGTGGTGTTGTTGGCTGAATGCATTATAGCATTAAGAATTAATTTTTGTGCTCAAACAGGGTGCATTTTGGAGCAGTTGGTACGCTGATGTCCTGATTTAACTATTTTTACACATCTGATTTAAAACAATAAAACAAATGTTGCAGAGTACCTCTGAATTCTTTATGATGCATATTTTAAAAAAAAATCGATGGCTAACAGTTGTATTAAATACAAAGTTATTTATTCTCAAATCAGAATAATTAATTCTCTCACAAAGTGTCAGAATAACCAAATGATTTCCTTGTATAAATTTGGTTCTTTGATTTTCTGTTGCTGGGGTTACTTTATTTTTCTGATAAGGTCTGTCATGAAGACATGACTTTTAATTTTTTAATAATTCATAACTTTAAACAGTGAGTGATCAAAGCAAGTATAAACTATTTTCTTTCTTGATTAGGGATTTTTGCTGCCACTGAAGTGAATGTTGAATAACAACATTGACTTAAATAATATTTATGGGACTTAATTTTGGAAAGTGTTCAAATGCATTAATTATATTTGCATTGTTATCCATCATTATCAATAAACGCCATACCCATTACAAGATATTTCCTGAAGAAGGGCTTATGCCCGAAATGTCGATTCTCCTGCTCGTCGGATGCTGCCTGGCCTGCTGTGTTTTTCCAGTATGACATTTTTCAACACAAGATATTTCCTGTCTTGTTCTATTCATAATTCCATTTTCCTTGAAAAAATTTTAAAAATATTTTAATAAGTTGCAGATAGTATGTACTGCAGTTGAAAAAGGAGGGTAAACACAAAATATGGGAATGCTGAAAATCTGAAATAATAACAAATGCTGGAAGTATGGAACAGATCAGGAAATATCTTTGGAGAGAGAAGCAGAGTTTACATTGCAGATGAATTCATGGAACATAAACTTTAATTCTCCTTGTCAGTCTCCAGCTGCCACCCCATCAGCTGAGCTAGCAGTATTTTCTGGTAGACACTTACGTTTATTATGTACATATCACATAATTAGGTTTATATGCAAACTTGTTGATAATTCCCTGAATTTTATACAATTAAATAACTTAATGGCATACTTATTAAGAAACTTATATTTTACAAAAGTATAACTAAATGTTTAACATACTTAAAATGTTTTTAACAATGTTTGGAATTGTCTTAATTTGCAATATTCCTCTGTTGCACTCTAATTAGTTGGAAAATATCTTCCTTCATTTATTTTTTGACATCTAAAATGAACAGTCAAATCTTCTTATATCTGTAAATTACAAAGACATTTACACAAGTAGTACAACCGAATTAACTCCTAAAGCACAGCTGATAGTTGATGGAGCCAAAAAGTTTGGTGCATAAGAAAGTCAGCATTGCCACCCAGCAGTTGCTAAATTTGAGTTGGTGTCGGCCTTAATCTGCTGCACCAGCTTGTAAGTGGGGAATGAACTCTTAAACAAATTGTCATCAAGATCTATATGTAACACTATAGAAGTTGAAGCAAAACAAACAGTATTTTCAGAAATATGATTAAAATTCAAAGATTTATGTGTGGCATTTATTGGCCATTTTGGTGCACACTTCCTCGGTAAAACACAGCAAAAAATGTGTGGAAACTTAGTTCTTCTGTCACTCCATTATAGAGGTTTATTACATTTTCAGTTGGCTAGTATAAAATATTAAATAAAATAGTGCAATATATTGACCTCTGGTTTTGACAAATTGAGTTAACTAGATGGAACAATTGAACTCTCTTGTCAGCAAGTTGTTCTCTACTATCAATGTTTTGCAATAAATGTCAAATTATGCAGAGCGTATAGACTCAGTTAGCTTAAAGGTTATTATGGATGACTGATAGCTCTGCTGCCTTTTTAAATATGCTCCACAATTTTAGTGGATTTTCAATGAGGGAAAATGCAGAGGGTAAAATAATTCTCTAAAGCCATGAGTCATTCCAGTCAGCTCATTCATCATTATCTTTCTCCTTATGTAATTCACATCATGAGTCGATCAATATTTTCACAGACTAAGCCACTATTTACAGGCACAAAACAATGATTTTAAATATCGTTTGGAGTTATTGTCCACTTATTTTGTGATGGAGCAAGATTGTTTATAAAAATAATTTATAAAACAATTAGACTTTTTGCCATATGAAACAAATCTAAACTCTTCACCAGGTATCATTGGTATTTTTTTAGATTAGATTCCCTACTGTATGGAAACAGGCCACTTGGCCCAAAAAGTCCACACCGATCCTCTGAAGAGCAGCCTGCCCAGAACCACTTCCCTCCATTTACCCCTAACTAACACAGCGAACACTTTGAACAATTTAGCGTGGCCAACTCACCTGACCTGCACATTTTTGGATTGTGGGAGGAAACCGGAGCACCCGGAGGAAACCCACACCGACACAGGGAGACTGTGCAAACTCCACTCAGACAGTCACCCGAGGCTGGAATTGAACCTGTGGCCCTTGTGCTGTGAGGCCCTGGTTTTGTGTCTTACAGGAACTATGCAATGTACTTAAATTGACGTGAGTTTTCAGTTTCGTATTTTTGAGAGAGAGAAGACGAGTAGAGTTTTATGTTACGATTGAAAGCAAACTGTGAATAGGTGAGAGCTACTTGAGTCTCCCATGTTTCAGTAGATACCACATCAACCTTCAACCTTGCTATGTATTGCTTGTAATGGCAATTAGCCCCAGGCCAGGAAACACTATATCACCGTAGACATTTCCCTCCTTCAGAGTGGGGGGGGGGGGGGGGGGGGGTAGTTGGTTAGAAATCTTGAGGTACACCACTCCACATCAAGTGTGGTGGGAGCCAAAAAGACAGACCTACATCAATATGACAGTATAAATAAGAGCAATCAACGCACAGGCCTTGTGGAGATGAGTTCCTACCTTCACATTCAGAATACCTCCCATTGTGTTGTGTAGCACTACCGCCATGCTAAAGACTACAGACATTGAACAGCATTAGCAACTCAAGACTGGGCATCTATGAGGCACCGTGGGCCACCAATTGCACTGCAGCCAATCTGCAATTTCATTTAGTTTTTTGAGGGAGTGACAAAGATAATTGAAGTGGGCAAAGTGGTGGATGTAGTCTGCAGGACTTTAGAAAGGCCTTTGACAAGGTTCCTTATGGCAAGCTGATACAAAAGGTGAAGTCACATGGATACAAACTGGCTTCACCATAGAAGACAGAGAATAGCAGTGGAAGGGTGTTTTTCTGACTGGAGATCTGTGACCAGGGCTGTTCTGCAGGGATCAATGCTGAGACCCCTATTGTTTGTAACATATAAAATAGATATGGAGGTGAATGTCTGAAGTCTGATTAGTAAACTTGTGAATGCCAAAAAGATTTGAATGTGGATAGTAAGGAGAATTGCCAACAGATAGGCTGGAGACTTGGGCGAAGAAATGGCAGATGGAACTTAATCCAGATAAATGTGAGGTGATGCTAATGCAGGAGGGAATTACACAGTAGCTGGCTGACTGTTAGAAGTATTAACATACAGAGGGATCTAGCTGTGTGAAAGTGGCAGCACAAGTTAATAGGGTGGCCAAGAAGGTGTATGTCAGGTCTCCTCAGGTTGTTATATGCATCAATAAGATCACATCTCATTCCACTAAACTCTCATGGATATAAGTCGAGAGTGTGGTGATGGAAAAGCACAGCAGGTCAGGCAGCCACTGAGGTGCTTTTCCAGCACCACACTTTCAACTCTAATTTCCAACGTTTGCAGTCCTTACGTTCACCTAATCCAATGGATATAAGCCTGATCTGTCTCACCTTGTTGAAAGAGACTCTGGAAAATGTTAAACGTTTATCATACCTTGGCAGCCTCTCTCCAAAGGCCATCATTGAGGAGAAGACCCAACACTGGATCATTTGCACCAACTCAGCCTTTGACAAATGATTGCGTTGAGTCTTTAAGAACAAAGGCCACTTAAGGTTGATAAAAACCCTGGTGTACAGAGTAGTTCTCCTCGTCACACTCCTGTATTGCAGTGAAGCCCAGACTGCAATGAGTGAAAGAATGTGTAGAGTGTGAAAGAAATTCCATCAGCAATGCATCTACACATTTGTTCAATTCAATGGGAATTCCATGAAACAAATGCAAGTGTCCTTTCTGAAGCCAGCTCCATGAGCATTTAGGAATATCTCCTGCAATATGAACTTTGATGGACAGGATATGTTGCAAAATGGCTGGAAACTGTAAATCCTCAATTATCAATTGGCCAATGTTCCAGGGGAGAATAAAACATTTCACAACTCTCTGAGCTGTTCTTAAAACATAGTGTAATTAATAGTAATGAATGGGAGGAGCCAGCTGTGAATTTTTCAGGATGACGACAATTTGTCCATCGAGTGGCATCAAGCTTTGACTCCCAAGATTTTAATTACTGAAAGAAAGGAGCAGCAGAGAAGCCAAGAACAGGAAATAAATTCTGCACGTTGAAGATGTACTTTCCCATTGGCCAAAGATCTACAGGTCAAAGAACAGCCTGTCCAGTCACGTAATGACCCATGGCAGAAACTTGAGACTTTGAATAGGTGTCCTTTTCAAATTGTGGGACGGTTTATGGCGAAAATCCCTTTGCATCTCGATGGTTCATTGGGATGATTCCTTCAAGAGTAATCAATCAGGGCTTCATTTCTCAGTATTCACCTGAACTGAGATGCTTAAACAAAACAACTTCTGTATGTACTCTCCTCACTCCTTCTGGGTGTTGGATTTGTGGAACTTATTGCTGCAGAAGGTTATGGAGGCCAACTGATTGCGTCTCAATGAGAGATCTGGACAGTTTTTTTGATTGTGAAGGGTATCAAGGATTATGGGGAAAAGGAAGCAGAATGAAGTTGAGAGAAGGGTATCAAGGATTATGGGGAAAAGGAAGCAGAATGAAGTTGAGAAACATATCAGCCATGATCGAGTTGCTGAACACATTTGATTGGCCAAATAATCTAATTCTGTTCCTATATGCTAAGGTCTTATGGGTAAATTTTGGCTCCCTTACAGGATTTACAGAATATTTGTATTTGCCCTCTACTGCAGGATCAGCCTGTTCTATTCCTCTGTTATGATGAAGAGTCACCAAACTTGAAACATTAACTCTGCTTTACCCTCCACAGTTGCTTCCCAGATCTGCTGAGTTTTGCCAGCAATTTCTGTTTTTTGTTCTATTCCTCTATTATATTGATAATACTGTGGATGCAGCCTCTTACTATGATCTTGCAAATTTCAATATATCAGTTCCTTACTATTAAAAGTTTAATTTGTCAACTAGTTTCTTCTGTACCCAGATTTCTCTGTCTCTCTTTCCAACCCAGGCATCTCAAATTTTAATAAAAACCAAAAGAACTGCAGATACTGTAAATCAGAAACAAAAATAGAAATTGCTGGAAAAGCTGAGCAACTCTAGCAGCATCTGTGGAGAGAAATTAGAGTTAATGTTTCAGGTCGAGTGCAGAAGGTCTGAGGAAGGGTCGCAGGACCTGAAACGTTAACTCTGATTTCTCTCCACAGATGCTGAACTTTTCCAGTAATTTCTATTTTTGTCCCCAACTTTGAATTTTGCCACAAAGTGAATAATAGCTCCTTGGTTAGCTACCATCCTATTGTCTTTTTCCTTAATTTCAGCTCTTCTCAATCTTTAGACTTCAGATCGTGCTTCATGCTAATGTTTGGATACTTTGGATCTTTCTGGATATGATTTGAGCAACTTCAAACCATTTTCTTTTCAGGAGGGAGATCAGGAGATGTGGGGTAGACCTGTCACCATCTGTGGGGATAGGGAAAAATTTGAGGATTTGTGTTTTATCTGAACATAGCTCTAGCGGTGTCTTCTGCAGTGAGGGCAGTTGTTCCTTTATTCTTTTTGGGATTGATGAGCCTATGGTGCAGATTTAGACTTGGATGCTTTTGTTTTAAGATTCCTGTGGTGTAATTTTTAAACGTGATTTCTGTACATTTTTTTGCCTTTTCCTGACCTCACTAAAATGACTTTTATGCATTGAACGTTTCTCGCTCTTCTGCGAAGCTGTTGATGGAAGCTCATCTTTTATTTCTCCTTGTGGTGTTTCATCTGTTGCATTTCCCTCCTTGACTTCCATTTCTTTTCCTCTTCCACAAAGGGGCTTGATTATCTTTCCATGTTCATTATGAGCATGGATTCTATAGAGGAAGTGTTAACTGTTTCTTTCGCAAGTTCTGGTTGATCTACTTTGTTTCTTTCACAGAGTTCAGATATAATTGTTTAAGATTTTCAACATTTGCACCTTTTCTTGATATACATAATGTACAGAGAGAGAAGTCTTCATTTCGTTTTCTGTTGCTGTTCAGGATACAAAGTGTTAAAAGATATTTGGTGCATCAATAATTATGTGCACATTTTTCAATGGGTATTTAAAAATGTAATCAAGAAAACAAAATGCAGTAGAGCATTTAACAAGTGTGGGTTTTGTGACAGACAGCTCTTTAGTTCTTTCCTTAACCATACTAATTAATTTTGCAATTAAAAATTATAATTTGTATTCTAATATCAGCAATCTTGTGATTATACTTTTTGCAGGTTATAAACAGTATATTTTGAACTCTTAACTAACACTTATAGTATTCTTGTTTAAATGAGACTGCAATATGAAATGCATGGCTGATGGATGTTTAAATAAATGCACAAAACATTGCCTTGAGATTTAGCTCACCTCAATAAACCACACAAAATTTGCTGCCATGTATTATGTCATAAAAAAAATCAGTTTACCACTGACTTCCCAAGTATAATCACAACAGAATTGATACATAATGTGTAGTATATGAACGATTGAAATAAAAGTTCATTATGCCTTATGCTTTCAAATCAAGGATTGATAGTTTTTTTGGGAGTTGAACTTTGTATTCATTAAGATAATCACTGAAATGACGAGGACTTGAGCATTATTTTACATTTTGCATCCATTTTCAGCATCAGATATACTCTGATTAGGTGTGAAGCAGACTAGATGTTGTGTTAAGTTTTTATGCTTCCAAAATGGTATACTTTATTCATTGAACACAGAAGAATTGCCCTGTTCCAATATATAATTTTGTTTTCAGAGGGAAACTCAATGCTGGTGTCAAAATGGAGCCCATGCTGTAGTGAACACTACCTGCACTCTCTGAAGTGGGATAGAAAGCTCTAGTCTACTGAAACTAGTACATACTGACCAGGGGGCCAGAAAGGCATTACAAATATAGAATGTTTTATTTTTATTTAATACTAGTAAAGAAAGAATAACTTTATAAGAACAGTTAATGACAGTATTTTTAATATGTAAAATGTTGATGGAGGCTGGGAAGGAGAATTTAGAAACTTGCTGCATGGGCTAACCTAGTGGCTCATGTGTAAAGTTGACAAGGAAAATCTAAATGGGAAATGTTGATGCATCATTGATCATGGTAAAAATTGAATAGGAATTTTGACAGCATTTAACATTTGCGGGCAAGAAACACATGTACATGTTTGGGATTCTGTTGCCATTATTTTCACAGGTACAGCTCTAACTTAAGCAGTCTCAAAATATGGTTTGAGCAGAAGCTTGATTAAAATATTCAGCTCTACGTGCTAAGCCACTGACAGCTGGGTGATATGCAAATGTGCTGTTGTTTGAAAGAGTTTGCAACAGTGACCCATGGAGCATTCAAAAACAGAATTTCAGTCATTGAGGCGACATCCAACACTTTAATGTTGACAGGTTCCTTTAATCTTTGCTCATCTTTGGAAGAGTGACTTTTAACAATTGACACAGCCACCAGAAAGAGATTGGTTGGTCAGTTTGAATTATTTTTGCACTTTAAGCTAGGACCATACATTAAACTAAAATATTAGCTTGAGGTGCATCAACTACTTTAGTTAATTGAACTAAAATGTCACGTGAATGAAAACCTTTTAACTGATTTAAATATATACAGAATGATTAGAGAGATTGGAGACCAGCAAGATCCTGTACAAGGATCTTGTACGTCTGCAGGTAGGGTCTTCAAGTTGAGGAATGTTGGTATGGAGTTGTGGAGCTGGGATCTGAGCTGCAGTTATTGTGGGGCTTCAAGAACCAAGAGAGTTGTGTAGACAGTTTGATTTGTGTGGCGCGCGCGCGCACACACACACACACACACACACACACCTCCCAATCCCCCCCCAACAAAAGTTTAGATAAGGCATGGGAATAATTAGTATTCAGACACACAAGGACAGGTTATAGCATTCCAGCACAGTGCTGAGATATTGTATTCTTTGTCTAACAGGTCCTAGGTTTTTGACACATTTGACACAAAGGCTATGGGATGAATGGATGGACACTGTGATACAGTTGACCATTTATATGGAGAAAGTGAAAAGGAACATGGCAATGATAGAGAACAGTACAGTCAGAGAGATATTGAATGCTTCTCTGCAGCAGCCATGAACAAGAGACTTGTAGGTTGTGTTGCATACCTGGAGCCTGGGTTCTCATAGTTGAAGAAGAACCCAGTTGCTGTGGTCCAATAACTTGGTAGAATTACAAGTGAGATGCTGCTGAGCAAGTTTAAGGAACTTGGTTAAAAAGGGAATAGGGATAATCCTGGGAATTACAGGCCAGTCAGTCTTATGTCAATAGTGGGCAAAGTATTGGAGACGATTCTGAGCGACAGAGTTTATGATTACTTGGAAAACCATAGTTTGATTAGAGGTAGCCAGCATGGCTTGTTAGGGGCAGGTAATGCCTCACAAACATTATTGAATTCTGTGAGAATGTGACAAAACACATTGGTGAAGGTAGAGCAGTGGATGTGGTGTACATGGATTTTAGCAAGGCGTTTGATGAGGTTCCCCATGGTGGCTCATTCAGAAATTAAGGAGGCATAGGATACAGGGAAACCTGTTTGTCTGGATACAGAATTGGTTGGCTCATAGAAGACGGAGGATGGTGGTAGATGGAAAGTACTCGGCCTGGAATTCGGTAACCAGTGGTGTTCACAAGGATCAGTGCTGGGACCTATGCTCTTTGCGATTTTTATGACACGAAGGTTGGTGGAGTTGTGGATAGGGTGGAGAGCAGTTGTAGGTTGCAATGGGACATTGACAGGATGCACAACTGGGCTGAGAAGTGGCAGTTGGAGTTCAACCTGGAAAAGTGTGAAGTCGTTCACTTTGGAAGGTCGAATTTGAATGCACAATACAGGGTTGAAGACAGGATTCTTGGCAATGTGGAGGAACAGAGGGATCTTGGGGTCAGGTTAAGTGGAATGTCTATGAACCAGAACATCCATTTCTCTAAAAATGAGGAGTGCAGGCCAGGGAATAAATAACTGAGTACCAGAGAGTTCATAAAGACACTGCACCAAAATGTGCAATGTTGAGTTTTAGAAATAAATTGGATTGTTCAATTACTTTTTCAGGAGATGTAGTTACGGAGTGACCAAGGTTAGGAACCAAGCTTTCAGAATATCTGACTTCTAGGAAAGATGGACAAAGGGAAAAATTAATTAAGAATGGGGTGAAGATAAAAGAGAATGTGTCTGAGCTTGCAGAATCATAATGCAGATTGAGATTGGGTAGACCCAGGGTAGGAAACATTGGTGGAAATGTTTATTGGAAGCCCCATATTCCCAAACACTGACTTAGTGTTGAGGAGAGTTCATTTCATGAAATCAGAGATAAATGTATCAAATGATAGAATCCCTATAGTGTGGAGCAGGCCATTCAGCCCATTGGGTGCACACCTAGTGTCTGAAAAGCATCCCAACTCCTACCCTATCCCTATAACCCTTCATTTCCCGTGGCTAGTCTGTACATCCCTGGACACAGTGGGCAATTTAGCATGGCCAATCCACCTAATTTGCACATCTTTGGATAGCCAAAATTTGGAGTTGCCCATGTGGGAATCTCTTTTGGTGTAGAAGTCACCTGTACAAGAAGGACAGTTTGCACCTACATCGGAAGGGGAGTAATATACTGGCAGGAGGATTTTCTAGAGCTGCTCGGGAGGATTTAAACTAGTAAGGGGGGGGGGTGGTGGTGGTGGTGTGTGGCTGGGACCCAGGGAGATAGTGAGGAAAGAGATCAATCTGAGACTGGTACAGTTGAGAACAGAAGTGACTCAAACAGTCAGGGCAGGCAGGGACAAGGTAGGACGAATAAATTAAACTGGATTTATTTCAATGCAAGGGGCCTAACTGGGAAGGCAGATGAACTCAGGGCATGGTTAGGAACATGGGACTAGGATATCCTAGAAATTACAGAAACATGGCTCAGGGATGGGCAGGACTGGCAGCTTAATGTTCCAGGATACAAATGCTGCAGGAAGGATAGAAAGGGAGGAAAGAGAGGAGCGGGAGTGGCGTTTTTAGATAAGGGATAGCATTACAGCTGTACTGAGGGAGAATATTCCTGCAAATACATCCAGGGAAGTTATTTGGGTGAAACTGAGAAATAAGAAAAGGATGATCACCTTATTGGGATTGTATTATAGACCTCCTAATAGTCAGAGGGAAGTTGAGAAACAAACTTATAAAGAGATCTCAGCTCTCTGTAAGAATAATAGGGTGGTTATGGGAGGGGATTTTAACTTTCCAAACATAGACTGGGACTGTCATAGTGTTAAGGGTTTAGATGGAGAGGAATTTGTTATGTGTGTACAAGACAATTTTATGATTCAGTATGTGGATGCACCTACTAGAGAAGGTGCAAAACTTGATCTACTCTTGGGAAATAAGGCAGGGTAGGTGACTGAGGTGTCAGTGGGAGAGCACTTTAGTACCAGCACCATAATTCTATTAGATTAAAAATAGTGATGGAAAAGGATAGACCAGATCTAAAAGTTGAAGTTCTAAATTGAAGAAAGACTAATTTTGACAGTATTAGGCAAGAACTTTCAAAAGCTGATTGGGGGCAGATGTTCGCAGGTAAAGGGACAGCTGGAAAATGGGAAGCCTTCAGAAATGAAATAACGAGAGTCCAGAGAAAGTATATTCCTGTTAGGGTGAAAGGGAAGGCTGGTAGGTATAGGGAATGCTGGATGACTAAAGAAATTGAGGGTTTGGTTAAGAAAAATAAGGAAGCATATGTAAGGTATAGACAGGACATTTCGAGTGAATCTTTAGAAGAATATAAAGGAAGTAGGAGTATACTTAAGAGGAAAATCAGAAGGGCAAAAAGGGGACATGAGATAGCTTTGGCAAATAGAATTAAGGAGAATCCAAAGGGTTTTTACAAATACATTAAGGACAAAAGGGTAACTAGGGAGAGAATAGGCTCCCTCAAAGATTAGCAAGACGGCCTTTGTGTGGAGCTGCAGAAAGTGGGGGAGATGCTAAACAAGTATTTTGCATCAGTATTTACTGTGGAGAAGGATATGGAAGATATAGACTGTAGGGAAATAGATGGTGACACCTTGCAAGATGTCCATATTACAGAGGAGGAAGTGAAACGCATAAAGGTGGATAAATCCCCAGGACTTGATCAGGTGTACCCAAGAACTCTGTGGGAAACTAGCGAATTGATTGCTGGGCCAGTTACTGAGATGTTTGTATCATCGATAGTCTCAGGTGAGGTGCCAAAAGACTGGAGGTTGGCTAACGTGCTACTGTTTAAGAAGGGTGGTAAGGATAAGTCAGGGAATTATAGACAAGTGAGCCTGATGTCAGTGGTGGGCAAGTTGTTGGAGGGAATCCTGAGGGACAGGATGTACATGCATTTGGAAAGACAAGGACTGATTAGGGATATTCAACATGGCTTTGTGCATGGGAAATCATGTCTCACAAACTCGATTGAGTTTTTTGAAGAAGTAACAAGAGTATTGATGAGGTCAGAGTGGTAGATGTGATCTATATGGACTTTAGTAAGGCGTTCGACAAGGTTCCCCATAGGAGACTGGTAAACAAGGTTAGATCTTCAAAGTTTGTGAAAAGATTTGTAGCTTGGGTGCTCGTTGTTGTGGTTCTGTTCGCCGAGCTGGGAATTTGTGTTGCAGACGTTTCGTCCCCCGTCTAGGTGACATCCTCGGTGCTTGGGAGCCTCCTGTGAAGCGCTTCTGTGAACTTTCCTCCGGCATTTGTAGTGGTTTGAATCTGCTGCTTCCGGTTGTCAGTTCCAGCTGTCGGATGCAGTGGCCAAAAAATTGGCTCCAGGTCGATGTGCTTATTGATTGAATCTGTGGATGAGTGCCATGCCTCTAGGAATTCCCTGGCTGTTCTCTGTTTGGCTTGTCCTATAATAGTAGTGTTGTCCCAGTCGAATTCATGTTCCTTGTCACACACGCAGATGACAAGCAACATGAATTCGACTGGGACAACACTACTATTATAGGACAAGCCAAACAGAGAACAGCCAGGGAATTCCTAGAGGCATGGCACTCATCCACAGATTCAATCAATAAGCACATCGACCTGGACCCAATATACCGACCACTGCAACGGACAGCTGGAACTGACAACCGGAAGCAGCAGATTCAAACCACTACAAATGCCGGAGGAAAGATCACAGAAGCGCTTCACAGGAGGCTCCCAAGCACCGAGGATGTCACCTAGACAGGGGACGAAACGTCTGCAACACAAATTCCCAGCTTGGCGAACAGAACCACAACAAGGTTAGATCTCACGGAATAAAGACAGAACCAGCCATTTGGATACAGAGTGTGGTGGTGGAGAGTTGTTTTTCAGAGTGGAGGCCTGTGACCAGTGGAATGCCACAAGGATCTGGGCCCTCTACTTTTTGTCATTCATATAAATGATTTGGATGTGAGCATAAGAGGTAGAGTTAGTAAGTTTGCAGATGACACCAAAATTGGAGATGTAGTGGACAGTGAAGAAGGTTACCTCAGACAAGAACGGGATCTTGACCAGATGGGCCAATGGGCTGAGAAGTGGCAGGTGGAGTTTAATTCAAATAATTGCGAGGTGCTGCATTTTGGGAAAGCAAATCTTAGCAGGACTGATACACTTAATGGTAAGGTCCTAAGGGAGTGTTGCTGAACAAAGTGATCTTGGAGTGCAGGTTCATAGCTCCTTGAAAGTGGAGTCGCAGGTAAATAGGATAGTGAAGAAGGCATTTGGTATGCTTTCCTTTATTGGTCAGAGTATTGAGTACAGGAGTTGGGAGGTCATGTTGTGGCTGTACAGGACATTGGTTAGGCCACTGTTGGAATATTGTGTGCAATTCTGGTCTCCTTCCTATCGGAAAGATGTTGTGAAACATGGAAGGGTTCAGTAAAGACTTACAGGATGTTGCCAGGTTGGAGGCTTTGAGCTATGGGGAGAGGCTGAACAGGCTGGGGCTGTTTTCACTGGAGTGTCAGAGGCTGAGGGGTGACCTTATAGAGGTTTGCAAAATTATGAGGGGCATAGATCAGATAAACAGATAAAGTCTTTTCCCTAGGGTTGGGGAGTCCAGAACTAGAGGGCATAGGTTTAGGGTGAGAGGGGAAAGATATAAAAGAGACCTAAGGGGCAACCTTTTCACATTGAGGGTGGTACGTGTATGGAATGAGCTGCCAGAGGATGTGGTGGAGGCTGGTACAATTGCAACATTTAAAAGGCATTTGGATGGGTATATGAATAGGAAGGGTTTGGAGGGATATGGGCAAGGTGCTGGCAGATGGGACTAGATTGGATTGGGATATCTGGTTGGCATGGACAGGTTGGACTGAAGGGTCTGTTTCCATGCTGTATATCTCTATGACTCTATGTTGGACAAGGTCGGAAGTTAGACGACACCAGGTTTAGAAGAAAGTGAGGACTGCAGATGCTGGAGATCAGAGCTGAAAAATGTGTTGCTGGAAAAGCGCAGCAGGTCAGGCAGCATCCAGGGAGCAGGGGAATCGACGTTTTGGACATAAGCCCTTCTTCAGGAATTAGGAGGGTGTACCAAGCAGGCTAAGATAAAAGGTAGGGAGGAGGGACTTGGGGGAGGGGCGTTGGGAATGTGATAGGTGGAAGGAGGTTAAGGTGAGGGTGATAGGCCGGAGAGGGAGTGGGGGCGGAGAGGTCGGGAAGAAGATTGCAGGTCAAGAAGGTGGTGCTGAGTCCGAGGGTTGGGACTGAGATAAGGTGGGGGGAGGGGAAATGAGGAAGCTGGAGAAATCTGCATTGATCCCTTGTGGTTGGAGGGTTCCTAGGCGGAAGATGAGGCGCTCTTCCTCCAGGCGTTGTGTTGCAATGGTCTGGTGATGGAGGAGGCCAAGGATCTGCATGTCCTTGGCGAAGTGGGAGGGAGAGTTAAAGTGTTCAGCTAAAAAAAACAGCTGTTGGGTTGGTTGGTGCAGGTGTCCCAGAGGTGTTCTCTGAAATGTTCCGCAAGTAGGGGGCCTGTCTCCCCAATGTAGAGGAGGCCACATCGGGTGCAGCGGATGCAGTAAATGATGTGTGTGGAGGTGCAGGTGAATTTGTGACGGATATGGAAGGATCCCTTGGGGCCTTGGAGGGAAGTGAGGGGGGAGGTGTGGGCGCAAGTTTTGCATTTCTTGCGGTTGCAGGGGAAGGTGCCGGGAGTGGAGGTTGGGTTGGTGGGGGGGTGTGGACCTGACGAGGGAGTCGAGGAGGGAGTGGTCTTTCTGGAATGCCGATAGGGGAGGGGAGGGAAATATATCCTTGGTGGTGGGGTCTGTTTGGAGGTGGCAGAAATGACAAAGGAAGATACGATATATATGGAGGTTGGTGGGGTGGTAGGTGAGGACCGTAGTGTTCTGTTCTGGTGGCAATTGGAGGGGCGGGGTTCAAGGGCGGAGGTGCGGGAAGTGGAGGAGATGCGGTGGAGAACATTGTCAACCACGTCTGAGGGGAAATTGCAGTCTTTGAAGAAGGAGGCCATCTGGGTTGTTCGGTATTGGAATTGGTCCTCCTGGGTGCAGATGCGGTGGAGGCAAAGGAATCTGGAATATGGGATGGCGTTTTTACAGGGGGCAGGGTGGGAGGAGGTGTAATCTAGGTAGCTGTGGGAGTCGGTCGGTTTATAGTAAATGTCTGTGTTGAGTCGGTCACCCGAGATAGAAATGGAGAGGTCTGGAAGGGGAGGGAGGAGTCTGAGACGGTCCAGGTGAATTTGAGGTTGGGGTGGAAGGTGTTAGTAAAGTGGATGAACTGTTCAACCTCCACGTGGGAGCACGAGGCAGCGCCGATACAGTCATCGATGTAGCGGAGGAAAAGGTGGGGGGTGGTGCCAGTGTAGCTGTGGAAGATGGACTGTTCCACATATCCTACGAAGAGGCAGGCATAGCTGGGGCCCATCCGGGTGCCCATGGCTACTCCTTTGGTTTGGAGGAAGTGGGAGGATTGGAAAGTGAAGTTGTTCAAGGTGAGGACCAGTTCAGTCAGTCGAAGGAGGGTGTCAGTGGAAGGGTACTGGTTGGTTCAGCTAGAAAGGAAGAAGCGGAGGGCTTTGAGTCCTTCGTGATGGGGGATGGAGGTGTATAGGGACTGGATGTCCATGGTGAAGATAAGGCCTGGAGGGCCGGATAAGTGAAAATCATGGAGGAGGTGGAGGGCGTGGGTGCTGTCCCGAATGTAGGTGGGGTGTTCTTGGATTAAGGGGGACAGCACCGTGTCGCGGTATGCAGAGATGAGTTCGGTGGGGCAGGAGCAGGCTGAGACAATGGGTCGGCGGGGGCAGTCAGGTTTGTGGATTTTGGGCAGGAGGTAGAAACGGGCGGTGCGGGGTTGTGGCACTATGAGGTTGGAGGCGGTGGATGGGAGATCCCCTGAGGTGATGAGGTTCTGGATGGTCTGGGAGATGATGGTTTGGTGGTGAGAGGTGGGGTCATGATCAAGGGGACAGTAGGAGGAGGTGTCCGCGAGCTGGCGTTTAGCCTCAGCAATGTAAAGATCGGTGCGCCAAACTACCGCCGCGCCTCCCTTATCTGCCGGTTTGATAGTGAGGTTGGGGTTGGAACGGAGGGAGTGGAGAGCTGCATGTTGCGAGGTTGAGAGGTTGGAGTGGGTAAGAAGGGTGGAGAGGTTGAGGCAGTTAATGTTGCGGCAGCACTTGGTATGAAGCGATCGAGGGTGGGTAAGAGACCAGCACGGGGTGTCCAGGTGGGTGTGTTGGAGGCGGGAGAAGGGGTCGTCAGAGGGTGGGCGAGAATCCTGGTTGAAGAAGCAGGTGCAAAAGCAGCGGAAGAATTGTTCGAGGTCTCGCCGCGTGTTGAACTCGTTAATCAGGGAGTGTAGGGGAATGAAGGTGAGGCCTCTGCTGAGGACTGATCTTTCATCCTCAGAGAGGGGGAGGTCTGGAAGGATGGTGAAAATACGGCAGGGCTGGGAGCTAGGACTTGGTGTGGGGCTGGAACTGGGAGTGGGGGTGGGGCTGGAGTTAGGTGTGGGGGTGGAGTTAGGTGTGGGGGCGGGTTTACAAGCTTTCAGAGCATTGCCATCATTTTTGGATTGTGGGAGGAAACCGGAGCACCCAGAGGGTACCCACGCAGACTCAGGGAGAATATGCCAACTGCATACAGACAGTTGCCTGAGGTTGGAATCAAACTTGGGTCCATTGAACTCTGAAGAATGTGGGGTGGGGGTTAGTAATTTATTCACATAGATTGAGGAATGGTTAATGGACAAGAAGTAAATAAGGAAATTTTTTGAGTTGACAGGCTGTCACTGGCAGGATACCACAAGGAGCAGAACTGGGTTTTAGTTATTACTATTTTTGCTACTGATTTAAGATGAGTTGGTGTAGTGCATTGTCAACAAATTTGGATATAAACTTAGGTAGGTAAGTCAACTGTGAGGGGACACAAAGAGGATACAGGAGCATATAGAGAGGTTAACTAAGTGAACAATAACATGGACAGATTGAATGTAATGTGAGGCATGTGACTTTATTTACTTTGGGGACAAAAAGAACAGTAGACTATTATATAAATGGTTAGAGAAATGTGATTCAAATATTGGTCGTCAGAGTGACTGGGTGTCCCTGATCATGAATCACAAAATTACTGTACAATTATTGCAAGTGCCTGTTTGGTGTTGGCTGTTACTTGATTCGAAAATGACATCAACTCACAGTCAAGAGTATCTGCCATGTGCCTCCATCTGACTGACCAGATGAATTCTCAACCTGCAGATCTATGAGCACATGTGACAAGACATACCACAAATTATTGGGATCTGGAGTCTAGGACTGGTTGCCTTTTCTTTCCTTCTGTTTCACTGCTCTGTCTTGTCATTTGGATTCAAAACATGATGCACCTTGATGGCCAAGTTGTTGCTATTCTGAATGAGCGATTATTATCAATATTGCTGTGCTTCAAAGAGAGCTTCAGGGTGTTATTGTGACATTTTCTATTTCCTACCCTGGAACACTGGCCATTTGAGAGCTGAGGCAGGAGGACCTGGTTTGGGGGGGGGGATGCTTTTCAGCTATCTGGGCACAATGTCATGTACAGGTATTGCTGGGATGCTTGCACAACTGACTTCAAGAACAACACTAGTTTGACTGTCCTCCCGTAAATGTGGGAAGTAATTAGGAAATCAGGTAAGCTAGGTTTCATATCAAAGGAATTCAAGTACGAGATGTTTTCCTGCAGTGATCTAGGACGTTGGTGGGACCACATTTGGAACAACATGTGCACATTTGGACTCCTTACCCTAATAGAAGTGCAAAGCAGTGCACCGGCTATTAAGTCTGTTCTGCTGTTCAGTTTGATCATGGCTATTTGTACACCAGCCCTACTTTCCTACCGTTGCTTATTCTTTGGTACTTTTCACAAAAAAAAATCAAACTCTGTTGTGATAGTTGTAATTTACCAAATATCTATATTCTTTTGTGTGAGAAAGATCCTGCATCCATTGTGTAAAGAAGTGTTTCTTATTTCAGCTTTGAAGAACATGTCTTTGATTTAAGGATCACGTCACCTTGATCTTGATTTCCAGAATATCAAAGTTTCAGTGATTGTATCACATGGCTTTCATCATAGTCATTGTTAGGTATGTTTTGTTTACAGTAGAAGTAAAACCGTCTACAAATTGAACAAGACATTTTAACTACTGATACCTCAATCTATCTTTGGAGAGATTGAAGGACTATGAATGTTTAAGGCAGAAATCGGTTCAAATCTCAATGCTTTTTAAACTTAAAATTTCTGAATCCTACTTCTGTGCCTGCCAGGACGTTGGGAGTCAACTTCCAAACTTCTAAGGGAGCAACTGACATTATTGATCCAAGGTACAAACCTATGTGAAATAAATCCACCGAGGAAGGTAGCTCATCACCAAGTTACCCTTTATTTGTACATGGAGAGTCTTTAACACTGATCCAGCTTCCTTAGAGCCAGCTTTCAGAGTGAACAGAACCTCTGACACTCCTGTATATATCTGTCAGCTCGGGCTCCCTGATTAACAACCCCAGTCAGGGAATTCTGTGAGGTCCATCTAGATGACCTCATTACAATCAATACACAATGACAGACATAAGTGTGAGTGTCTGAATGTAGTATGGAATACTGTTTAAATCATTACTATCACGATCCAATAAAAATATTTCTGTAGGGCTACTTGGACATGACAGGTATCCATATTATGAACAATTGTAGTAAAAGTGGGCACCTTGTAGAATTTAGAGTTTCTCTGTCAAATTGTCTAGCTAGAGTCCCCCGGGTCCTCACAGTCCAGCCCACTAATGTCCAAGCCCAACGCATCATCCTCTGACACTTCTGCATTTGCAGTCTAACCCCACCAGCAAAATGATATTTCCTTCCCCAGCCCATCCACTTTTCTCAGGGACCGTTCCCTCTGCGACTCCCTTGTTAGGTCCATGCTCCCCAACAAGCCCTTCTCCACACCCGGAACATTCCCCTGCAGCTGTAGGAGGTGCAAAGCCAGCCCCACTCCTACCCCCTCACCTCCATCTAAGGTCCCAAAAGTCTGGCAGAGATTCACTTGCATTTCCTGTAATTTGATTTATTGCATCCTGGTGTGGTCTCCTCTACATCGGAGAGACCAAGTGAAAACTCAGAAATCGGTTCAGGGAACATGTATGGTCCGTATGCTCTGGTTGCCAGTCAATTCAACTCCCCCTCCCACTCCTCCAACGACATGTCCATCCTGGACCTCCTCCACCATCAAAATAAGGCCACATGCAAACTGGAGGAAGAATACCTCATCTTGTGCCTCGGGAGCATACAACCATACGGCCTTAACATAGAATTCACTAGCTTCCAAATCTCCCCAGTCTCCATCTCCTCCCAGGCTCAGCCCTCCCTCTCCACCCCCGTCCCCTTAACCTGACACAACCTGTGCATCTTCCTTCCCACCCATCTGCTCCGTCCTTCTTACTGACCAATCACATCCACCTCCAGTCGGCATCCACCTCTTGCCATCCCACTCACCTTTCCCCCAGCCCCACACGCCTCTATTTATTTTGCAGCCCCCTTCCCCTCCCCCAGTCCTGATAAAAGGTTTCAACCTGAAATATCGACTCCCCTACTCCTTTGATGCAGCTTGACTTGCTGTACTTTAACCAGCTCCACTCTTTATCCACTTTGACTATCCAGCATCTGCAGTCCTCATTATCTCTTAGTAGGTAGTTCCCAATCAGGCTACATTTTAAATTTAGATTATAGGGTACATATTCGTTAGGTACATCATTATCTAGTTTTTATTTTATCCATGCTAAAATGTTGACCACAGGAGGGATTCAGAATCAACATTGTAATGAATTAATTGTCACAGTGAGTGTCTAGCTCTTGGTTTCAAACTAGAGAGCAGCCTTGTTGACAATGGTATGTTAATGTGAGAAGAAACTATGTTTACTGCTTTATTAAGTATGTTTTTGATTTCTTTGCCTAGTGCATATGACTGTGAAGTGCTGCTTGTTTATAAATGTATTGTATTTAGCTGGAACATTTTCTTGTGGCATTACCTCTTTGTTAACAGGCTACTAGAATGCCCGTAAGGATAGAACTCCAATCAAGATGACTTGAGGTGCCCCTCCTGCCTCTGTTGTATCAAGCTAAAAAATTAGAAATCACTGAAGGGCTTAGAGCATGTCAGGCCAGTGGGACGTGAAAAAACGAAATCTATAACATAAAAGTTTGACCGTTTTCTCCACACTTCCATTGGTACAAATTATGCAAGCTTAGAAGCTGTCATGGTAACGCAAGCGATGTGTAAAATGCTGGTTTTGTGTGCCTGAGCCCATTGTTTCATTAATGATTATGCAGGAAGCCGACTTCGACTTCAGTGAAAGTTTGCGTTTGATTCAAGTAGGCTGTTTCAGTTAAGATGAAATTTTTGAAAAAAACACTTTTTTTCCTTTCCATGGGGTAGGGGAGAGAGAAGAGAAACCTTAAACAAATTACAGTGTAAGGTTGTAATTTGTTCCAGTGTTGTTAGTATTCATTACAATATATTGTTACTATTGGTTACAGTGTAACGAATACAGTGGAATTTACTGCAGGAACCATGCACTAATTTTCACCAGTTGGGAAAAGTGGCAATAATTATTCTCACTTGTGTTGTTGACCAACCTAAACAGCATGATTTTTGAATTTTATAAACATTAAAGACTGGATCTAGTACTACTAGGAGCTATCCTCTAACTTTTGTTGGTGTTTGTGATTTACAATATATTCTTGAGGTGAAACAAGGACATATATACTTTGTCTTTCAGAAAAGATCACTACTTAACAAAGGGTGAATCTGATTTTGCAATGATTACCGTCTAAATAAAGAAGTGTGCAGGGACTGGGGACTACTTAGTACTTGAGGCAAAGGTCAGCACTGAACTATTCAGCACAAAAACTTCTGAGGTCATAGGTTGTGAATTATGAACTACTTAGCTCTATCAGTGTGACTAAGCTTTCAGGTGTTGAATCTGCCTGAGGCAGTGGATTCCAATGAAGTTTGTGTTGAGGAACCTCTGGAAAAGTTCAATTTTAGTAACTGGTTTGTCTAAAAGATTCAAAAAACAGGTATACAATACATACATATCTATGCAATGATGTAGAACTAAACAAAAACTTCATTTCAAAGCACTATGTCTGGATTGTAAAGCAGAATTATGGAATTAAACAAAAATGTAAAAACATATGAAGAGAAGAAAGGAAATGGGAGAAATATCTTTCAGTACTGAACTTGAGTATTTGTTTACTTATTAAATATTAAAAATTGTATATCTGTCTTTTTTTTGTGAAGTTTGTCCTTTGTAAATTTAGTTTTGAAGACCTATCAATTATGTAATCTTCGACACTCTAGTTGAACAAGCACTGTTAAGGAATTGCTTTTGGTGTTAATGCATAATATTAAAGGCAGATTTTAAAGTACTTAGGTAAAGAATCCTGGACTTTACCTAATCTGCAGATGTTATTTTACTGTACTGCATAAAATATGGCACCTTTGTCTTATTCTGATATGTGTTAGTCAAATGAAGCCTACTCTCCCCATTGTCTCTTTTGATAGTTTTCCTTCCTTTGTTTATGTATATTAAAGCCCTATTCTAAGAGTATACAGTGATTGTTACAGTGCTAATCTTCATGTGGGAGTTTAAAATGAAGCCGTCATCATGTTAATCTGGTAGCAAAGATGGCTGTTAGAATTCACACGACATTCACCAAAGCAGATAGGATGTTAATCCGGTTCCCTGGTCGCCAATCTTTCTTCGATAAACACTGATAGTAAACAGTTGACTGTTCATCTACTGAAATTGATGCATAAGGAACAATCTCATGTGAGGACCTGCTAATATATATTGATGGATAACAACAGTCACTGCATTTCAAACTAATTTACATTATCTGAGGCACTGCAGGATTTTCTAGGAATTTGGAATAATTTAACCAGATATCATACAGGCAACAAATATTTCAAGGTTTAAACACTTTGTTTTATAAAAGTTGAAGTTGAACGATTCATTGCTATTTGTATTTAACAAATAAATTAGGGAAAAGTGTGATATGTTGCCACACTCTGGTGCCATTTTGAGATAAAGAAGATATTAAGATGTAACTACAACCAGAGTTCTTCCTCCCTTCTTGCGCTCTTGCTCAACATGGGGGAGGATAGAGGTCCACAATGGACTCTGTGCCCACCAATGCCCTCCTATCACAGTCCATTTCAGAAGTCCTGCTCTGGGGCCACCATGGCTCCTACTGCTATCTCACCAGGAACACCAGACCTGACCCTACCAAGCTCCTGCTGATGCAACTGCTGCTCCCATTGATCTGCCAGGAATACGTATTTGGGCGTAGCGTATTGACCTACCTGAAGCCCAACATCCCTATTCTGACACCAACTACAGATGCTGCCTTGCCTTGCCTGCCGACTGCAGAGGCTGCCCTGCTGTCACTGCCAACATGAAAACTGCTTAACAGTACAGTATTGCTGCAGCTTCAGCTACAGACAATTGTGTGTTTATCTTCTTCCATGTACTTCACATCATTTAATACATTGGTGTAAATTCCTGAGTTTTTAGCCTGTTTGGTTCACGGAAGATATTGAACGTACAGGTGTTATGTGAAGATACAAATGTCAAGTGGTTATGCTCAAAGAGAAATTTATTGTAACTCATTTTATGTTTTTAACCGAGCCCTGCATAAGTGCAAAAAATCTCAATTGGTCACATTTCAGAGTATGTCTCAAATTGGTCAAAGTCACCAGGCTCTTAAATGTGACCAATTGAGATTTTTTGCACTTATGCAGGGCTCTGTTAAAAACATAGTGCTGAGCACACACTCATTGCTGTTGCAAGTTCTCCGAGGGCTCACTCTCCCCAAGGATCCACCTCCTGCTGCTGGAGGCTGGACCTGCTCTCAACCTGCTGAAGATGCCAAAAAGGCCACCTTTGACAAATTCACTTTAGTTATTTTGCATCTTTCAGCAATATGTGAGAATGATTAGTTTTAAAGTGAGATCTACAAAATAGTTTCACAAAGGTGAAATTGCACACAGTTTCATCTGTTTGCCTTCTGTGGGAGAGCCCTGGAAAAATAGCTCACCCAAATTCACACAGATCCTAATCATGTATCTCAGTGGAAATCCAAAGTGGAAATCAATGTAAAATTAATAACTTAAATGTCGTCACTTTGGCTATGTTGGCAAACCTGGCAGCCAAATCACGTGCAGCAGGGCTGCACAAGTCGCAGTGCTCGTCATGTTTTTGAGGTGTTTTTTGAAGAAAAATGAGGAGTGATGTTGGCATTAACACTCAGAACACCTTGTTCTTATATAAAATGGTATTATAATATTCACCTGAAATGACAAATATATCATTTTGTTTGAGAAAAATGGCAAGGTCTGCTTAACAATACAGTATTGCTGCAACTCCAGAAACAGACAGTTGTCGGTTTATTTTCTTCCATGTACTTTGCACCATTTAGTACATTTGTGTAAATTCCTGAGTTTTTAGTCTGTTTGCTTCACAAAAGACATTGAACATATAGGTGTTATGTGAAGATAAAAAATATCAAGTAGTAATGTTCAAAGAGAAATTTATTGTAACTCATTTTATGTTTTTAACAGAGCCCTGCATAAGTGCAAAAAATCTCAATTGGTCACATTTAAGAGTACGTGTCTCAAATTGGTTACTCAGAATTCAGTTTGATGTGGCACACTTTACTGTAGACTGGGAATTACTTAACTCACATTCAGTTTGCACTTTTATAATAGCTATTTCCTGAAAGAAAATTGCAGGCAGTACTGAAGTAATCTTGGATTTCAGATCTTGTCCCAACCAATGTATATGATGGTAGGAAGCAGACATATTAAATTATGTCATCATAATAAAATAGCTGTAGCTGTAGTTGTGTGCCTGGATAGCTCCGTCTGTAGAGCACTTGGCTTTTTTTAAAATCTGCAGGTCTAGAGTTCAAGTCCCTGTTTAGGTGATGTTTCAGGAGCCCTCCTCTAAGACAGTGATCAAATCCCTTCCATGCATCTAGGTTCAAATCCTACCTGCTCTAAAGGTGCGTAGAAACATTTCTGACAGGTTGGTTAGAAAAAAATTGCTAAATCTAAAAAATAGTGTAGCACTTCAATTGTGCGGCAGGACTTTTTAGTTTCCATCACAGTAGAAATTAAGTGAGAAAGTAGAAATTTTGAATCTACAGAGAGATCCTAAGTGTGGAACTTCAAAAAGAACCAGCTTTGCAAGGGACTGCTGGATTTAATATTTCTACTTACTGTGCAAAACTTTATATATTATTCTTTCAGTATTGGTTATACCCAATAATGCAGAGATGAAGAGTCCTGACTGACCATATGAATTAGATATAACAATATTGTTTCTAGCTGGACCTTATGCTGCATACAAAAATGTTAATAGATTGCTATTTCCTTTTTTTTATAGTGTGTGCTAGTTTAATTCCTACTGATTAAAAGTACTTTCTTTTGTTTGCTAATGTTACCAAAGTATCAGTCTGAATATATTTTGGTTTTTCCCTCTTTATTCTCTTGCTGACTTTTTACTGAATTAGTAAATTAAGGAAATAGATCTCTTTAAATTATGCCAAAATTGCATGTTGGAAGCATTCTTAATGAAAATTAATGTATCATGTGACCTGTGCGATTTGCATGACTATTTGTGATAATATACCTTGTATTATAGAGAATATAGTGGCAGATTTCATCAATGTTTGGGCATAAACTCTGAGCTAGTATGAAACAGAAAGAAAAAAATGTTTACCACAAAACATTTGTGATCCCTGTTTCTGTCAACTGTGATTTTTTTAGTGTTCCATGCAAATGATGAAATTTAATGCAAAGTAATTGAATCTGATATGAAATTCACTCTGGAGTATAAAACCTTGCCTTCTGGAATCTCATACTTTTGATGGTAACATAGATTCAGCATAAACAATGTCCTTAATTGACTGTTGAGGCCAATCCTATTTGTTAATTTACTGTTTATATACCACCCACATCACCAACCAGAATCTTGCTTTACGCGAAGGAAGGCAGAAATCTCCATGCATTTTCCAGTGCTACCTACAGGGTGCATGAGTGTGACTTAGATGGCCGTATTGGTAGGAGTGGAGTGAGGCAGAAAATAAGGTTCCTTAAAGAGTCATAGAATGTTAAACTCACAAGCAGGTCATGTCATCCCCAAAGTATATGAAGTAAATGGAGCAAGCTAACGGATTTGACCTTCATATCTGTGAGCAATCCACCAGTCATTTGCTGAAACACATCACACTGGGCCCAATTTTAAGTGAACGTATATTTGGAGCAGATAGATTTTTGATTGCTCAGGGAGTCAAGGAGTCAAGTCGAGTTTAGACAGAAGATTGATATGATTGTACTGAATGGTAGAGGAAGGTGTGGGAGTTGTATGGTTTACACATGCTCCTATTCCTTATTTCCTTATTTGAAGTAGTCTGTATCAACCAGTTTGCAGATTTTAGTGGGATATATCAAGGATGGATTAGAATATATTAAGTTGATTCACTCACAAATTGAAGTGTCTCTGTGCTTTAATAGATTTGTTCTATGTCACATTGCCGCTAACGAGCATTCTGTTTCCAGTGCTAACAAAGTGGCACTCAAATTTAGACTCCACATTCAAACTGTAGCTTACCTAATGATTTGTATAAATTTGGCATGATCTCTGGTATTGTGCTTGATTTCTTCATTTATAAAACATAGGATCCTCATTTTACAACTTTTATCACCATTTACACTCAAAGATGATCAAAAATTACTGACCAATCTCTGCATTTCTATTTCTTTTAAAGTGTGAACATTTAGTATATATTCTCATTCTTTGTTATTAATACATTACCTTTCATTTCCCACTTCAAACTTTGTCTGAAATATGAATATATGTAAATGATGGAGATGAATAAACCAGCTATTTCGTTATTTCCCTGAATCTCCCCACATCTGTGTGTCTGTGAAGTTTCCTACAGCCTCTACACAGTAAATCACACTATTGTTTGCACATTTTATATACTCTGTGTTGAAGTGCTGATTTACATAGATACACAAAGAGAAGAGTAATGGTCCAATCTCTGACTGCGAGGTTACCAATGTTTGTGCTATTTCACTGTGTACTGTATCCGTTAACTGCAACTGTCTGCTTTAGCTCAGTTTGTATCCACGTTGTCACATTTTCTTTAACACTTTTTTCCATAGTACTATCAAAAAAGCATACTTTGGAGTGCCTTTTCAAATGCCTTTTAAAATCCATATATCTGATATCCAGTTCATTTCCATCACATATTGTTTTTAGTAATTCTTTTTGGTTGCCTTCAATCAAATTTTTTTTAAACTCTGTGTTGATGTTAACTCATTTTATTGGCTTCTAGAAGCAGACCACCTACTGTTGACATTAGTCTATTGTTAATTTGCTTATATCTCTCTGATTTTGAACAGAAAAATAATGTTAATAATCATTCA
Source organism: Chiloscyllium punctatum (assembly GCF_047496795.1). Lineage (NCBI taxonomy): Eukaryota > Metazoa > Chordata > Chondrichthyes > Orectolobiformes > Hemiscylliidae > Chiloscyllium > Chiloscyllium punctatum. The sequence goes on along the minus strand of NC_092746.1, from coordinate 51,131,556 downwards.
GGAATATTTGAAATATTGTGGTCAGAGCCTTTGCTATTTGATCCCTGACATTCCCCTGTGTTCTAGAAAAAAATCTCTTTAACAATTCTTTATTCCTAGACAGATGAGTTTTGCAGGATCTTGTCAACATGGAGATTTGTGCTGACTAAACCCCCCCCCCCACTCCCTTGCAAACCCCTGGCATTGCTAATAACTTGATATCTCACCCCCTAGTGTCATGATCAGCTTTGTGCACCACTGCCTCCCAACATCCGTGTTCCTCAGTTCCAGTGATGTTGGCAGATAGCTGGGGTGGAGATGTAGAATTGGGGGCGATGAAGGGTAGATTTGCGGAGGTGGGTGGGCAGATATTGTGAGCAGGACCAGGGTGGTGGAGGGAAGATGTAATCAGAGGTGTGTATGTGTGTGTGAATTTGTATGATTAAAAGCATGTTGTTGAGACTTGTGGTATGGCAAGATATTTCCGCTTTACTGTGCCAGTCAGCTCCTAGAGAGCTGTTCAGAGGGCGATCAGGTTTACCATCTTTGTTGCCATGTAACACACTCGATCTTTTCAATAATGCTTTGATAGTTGCATTTCTGGTAATCTGCCTGTCTTTCTTTAGCGATCACTTGTCCCTTCTAATTTCCTTATTGCTTGTCTCTTTTTAATACATAAATGTTTGAGGAAGTTTATTGTGTGATCTAATATCAGTGTGTGTGCTGTCAATCTTTATAACTAGTTTAATCAGTATTTGTGTAAACTGTGTTAAGGTTTTCACATAACTCACTTTTGATAGACTGGCAAATGTCAGCTGTTGGCTTCATCAATGTAAATCTGTTAGGACTGCACAAAACACTCCTCTTACGTAGAGCTATGATATAGCTGAGGAGGCTCCTATGTAATCCAACTTTGTCACAACTGCATTTTATGTCAAAGAAAATGAATGAAAGCACAATGATGCAGCAAATGTGTGAAAAGTGCCTTTATTTTTCAATATACTCAAATATGACAATGCCCTGACCTGGTACAGTAAAACGTATTGTTCAACATTGGGAATTAGGGCTTGAACGATTCAGTGATTTTTTTTCTGCTTAACATGCTGCCTTTGGACAGGTTTGCCATGTTGTCAAGGCAGTCAAATATGTTTTCTGTGGTTTTGTGCTGCAGGGGGAAATCTTGGGGCATCTCCATGGCCTTTGTGGAATCAACTAGGGAAACAGGTCAGTGAGTTGGGCAAGGGGTCATTTATTGAATTCTTCAGGGTCATCAGGGTCATCATCTTTCTTTTCTTCCATTAATACATTTTGTCCGCTTTCCTGTTCCATGCCATAAAAATGCTGGGGGCCATCCAGGTGGTTTTTATTGGCTTCATATTGCATGGTTAGTATCTTGACTTTTGTATTGTAGCTTTTTGGAATTTCCAATTAAAAGAAGCAGCAGATTTCAGTCCCATCCATATGGGAGCAGACCATTGCTATGACCTGTGCATTTCTTCCCTTTCTAGTGTTACGTATTTCATTTTTAAATAATGAAGAGTGATCTGGTTTAGTGACCATACTAGTAGTAATCCAGAAGACCATGTTAATAATACACATCCCATATTGGCAGATGGTTAATTTTGAATTCAATAAAATCAGGAATAAAAAGAAATTAGCCTGATGAGATCATGTAACTATTGTCAGTTGTTATAAAATTCTACCTGGTTTGCTAATGTCCCTGACAGATAGAAAACTGCCTTCCTTACCTTGTCTGGCTCACTTATTTCTCCAGACCCACAGCAATCTTAACTGGGGATGGGGAATTAGGTTTGGATAATAAAGCAAACAATACCCATCTTACATAAATAAATGCTTAAAAATCATAAAACATTCCTATTCATCTGCATTAAAAATGTCTTTTGTTTCATGCATTCAGGATGTGAGCAACACCATTTTGCAGCAATCCGTGTAGGGTTTCATGATTTTGCGTAGTCAGGCTTCACTACAATTGGTTGGTGCAGTCATGTGACAAATTTGCATGATTTTGATAAATTAACATACTGGGGGTTACCATTGACCAGAAACTTAACTGGATGAACTGTGGCTACAAGAGCAGGTCAGAGGCTAGAAATTCTGGCAAAGCCTGTCTACCATCTATAAAGCACAAGTCAGGAGTGTGATAGAATACTGTCCATTTGCCTGGCTACGTGCAGCTCCAACAACACTTGGGACGCTTGGTATCATCCAGGACAAAACAGCCCACTTGACTGGCACCAAATGGACAAGCATCCACTTCCTCCACCATCGCCTCTCAGTAGCAGCAGTGTGTACTATCGACAAGACACACTGCAGAAATTCACCAAAGATCCTCAGACAGCACCTTCCAAACCCATGACATTATCATCAAGAATAGTAAACACATGGGAACACTACCACCTGCAAGTTCCCCTCAAATCACTCACCATCACTTTGGAACTTTATCGCTGTTCCTTCACTGTTGCTGGGTCAAAATCTTGGCATTCTCTCATTATCAGCATTATGGGTCCACCTGCAGCATATGGACTGCAGTAGTTCAAGAAAGCAGTTCACCACTACCTTCTCAAGAGCAACTGGGGACGAGTAATATATGCTGGTCAGCCTGATCCTGTGAGTGAATTAAAAAAAATCTAGAGTTACCAGTTGGGAACTGGCACCCAATCCTTACCACTTTCCCGCCTTGGGCAATAGCTTCCAATCCTAGTCCATGGCCTTAGTTACTGGATTCCAGATCTCTTTGCTCTCCAGCTTCTGTTACTGAACTCTGGATGATGATGGAGTGCTGTTGGGAGGTCAGGATGAGAGGGGTGGAACAGTTTGGGAAATGTGGATAACGGGTCAGATTGAAAGAAGCACCATTGCAATCAAGATACTAATTTCACTGCAAACATTTTATTAGTCTCTGCTACTTTACCTGTAAGCAGATTCATGTAGATGTAAGAGTCTTTGTTAGTTTATGCATTCTTAGTCGAGATTGCTGCAGCAGTATGAATTTCCTGACTCAAATATGCAACTTCGCTAATAATGGCAAAACCTTTGAGGCCAGATTGACTGTGGAAGGAAGCCAAAACTCATTCTAAAAGAAAACAGAAACCTTACTCTGGATGGAAATTTCCAGACCTGCACAGATCTTTTGGACAGGTAGATGGGGTACTTAATTAGGTAGAAGGCAAGATTTCAGTTGCTTCTTTCAAACCTTTTCAGATGGTTGATTGTTCAAGAAACAAATTCAAAAAATAAACCGGTATTAAATAAAAAGCAATGGATGGTCAGGGAAGAAGATACTAAATTAAAATGGATATTAAGAGATCCCGACCTTTGTGGCCATGGCCTGTTTTGTATTCATTGTCATTTATTTTAGCTTCAGTTACACCCCATCCTGTGGAATTACCTTTTATGGGTACTATCTTGTGAACCAAAAATGGAGACTGTGTGTGCCGATAAACTTGATGAGGGTTTCTTCTTCCAAGCTCTGATGAGAGCAGGCATCTGCAGTTGACCAGGCTCTTTCATAAACAAAGCCTTTATTTGTGTGATTGCTTACAGAGAAGCTAGGGGTGAAGCATCTTCTTGTTGAAGTCTCGTGAAAGCTCTCAGTCATGTGCAGTGTAGCTTGTTGTTAAATACTTGCAGTAAAGCTTGAAGCCTCACGTTTTCCCAAGTGGGGCAGTCACATTAGTTAGCATAAATAAACCTGCCACGGTGGGCAAGCAGGGCTGAACTCAAAAGGCGGGGGCTCAACTCATAGAACAATACAGCGCAGAACAGCCCCTTCAGCCTCAATGTTGCCCGACCTGTGAACTAATCTAAGGCCATCCCCCTACACTATCCCATCATCATCCATATCCCTATCCAAGGACTGTTTAAATGACCTTAATGTGGCTGAGTTAACTACATTGGCAGGTAGGGCATTCCACACCCTTTTTTTGGATTAGTGGTGCTGGAAGAGCACAGCAGTTCAGGCAGCATCCGAGGAGCAGCAAAATCGACATTTCGGGTAAAAGCCCTTCATCATTCCACACCCTTGCTACTCTCTGAGTAAAGAACCTGCCTCTGACATCTGTCTTAAATCTATCACCCCTCAATTTGCAGCTATTCCCCCTTGTACAAGCCAACGTCATCATCCAAGCAAAAAGACTCTCACTGTCCACCCGATCTGATCATCTAATCATCTTGTATATCTCTATTAAATCCCCTGTTAGCGTTCTTCTCTCCAATGAGAACAGACCCAACTTCCTCAGCCGTTCCTCATAAGATCTTCCCTCCAGACCAGGCGCCATCCTGGTAAATCTCCTCTGCACCTTTTCGAATGCTTCCACATCCTTCCTGTAATGGGGCGACTGGAACTGCACACAATATTCCAAGTGTGGTCGCACTAGCATTTTGTACAGTTGCAGCATGACATCATGGCTCTAGAACTCAATCCCTCTTCCAATAAAACCTAACACACCAAATGCCTTCTTAACAGCACAATCAACTTGGGTGGCAATTTTCAGGGATCTATGTACATGGACTCCAAGATCCCTCTGCACATCCACACTACCAAGAATCTTTCCATTGATCCAGTATTCTGCCTTCCTCTTATTCTTCCCAAAGTGAATCACTTCACATTTCTCTGCATTGAACTCCATTTGCCACCTCTCACCCCAATTCTGCAGTTTAACCTAAGTCCCCTTGCAATCTGCAACATTCTTCTACACCGTCTACCATTCCACTGACTTCAGTGTCATCTGCAAACTATGCCTGCGTCTAAGTACTTTATAAAATGACAAACAGCAGTGGTCCCAAAACAGATCCTTGTGGCACACCACTAGTAACCAGACTCCAGACTGAATATTTTCCATCAACCACCACTCGCTGCCTTCTTACAGAAAGCCAGTTTCTAATCCAAACTGCTAAATCACTGTCAATCCCATGCAATTTGTGGGCGGTATGGTGGCACAGTGGTTAGCACTGCTGCATCACAGCGCTAGAGACCCGGGTTCAACTCCCACCTCAGGTGACTGTGTGGAGTTTGCACATTCTCCCCGTGTCTGCGTGGGTTTCCTCTGGGTGCTCTGGTTTCCTCCCACAGTCCAAAAATGTGCAGGTTAGGTCAATTAGCCATGCTAAATTGCCCATGGTGATGGGTGTGGGTGGGTTGCGGATTGGTGTGGACTTGTTGGGCAGAAGGGCCTGTTTCCACACTGTAAGTAATCTAATCAAATCTGCATTTTCTCCAAAAGCCTACCGTGTGGAACCTTATCAAAAGTTACTGAAGTCCATGTACACCATGTCAACTGCCCTACCCCATTCAGATGCTTGGTTACCTTCTCAAAACACTCAATGAGGTTTGTGAGACATCACCTGCCCTTGACGAAATCATGTTGACTAATCTCCAATCAAATTGTTGATTATAAATTCTATCTCCTATAATCCTTTCCAAAACTTTACCTACAGCTGGCGTAAGGCTCACTGGTCTATAATTACCTGGGTCATCTCTACTGTCCTTCTTGAACAAGGGCACAACATTTGCAATCCTCCAGTCCTCTGTACAAAACCTGTAGACAATGACGACTCAAAGAATAAGGTCAATAGCTCTGCCATTTCCTCCCTAGCTTTCCAGAGAATCCTCGGATGAATCCCATCCGGCCCAGGGGACCTACCTACTTTCACACCTTCTAGACTTGATAACACCTCCTTCTTACTAACCTCAATCCTTTCTAGTCTAATAGTCCGTATCTCAGTCTTCACTACAATATTCTCCTTTTCCTGAGTAAAAAGAGATGAGAAATATTTGTTTAGCACCTCTCCAATCTCCACACGGTCCACGCATAACTTCCCATTTCTGACTTTGACTGGCACTATTCCTACCCTAGTCATTCTTTTATTCCTCACACACCTATAGAAAGATTTAGGGTTCTCCTTTATTCTACCTGCTAAAGACTGCTCATGTCCCCTGCTTGATCTTCTTAACTTTCTCTTTAAATCCTTCCGAGCTAATATGTAACTCTCCATCGCCTTATCTGAACCATCTCGTCTCAATGTTCCATAAGCCTCTCTCTTCCGCTTAACAAGAGACACAATTTCTTTAGTAAACCACGGTTAACTTATCTGCTGCGGACAGGGACATACCTATCAATGATACGCAATATGTATTCCTTAAACTAGCTCCATGTTTCGATTGTTCGTATCCCCTGCATTTTGCTACCCCATTCTGTGCCTCCAAATTGCATTATAATTGCCCTTGCCCCATGTATAACTCCTGCCCAGTGGCATGTACCTATCCCGTTCCACTGCTAAACTAAAAGTAACCGAATTATGGTCACTCTTTCCAAAGTGCTCACTTACCACTAAGTCAAACACCTGGCCTGGTTCATTACCAAGCACCAGATCCAGTGTGGCCTCCCCTCTTGTCGGCCCTTCAGCATACTGTGTCAGGAAACCCTCCTGGACACACTGAACAAAAACTGATCCATCCCACGTACTAGAGTTATGGCATTTCCAGTCAATGTTGGGGAAGTTAAAGTCCCCCATAATGACCACCCTGTTCCTTTCACTCCAACCCAGAATTGTTTTGCCAATCCTCTCCTCCACATCCCTGGAACTTTGCAGAGGCCTATTAAAAAACTCCCAGAAATGTGACCTCTCCTCTCCTGTTTTTAACCTCAGCCCATACCACCTTAGTAAACGAGTCCTTGTAAAAAGTTCTTTCAGCCACTGTTCTTCTGTCCTTGACTAACAAAGCCACACCTCCCCCCTTTTACCACCTTCCCTGATCTTAATGAAAGATCTACACCCTGGAACCTGCAACATCCATTCCTGACCCTGCTCTATCCATGTCTCTGAAATGGCCACAACATCGAAGGCCCTGGTACCTATCCATGCTGCAAACTCACCTACCTTAATCTGGATACTCCTGGCGTTGAAGTAGACATACTTCAAACCAGCTTGCTGACTGCCAGCACACTCCTGTGACCATGAAATCCTGTCCATGTCCTCCCTACTCACATCCTTCTGTGCATTGGAACTACACCACAGGTTCCCATCCCCCTGTTGAGCTAGTTTAAACCCACCTGAACAGGACCAGCAAATTTCCCACCTCGGATATTAGTACCCCCCTGGTTCAAGTGACGACCATCCTGTTTGTACAGGTTCCACCTTCCCCAGAATGAGCCCCAATTATCCACATACCTGAAACCCTCCCTCCTGCACCATCCCTGCAGCCAGATGTTCAGCTAATATCTCTCCCTGTTCCTCACCTCGCTATCATGTGGCATGGGTAACAAACCAGAGATTACAACTCTGTTTGTGTTAGCTCTCAGCTTCCACCCTGGCTCCCTGAAATCTTGCCTTACATCCCTAACCCTCTTGCTACCTATGTCATTGGTACCTATGTGGACCATGACTTGGGGCTGATCACCCTCTCCCTTCAGGACCCCAAAGACACAATCCAAGACATCACGGATCCTGGCACCTGGGAGGCAACACACCAAGCGTGAGTCTCTTTCATTCCCAACAAACCTTCTATCTGACTTTGTAACTATTGAGTCCCCAGTGACTAACACTCTCCTCCTTTCTCCCCTTCCCTTCTGTGCAACAAGAACAGACTCTCTGCCAGAGACCTGGGCCCCACTGCATACCCTGGTAAGTCGTCCCATCCAACAGTATTCAAAACGGTATACTTGTTTTTCAGGGGAATGACCACAGGGGATGTCTGCAGCCTCCTCACTACTCTTGACCCACTCCAATTTGCCTATCGGACCAACAGATCCACGTCAGATGCCATATCATTTTCCCTTCACTCCTGCACCAACTTTTTTTCCCCCTTCTAACAGATACCCAGCTGTTGTGGTTTTGTCCTTGTCGCACGCAAGCCTTTGGTGAGCAGATTTTGGATGTGTATACTCCGTTAATTATGACAAAAAGTCAGTACATGAGCTTCTGAGCATTGTAGCTCCTTTTATGTTTTAAGTGTGACTCCTGGCAGGTTTGTGAGTGGCAGTACCATTGTGATGCCAGGACTAGTACATTGGAAACTACAGTGGAGTGTCAAACACTGATTGCACGTGACGGAGGCATCAGTTGGAGATCCTGGCTCCCAACCTCCCATATGACAGTTGCTGCAGTGGTGTCCTTACCATTCTAACTCAAATTCATAGGGGCATGAAGACTGAGTAGACAGTGAGACACATCCTTGTGTAGGACAGCAGATCATTCACTCTCTTAAGATGCTGAAGCTAGGTTCTCTTGAGCTAGTCACAGATGCTGACCCTCACAACCATCTTTGACCAGGCTGCGTTCGTCAGTTGGGGTGGGCTTGTTTTGAAAAATAACCTTTCCCTCTGTCATGGACAGCCTTTAACAAAACCTCTAGACAAATGTTGCTAAAGCATGGCACTGTTTTTTGCCAGATCTGTGACATCTCGGGTGAGGGTGGAGTGACGAGCAGAGGAGGAGTGATTCTCCTGGAAGTGAAGTGCCTTTTAGACAATGCACCTGGATGTTGGAGCCCGGAAGGGCCTGGTGTCCTGCCTGTAGGATTCGTTGTTTACCTGCACGTGAATAGAGTCAAGAAGGATGTAATCATATGGGAAAAAACCCATCCTGACCCTGAATGGCAGTTCCTTCCCACTTTGTCTCAAAACAAAATTCTGCTCAGAGAGCAGTTATTGATGGTTAAAATTAAGCTACCGCCATATATTATTTTGACAGTAAGCTGATGTCATTTTGTGATCCTTGCATGGTTCCTGCATGTTGCTTCGTTTCAATTGAGATGACGTTTTATTGACTGATGTGCACGATGCATTTTGGAATTATACAGTTCTTGGGTGTTTGAGACTCTTTCCAGATAGTATTTAACTTGTTACTTGCAGAGGAAGAGGGAGGAGTGGGGAGAGAGAGAGAGAGAGAGGCGGAACACTGTTTGTAAAATTAACACTAGATTCAAATGAAGTACAGCAGTATTTGTGTGCAGGGTATGACAGTGCAATGTTTTGATAAACTATGCATGAATTGCATAACTAATTCACTATTGCATTAAATGAATAGTTGTTGAGAGGCATAATCTAAATAATTTCTGCTTATTCTATACCGGGGAGTCAATTAAAAGAGACAGTGCAAGATAGCAGACGATGACACATCCTTCCCAGACTGTATCAACGCCTTTTACGCTCGCTTTCAGCAGAGATGTAACCCCTATTCTGACAAGTCCTGACAAACCTATCCCAGCATTCACTACATCAGAGGTCATATCAGTTTTCATCATACGAATCCAAGGAAAGTGATGGGACCAGATGGAGTACCAGGCCGTACCTTCAGAGCATGCACAGATCAACTGACGGAGGCCTTCTCAGACATCTTCAACCTCTCCCTGCAGCAGGTCCCTGCCTGTTTCAAGAGGGCCAACATCATCCCTGTGCCTAAGAAGGCTCATGCAGCATGTCTCAATGATTACCGCCCAGTGGCCCTAACTTTGGTGGTCATGAAGTGCTTTGAAAGGCTGGTCATGGCATTAATCAACTCCAGCCTCCCCACTACTCTTGACCCACTCAATTTGCCTATTGGACTAATAGATCCGCATCTGATGCTGTATCACTTGCCCTTCACTCCTCCCTAGAATATCTTGACACCAGAATAACTACGTAAGAACCCTACTCATTGACTACAGTTCAGCCTTCAACACTATTATCCCCTCGAGACTGATTACTAACCTTAGTGATCTTGGACTAAACCCCATTCTCTGCAACTGGATCCTCAGTTTCCTGACCCACAGGCCACAATCAGTGAAGATTGACAACAGTATTTCATCCTCACTAACACTCAATGCTGGAGCCCCCAGGGGTGCATGCTCAGCCCCCTATTTGTACTCACTGTATACCTATGACTGCGTTGTCAAATGCCAGACTAATGCCATCTACAAATTCACTAATGACACCACCATAGTTGGTCGAACCTCAGATGGCGCTGAAACAGACTATGGACGGGAGGTGGAATACCTGGAAAAATGGTGCATTGATAACAACCTAGCTCTCAATGCTGGCAAAACGAAGGAACTCATTATTGACTTTCAGCAGGATGTTACTCATGCGCCCCCTACACATTAACAGCACAGAGGTGGAACGAGTGGAGAGTGTCAAACTCCTGGGAGTGGTCATCCACAACAAGCTTTCTTGGACTCTTCATGTGGATGCACTGGTTACAATGCCAACAACGTCGTCTTCCTCAGGCAGCTGAGGAAATTTGGCATGACAGCGAACACGCTTGCCAACTTTTATAAGTTCACCATCAAGAGCATTCTGTCTGGATATATCACTTCCTGGTATGGCAACTGTACCATTCAAGATTGGAGACGGTTACAAGAGTGGTAAACGCGGCCTGGATGATCACAAAGGTCAACCTCCCATTTATAGAATCCATTTACCAGGCCCGCTGTCAAGGAAAGGCCACCAGCATTCTCAAAGATCCATCCCATCCTGGCAATGTTTTTCTACAAACTCTACCATTGGGGACAATGTATAGAAGCCTGAACACACACTCCAGCCGGTTTCGAAACAGTTTCTATCCTACTATTAGAATACTGAATGGACTTACTAACTCTTAGCATTTGCCTGTACCTGTGTTTTTGTTTTTGCCGCTGTTTACCTATTATTTACTTATCTATGCTACCTAACTCTGTGGTTTGCCTGTATTGCTCACAAGACAAAAGTTTTCACTGTGTCTCGTTACATGTGACAATGAATTCAATTCAATTCATAAATAATCTTGTAATCACTTAATTACTGATTTATCCAGTGAAGAATTCCTATTATGCTTTTTGTAATGAGGACATTGTTTTCTCTCAGATATTTCCAGAAATATCTCAATGAATTGTAAATATTGTACTTATTACCAATGTGGTGAACTCTAGTATATCATCAGCTTCAAGTACAGAAATATGTATGATAACAAAATTAGTGGAACTTAGTGGATACAATCATTTTTAGGCTCACATTTTCAATTTGAATATTTGTTGTAACAGAATATACACCAAATTGTTTAACACATTTATCTGAAATTCCTTTCAGAGCTATTATAATGAAGGAATTAATCTCTTTTTAAATTAGATAATATCTTGTTAAATTAGCACAGAGAGGAATTTCAAATGGACTCGTTAAGCATGACAAATTTTAAGGCTTGAGCCTTTAGGACTGTTTTCAATTTGTATTGAAATAAATGAAAAGAGATCTGGAATTTTTTCCCTCCCCAGCGGATGAGCCTGCTTCCACTGAGGTGATCAAATTTTAATACATCAGGCAGTTACATTTTGGATAGGAGTGTCCATGGTCAACCTCACTGACCTGTGATAATTAAGGCTCTTAACTTATCAATTAGTGACTCTTAAGGGTGAGAACACACTATTGCCCTGATTACCTGGTGGTGAGATAAATGACTGGTCAAATGGGGTGGTTTTCCTGTTGGGTTAGGGATAGGTGTGGAGAGCAGTTTGCCAAATCTGAGGGAGGTTAGGACATGGATGTGGACAGGGTGACTGGCTGCTGTTGACCATTCCACTGCCCTTGCCTCTAACAGCCCTAACCTCCTTACCCTCATCTTATCATCTTCTCCCCCCTCCCCACTTACCTTGTTGCTAATCCCACTCTTCCTGGCTTCAGCCAGCAGCCTCAGTCTTGGACAATGGACTCTGGGTCTCCAATTGTTCAACAGCTTTAAGCTTGTTTGACGGCAGCATTCTGAAATACTGTGGAAACTGTCAACTGTACTGTTTAGCTGCTGACTTTTAGTGGTCCTTTTAAGGATGACTGTTTATGTTGCAGAAAAATTTTGAGCAGAGCAAGCTGTATGGTATGTTTGATGCTGCTGACATTTACAGTGGTGGTGCATTAAATGGGCATTGCACCCATCATTAAGACTACATAACAACAGCTTCATGTAACTGCGAGGAATATCTACATATTACCTGATCTGTATACACCGTACTACAGGTGCCATTTGAGTGTGGGACATGGCCTTCAATATTGATACATTATGTGCCTAAAAATGGCATGGCAGGGTCCAGTTTCATCCATGGTAACTAAATTGATTGTATTTGGAAAGGTACACTATTTTTATAGCTGAGATTAAGTGCTCAAATCCTGGAGTGAAACTTGAGCAACATAATCTACCTACTGAGGTAATGGAATCAAAAATGATGCTTTACTGCCAGGTGATGTAGTCTGTGTAGTTGACAGTGAATTGGAAGATGACATGTTAAATCTTTACACTGCTTATATCCTTGTGGAAAGGCTCAGACTGGTTTACTGGATCAGTACAGTGTAGAAGCAGAAAATCAGAGGTATGAATAAATGCTTGAGAAATAAAATTGTTTTCAGCATTGAAAGGAAGGTTTTAATTTAGGTGATAACATATTTTAGATAATTTAAACATGGAATACAACTTCTGTCTAAAATACAATGAGAGGACAAGGCCTTGAGAGAGAGAGAGAGAGAGAGAGAGAGAGAAATTTAGGACGTTCAGGAAATTTTCATCATGTAGAGTGATCAGTATTGAGAGAGCAGGTTTTGGGGAAGGTCATGCAGGCAACAACTGCCATGAAGAAACTGCTGGATGCTGTTTTGTGGGATTGTAGATTTTTTTCTTTGGAACTGAGTTGAACAGAACAGCCTTCTTCATCTGCATCAATCTTGCAATTCTGCATAAATAATAAAGCAAACTCCAGGATATTGATCCATCATCTCATCTAAACCATCTATCTGTCACTTATGGTGGAACTGTGTTCTGACTTTCTTGAAAAATTGTAAAGAGTTGCATGATATGCCAGCAACAATTCTAAAAGCTAAAGATGCTGGAATGGGCTTGTGAAGGATGAAATTGTGTTTGGAACTGTATTATTCTCATATGTCAATAATTCATAGATTTCTTTCACCAGCTTGGTCAATTTATGCTCTTGAGCTCTGAAATGAAGAAAACATTAGAGTATTGATTTTCAAATAACACTTCATATCCAGTACCTTTAGTGGAAATGAGTTGGGAGGGAGAAGTGCAAAAATTGACCTACTCTTGGGAAATAAGGCAGGCAGGTGACTGAGGTGTTAGTGGGGGAGCATTTTGGGGCCAGCGACCATAATTCTATTCGTTTTAAATCAGTGATGGAAAAGGATAGACCAGATCTAAAAGTTGAAGTTCTAAATTGGAGAAAGGCCAATTTTGACGGTATTAGGCAAGAACTTTCAAAAGCTGATTAGGGGCAGATGTTCACAGGTAAAGGAATGGCTGGAAAATGGGACACCTTCAGAAATGAGATAACAAGAGTCCAGAGACAGTATATTCCTGTCAGGGTGAAAGGAAAGGCTGGTAAGTATAGGAAAAGCTGGATGACTAGAAAAATTGAGGTTTTGGTTAAGAAAAAGAAGGAAGCATATGACAGGTATAGACAGGATAGATCCAGTGAATCCTCAGAAGAGTTTAAAGGCAGTAGGAGTATACTTAAGAGAGAAATCGCTTTGGCAAAAAGGGGACATGAGTTCGCTTTGGCAAATAGGGTTAAGGAGAATCTAAAGGGATTTTATAAATATATTAAGGACAAATAGGTAACGAGGGAGAGAATAGAGCCCCTCAAAGATCAGCAAGGCAGCCTATGAATGGAGCACAGGAGATGGTGGAGATACTAAATAAGTATTTTGCATCAGTGTTTACTTGGAGAATGACATTGAAGATATAGAATGTGGGGAAATAGATGGTGACATCTGGAAAAATGTCCATATTACAGAGGAGGAGGTGCTGGATGTCTTGAAACGCGTAAAAGTGAATAAATCCCTAGGACCTGATCAGGTGTACCCTAGAACTCTTTGGGAAGATGGGGAAGTGATTGCTGGGCCCCTTGCTGAGAAATTTGTATCATTGTTAGTCACAGGTGAGGTGCCGGAAGACTAAAGGTTGGCTAACATGATGCCACTATTTAAGAAAGGTGGTAAGGACAAGCCAGGGAACTATAGACCGTTGAGCCTGATGTTGGTTTTGGGCAAGTTGTTGGAGGGAATCCTGAGGGACAGGATTTAGATGTATTTGGAAAGGCAAGGACTGATTAGGGATAGTCAGCATGGCTGTATGTGTGGCAAATCATGTCTCATGAATTTAATTGAGTTTTTTGAAGAAGTAACAAAGAAGATTGATGAGGGCAGAGCAGTAGATGTAAGGCGTTCAACAAGGTTCCCCATGGGAGACTGATTAGCAGGGTCAGATCTTACGGAGTACAGGGAGAACTAGCCATTTGGATACAGAACTGGCTCAAAGGTACAAGACAGAGGGTGGTGGTGGTGGAGGGTTGCTTTTCAGACTGGAGGCCTGTGACCAGTGGAGTACCACAAGGGTTGGTGCTGGATCCACTGATTTTTGTCATTTATATAAATGATTTGGATGTGAACAAAGGAGGAATAATTATTAAGTTTGCAGATGACACCAAAATGACATCAGAAAAGATTTACAAGGATGTTGTCAGGGATGGAGGATTTGAGCAATAGGGAGAGGATGAATAGGCTGGGGCTGTTTTCCCTGGAGCGTCGCAGGCTGAGGGGTGACCTTACAGAGGTTTTATAAAATCATGAGGGACATGGATAGGGTAAATGGATTTCCCTGGGGTGGGGGAGTCCAGAACGAGAGGGCATAGGTCTAAGGTGAGAGGGGAAAGATGTGAAAGGGACTTAGGGACAACGTTTTCATGTAGAGGGTGGCATGTGTATGAAATGAGCTGCGAAAGGAGCTGGTGGAGGCATTTAAAAGGCACCTGGGTGGATATATGAATAGGAATGGTTTAAAGGGATATGGGCCAATTGCTAGCAAATGGGACTAGATTAGGTTAGGATATTTGGTTGCCATGGAGGAGTTGGACCAACAGGTCTGTTTCTGTGCTGTCCATCTCTATGACTCTGTGTCTCTAAGACTGAAAGTGGAAGTCTTCTGTCTTGGTGAATTAAGGAGCCCTTTTTCTACTGAGACCAGAGTGAAAGACATTGTGAAAAGCACTTTAATGTGTTTAATCAACAATAAACACATAATTATGTTTTTACATAATAGAGAAACACATAACCAGTTTTTACATTGTTGTCAGATTCGTTACCAAACTTAGTAAGCCTGATATTTTATTGAAAGCTGTAAGAGTATCAACTCTCTTCAGTCAGTAAATTACAACACTATGCTACCTTCCTGTCAATTTTCTTCCTGCAAGGTTTTCTACAGTCAAAATTCTTTCACTGCCAACTAGAAAGATGTCAGCACTAATTTCTGTTCTGTATACCTTTTACTTTAAGATAATTACAGTTATTGAACACAGGTTCATCAGCTTTCTCATAATCAATTTTTTAAACAGTGCATTCACAACTCATCAATGCTCATATTGAATATTATGCTATTTTTCTTTAAATGAAGTCTTACATGCTATCTTGTTTAAAAGTATTTTCTCTCCATATGTTATTATAAGGAAGATGGGAGAGACTGCAAGGTACAGACACACTATGTCCAAATCAAAGGTGTAAATGATCAGAGTAAAGCAGTGAGCTGTGGATATTAATGGGATACCCCAGACACTGCTTTCCGGATGGGTCATTGCAAATGTTATCCCACAATGAGGCTCAGGGGTCAGACATAAGATGAAAGCAAAAACAGAAATTGCTGGAAAACCTCAGCAGGAACTAGTTCTGAGAAAGGGTCACTCGACCCGAAATATTAACTCTGATTTCTCTCCACAGATGCTGCCAGACCTGCTGAGCTTTTCCAGCAATTTTTGTTTTTGTTTTTGATTTACAGCATCAGCAGTTCTTTAAGTTTTTATAAGAAGGAAGCATTTGGGGTTGTGGGGAGTGGTGGGTGGTATGCATCAGGTAGGATATTTAGAGGGAAAGAGGATGAAGGAGGGGTTATAGCAGCTTGTGTTGTACAGCCATAAAAAATGTTCTTGCCCCTCCGAATGTTAGAAAATAATAAAAATATTTTGAAGCAGTTTTTGCCCATCTGGACAGCTAAAGCTTTACCAAGCTTGTGCCTTGATCCTGGTGCAGTCACAGAATCACAGGCCCAGGTGATTAGCCTGGGGCCCCGATCTGAGCACAGCAGCCCCACCTCAGACCTGAATACTGTGGCTCTGCCCCTGACCTTTGCATAGTGTCCCTACCCCCAACCTTAGCTTGGCTATTGGACACTGATTTAACACCATTTCCTGGCCTCCACTTGGGCCAAATCTCAATAATTTGGGAAAGATGTTGGGACTATTTAGTACTCCAGAGGCAAACCACCCCTTTCAAAATGCATTTTGTATCCCTTGCTTCCCTGACAGTTGCCCCTTGAATAGGTTCTAGTGAGTTTGGAGGGAAGGTCAATTGCTTTTGGGACCATTGAGGAGCCAGGAGAGCACATCCTAAACTTCCAAATCTAACCCAAAAAAGGATATTGACGATCAGTCTTGAGCTGCCTCATCCTTTGTAGATCCCTGAGTGTAGTTGGCCCAGTGAGAAGTAGCTGAGACAGATCTGGTTGTATTTAGTTCCTAATTTCTAGCTGAATAATCCTGCTCAAGTTTATAATTTGCCTTGCTTTACCATGCCACAGTGATAGCACACTGCTGTCAGGTGTAGTTGGAAAAGAAGGCTGTCGACTTTATGAACTCACCTGAACTCAGTCCCTGGGAGATTGTATAGCCAGCTCACAGGGAGAGCACTGGCTAGTGTGCATTGGGTGGGGGAATTTGGAGAAGCAAGCTGTATTTTACATATTGTTATTGTCATCACTGCATATCAAACAGGTTTCATTTTCAAACTTCAAAAAAATTCTTTTAAACAAGTAGAAATGCTTAGGTGTTGAGACAAAATTCAGGCATTATCTGAGATTTTCATTTCAGCTGTTGTGATGGAGGGGATAAGTAATGAGTTAACTGCTAAAGGCTCAAAATAAGCATAGTGCTTTGCTCTGGGCTGGGCTAAGTTTTAAAACATTGTTGTAATAGTAGCCATTCAGGGAGATATTAATTAATCCATCACAATCTAGTTTTGTGTTATGTAGATAATCTTAATGATCATGAATTGTATAATTTATTGCAACTCCCTACTCATGATAGTATGATGAAAGGGAGGTCACGAGGTTGAGTTTAGGATACTTCCCTGAAATACCTAGCTACAGCAGGGTTGCAGTGATTGGCCTCTGATGACCACCACAATGATTTTTCTTCGTAATAGTTATGGCTCCAACCACTGGATGGTACGTTATTTGACTCCCTATTGATATCTGGTTTGTTAGCACTGGTTGTACATACTTGCTTAAATGTTGCCTTGATGTTGAGAGCTGCAAATGTCCCCTTTTTTCTGACACTCAGTTCTCATTGTAATATCTGGATCAAGCAATGATGCACCAGTCAGTATGAAGCTGCAAAGAGCTCAGAGTCGAAAAGTGTGGTGCTGGAAAAGCACAGCAGATCAGCTAGGTATCCGAGGAGCAGAAGAGTCAACATTTCAGGGATAAGCCCTTGATCAGGAATATGGGGGGGGGGTGCGCTGAAAGATAACTAGGAGGGTGGGGATGGGGGGGGAAGGTAGCTAGGAAGGCAATAGGTGGATACAGGTTGGGGTGATGGTGATAGGTCAGTGGGGAGGATGGAGTGGGTAGGAGGGAAGGAAGATAGACTGGTGGGACAGGTTAAGAGGGCAGTGCCGAGTTGGAAGGTTGGATCTGGGATGAGGTGGGAGGAGGGGAGATTTGGAAACTAGTGAAGTCAAAGTTGATGTCATGTGGTTGAAGGGACCCAAAGTTGAAGATGAAGCGTTTTTCCTCCAGTTGGCAGGTGGCTTAGATTTGGCGGTGGAGGAGGCCCAGGACTTGTATGTCCAAGGGGTGGTCGGAGGGGGAGTTGAAGTGGTTGGCCACAGACCAATGGGACTGTTGGATGCAGGTGTCCCAGAGATGTTCCCTGAAAAATTCCGCAAGTTGGCGTCCTGTCTTCCCAATGTAGGGGAGACCACATAAAGAGCAACGGACACAGTAGATGAGGTGGGTGGATGTGCAGGAAAATCTCTGCTGGATGTGAAAAGATCATCTGGGGCCTTGGACAGAGGTGAGGGGGAGGAGTGGGTGCAGATTTTACTCATTCTCCGGGTGGCAAAGAAAGGTGCCAGGCGTGGAGGGTGAGTTGGTGGGGCCGTGGACGTAATGGGGAAGTCACGGAGGAAATGATCTCTGCTGAATGCAGATAGGAGTTAGGAGGGAAGTTTATCTTTGGTGCTGGGGTCTGATTATAGGTGGTGGAAATGGCAGAGGATAATGTGCTGTATCCGGAGGTTAGTGGGGTTGAAGATGTGGACGATGAGGGTGCTATCCTTGTTACATTTGGAGGGGTGGGGTTCAATGATGTTTGGGAAGTGGAGGAGATATGCTGGAGGACATTGTTGACCACGTGGGAGGGGAAATAGTGGTCCTTGAAATAAGAGGCCACCTGGCATGTCCTGGAGTGGAATTGCTCCTCCTGGGTGCAAAAATGGTGGAGGCGGAGGAGTTGGGAGTAAGAAATCACATCTTTATAGGAGGAGGAGTGGGGGAGGTGTTGTCCAGGTAGCTGTGGGAGTCAGTGGGTTTGAGATAGCGTCACTGCAAAGAGCTCAGCCAGTTTAAAATGAAACATCAGTGAGGCAGAGTCCACAGACAACTGGGTACTGAGGGAGAAGCGAACAGCTGAGGATTGTCAGAGTTCTGGGAGACATGCTTTGAGGGTGAGTAAATTTGTAAATAAGCAGCAAGTAAATTGTTTCTTTGACGTAAAGAGAGCCTGGAGGTGAGGGAATCTGAGAAGATAAGTGAGTAAGCAGTGAAAATTTAAGTAATAAATGAGAACCAGAGCAGAGATTCAAAAAGAACAACTTTGTTTTGCTTCTGAACTAAGAAACTATCTTGTTACTATTTTTCAAAATTAGTGATTTAAACTGGATCATCCATAATTAAAAGAATGAAATATTCAATTCAATTCAAACAAATTAACTAGTTCATGGAAAAAGAAGTGTTAAATAGGCAGGTAGTGTGCCAAGATGCCGCAGATGGAAGTCTGTGAAGAACATTATGATCCCAAGATATTTGTGGTACGTTTCTGTTATTCGAGTAAATTCAGTTCAAGTGTGTTCAGCTGCAGTCTGAGCTTCAGTCTTTGGAGTGTCAGAGAGAGCTAGGTTACCAGGGCATTGGCCAGGGTGCTGCCAGCTGAGAGGGGTTTTGAACAGTAGTCAGAGTATTCCCATCAATCCTGTGAAGGGAAGCCTGACAAAAGTAAGTGCCTTTCAGTTCGATTGCGGTCCCTAATAGGTGAGCAGCTCCTGATGAGAATGGTGGCCGATGGTGGTAATGCACCAAGCAGAGGCCCAGGATCCTGGCAAGAACCCAGACCAAAGGCAAGTAAAAACAGGATGGGGATTGTGGGGTGGGGGCATGGGTGGGAAGAGGGTTTCAAGGATAGGGCAATGGGATGACTTTCATAGTTCTCACCCTTCCTGTTGGCATGATCCTTGATCAGAGCCCAAATTAATTTCAGAGCTGCCACTAAATGGGCGGCACAGTGGCACAGTGGTTAGCACTGCTGCCTCACAGCGCCAGAGACCCGGGTTCAATTCCCCACTCAGGCGACTGACTGTGTGGAGTTTGCACATTCTCCCAGTGTCTGTTTATAATCCAGTTTATAGTTTCATGAGGCACACATACATCTTTGGTTAAATATTTAGAGTTTGTCACTGGTCAGGGACAGGACAGTGTGTTGAAGAGTCAGGCAGGTAAGGATAAGTACATACTGGTGGTGATAAAGGACAGTATGATAAGGAGAACAGAAATAGCTGCAGCTCAACTTTGAGTTTAGGAGGTTGTGTTGTCTGCCTAATGTCAGGGCTAAAGATAACGTGTGGAGAAGAATTTGGAGTAAGACTAGGAATATCCAGTTGTTGTGGCCAACATGGGAATCAGCATATCTGGAGAACCAGGAATGACCATCTGTGAGGGAATTTGTGTAATTAGGGCTTCAATTAAAATGCAGAACCTGCAAGGTTATAATCTCTGGATTATTCTGAGTGGCATAATAATTGACATAGGAATAAAGAGATTGGAAGGTTAATTGTGTGTCTGAAAGACTGGTTTGAAAGATGGTGTTTTGTTTTATGGATCACTGGTACAGGACTAGGGAAAGGGGGAACTGTTGGGTCATTTTTAGGATGACAGACTGTAACTAGTGGAGTGTCACAGGGATTGGAGTTGGGGCCTCATCTGTTTATAATCTCAATGAATGTCATGGAGGACTGACTGTATTGTAGCCATATTTTCTGACAAAGTGAAGATAGGTAGGAAAGCAAATTATGAAGACAATACGAAAAGTTTGCAAAGAGATTTGAGATAGGTGCATAATAACACATGTGGTTATTCAGTCTATTAAGCCTGCTCCACCATTCAATACAATCATGGCAGACTAAACGTTTCAATGCTTTTTACCTACTCTATCCCCATAACCCTGTACATCATGGAAATAAGAAATCTATCAATCTCTACCTTCAACATGTTCAAAACACTGAGTTTCTGTTTGGAATATTGTCAGTAGTTTTGGGCTCTATATCTGAGGAAGAATGTGCTGACCTTGGACAGGGTCTAGAGGAGGTTTACAAGAATGATTCTGGGGATGAATGGCTTGTCATATAAGGAGCAGTTGAGGATTTAGAGTCTGTAGTCGCTAGTGTTCAGGAAGCTGAGGAGAGGGATCTGATTGAAACATGCTGAAACTGAGAGGCCTGGATAGAGTGGACATGGAAAAGACTAAATGGAGAGACGAGGATCTGAGGGCACAGCCTCAGAGTGCAGGGATGACTGTTTAGAACTGAGATAAGAAGGAATTTCTTCAACTAGAGGGTGGGGATTCTATGAAACATATTGCCATGAGGAGGCCAAGTCATTGAGTGTATTTAAGACAGAGATAGATAGGTTCTTGATTAGTAAGGGGATTGAGAGTGACCAGGAGATGGGGTTGAGAAACATATAAGTTGTGATTGAATGGCAGAGCAGACTGATTGGGCCAGATGGTCTAATTTTGCACCTAATTTATGGTCTTATGGTCTGTGGTCTTCCACCGCCCCTCTTTTTCAGTTCCAAAGATTCATAACCTTCTAAGTAAAAAGATCTTCCTCATGCCAGATCTAAGTATCGTCATCCTTATTTTTAAGTTCTGCTCCCTGGTTCTAGACTCCCCCAACCTTTAACTATTTTGTAAGTTTTAATGAGATGTCCTCTCATTCTTCGAAACTCTGGAGAATACTGACTAGTTTGCCCAATCTCTCTCGATTAGGTAGGTTACGTAAATGGGCAGACATTTAGGAGATGGAACAAAGTAGCAAGAAAATGTGAGGCTTTCCACTTTAGCATGAAGAGAGAACTAGATTACAGAACACTACGTTGCAGAACGATTTTCCTGTCCTTGTGCACGAGTGACAAAATATCAACATGCAGGTACAGAAAGTGATTAAGAAGTCAACCAAAAGTTTGGTCTTAATGCAAAGGGCATGGAGCATAAAAGTAAGCAGGTAGGAACAAGAGAAAGGAGCACACAAAGACAGTCGCCTGCATCTGAAAATGCAGGAGAGTATAGAACCTGCAGACAGTCGCCAGCAGCTAAAGACAAAATGAATGAGGAGCAAGAGTAGACAATTCAGCCCCTTGAGCCTGCTGTGCCATTTAATATGGCCATGGCTGATTCCATCATTGCCTCAGATCCACTTTCCTGCCTACTCTCCGGAACCCCTTCAGTCTGTTACTAATTAAAAATCTGTCCATCTGTTTCTTAAATCTCCTCAAAGTTTGGCATCCTCACTCTGGGGTAGTGAGTTCAACAGAATAACAACCTTTTGGAGAAGCAATTTCTCCTCACCTCTGTTTTAAATCCACTACCCCTTATCTTAAAACAATGACCTCTAGAATCCCTCACCTGAGGCAACATCCTCTCCAGGTCTACTTTGTCAATCCTCTTTAGCATCTTACATTCCTAAATTAGATTTCCTCTCATTCATCTCAACTCCAGAGAGTACAGGCCTAAACTGTAGGAATGAAAAGACCTGAGCCATTTCTTGTTCCTCCATCTGTGGGCTCTTGTCAGGACTGTGCTCACCATGATATGACCCTGAACCAGTTTTGGATACATTGGTTAGTGAGGTGAATGTCTCTGAGCTGGTGAGGTTGGGGTGGACAGCCTTGATGGTGCATCCTCTGAGTGCATTGGCTGTTCTTTCAGAGAGATGTAATGTGAGATACTGGTAGAAATGTGCCGAGGCTAGGCCATACTCTTGGTCTTGGCTTGGGAATGGTGGCTGGCTAAAAGAATATAAAAATTTGTTCATGTCAAGAGCCAGAACATTACCCAAGATTTTATTGAGATGTTGCTGCTTGATGTTCAGTAGTTAGTAGCTGCTTGGAGGCTTTCTTGCCCGATGGCATCAGAATTGGAATAGTACATGGTATGAGATGTTTCATTGTGCCCTGTTTCCTCAACTTTCAAGTGACCAACTTTCCAGAGGAAGATAAAGAAAACACTTCAAAGACAGCCTAAAGCTGTCCTTCAGCATGGCTGCATTGGCTTTGGTGATTGAGAAGACCTTGTTGTCTGTTGTTCAAAATGGTGAAAACATCCCATCAAGGTGCATGATGCTTTTTCTCATAATGCCTTAAAGTGAGGCAAAACCACAACAGAGAGAACAAGAAAGGAAGCAGTTGACCTCATTGGTCAACATGGCCTGTATGCTGAAACATCTGTAGGACTAGAATCATCCTGTTCATCCACATGAAGACCCAGAGTGGAAATTCACAACCTTGTGAAGACCTCCTCTTCAAATCTGGGAAAAGCTAATGATGAAGTTGCTATTTGTTTGTCCAGTGTGGGAGCAAAGGCACTTAAAGACAAGCAATGTTCGTTAGATCTCATTTTGTTGTTTTTTTTAATGAGAGAGACATTTATTTTTATATATATTGTAAAAGCACCAATTCAAATCCATTCAGACCTCAGGCTTTCCTCAAATTTTGGAATTTTTGTCGAAGGAGAAGTAATGCTTCAATCTGATAATGGCTGCATTAAAATGTATTTGGTTTTGGAGATGTGTTTGGCTGAGGGATTAGTATGTCTTATTGCTCAAGACTTTATTTCATTGTTGTTCTAGCTGTAAATCACTAATGCGTTGAGGGAGGATTTGAGACAGGTTGATATATGCTTACCCTTTGCTGACTCACTCTACTTAGTGTGTGACTCATTAGTGATTCATTGCATTCTAACCAAAATTCCACAGGCACCTGGTTGTAGGTTAATCAGCCCCTATTTAAAAGTCCTGTCTCTTAGTCAACTGAACCCTTACTTGATGACCATATTAATACATCCATCAATTTTTCTGGAAGAGCAGAAGTTTCTATAACTTCTTTTTTAGTTTATGTGATAAACTATCCCCAGAAATGTATTCACAGCTATTGTGCTTTTCTGTGTTCTTGAATAGATGTACAATACTATGAATGTATTCTCTCATTGTTGAATAAATAAAAGCAAGAAAATGACATTGAATTATATTGAACACTCACAGGCCACAGCTCAAAGATTGCAGTTCCTGGCATAACATTATTGGAAGATGCAGATCATTGCAAAGTGGCGAGGAACAAGCTGATCAAATACAGTGCTGCCTGCCTAGAGAATCACAGAATTAAAGTCATAGAGTCATAGAGATGTATAGCACGAAAACAGACCCTGTGATCCAACTTGTCCACACCGACCAGATATCCCAACCCAATCTAGTCCCACCTGCCAGCACCCAGCCCATATCCCTCCAAACCCTTCTCATTCATATACCCATCCAGATGCCTTTTAAATGTTGCAATTGTACCAGCCTCCACCACTTCCTCTGGCAGTTCATTCCATATACGTACCACCCTCTACGTGAAAACGTTGCTCGTTAGGTTTCTTTTATATCTTTCCCCTCTTACCCTAAACCTATGCTGTCTAGTTCTGGACTCCCCTTCCCCAGGGAAGAGACTTTGTTTAGTTATTTTATCCATGCCCCTCATGATTTTATGAACTTCTATAAGGTCACCCCTCAGACTCCGAAGCTCCAGGGAAAACAGCCCCAGCCTATTCCACCTCTCCCGATAGCTCAAATCCTCCAACCCTGGCGACATCCTTGTAAATCTTTTCAGAACGCTTTCAAGTTTCACAACATCCTTCTGATAGGAAGGAGACCAGAATTGCACACAATATTCCAACAGTGGCCTAACCAATGTCCTGTACAGCCACAACATGACCTCCCAACTCCACAGCTGAAAATGTGTTGCTGGAAAGGTGCAGCAGGTCAGGCAGCATCCAAGGAGCAGGAGAATCGACGTTTCGGGCATGAGCCCTTCTTCAGGAATCCATCACCTCATCACCCAGGGGATCTCCCATCCATCGCCTCCAACCTCATAGTCCAACACCCCTGCAACAGGTCACCTCCTCCCAACTCCTGTACTCAATACTCTGACCAATAAAGGAAAGCATACCAAACGCCTTCTTCACTATCCTATCTACCTGCGACTCCACTTTCAAGGAGCTATGAACCTGCACTCCAAGGTCTCTTTGTTATGTGATAAGGAGGCCATTCAGCCTATCGTGTCTGCAATAGCTCATTAAATAAGCATCATTACCAAGTGTCAATCTCCTTTTTCCCTTGCACATTATTTTGAATGCCTGAATTGAATGAACTTCCAGCATACTTTCAGGCAGTGCATTCCATACCCTAACATACTCACTGAGTAAAATATGTTTTTCCTCACTTCACTTTTGTTTGTTTTGCAGAATCCCACTTTTAATCTCTGCCCTTTGTTTCTTGTTCCCTTTAAGGGTGAGAACAATTTTTCCCTCTCTGCGGTGTCCAGCCCACTGGTGATTGTGAAAGCCTCTAACAGACCTTTTCTTAGACTACTTCTCTCCAAAGAGGACAAACCCAACTTCTTCAATCTTTCCTGATAATTGAAGTTCCTGTTTCCTGGAACCATTCTTGTAAACTGATTGTGCATTCTCTCCAGTTTGTTCACATCTTTTCTACAATGTGGTGCCCAGAACTGTACACAGTACTGCTGATGAGGTCATATCAGTGTCTTATAAAAGTTCAACATCACCTCCTTGTTCTATGCCCCTATCAATGCAGCTGAGGCTACTTTTTGCTTTACTTAGTGCTCTTGCTACCAGCCCTGCCACCTTCAATGATCTGTGCAAATATACCCCTAGGTTTGTCTGTTCCTGCATCCTTCTTTAGAATTGCATCTCCTATTTTATATTGTCTTTGTAAGTTCTTCCCACTAAAATGCATTTCCTCACATTTTCCTGCATTGATATACATCTGCCACCTATCCACCTGCTCCATCAACTGTCTATGTCCTTCCAGAGTTTCATATTGACTTCCTCACAGTTTACAGTTGTTCCAAGTTTTGTGTAATCTGCATGCTTTGAAATTGCTCTCTACACACCAAGATCTAGATGATTAATTTACATCAGGTAAAGCAAGGGTCCCAGTACCAACCCCTGGGGAACTCCAGTAAATTCGTAAGGAAAATACCCATTGACCTGTACTGTCTGATTCCAATCACTCAGCCAAATTTAAATGCACACTGCTATTAACCCTTTTACTCCATGACCAATAATGTTCCTCACATGTCTGTTGTGTGAGAACTGTACATCTTTTGGGTGACCATATTGTGTGAATAAGATCTTTGAGGACTAAACATTACTTAGGATTAGTGACTATAGAGACAGACGTAGAAGACAGATATTGAAAAGGCAGTTTAAATTTGATGAATTTACATAAAGGATAGTGAATATAAGGAACAGAAACTTAATGGAGTGGATTGAATCTGCAAATTCAAACGAGAGTAGGGCAAGTAGCAAAGAAACAATATGGATGCAGTCAAATGATTTCCATCTATGTAACTCATTCTGTTCATTTATATAGTGCAGCTGATGACTTCTGAATTCCAAAGTGCTTCACAGCCAATTGTAATGTTGGAAATGTGGGAGCCAATTTGCCCACATTAAGGTCCAAAATGTAGTAATGAGACTTATTGAAAACAGAAATAAAAAGATGCAAGATAAATGTCCTGTGCTAAAATGTTTTGGAAAGCATACAAAGGCTGAGTCTTAGCATTGTGAACCATAAAGTTTCAGCACTGTTGGTCAGTGGCTTCTTAGTGCAGTCAATGCATTTGCCTTAACTTCCACTTTTTAAAAGATCAGATGTTGAAATTAAACGTTTGATGTGTCCATGAGTACATTGGGGTTCATGATATTCGACAGAGCCAAACCCTGATCTATGGATGTACATCACAGCAGCACCATACTTCATAGATTTTACAGAATGCATAATGATTCTGGTCCTTGCTGGCAGGAGAAAAACATTCCTGCCACAGAAAACTGAGAGGATATGGTTGGAAGTTGCTCAGGAGGTCAGCAGCAACTACATGGTGCTGTACTTCCAGATGCAGTGCCAAATCTATTCAGGTTAGGAAAGGTGCGTAGCATGTCTTGACATGTGTTTTATGCCACATCCCCCTCACTCTGCCTTCCTGTGTACATCAGTCCTCACAGCCAGCAAGTACACCCACCCTTCTCTGTTCTCCTCTTCTACCCCTGTCTGTTCATCCATCACTAACATTTAACCTCATGCAATGCCACTTCTGTCCCTCACAGTCATATGCTACATGTTCTTCTTCCAATCCCTTAAAAATTCCATTTCTCTCTCTCATAGTTCCTTCTTGTAGGTAAGCACAGAACACCAGGAAGAGGCAAAGCATCAGTGGTGACCATCAGTGGTGCTGGAATAAGTAGAGTGTGAGCATGTTTGACTTTTGAAGATGGAAAGGTGGTGAACTGGTGACAGAACTAATATCACATTGTCACACAGCTTACAACACTCACACAGGTTGAGTTAATGTTGACATACGTTGAAAAAAATAGCAACATGCACCCCAAAAGTGTAACATCCTCTTTCCTTGTCAGTTCTTAAATCATGTTTTCTTTTCCTTTGGTGCTTTGAAGAGTGCTAGTGAGAGTGGTGCTGGAGGAGGACACATAGTTCTCAGAGGGAGGTTCCACATTCTGAGTGTGACACATTCACCATCATGTATTGTCCATCAGTTCGAACATGCAACTCAGTGGCACTGACCTGACTGGTGGTTGGGCTTTAACATGGAGAATTAAAACCACAAGTGAATAGGAACAGGGTTTGGATGAAGTGGAGATGTTCCATCAGAAGTTGGAGGACCCAGCAAGCTCTGATCAGCTGGATGCAGATATTGAAGTTGGAAGTGTTAATAATAGGAGAATTCTGGAGCATTGACAGAATATGTTTGAGGGCCTATTAGCTTTTCCAGCTATAGTAGAGAGACTGGAGGTATCTATCTCTAGCAAGAGTGCCTTGATGTCCCAGGCTTCTCTGATGGTGTTCAATTGAACATGGGGCCTACAGCACAGATCATCAGATATAACAGGCCCCTGAGTATATGCTGGTCTGCACCAATGGCCTGCCCACTTAAGCAGCTGATAACCCAACTTTAGTTATTCAGTGCTTCACTGAAGTGCAGCGAAGTGATTTTCAGCTCTTGACAAGCAGCAAAATGTGGATGGGCTATGAGACAGAGGATAAAGCACTTCTGTGCCCTTGCCTTTTCCTGTTAGAGATCCAACTCTCCTGGTGGTAAGATCTACCTCCACACCAATGGTAGTAGGGTATTACGGGCTCTAACGGATTCCAAAAGCCAGAGTATGCCAGTAAAGAGCATCTGAACACCAGAGAAGGGAAATGAGCCACTTACCTCCAAACTTGTTGACTTCACAAAGGTAGGGCTATGTAGAAGTAGCCAAAATCAAAAGTTTAAGGTATAATTATACAAAGGTCTACTGAATAAGGTGTTAAACACATTGGCGATTGGGCTTGAGTCAAGCGGATCCTCAGACTAAGTGAACAGTGTCTGAATCAGGACATGCTAGACATTACTGGCAGCTATGTATGTGACTGCTGGTGCCTTCACTACATCACATTCCTATTTATCCTCATGCTCCTCATGTAAGTCCTGGAAGAGGCAGTGTGATCAGTGTCTTCCTGCTTCTGGAGCTGTAGTCTTAATGCAATGCTATTAGTGCAAGGCGCTACCATTCTGAATACCTAGGCTGGTATGGACTGATTAATGTCCTGTTTAGGCATGCAAATTGCATGACAATCATCCCATTAGTTTTCTTCATCACAGATCTAGTGGCATAAATGTGTAGATGCCTATTGTATCTTTTCTGCGCCTCATTATTTGGGCTCCTTGCAGGTGCCATTCACAATATTGCTTTCTCGACTGAACCAGCTGTTTAGTTTGCTTTGAGGTGTGAAGATTTAAGTGAATCTTAACTAGAACAGGGCAAAAACATCATGGCAGCTCTCTTGGATTCACACACAAGCGTGCCTGATGATCTTTTTGTGTTTATGGACAAGCTGCACATTGAGGGAGGTGGTTTCCTTTTGGTTGATGAAAGAACATTGGCTGATCTGGGAGCACCTTGATTGTCACGTGTTGGACTTGTGGAGGTCAGTCAGATTAGGGAAACTGACTCCATTGGTTGAGAAATGCACAAGGTGAACATGATGTTGGTTGCCTTTGAAAGATGCTTGAGGGCAGCAGCTGGTTAATGTTTACAAATATCACCTTCAGATCCCCTGAAGAAGCCTGAGGCAAGGAAACAAAGGGCCAATGAGACTTGGACATCCACTGACATCACATCCCCTCCTGATTTCTTCCAATGTTTGCAAATAGCTGCAACCACCTGTCTCCTAAAGTTCTTTGTTTAATCATGTCCAAGAAACTGTTTGCAGTCTCTGTGTCTGGGCTTTGTGTCTTTCAAACTGGGGCTCTGCGCTCATCCCTATTCCCTATAGAATAATGAGGGGGAGGCTGTTGCTGTTACAGCTGATATGGATGCTGCTCATGTTCCTCATTTGAAGTTCCCATGTTGAACTGAGATTGATAGCTGCAAGAGTAAGAGTAAACGATATCAAAAAGCAGTAAAATTGACACCCAGTATTGTGCTAATCACCTTCAAAACAATTAAAGCATACCCTTAGAGGAAGTCCTGTGAGCAACGGTCATCCATCATGCATGCAAGGAGGCAAATCTGAGGTTTCAGGGTTTATAGCATTTCCTACTTGTCATTTGTTCAGCCCTCTCAACTGCCACTGTCCTACAAGAAGTCTCCAAAAATGGAAAATCTGTGCATCATTAATGTCAGAATCATGGTTAAAGAAGCTGATAATGTGCATTTTACATATTTTAATTGCTGTCCAACCATTTTCATGCGGTTTAACAAATCATAGAGTCATAGAGATGTACAGCACGGAAACAGACCCTTTGGTCCAGCTCATCCATGCTGACAAGATGTCCCAACCCAATGTAGTCCCCCCTACCAGCACCCAGCCCATATCCCTTCAAACCCTTCCTATTCATATACATTTACATGCCTTTTAAATGTTGCAATTGTAGGCTCAGGTTTAAAACAGAAATCGGCTTGCTGCTGGCTTCCTGATCGACCCTTTTAACCTGCTGTCTACTCATACACTTTTCCACATTGTCAGGTTAAAACACCCCTCAGAGAAATGAAAACTGATGATACAAATCAGAAAGATAAAGTGAAAGCTTTTTGAACATTACAATATCTTTATAATCTGCTCTTAAGGTAGAGTTGCAATGAGAGACTCAATATTTAAGTTAAAGTATTCAAAGAATCTGAATAAAATTAGCCTGATTTATAATTTGCGAAAATATTTGTACACTCGTTGGAGATACAACATAAATTGTATATTTCTACTGTAAATATAATTTATAACTGCATATTTATATTCTATGTTGGTTGGTGTTAAGTACCAACTTGCTGCTGGACTGTTTTTGTATGCGAGTCAAGGCAGGTTTCTGTGGTTATATTTCATTGAAATGCTGGTATGAAGTATATAAACATACTGTGCCATGAATCAACGGCATTTAAACAATATTTTCAGATACTTCTATAAATTCAAAGAATGTAGCCATTAATTTTGTGAACGTTTTGTAGCCTGAACAAATGTTACTTCAGCAGGTTGAAAATGTTCTCTTGTACCAATGGCTGTGGAACACTGATGAACATAGAACATAGATCAATAAAGCGCAGAATAGGCGTTTCGGCCCTCGATGTTGCTCCGACCTGTGAACTATTCTCAGCTCGTCCCCCTACACTATCCCAAAATCAACCATGTGCTTATCCAAGGATTGTTTAAATCTCCCTTATGTGGCAGAGTTGACTACATTAGCAGGCAGGGCATTCCACGCCCTTCCCACTCTGAGTAAAGAACCTGCCTCTGACATCTGTCTTAAATCTATCACCCCTCAATTTGTAGTTACGCCTCCTCGTACACGCTGATGTCCATCATCCTAGGAAAAATACTTTCACTGTCTACCCTATCTAGTCCTCTGATCATCCTGTATGTCTCTATCAAATCCCCTCTTAGCCTTTTTCTTGCCAATGAGAACATGTTCAAGTCTCTCAGCCTTTCCTCATAAGACCTTCCCTCCAGACCAGGCAACCTCCTGGTAAATCTCCTCTGCACCTTTTCCAATGCTTCCACATCCTTCCTGAAATATGGGGACCAGAACTGTACACAATATCCCAAGTGTGGCTGCACCAGCGTTTTGTATAGTTGCAGCATGATATTGCAGCTCCAGAACTCAATCCCTCTACGAATGAGACCTAACACACCATATGCCTTCTTAACAGCACTATCCACCTGGGTGGCAACTTTCAGGGATCTATGTACATGGACTCTAAGATCCCTCTGCACATCCACACTACCAAGAATCTTTCCAATGACCCAGTACTATGCCTTCCTGTTATTCTTCCCAAAGTGCATCACCTCACATTTAGCTGCATTGAACTCCATTTGCCACCTCTCAGCCCAATTCTGCAGTTTATCCAAGTCTCCCTGCAACCTGTAACATTCTTCCACACTGTCCACTACTCCACCGACTTTAGTGTCATCTGCAAATTTACTAATCCATCCACCTATGCCTGCATTTAAGTCATTTATAAAAATGACAAACAGCAGTAGTCCCAAAACAGACCTTTGTGGCACACCACTAGTAACCGGACTCCAGGCTGAATATTTTTCATCAACCATCACTCACTGCCTTCTTTCAGAAAACCAGTTTCTAATCCAAACTGCTAAATCACCCTCAATTCCATGCCTCTGCATTTTCTCCAACACCCTACCATGTGGAACCTTATCAAAAGCTTTTCTATGTATACCACGTCAACTGCCCTACCCTCATTTACATGCTTGGTCACCTTCTCAAAAAACTCAATAAGGTTTGTGAGACATGACCTGCCCTTGACGAAACCATGTTGACTATCTGAAATCAAATTGTTGCTTGCTAGATGATTATAAATCTTATCTCTTATAATCCTTTCCAAAACCTTTCCTACAACAGAAGTAAGGCTCACTGGTCTATAATTACCTGGGTCATCTCCTCTTGAACAAGGGCACAACATTTGCAATCCTCCAGTCCTCTGGTACCAAACCTGTAGACAATGACTACTCAAATATCAAAGCCAAAGACTCTGCTATCTCCTCCCTAGCTACTCAGAGAATCCTTGGATAAATCCCATCCAGCCCAGGCGACTTGTCTACTTTCACTCCTTCTAGAATTGATAACACCTGTGCGTAACTAACCACGATCCTTTCTAGTCTAATATGTCGTACCTCATTCTTTTCCTCAACAATATTCTCCTTTTCCTGAGTGAAAACCAATGAGAAATGTTCGTTTAGCACCTCTCTGATCTCCACAGGGTCCACACTCAACTTCCCACTTCTGTCTTTGATTGGCCCTATTCCTACCCTAATCATCTTTTTATTCCTCACATACCTATAGAAAGCTTAGGGTTCTCCTTTTATTCTATTTGTTAAAGACTGCTCGTGTCCTTTCTTTGCTCTTCTTAACTCTCTCTCTTTAAATCCTTCCAAGCTGATCTGTAACTCTCCATTGCCTCATCTGTACCGTCTTGCCTCATCAACACATAAGCCTCCTTCTTCTTCGTTACAAGAGATGCAATTTCTGTAGTAAACCGCAGTTCCCTTACCTTATCACTTTCTCCCTGCCTGACCGGGACATACCTATCAAGGACACGCAATATCTGTTCCTTAAACCAGCTCAACATTTCCATGGTCTGTATCCCCTGCATTTTCCCACCCCATTCTATGTATCCTAATTCTTGCCTAATCGCGTTATAATTGCCCTTGCCCCATTGAATACTCTTGACCTGTGGCATGTACCTATCCCTTTCAATCGCTAAACTAAATGAATAATGTGACTCTCAATGCACAACATTGAATTGAATTAAATTGAATTTATTGTCACGTGTACCGAGGCACAGTGAAAAGCTTTGTCTTGCGAGCAATCTTGGCAAATTACATAATCAAGTAACATAGATATATAAATAATAGGTAAACAGTGGCAAAAACAAAAACACAGGTACAGGTGAATGTTAAGAGTTTGTGAGTCCATTCAGTATTCTAATAACAGTAGGGTAGAAGCTGTTACAAAACTGGCTGGTGCATATGTTCAAGCTTCTGTACCTTCTCCTCAATAGTAGAGGTTGTGGAAAAACATTGCCAGGGTGGGATGGATCTTTGAGAATGCTGGCGGCCTTTCTTTGGCAGCAGGCTTGGTAGAAAGATTCTTTAGATGGTAGGTTGGCCTTTGTGATTGTCTGGGCTGAGTTCACCGCTCTCTGTGACCATCTCCGATCTTTAATGGTACAGTTGCCATACCAGGTAGTGATACATCGAGACAGAATGCTCTCGATGGTGAATGTATAAAAGTTGGCCAGGGTGTTTGCTGTCATGCCAAATTCCTCAGTTGTCTGAAGAAGAGACATTGTTGGGCCTTTGTAACCAGTGCGTCCATGTGAACAATCCAAGAAAGCTTGTTGTGGATGACCACTCCCAGGACCTTAACACTCTGCACTCGTCCCACCTCTGTGCTGTTAATGTGTAGGAGGGCATGAGTAACATCCCACCGAAAGTCAATAATGAGTTCCTTGGTTTTGCTGGCATTGAGAGCTAGGTTGTTCTCAGTGCACCATTTTTCCAGATCTTCCACCTCCCGTCTGTAGTCTGTTTCGGCGCCATCTGAGATTCGACTGACTATGGTGGTGTCATTAGTGAATTTGTAGATGGCATTAGTCTGGTATTTGGCAACGGGTATACAGTGAGTACAAATAGGAGGCTGAGCACACACCCCTGGGGGCTCCAGCATTGAGTGTTAGTGAGGATGAAATACTGTTGTCAATCTTCACTGATTGTGGCCTGTGGGTCAGGAAACTGAGGATCCAGTTGCACAGAATGGGGCTTAGTCCAAGATCACTAGGTTTAGTAATCAGTCTCGAGGGGATAATAGTGTTGAAGGCTGAACTGTAGTCAATCAGTAGGGTTCTTAAGTATCTGTTCTTGGTGTCAAGGTGTTCTATGGAGGAGCGAAGTGCAAGTGATATGGCATCTGATGTGAATCTGTTGGCCTGATAGATAAATTGGAGTGGGTCAAGAGTAATGAGAAGGCTGGAGTTGATTAATGCCATGTCTTTCAAAGCAGTAAATTGTAGAGCTAGTTTTGTAAACAGGATGTTAGCCAGAGCCAGAAATGGTTCAAATTGGGCTGATTGATAGGTTAATCTAATTTTCCAGATAATCCTAAAAGGGCTAATTTTTTATTATTTCCATTTCCTATTGTTCAGTGCACCACACTCAGGATTCTTTAGCACCTCTCAGGGCTTCTACTAACAGGCAAGTTTAAAATAAAATTACTGTGCCGTAATGTCCAGAAGTGCTCTCAATGAGTTCCTAGGGGTTACGATCGGCCCTTTGTGTAGCCGCTGTATTCTCTTCTCATGGGATTCACTGAAGAACAGCTGCTGACATTGATGTATTTGCTTGGATAAGCTGTCTGTGTAGGTGAGCTCTGCTCAGACAGAGAGTGTTTTTGAGACCCAACAGCTTATTTTCATTGATGCATGAGCCTGTTAGTTCAGACAAGTGCCTGCATATTATGCCAGATTAATCTCCAGGCTGGAATCAGTGTAGATATGGGGGTATTCAAAAAGTCAGAGTGTTAAAGTGGATAAGAAAGCATAGTACATGCACCATCCAATGTATTGAGTAAAGATATTCATAGCGTGTCACGACTTTTATCTGTGTAGATTGTTATGCAATCACTCATGGAAGATCATACATTTAACATGATAGTAAACAAATTCTGTTTGTCAGTGGTGTGACCTTTGAGTATGATAATCATTGCAGTTTAGTTTTGTAACAGATCTTAGCTGTTGTATGGGTCAGTATTAATAGTTACTAATATTGCTACTTTTCCAGTGGATCGACCCAAATGAGCACTAATTATATAGAACTCACTGTAGCTATTTTCTGGTCCTAGCGGTGACAAATGTAGTTGTTACATATAAAAGAAATAAATATGCTCTGGTGTTCTAAAGATTTTTTTTTATCACTGATATGGCCAGCAAGTAAGAGAGAAAGTCACCAAATAGTTACCAGTAAATTTAAAAGATAATTAAATTGAGTCCTCCCACCCATTAGAACATAAGAACTTAGAGAATAGGAGCAGAAGGAAGCCATTTGTCTCTCTGCTTTATTACCAATAAAATCTCAGCTTTTTTTGGAAGTCTTCATGAGATCTGAGCATCACTGGCTGAGCCGGCATTTATTGCCCATCCATAATTACCTTGGGGAAGGTGGTAGCGGGATGCCTTCTTGAACTGCTGCAGTCCTTGCGTGGAGGTATGTCTACAAAACTGTTCGGAAGGAATGTCTGAAACTTAACAGTGACAGTAAGGGAACGATGTTGGAGTTTCAAATCAGGGTGTGGCAGTGTACCCATACATCTGCTTCCCTTAACCTCTCAATGGTGGAGACTGCAGAAGTTGCAGTTGAAAGAGTGTTGGTGAATGACTGAATTGCATGTTCCAGATGATACACTCTGGGGCTGCTGAGAATCAGTGATGGAGTGAATAGTGAAGATGATGGATAGGGTCGCAATCAAGAAGGCTGCTTTGTTGGGTAATATCAAGCTTCTTGACTGTTGTTGGAGTTGTATTTATCTGGGCAAATGAGGAAATTCCACCACCCTGACTTGTGCCTGATAGGCCTTTGGGAAATGGGAAGTGTGACACTCGCTGCAGAATTCATAATCTCTGACCTGAATCTGATGTGTTTCAGTAAGTTTGCCTCTCATTCTTCAAAACTAAAAAGATTACCCACGCAGACATGGGGAGAATGTGCAAACTCCAAGCAGGCAGTCGCCCAAGGCTGGAATCAAACCTGTGTTCCTGATGTTGTGAGGCAGCAGTGCGAGCCACTGTGCTGCCCAAAACTTGCTTAGAAAATGGGACATTTTATTCTTGCATTGAGTGGCCCCTCATTAGGCTATTTCATGCAATTTTCCCAACTTTTTCACCAATTCCCAAATTGTTCAATGCCTAAATAGATTCCACCCCTAATATCAGATACATGTTTCTTGCTCAAACTGAATGTGAAATACTGTCATGTTATGATCATTCTTACGTACAGGATAATTTGCTTTGAGGTTGTTAATTAATCCTTTGTCCCACATTATCAGCTGTAAAATAACGTCTTCCCTAGTTAATTCCAGAGCTTATTATTCTAAAAAACTGAATCCACTCTATGAACTAAATTTCAAAGCTGGCTTTGTCAATTTGATTTGTCCAGCTCTGTGAAGATTAAAATCGTTCACCATTGTTGCAGTATAGGTCTTCCAAGCCCCAATTATTTCTTGATTTACACTTAATGCTTAGCGTTATAATACTTAAGGTCCCCAATTGACTTCCTCTTTTCCTGATCAGAGCTTGCCGTGGTGAAACGGGAAGTAATTGGGACCCCATTCCTGCCTCATAAAACAGCACCCCTTATCTGAATTTGTTGGGAACAGAGGGAAGCATTAAATTCTGTCCTACCTTTCATTTAATAATAATAGTACGATAAGATTACTCATCTTGCACTAATGTATTCAGAATTATACTGGTACACTCCTAATCCTATTGGGCTCGACATTGGAGCTTATTAATGAGAGGATGAGATGGTGAGAAACTGAATGTTGATAACTATTGCAGTGTGAGAACATTAATAGGCCAATGTGCACTTAAAGACTGTGGTTGCGCAAGTAGAGTAAAAAATTGCTCAAAGAATGAAAATTATTGCTTTCAATGTCTGTAAAAAAATGTGGAGCAAAATATTGGTTTCCAAAAGTCAGTAACTGACAAAATATACACAGAGATAATTTGAGATGGTTGCCCTTTTCAACACTCTAAGGTGCTCTTCACACAGGAAAGCAATGTGAGCGTTGGTTGGCCTTAACACTCTAAGACTGAAGGCAATGGAAGTTGTAAAGCTCACCAAATTGCATCCACTTGCATGTGGCTTGGAAAATAAAGAGCAAATGTAATATTAGTGCAAAGGAATCTGGTAGTACAAAAACACGGGGTAATAGCATTTAAAGAAAAAACAGATCATTTGAATATATTTCTAGAGTTATTGGAATTGAAAAGTAGAGATGGTACATGACCTTGGTTAGATTACACTGAGAACTATGTACATTTCTGGTGGCCATATTATTCAAATTATATGGAAGTGCTGCAGAGCTTGGGAAACAGTTTTGCAGGAATGAACTCAGAGGTTATACCTATCAAGAAAAAAGGAACAGGCTGGGTCACTTTGCTCTTGAACAAGAGAGGCTGAAGGTTGATCTAAAGGAGTTCTTTAAAATGATAAAAGACATTGATAATGTAGGCACACAAGCATTTTCACTTATGAGGACCGAGAAATCAAAGTGGGAATTTAGTTTCTTCTGAATCTGAAACTTCTTTATCTGAAAGTGTTGAGGACATAGAAATCTGTACCATAGAGAGTGGTTGAGGTGGATACCTTGATGTGTTTAAGGTAGGGCTTCCCAAAGTATCAGTCAGATCTGCAAGTAGGATTGCAAACTGAAACTTGCAGCTCACAAGCTCCAAGGCAGCAGTGGTTGCTGAAGAACTCTGTCCTCTTTTCACCCAAATTCACAAACCTTCTGTCCATTCTCCTATGTCTCCCAAGTGACCTCTTGCACAATTGACACGATCAGAATTTTCAATCCCTAAGTGGGGTCACAGTGGGAAAAATTTTGGGATACATTGAATTGAGGGAAGGCTATAAAACAAATGAGGCATAAGGGAATAATGTCCAAAGTTTGTGAGAAGATTTGTAGCTCAGGTGCTCGTTGTTGTGGTTCTGTTCGCCGAGCTGGGAATTTGTGTTGCAGTCGTTTCGTCCCCTGTCTAGGTGACATCCTCAATGCCTGGGAGCCTCCTGTGAAGCGCTTCTATGATCTTTCCTCCGGCATTTGTAGTGGTTTGAATCTGCCGCTTCCGGTTGTCAGTTCCAGCTGTTTGCTGCAGTGGCCGGTATATTGGGTCCAGGTCAATGTGCTTATTGATTGAATCTGTGGATGAGTGCCATGCCTCTAGGAATTCCCTGGCTGTTCTCTGTTTGGCTTGTCCTATAATAGTAGTGTTGTCCCAGTCGAATTCATGTTGCTTGTCATCTGCGTGTGTGGCTACTGAGGATAGTTGGTCGTGTCGTTTCGTGGCTGGTTGGTGTTCATGGATGTGGATCATTGGCTGTCTTCCTGTTTGTCCTATGTAGTGTTTTGTGCAGTCCTTGCATGGGATTTTGTACACTACATTGGTTTTGCTCATGCTGGGTATCGGGTCCTTCGTCCTGGTGAGTTGTTGTCTGAGAGTGGCTGTTGGTTTGTGTGCTGTTATGAGTCCTAGTGGTCGCAGTAGTCTGGCTGTCAGTTCGGAAATGCTTTTGACGTATGGTAGTGTGGCTAGTCCTTTGGGTTGCAGCATGTCCTCGTTCCGTTGTCTTTCCCTTAGGCATCTGTTGATGAAATTGTGGGGGTATCCGTTTTTGGCAAATATATTGTATGGGTATTCTTGAATAATGTCAAGGGGTACAAATCTTAAAGATGTGCAGGATAGAGAGACCTGGATGTATATGTCTTACAGTCATAGTCATAGAGATATACATCATGGAAACAGATCCCTTGGTCCAACTCATCCATACCGACCAGATATCCTAACCTAATCTTGTCCCATTTGCCAGCATTTGGTCCATATCCCTCTAAACCCTTCCTATTCATGTCCCCATCCAGATGCCTTTTAAATGTTGTAATTGTACCAGCCTCCACCACTTTCTCAGGCAACTCATTCGTACATGCACCACCCTCTGTGTGAAAAAGTTGCCCTTTAGGTCTCTTTTATATCTTTCTCCTCTCACCCTAAACCTATGCGCTCTAGTTCTGGCCTCCCCCACCCCAGGGAAAAGACCTTGTCTATTTATCCTATCCAAGCCCCGCATGATTTTATGGAGCTTTTATGTCAACAAAGAACAGGTAGCAAGAGCTGTCAATAAAGTACACAGTACTTTGGCTTTCAGCCTGTCATCACTTCACTATTTGCAATTACCTGTTGATACTTTTAATCACCTGGAATTATCTTGCCATTATCTCTCCGCATATAAATTCTGAGCCTGTGCACTTCCTTCCACTTCACCTGATGAGGGAATAGTGCTCTGAAAGCTTGTGATTACAATAAGCCTGTTGGACTATAACCTGGTGTTGTGTGATTTCTGACTTTGTCCACCCCAGTCCAACACCGGCATCTCCACATCAGAGCTTTTATAAAATACTGGTTAGACCTCAGCTGGAGTATTATGTACAGTTTTGGGAGGATGTGATTGAATAAGAAAAAAGTGCTGAAGAGGTTTATGATAATGGTTCCAGGGTTGAGATACTTTAGATATGTATGAGAGTTTGAGATGCTGGGACTTTGAGAGGAGAAAGCTAAGATGAGTTTTCAAAAATATGAGGAGGTTGGACAGAGTAAATAGAGAGAAACTTCTTTGTAAGAGGATCGAAAACCAGAGACACAGTTAGTATTTTGCAAAAATTGCAAATTTGATGTGAGAAGAAGTAGTTTTGCACAGCAATGAGTTGGAGTATGGAGTGCATTGAATGGCTGTGTGGTGGAGATGGGTTCAATTGGGGCATTCAAGATGACATTGTTTCTATTTAATATCATCCAATGTGAAAGCTCACAGGGAAAAGACAGGACCGTAGGATCATAAGATAAAGGAGCAGAACTAAGCTCATCAATTCTGCTTACTAATCAAGAATCTATCTATCTTTGTCACTATGTATCTCTGTCTTCAATACACTCAATCAGTTGGCCTTCTGCAGCAATATGTTCCTCAGATTCATCACTCTCTGGCTGAAGAAATTCCTCCTCATCTCAATCCTAAAGAGTCATCCTTTTGCTCTGAGGCTATGCGCTTGGTTCCAACACTTTTCTATTAGTGGAAACATCTTTTCCATGTCCACGTTATCTGGGCCTTTTAGTATTCAATAAGTATCAATCAGATTCCCCTTCATACTTCTAAACTCCATCGAGTACAGACCCAGAGTCCTCAGCCACTTATATGACAAGCACATCAACTCCAGGATCATTCTTGTAAACCTCCTCTGGACCCCTCCAATGCCAGCACATCCTTCCTTAGATATGGGCCCAAAACCTCTCACAATAAATGTGGTCTGACCAGAGCCTTATACGGCCTCAGTAGTTCATTTCTTCTCTTGTATTCTAGTCCTTTTAAAATGGATGCTAACATTGCATTTGCCTTCACAACTGTCAAATGAATGTACATGTTAACCTTAAGAGAATCCCCAAATAAGAATCCCAAGTCCATTTGTTCTTCAGATTTCCAAAGCCTTTCCCCATTTAGAAAATAGTCTACGTCTCTATTCTTCCTACCAAAGTTTATCACCTCTCACATTGTATTCCATGTGTACTTCTTTGCCCACCCTCTTAGCCTGTCCAGGTCCTTCTGCAGCTTCCCCACCATCTTTGTGTCAATAGCTAACTTAGCAACAATGCTGTCAGTTCTTTCGTGCAGATGGTTAATGTATAATGTAAATAGTTGTGATCCCAAGATGGAGTCCTGCAGAACTCCACTAGTTGCAGGCAGCCATCCTGTAAAAGACCCTTTTATCCCTAACTGCTGCTTTCTACTAGTCAGCCAATCCTCTATCCATGCCATAACCTTGCCCCTAACACCATGGGCACCTTGTCAAAGGCCTTCAGGAAATCCAAATAGATCATGTCCACCGGTTCTCATTTGTCTAACTTGCTTGTACCTCCTCAAAGAAGTCTAACAGATTTGTCGGGTATGACCTCCCTTTGATAAATAGTGCTGACTCAGACCTATTTTACCATGTACTTCCAATCTCATCCTTATTAATAGACTTTGAAACATTACCAACGACCAAGTTCAGGCTATGCAGCCTATAGTTTCCTGTCTTCTGCCTCTTTCCCTTCTTAAACAGGATAATACATTAGCAATTTTCCAGTCTTTTGGGGCCCTTCCTGATTTTGGTGATATCTGAAAGATCAACACCAATGCTTCTACAATCTCCTCGTAATCTCTTTCAGAACACTGGGATGTATTCCATCAGGTCAGGTGATTTATCCACCCTCAGATCTTTCAGCTCCCCCAGCACCTTCTCCTTAGTGATGGCCACTACACTTATCTCCACCCCTTGACTTGCTTGAAGTTCTGATATACTGCTGTTATATACCATTGTGAAAACTAATGCAAAGTACCTATACAGTTCCTCCACCACTTGTTTGTTATTAATTACTACTTCTGCAACCTCATTTTCCAGGAGTCCAAAACCACTCTTGTGCCCCACTTACCTTTTAGATATTTAAAGAATCTCTTGCAATCTTCCTTTATCCTCTGCTAGTTTTTTAAAGGCCTCCCAATTCTCTGGCTTCCCAATAATCTTCACCACATTGAATGCTTTTTCTTGTGCTTTTATGCTGTTTCTGACTTCCCTTGTCAGTAATGGTTGCCTGATCCTCCCCTTGATTTGCTTCTTCTTCCTGGGGATGCATTTCTGCTCACCTAAATTACCCCCAGAAACACCTGCCATGCTGTTCCATGTCTTCCCAGTTATATTTCTTTTCCAGTCAACTCTGGATACCTCCGCCCTCATGTCTTTGTAGTTACCTTAACTCAACTATAATAGTTACATCTGATTCCAGCTTCTCCCTCTCAAACTGCAGGGTAAATTTGATCATACTATGATCACTACCCTTAAGGCGTTTCTTCACATTAAACTTCCTAATGTACCTCATTATATATCACCAAATCCAGAATTGCCTAATCCCTACTGGGCTGTTCCACAAACTGCTCCAATAACTCGTGGACATTCCACATATTCCTTTTCTTGAGATCCGCAATTGATCTGACTTTCCCAGTCCACTTGTATATTGAAGTCCCCATGGTTGTAATAGTGCCTTTCTTACATACCTTTTCTATCTCATGATTTATTTCCTTTCCCACATCCTGACGACTGCTGGCTGGCCTGTACACGCCTCCCAGGAGAAAGTGAGGTCTGCAAATGCTGGAGATCAGATTTGAGAGTGTCTTGCTGGAAAAGCACAGCAGGTCAGGCAGCATCTGAGGAGCAGGAAAATAGATGTTTCAGGCCGAAGTCCTTCATCAGACTCCCTTCAGAGTCTTCTCTCCTTTGTGGTTCCTCACCTCTATCCACACAGGTTCTATGCCTTTTGACTCTATATCACTTCTTGCCATCGATTTAACTTCATTTCTTACTAACAAGACAACCCCACCTCCTCTAGCCGTCTGTGTGACCTTTTGATAGGATGGAAATCCTTGGATATTTAGTTCCCAACCCTGATCTCCTTGCAGCCAAATCTCTGTGATACCCACAACATCGTACCTGCCAATTTCAATATGTGCTACAAACTCATTTACCTTGTTTCATTTTCTTGTGCATTTAAGTACAATACTCTCAGGCCTGTGTTTACTGCACCTCTTCTCACAGTCTGATCCTCATTTGCTGTGCCCGAAGGTAGGTTCTTGACTCTGTTCGTTCTCTCTGTCCTTGTACTTGTTCTGGAAACTTTCTCTGCTGAAGCCTGAAGTCTGACAGGACACTGGTAGTCAATTAAAATGCTCAGGCAACCACTGCAGCCACATTGGGCTAAATGCTTCCTTCTACATCATAACAATTTTGTGTTTCTGTGAAGTCTTGCTGTAATTCAACAGCGCATTGGTAAGACCACACATAGGGTGCAAACTTCTGCATCTTCCTGGAGTTTGTAGAAGGGTGAGATGAATGGTAGGTAAAAATTGTTGTTTCACTTGAACTGAGAGCCAGTGCGCACACAAGGTAGCCAAATGGACTTCTATTGCACTGTAAGAATTCTGTGATCCTGTAAAATTATTGAAAAAACAAGCTGGATAACTAGTGTCACCAAAGGTGCCTGATGTTTGCTGATAATGGCCTTGCTCCTCTGCCAAAGGGAGGGAAATATCCCCTCTTGATCAGCCTCTATACTGAAAGAGGTTCTAGTGCTATTACATTTCTGTTACTGGATTGTGTTTGAAGTTTGGGCTGCCAGTAGTAAACAGTGATCTAACATAAATAAAGTTTGAAGTATAGTATGGCTGCAGAGTTGAAGTATTTTGTCTATTTCCTTTTTCCATTTCCATTCTTTCTCTCTAAGACACATACCTAAATATGGATATAAAGTTAATGCAAATAGCTTTCCGTTTACATTTGAATGTAAAATTCTGAATTGACAGTTTGAGACAAAAAAAAGGTTCAAATCAAACTGAAATGCTTCATGGAAATCATCTGAACTAATTTTCAGCACTCGAAAAGAGTAAAGTAACTGCCTACAGGGAGGGCAGTACACTGTTGCAGTTTTCATGTCCTGTCATCTGGTCACTCATTGTGAAACTTTGGAGAGGGAACATTGAACTTGATACTAGCACTGCTACCTAATCATATAGTCATTTGGAAACACACAAAATGACAAAAACAGACATGGGTACAATTTTTTTATTAGATTCCCTACAGTATGGAAACAGGCTCTTCAGTTGAAAATGTGTTGCTGGAAAAGCGCAGCAGGTCAGGCAGCATCCAAGGAACAGGAGAATCGACGTTTCGGGCATAAGCCCTTCTTCAAGAAACAGGCTCTTCAGCCCAATAAATCCACACCAACTCTCCAAAGAGTAACCCACCCAGACCCATTCCCCTACCCTACATTTACCCCTGATTAATGAACTTAATGCTATGGGCAATTTAGCATGGCCAATTCACCTAACCTGCACATCTTTGGACTGTGGGAGGAAAAATCGGAGCACCCAGAGGAAACCCACGCAGACACGGGGAGAATGTGCAAACTCCACACAAACAGTAGTCCAAGGCTGCAATCGAACCCAGGTCCCTGGCGCTGGAAGGCAGCAGTGCTAACCACTGAGCCACTGTGGTGGCTATTACCACTATCGAGAGTGTGGTGTTGGAAAACCACAGCAGGTCAGGCAGCATCCAAGAAGCAGGAGAATTGACATTTCGGGCATAAGCCCTTCATCAGGAATGCTTATGCCCGAAACGTCTGACCTGC
Source organism: Chiloscyllium punctatum (assembly GCF_047496795.1). Taxonomy (NCBI): domain Eukaryota; kingdom Metazoa; phylum Chordata; class Chondrichthyes; order Orectolobiformes; family Hemiscylliidae; genus Chiloscyllium; species Chiloscyllium punctatum. The sequence goes on along the minus strand of NC_092746.1, from coordinate 51,087,902 downwards.
TGTGCTTTTCCAACACCACACTCTCGACTTTGATCTCCAGCATCTGCAGGCATCACTTTCTCCTAGTTGTTATCACTATGTGTGGAAATGTTGGTATAAAAATAAAAATAATATTTCTTACAGAATTGTGATTTCATCCCTTTCTGAAAGATTTTATTTATTTTTGGAAAGAAAGTGAAAATGTCAAAGTAACAGGAAATGCCTTTCAGCAATTATCCTGTGCATTGTAGCTGGTTATCATTTAAAGAAATCAGAAAATAAATGTTGCCAGCCAGGTGATTCAAGAGGTAAACACTCTCTTGCTCAATCAGAACCTAAAAAAAAATGAGATGTATCGTAGAATGTAATGTAAGAGTGAATGTAAAATCAGGATGACGATGGATGTGCATTGTATCTGCATCTGGTGTACATAGAAACACAACAAAATAAAAGGGTTTGGACACTTGTTTGCAGGTGCATAAGTGAAAAATGACCCATAACATATTTAGTTGTTACATTGGAGATAACTAAAATGGGTGCAGTGATTTTAATATGAGCTAATGGGATAGTTCATAACATTGACAGTGGCATATTAATAACGGAAATGAACTAGAAATCTAGTGCCCTTTCTTGTTCAGAATGCAACCCAGCCTTCAGAAATGCCTTTAGCTAATGAAGCTGTGTGTTGATTATTAGATGTCTTTTTGGATGATGCCAACATCGGTGGTATAGTTGATAATGAAGAAATGTACAATGGGATCTTGATCAACTGGGCCAGTGGGCCAAAGAATGGCAGATGGAGTTTAATTTAGATGAATGCAAGATGTTGAATTTTGGTAAGGCAAACCAGAACTGGATTTGCACAGTTAATGGTAGGGCCCTGAGGAGTGTTGTCGAGTAGGGCAATCTAAAGGTGCAGATTTATACTTCCTTGGAAATGGCATTGCAAGTAGACAGGGTGGTGAAGGCATTTGGCGTGCTTGCCTTTATCAGTCAAAGCACTGAGTACAGGAGTTGGGACATCATGTTATGGTTGTATAAGGCATTGGTAAGACAACATTTGGATTATTGATCACCCTGCTCTAGAAAGGATGTTATTAAAGTGGAAAAGATGCAAAAAAGATTTACAAGGATGTTACCGAGACTGGAGGGTTTGAGCTATAAGGAGAGGCTGAATGGGCTGGGACCTTTCCCCGTGGAACATAGGAGGCTGAGGGGTGACGTTATAGAGGTTTATAAATCATGGGCATAGATAAAGTAACATCTTTTCTCCAGAGTAGGGGAGTTCAAAACTCGAGTGTATAGGATTAAGGTGAGAGGGGTAAGATTTAAAAGAGATACAAGGAGTAACCCTTTCACAAAGAGGGCTGTGCATATATGGAACAAGCCGCCAGAGGAAGTGTAGAGGCAAGTACAATTACAATATCTAAAAGTCATTTGGATAGGTGAATGGATAGGAAAGGTTAGAGGGATGTGGCTGAATCCAGGCAAATGGGACTAGTTCAGTTTAGAAAATCGGGTCGGCATGCATGAGTTGGGCCGAAGGGACTATTTTTTTGCTGTATGACTCAGTGACTCAATAATGAGTAGAAAAGGCAAACTGTTAATGTACAATACAATTTGTACATCCAGACTATAGTACGTAAAGATGAATATGCGCTCTTAAATTTTAAAATTAACATTTCAGTGAAAGTGGAGAATCTCCTAGACAATGCAGTTAATTTTAGAGCAGATGAAACTTACACAATGGTGATCCTTTTACAACACATATTATGGGAGCTGAAGGTAAATGTTGTTGAATTCTCTGGTGTTCCATGAAAACCAGCAATGTAACAACCTTGGTCAGAAATTTTGTGTTTACTGGATAATAGTGAAATCTGATCATCAGTTCAAGGTTTGGATTTGTGAGTCCCCAAGACTGCATTCATCAGACTACTTAAACATATCTATTGAGCTTCACTCATTTTGCAGAACAATTAGTAAAGGTACCATTAACATTGAACCCTGGAAAGGATCTCAAGCTTACAAAATGAAGAGTTATTCATTCAGGAACTTGTCAGTTCTGAGTAATCAAGAAGTATAACATAATGGTAGGTTTCCAGTCGTTGTTGATGCCAGTGACAGTTGATAAAGAGGCCACATTAGGAAAGTTGATGCCATCTAAAATAAAATACTGGTGTTGAAACCAAATCAGGCCGCAGGTAGATGGGAACATGCTGCTGCAGAGGTCATATTGAAAAGGCCAATTCCAGTGAAACAGGAGAAGTGTCTTTCTTGTTTTTTCTAATTCCAAGGTTTGCAAAAAGTAACAAAACAATGTAAAGAACTGAATAGACATTTCATACTTGAGAGCAAGCTGACCTTATATAAAAAAACACTTGAGAATTACCATGTGAATGGCAGTTAGAGATTGTCAGTAATTACTGGACTAAAAAATGAAGGTAAGAAGAAGCTAATGTGGATTTATACCTTCTGGAGACAGTTGCAACAGTAAAACTGTTGTATTAATCTGTCATTTACTAGCGCATCATTTTGGTTTTTGTACCAAGTTGTTTCAAAATAGTATAATTAATATCAATAATGTACATATAGTACCCTTCCAGGCCGCTCACCATCCTGACCTGGAAATGTATTGCGGTTCTTTCACTGATGCTGGGTTAAAATCCTGGAACGGCTTCCCAAATGCTATTATGCATCTTCCTACATGAAGTGGACTGAATCAGTTTGAGAAAGCAACTCACCATCACCTTCCCAAGAGCAACTGAGGATGATCAGCCATGATCTTACTGGATGGTAGAGCCAGCTCAAGATGCCAAGGGGTCTACTCCCTGTTTCTATTTCTTAAGGCTGATTAGTAATAAATGCTAGTCTGACCAGTGGTGCTCAAATCCCATGAATAAATAAAAATAAATATAAAGCCATTAGTCAATGAACAGAGTTAGAATGTTCAGTATTAAAAGCTAGAGCTAATGTATATTAGATGTGACAAAAAATGAATTCATTATTGTTTATTTTTCAATACAGGTCTTTTCAGATGCACACAGAAAAAACGTAAAGCCAGTCAGGAAGAAATTGCTCACTATCCCATGGCTCCAATAAAGACCAATTGGTTTTGGGCCTTTTTTGTTGGAGCTCAGGGATTTATTGTGGTGATTGGAGGAGTTGGAAGCAATGGGTCATCTGTTTCACTGGATCACCAGCGCTGTAAGCAAGCAGCACATCCTATTGTAACTTATAGAGGTGAGTATGCTGTGTTCCATCAGCAGAGTAAATGGGATCTCAAATGATACAATTTACAGAATTGATTTCCTTGAAAGTCTATCAAACAGAATAGAATTTTCTATTGAATAGAGCGAATAAAGTTAAAATGTATATGAAAGCTGGATTAGACAGAGGAAAACCACTTTCTGCAGACAGTCGAGACTAAAATGTTGATGCTTTATTTTGTTGTTTGAATGAGGTATTGAGAGCAGTTTAGAAGCAGATTACTTTCTTGATTTAACCACCTAATTGCGATTTTCTGGGAATTGTTCCAGCTGGGAAGCATTGCCTACTTTTCTGCTGACTATGGGAAAAGACCGGGATCGGGACTGGCTGAGTTGCTGTCACAGGAACCCAATATGATGGGCTGGAGGATATGATGGCTATGATAGGCTGGAGGGCCTCCTTGCGTGTTGTAAATCTTTCTTGATTCGATGAGTACATACTGGATATTGTAAAAATTGAACCAAAACATGTAGATGGAATTAATGTACAGCTCAGCTGGGACCTAATTGAATGATAGAACAGGTTACAAGAGCTGAATAGCCTACTACTATTCCTGTCATCTCACCCTTCCTTATATTGCAAATTCTTCAAGCACTATATACCAGCCTGCAAACAAATGTTATATTTCACCAATTGTTCTGCATCCCTCCCTCATTCATTCTACTGTTGGTAGTCATGCTTTTGGTTGCTTAGTTCCAATTATCCCACCCTGTTGCTTATTAAGAATTTATCTATCTTGGCCTTAAAAATATTCAAGAACTCCATTTACATCATCTTTTGAGGAGGAGAGTTCCAATGACTCACAGCATGCTCTGAGAAAAGATTTTTCCTCATTTCTGTTTAGAATAGATGACCTCGTATTTTTAAACAGTGACCCTTGTAGGACTGAAGGTGGAGAAATTTCTTCACCCAGAGTGTGGTGAAGTTCTTTGCCACAGGAAGTGGCTGAGGCCAAAACATTAAACATTCTCAAGAAGGAGTTAGATATCGTTTTTAAGGCTAAATGGATCAAAAGATATGGTGGGAAAGCAGGAACAAGGTACACATTCGAATGTTCATCCATGTTCATATTGAATGGTGAACCAAGCTCGAAGGGCCGAATGGCCAACACATGCTCCTTTTCCCATGTTTTTAAATTACTAATGAGGCAGATTTTATAGTGTAGCACTATGGGAATTTTAATCTTTTATTCTTTGTCTTTTTTTATGTTCTGTTCAGTCCTCTTACCTGCCATTCTCTTTGCACAATTATGTTTTCTTTATTTTTGATACTATCTTTAACTTTTTAAATCAGTCATGGATGGAGGGTTTTCCCTTGGAATTTTTCATTTTTGTTGGAATGAATCTATCCTGTATATCTGAAATATCCTGGTAAATGTTTGCCACTGTATCTCAGTTAACCAAACATTGAACTGAATTTGATAGTTTACTTTCGTTAGCTCTGCTTTTGTGCCCTTACAACTGACTTTATTTATTTTTTAAAAACTTATTTTAGACTCAATCTTTTCTTCCTCAACTGACTGTAAAATTGGATCATATTATGATTCCTGCTAACTAGGGGTCCCTTCACCAAGAGGTCATTGCTTAAAACTATCTTGTTGCACAATCTCAGGTCTAGTAAAGTCTCCTGTCTGATTGACATCAGTGTGTGCTGTTATGAGAAACTATCCTGAAAATATTTTTTGAACCACTCATCTAGATTATTTTTGCCCATCTGATTTTTCCATTCAATCTGTAGGTCTCAGGTTTTTGTACCTTTCTGACAAACACCCATTATTTCTACCTGTATAGTTCACCCTAATTAAGACCGAATCACATTGCTCTGGCTCTGTGGTCACACATAGGTAAGACCAGCTAAAAATTATGGATTTTCTTCTCTGAAGATGAGTAAGAATAAGAGAATTAGTGAACCAGATGGTTTTTTTTATTCTGATAATTGATCATTATTAGACTCTTAATTCTTCATTGAATTCAAATTCTGCCACCTGCCGTCGACTATGTCAGCTGGATGGATGGTTTGTGATATAGAGTTATGGCTAGATGGATGGTTTGTGAGATAGAGTGATAGCTGGATGGATGCTTTGTGATATAGGGTGATGAGCTGGGTGGATGGTTTGTGATATAGAGTAAGGCCAACAGTACGGGTTCAGTTCCCATGGCTGAGGTTATCATGAAAGACTTTCTTCTCAGTCTCTCCCCTCAACTTAGATGTGGTGACCCTCAAGATAAACCACCACCAGTTGTCTCTCCTAAATGAGAGACCAGCCCTATGGTGTGATAGGATTATAGTGACTTTACCTTTCAACTCTATCTGCTAATACCTTAATTAATTAACAAAGACATGCCTTCCTAAATGACATGTGCCCTTCCATATTCAGGTCCCAGTTTATGTTATCTGGCAGCATATATGGCTGTGATTGCTATCAAATTGTACTTCTTCATTTTTATTTATGTTATCAGTCAAACTGTTTTGTTTTCTATCATGGTCCTTTTATCAGTTTCATACTTTTCTGCTTGCCTTGACTCTATGCTTTGATTTATCACATCTTCCCAAATTTGATCGATTGCCCTATTTAATTTGAAATTATCTCTATTTGTCTAGTTACTTGGCTTGCTAGGAGACCAACCCCAGCATGGTTCATGTGGAGACTGCCAGAACAGTACAACTCCTACTTCCCTGGTACTGGTGCCTGTGCCACTTGAACTTGAACCCTCTTCTACACCACTAGTCTTTGAGCTACACCTTTATTTTTGTAATGTCATTTACTCTGTGTCAATATGCATGTGACTAATATAATAATCCAGACATTATTGTCTTGGAGGTTCTCTGTCTTATGTTAGTGCAACCTCCTCAATTGATTAAGCAGAAGCTTTTTCATTGTCATATCTATGTCATTGGTGCCTACATGGAACAAGATGACCGAATCTTTCCCCTTCAACTTTAAGTTCCTATCCAGCCCTGAGTAAAAGCTCAAAACCCTGGCACTGGACAGTCTCTGGATTCTCACTCTCTTCTGCAGAAAACACTGTCAATCCTTCTTCAGTTCCCTCTCCCCTGCTACCATTGCATCCAGTTATGGTCCTCTCACTGGACTGGCATTCTACATGAGGGCAAAAGTGAGGACTGCAGATGCTGGAAATCAGAGTCTAGATTAGAGTGGTGCTGGAAAAGCACAGCAGGTCAGGCAGCATCCGAGGAGCAGGAAAATCGACATTTCCATGATTACTTGGTCAGGTCCACGCCCCCCAACAACCCACCTTCCCTTCCTGGCACCTTCCCCTGCCACCATAGGAATTGCAAAACCTTTGCCCTCACCTCCATCGAAGGCCCCAAAGGAGCCTTCCACATCCATCAAAATTTCACCTGCACATCCACCAATGTCATTTATTGTATCTGTTGCTCCCGATGCATTCTCCTCTATGTTGGGAGAACTGGACACCTCCTAGCAGAGCGCTTTAGGGAACACCTCCGGGACACCTGCACCAATCAACCCCACCGCTCCGTGGCGCAACATTTCAACTCTCTTTCCCCCACTCCCCAGCTGAGGACATGCAAGCCTTGGGCCTCCTCCACTGCTGCTCCCTCACCACCCAATGCCTGGAGGAGGAATGCCTCATCTTCTGCCTCGGAAAACTTCAACCCCAGGGCATCGGCATCAATGTGGACTTCACCAGTTTCCTCATTTCCCCTCTCCCCACCTTACCCCAGTTCCAACTTCCAGCTTAGCACCATCCTCATGACATGTCCTACCTGCCAATCTTCCTTCCCACCTATCCACTCCACCCTCCCCTCTGACCTATCACCTTCATCCCCACCCCCATTCACCCATTGTACTCTTTGCTACCTTCTCCCAAGCCCCACCCCCCTCCCAGTGCCTCCGCACCGCAGGCTTCCTGCCTTCATTCCTGATGAAGAGCTTCTGCCCGAAACATCAATTTTCCTGCTCCTTGGATGCTGCCTGACCTACTGTGCTTTTCTAGCACCATTCTAATATAGATTCTACATGAGGGTACCGAGGTTAGTTAACTCGTCCACTCTGCACCCTCACAAGCTAAAAGAACCTCAAGTCTGTTGGACAACTGCAAATGATGAGCTCCTGCACTTTTTCCCTTTGCACTCCCTTACTCACCTCAGCTGCTGCCACTCTCCCCTTATCACTGACCAAATTAAGAGATCCTAAGGGATGTGGCCAGCTCTTGGTACAAAATATCCAAGTGTTAGTCACATTCCCTGATATATTGCAGTGTCTGCAGCTCTGCCTCCAACTCCAACAAATGGAAAACAGTTACTGCAGAATGGGCTTGCTTTGGATTGCATAAGCATCCAGGAGCTCCCATTTGCTACAACTGGGGCATATCATCTGTTTTACGATGCTTAGTGTGTTTTAATGTACTAATTAATTATTTTATTCAATTACTTATTGCCCTTTATTACACTATTTATTAATTTTACCACCAGTTCCAGTATTACTTTAAACCTTAGAAATCTTGATGACTTACTAAATACTCACAATGTCCCTTTTTGTAGAGTAAGAACAAATTCTACAGGGTGAAAAAGTTCGAAAAAGCAAAGGAGCATCCCCCTCTCCGAATTCCCTTACTTATCAAACTCCCAACTGCTCAAAGTCACATTCAGTGCTCAGTCTCACTGAGATGCCTCTCCAAGTCAACTCAGCTCAGGTCGACAAAGAACAGTTTAAGCTAGTTTGTTTAGGTAATAAACCTCAACTGAAGTTATGTAGACAACTTTAATATCTCTGTTAAAGCTAGGATGTAATTTAGAAATTAAGCAGTAAATTACATATGTGTTAAAGGGGAAATACAACCAAGCCTTTTAGAAAGAGATTAAGTTTCTCTTATCCTGTTCCTGGCACACTGCTCCGAGTTGCACTGAGATAACAAGCTGCTGTTGTCTCCTTCCATTATTCTACTTCATTATTCCTCTTTTCTCCTGACTGCAACCCTTTCTGTTAACTACTCTATCTGTTTCTCTCTGTTGACTTGCTGGATCACTGACTGAAAGATTGGGCCCAGTTTAATGGCAGTGTCGGTGGTCATCCACTGGCCAGAAAGTCACTTGTTGTGACCTTTTTTGGAAGTTAAAAATGTGTTGCTGGAAAAGCGCAGCAGGTCAGGCAGCATCAAAGGAGCAGGAGAATCGACATTTCGGGCATAAGCCCTTCTTCAGGAATGAAGAAGGGCTTATGCCCGAAATGTCGCTTCTCCTGCTCCTTTGATGCTGCCTGACCTGCTGTGCTTTTCCAGCAACACATTTTTAAGCTCTGATCTCCAGCATCTGCAGTCCTCACTTCCACCTTTTTTGGAGGACCTGACACAATCACGTGACAATCAGACAACTAACTGCCTGCTATTCTTTGAGGTCTCATCTCAAAGAGTTATTGTTCAATCAGTGCAGCTTTTGGCTCCCAGCAGTGTCAGTGCTTTCTGATTCAGTTGTTGGAGGTGAATCAACTGAGCTAATCTGAAACTTAGCCATTTGTGTAGCAATAACACCAGAGTGAGCAAAGTGGAGCTGTGATCGTTTGGTCTATGTTTAAATATTAAGCAGGAAAAGTTGAACAATCACATGGTAGGAAATTTGAAATGGCATTTTACCAAGCTGGCAGAGATTTGGAAACAAATTGCTTACCATTTATTCAGCAATGTAAGCAGCAAGAGAGAAGAGGAATAAAAAGACAAATGATCATTTATTAATGAGAAGAACCCTGCAACCTTGTATAGATGCACATTGCTTCACCCTGGTACAGAGATAATGCACTTTGCTTAAATGCATTAAAACCGTCTACCAGAGCAATGAAGCATTATCTGGAGAAATGACAGGGAGAATTTAGAGTGAGGCTAAACTGCTTAGTTCATATAAAGTCTGCAACTGAGACACTGCAATGTGCAAAGCTTGCATTCACTGGAGTTTAGCAGAGCAAGTCTCATCTTGATTGCAACCTATAAAATCCTGAGGGGTTTTCTCAGGCTAGATGTGGAGAAGATATTTCCTCTTCTGGGAAAATAGGACTAGGGTGTCACTGGTTGCAAAAAAAGAGCTTTGTCATTTCGTTATTGAGTCTCCGAGTCATACAGCATGGAAACAGACCCTTTGGTCCAACTTGACTGACCAGACATCCCAATACGACCTCATCCCAATTTTCAGCATTTGGCCCAGAAGCATCTTCCTATTCATATATCCATCCAGATGCCTTTTAAATGTTGTAATTATACCAGACTCCTCTACTTCCTCTGAACTCATTCCATACACACATCACCCTGTGCATGAAAAAGTTACCCCTCAGGTCTTTTTAAAATTTTTCCCCCTTTACTTTAACCCTATGCCATCTAGTTCTGAGCTCCCTCACCCTAGGAAAAAGACCTTGACTCTTCACCCTATCTAAGCCCCTCACGATTTTATAAAAATGCGCCAGTCTGTGCAGTTTCTTCCTATAACTGAAATCCTCCAGTCTCGGTAACATCCTTGCAAAACGTTTCTGCACCCTTTCAAGTTTAACAACATCCTTCCCGTAGAAGAGCTACCAAAATTGTACTCAATGTTCTAAGTATCAGAGAGAACATTTTTCTCAAAGCGGGTGATGAACATTAGGCACTCTTTCTTCCAACGTTGGTTAAAACAGGATATTTGAGTATTGTTATGCGAGTGATAGTTAGATTCTTAACAAAGCAAAGGGGTGAAAGGTACGCAAGAATATCGAGTTTTCAGATCAGCCATGATATCAGTGAATAATGGAACTGGTTTGAGAGAACTAGGGCTTTCCTCCTGCTCCTAGATCATATGTCTGTATGTTTATTTTGTTTAGAATGATTTGCCCCTTTTTTGATCTTTATTGTGGCTATAACTTAAAGCACATTGTTGGTTTGGACCTGTGGCACATTTCTGTATGTGGTAGAGTGTCATTGTCTGCAAAATAGCAAGATTGCAGTAGCTGAGTTGAAAATTGTCAATTGTTGAGCATATTTTTGTATACCTGCCAGATCTATCAATTTCCAGTGATGATCATTTAAAAATGCATTTGACTGTATTTGATTATATTTCCCCTCAACCCAGAGAGACTTGATCTCTGAAAATATGTTTGAAGAAGGAAAAGGGGAAACAGCCAAGAGTCCCTAAAAGCAAAAGCAACTGAAAACAGAATTTGACAAAGTAAGCTGAGATGAACAGCTTTGTAAAGGTGTTTTTTTTAACTTGTTCTCAGAATTTGGATGTTGCTGGAGAGGCCACATTGATTGTCCATCTTCTTTTTCTCTGAGAGCCTTCCTTTAGCTGCTGAGCTTCTGTTAACTGTGCTTACACGATGGCTGACAGGTTGGGAATTCTAGGCTCCATCCAGAAAAGGAAGCAGTAACACATGTTAAAGCCTGGATGATTTGTGACATGCACAAGAAATACCAGGCAATGTCTGTATTGTAGTGCTTTTCTAGCTTGCTTTGCTCTTACAAGTGATGATCAGGTAGGTTGTTATGATATCTGACAAGATTACTAAATTTATATTACAGTCTGGCCAGGCCTGGTAACCTTTCTTCACAGTTGACAAAGTTTGAGATTTCAGGAAATTACTTAGAGAACGAAATCACAAGATTCCATTGTTTTAGTTGACACTGGTTCAATGAAAGTGTAGGAGGGCATGTCCGGTGCAGTACCAGGCATACCTAACAATGACGTGTCGACAAAGTGAAGCTAAACAGGAGTACTTGCATACAAATAGCATAAGCAGCAAGTGATAGAGCTAAATGATCCCACAATTAACAGATCAGATCTAAACTCTGCAGTCCTACCACATCCAGTTGTGAATGGTGGACAGTTAAACAGCTCACTGGTGGAGGAGGTCCATAAATATCCCCATCCCCAATTGCAGAAGAGCCCAACACATAGTGCAAAAGATTAGGCTGAAACCTTGTTTACAATCTTCAGCCAGATGTGCCAAGTGGACGATCCATCTCAGCCTCATCCAGTGGTCCCCAGCATCACAGCTGCCACACAAGAGTGCCTTATCTATAATTGTGGGTATCCATTACTTCATGATTCATGTAAAGCAAGATAGTTAAAGCCAAATTACTCAGCATAGTGAAGTACAATCCTGCCTTCATCTGGAGTAATTTCCAGTAGAAGCACCGGAGGTGGAAATGTTTTTTTTTATCCCTTCCAATTGGGAATAGTGAGGCCAATTTACTATTCCTGCTGGAATCAATTATATAGGTACAGACTGACAATGGAAATTGAGATATTTTCTGTTCAGACTTCTGGAGCAGGTGGGACATTAACCCAGCCCTCCTGGCTCAAAGATAGGGATGCTGCTACCACACCAGAAGAGCCCCTTTATAGTTAACTGATCTCAGGTGGAGATCCTCTTGCCCAAAGAGTGACACCAGGAAGCCTTTTATTATTCCCCCAGTGATTCTTATCATCAGAGTTCAAGTGAAGGAGCAGCAGTAGAAGGAAGCTTTTTGTTGTGCGTTTTTAAAAATGCTGGGGCAACTTGGTGTGTTTTGTCACATTTCCATAATTTGCACATGCTGGAAAGTGCAAAGAAGTGGTATTTGCCAGCCAACCAGAGTGCTTATGGGAGAGATATTAGAGTTGGGTTGGGGAAGTGACCATAGATTCATAGAGATGTACAGCACAGAAACAGACCCTTTGGTCCAACTCGTCCATGCCGGCTAGATATGCTAAATCAATCGAGTCCCATTTGCCAGCACCTGGCCCATGTCCCTTTAAATCCTTCCTATTCATATACCCATCCAGAAACCTTTTAAATGTTATAATTGTACCCACCTCCACCACCTCCTTGACCACTGCCTAATCTCTCACTTGTTTCATTGCTATTCTGCAAAAAGAAAATCCAGGCATGAACTCCAAGCTTATTTTCAGTCAGGTGACTAGAACTCCAGAGAGCTTGCCTAATCATTGTATTGAGTTTCATTTGTGATTATTTTCATGCTCTACGGAATGATTTGATTGTAAATATTTCTCCAAATGATTGCTTATCTCTAGTACATTGTCTTCATGTAGAGTTTAGGTTGGTATTTCCTTTTTCACTTGCCTTATGGTCCTGTCAGTGGGATGTCTGAAGTTGAGAGATTGATCAAAGCGGAATTTGAAGCCTTCTCTCTCTTGTGTCTCTTTCCTGCATGTTTACTGAACTCCCAATTTCCACTTTAAATTTCCTGAGGTGAAATATTGGAAGAAAATTAGAATCTGATATTCTAATCTGTAATTAGTTCCGTCAGTAATGCTTTCCCAAATTTTAATGGCTGATAGAGCCATTATTTTTGCTCTAATTTCAATGAAAAAGATGAGAGGTGTTTTTGGGATAATATAAGAAACCTTAGAGTTTGAATCAAAATTTTGAGCATTACCTGGAAAGTTAACTATGAACTGAGCAGTAAATAACCAGTATGTACCAAACTGACAGTGATGGACCCCTGGAGATAGGATTGAGGTATTCCTTTTCAAACAAGAATATTAATGAACCTGATGAAATAGAAACAGCAGGAGACCTGAAGTAAGACAGATTCAGTTGGAGGCTCAGATTAATTGCAAAAATATGTCTTGTTGCAGGAGAAACAACCTTGTCTAGAGCAATTCACGGGCGGCACGGTGGTATTATAGGCGGCATGGTGGCACAGTGGTTAGCACTGCTGCCTCACAGCGCCAGAGACCTGGGTACAATTCCCGCTTCAGGTGACTGACTGTGTGAAGTTTGCATGTTCTCCCCGTGTCTCCGTGGGTTTCCTTCGGGTGCTCCGGTTTCCTCCCACAGTCCAAAGAAGTGCAGGTCAGGTGAATTGGCCATGCTAAATTGCCCGTAGTGTTAGGTAAGGGGTAAATGTAGGGATATGGGTGGGTTACGCTTCGGCGGGTCGGTGTGGACTTGTTGGGCCGAAGGGCCTGTTTCCACACTGTAATGTAATCTAATCTAATGTAATCTAATCTAATTCAGTTGTAGTGCAAAGACTCTTGTGTTCAAAGTCGTGGGCTACAGAAAGCATTTAAAAAGAAACTGGCAGATCTCTACTGCTAATAGATAGTCTTACAGCCAACAGTATAGCTGTTAAGTTGAATGTTATACCTAGTCAGACAAACAGTGCTTGAAATTAAGTTCAAATTGGGGGTTACAAATGCTTAGACTTGTTCAAAACCATCATATAATTTTCTCAAATCGGTCTACCCAGTAATTTAAGAAGTCCTGAAGAATATCCTCCTAGTGGCTTTCTCACAAATGTTCCAAGAAAGGCAGGAAAACGTTCCAAGAAATTGATTTGGAAATCGTGAAACTGGTTGGAATTAAAAAAAAATACACTTTTAATCTTGTCTGTTGAATTTTTGCTCAGCTGTAGTACATTTGGAAGTTTTCCTTTGCTTGTCCCACTGAGCTTTAAATACAGTCTCTCGGGGTTTGATGGAGCTGGCGCCTGGGTGATAATGTTGATGTAATTCTGTCAGGACAGACACTTCTGTAACAGATTGATGTAAACTTAGGGCACGGTTCTGGCACATTCAGTGACATGCCTTGTATCCAGAGGTCTCCTGTCAGGATTTATTAATTCAGTTCACTGCATTTCAATTACAGATATTGACAGGAGTCTATTGATCACCTCCCATGTAATTTGTTGCCAGCTTGGTTACGGATATTTCTACTTTCTTCTCAGATATTGCACCGTGGCTGCACACATTTCAAGCTGCAGATGTAACAGACTACTCACAGCTGATCTTTGACCCGAGCCAAAAAGAACTCATCGTTGGAGCAAAGTAAACTGCTTTACTTATTTATTTTCTTACTTAAGACTGTCATTGACATTTTAGAAAGATGACTTTACTGAGGTTTGTGAGATTCCATCTTGAATGCCATTTATTTCAATTCTCAGAACATTCAGGTTCACTTAACTACTCTTTTCAACCCAGTTCAGTCTTGAATGTTTGTAAGATGTTATTTAAAGTAACTTCTGTGCTTTCAGAGTTTGGATATCGATGTTTTTTGACAATCTATTTGTACTTTTTTCTATTAGCATCACACCTTTAATGCTAAAGAAGATAATTAGTATAACAGACTTAACAATGTTATTACTGTCTTTTCACTTGCTTGGGAAATAGTGCTTCTAGTCTGGGAATAATGAGCTGATTTGATGTGCGAGATGCTGGACCATCCATTGGCTGAACAGCAGCTGGCATCCTCTCTGTGTAGTCATTCCCTGCTTCAGTCCCATCCTGAATTAGTACCACTCAGGCACCGAGGTGATCGGGAGTAGGACCCTCCAATCAGAGACTCACTGCTCTTCAGTACTAGCAGCGTCATCAAGACCAATGACCATTGGAAGTGGGAGGTCGTATTGAGGTGGGATGGTGGGATTATAATTTAATGCAGGGAAATGTCATCACCTCCAGCAGATATCCCCTTTGGGAATGGATTGCTCAAGTAGAAGGGACCTTCCCACTATCTTGGCAGGATATACCTGGCACACATGATGTGGCCCTGTTTGCTGCTGGTTAAATGATGTGGTGTGTTGAGACTCTGAAATGAGCTTTACCTAGAGGATCAATTAGAGACCTTAATCATTTTTGAGAGGAAATGTACGAGTTCAACCTTTTCCGTCCTGGGCTTATTCCACACCTTTCCACCCAATGAAACAAAGTCTCTGTATGGGTGAGAAGAAAGTAAATTCTCTAAATATGATTCAAGTTGTCTTCAACTGGAGGATTTATATATGGGGTGTCCTGGGGTAGGATTCTAAGCCACTTAAAGCTGTCAGTCACATTTCAGGTCGCCTGCTAGCTCTCCAAATAACTGAGGTGTAAGTTACTTCATAAAATTTGTTGTCTCCATGATGTCAATGTAGATGTGAAGCTGCAAAGATGCCCCAATTTGGTCAAAATGTTTATTTTCTTACCAAAAGGTAGGAGTGGCAAACGACTAAACATATATCCCATTGAACAAAAGAATGTGTGCCAATAAACAGCATCTTTCATTTAATCTTAAGAGACAAGAAACCATGTTGCCTTTACATGCTCAGATATGTTGTGCTGTTGAAATTATTTTGAACAGCAGTATTACAACATTTTGCTGTTAAATGCAAATAAGGAAGTAAGATTGATCAGCCCAAACTTACATGTGACGAAATCTGCTCCACTTTCAATTATATTATTTAGGCTTCATGAGTAGATGTCAGAACATTTCCAAGAATATGTTTATTCAGATTAAATGAAGGTAGAGTGGCAATTTAGTTAATTGGACACCTATATCAGAGGCACTCATATTTGTAGGGAGGATCTGGGGGAGACTGAAAACAGTTGAAGTCCTGGTGAAGTGGAGGCTCTGCTGATCTTGTCAGTACATCCTCGAGAACATTTTGATGCCTACCTTTCACTTGGCAGTCCAAAAGGACAGCTTAGCCATAGGAACACAAGCAAGGGGAATCCATAGCTGGACCACTTGGGGATGATCTTGGACAATTGGGAGGGGAGGAGAGCACAGGTTGGGAATCAGAGACGGGGAACAGTGTGGCAGATTGTGAATTGGAAAGATTGACAGTGGTTAGCAGAGCAATTTAAATTACAATCAGTTCTGCTATAACGCTGAAATTCTGTTCTCGTGCAATTCCATGTCATAAGAAAATCACCATTTCTAGAATGGCGTTATAACCAATACATGCTTTAAAAGTTTGCGCAATTGAAATAGTGTTTGTAATTCACCAATCTCATTATAGTGAATTCGCATTAACGAAACATGCGTTAAAGCAGAACGACCTATAATTAATGAAACAGCCTACTTCTCCATTGGGGGGGCCAATGTCTCATTGACATCCACCACTTTTAAAACTTGTCTGACCCAAATCTTTCTACCTACATCTTTGGGGAGTTAATGTCAAGGTCATTGAATATGCAACAAAGTGTTCATGTCTCTGCCATCAGTATGTATTCAATATGGTCAGTTGACTCTAACCTCTTTTCCCTCCCTGTTCCCTATATCCTTTTGCATCATTCCTCTTCAAATACTTTACGTTCCCTTTTAAATCATATTATAAACCCTGCTTCAAAGATCACTTGCAGTCAAAAATTAGTAGATTTAATAATCTGTTATATGCAAAACTTCCTCTAATTTCTTCCTTGTTCTCTGGTTATAATCCTGAGTACGTATTCCCTTGTTTACCAACATATGGAAGCAATCTTTCATTATTCACCTCAAAACTTTCCATAATTTGGAAATCTCTTTGATCTTCTTGAAATGCCTCTGCTTCAGCGAAAAAGGCTCCAATTTTTTTTAAACTTTCCATTATAACCATTTCTTTCTACTCACTGTTAATTTTCCATTCTCAATATCCCTTTCATCAGAACTAAAGTACACAAGGTACACCACTGTGGCAAAGCCCCTCTCTTAGAGTAACAAGAAATAGTCTGATTTTTCAATGGGCATTTTAAAATGAACATTTTGATATGGGATTTTGCTGTTCTTGGAAACTTTGCTTTTATTGCCTCAGAGTTAATTTAGTTGCAATGAAGTGATTAGTACATGGAATTAATTTGAATCTGTATTTGTGTTGCAGAAATGTTAGTTTCATTGAGCGTCCCTCACTTTCAAAAAGACCACTCATCATGTAAATCTTATTTCTTGCAGAAACTACCTCTTCAGGCTAAAACTGGAGGATCTGACATTAATTCAGGTGTGTGAAATGTGTTTGTGTTTTACTTGAGCAGGAGTAATGTTTGATGTTAAGGTAACATTTTTGCCAAGTACTTTGGTCAATGGACAAGTATTTCACAGAAAAGCAGCATTTATTCCCCTGCTTCTGATCTCCAAGTAGGTTCTCACACCAGAGATGTTTCCCATCATTGATGACAACAAGTTGAAAAGGCATAAATATGACTTCAAGGCATCAGTCAGTATGTTCCATCTTATTTTGGGCCTACACAAGTCACATTAAAGAGACTAGGGCTCGATTTTCTTTCCAGAGTCCTATTCCAAGACCATCCTATATACCAGGTTGGCATCCTGGAAATGGCTATGGTCAGACTATGGAGGGGATTTTCCAGAACGTGAACTTGCTGGAAACCTCATCCAATTTGGGATAGCTGGCGAACTGTGCAGCCAAGAGAGCCAATGAAAATACCCAATGCTGTTGTTAGTTGGAAAACCCATCAGGAAAGGGGGCTGTTGCTAATATAGATAGGGAATGCTCTTTAAAGACCTTGTGAAGTTTAAAAATAAAATATTCCCACAGCTGCCAGGCAATCAATGGGAAAGTAGGGAAGGGTTTGGAGGGATGGAAGGAGAGGTAGTTAAAGGAGGCCTCCGTGCCTCTTGCGACTGTCACTGGGAGGCTGCCTCCATCCATAGCACATTGCAGCCTTGGCGGGGCCCACATGATGTGTGCCCTCAATTGGTATTTTGGTTTATCTTAATGACTATCTGTCGCTGGCAGCAAGCTACCACTCACTACCAAGTAATCTCACTAAAAATAGACCAGTGACAGTAATGTGCCAATAGTCTGGCTGGCACACCAGCTAGTAGTGCAAAATTCATGGTACACCCCATTCTGAACCTGCTGTGTCCAGAGAATGAAGTTCCAACCCCAGGTGTTATTTCTTGTTTTGGTAGCTTTCTGAATGATCAAAATTGCATTTTCTTCTATAAAGTTGTTACATATTTGGTTCCTGAAGGAAATACCCCAGCTTTAAAATCAGGAATGTGTTGATATTGTTCCCAGGGTTTTCTTTTGTTTTCATTCTGTCAATACTTCATTACTTGATACTTGTATTTTAACTGACATAAGCAGTGTTGAAACCAAAAGGTTAATAATAAGTGTATAAAGAAAGTAGGAGTATACTTAAGAGGGAAATCAGGAGGGCAAAACAGGGACATGCGATAGCTTTGGCAAATAGAATTGAGGAAAATCCAAAGGGGTTTTACAAATATATTAAGGACAAAAGGGTAACTAGGGAGAGAATAGGGCCCCTCAAAGATCAGCAAGGCGGCCTTTGTGTGGAGTCACAGAAAATGGGAGAGATACTAAATGAATATTTTGCATCAGTATTTACTGTGGAAAAGGATATGGACGATATAGACTGTAGGGAAATAGATGGTGACATCTTGAAAAATGTCCAGATTACAGAGGAGGAAGTGCTGGATGTCTTGAAACGGTTAAAGGTAGATAAATCCCCAGGACTTGATCAGGTGTACCCAAGAACTCTGTGGGAAGCTAGAGAAGTGATTGCTGGGCCTCTTGCTGAGATATTTGTATCATCGATAGTCACAGGTGAGGTGCCAGAAGACTGGAAGTTGGCAAATGTGGTGCCACTGTTTAAGAAGGGTGGTAAAGACAGGCCAGGGAACTATAGACCAGTGAGCCTGACCTCGGTGGTGGGCAAGTTGTTGGAGGGAATCCTGAGAGACAGGATGTACATGTATTTGGAAAGGCAAGGACTGATTAGGGATAGTCAACATGGCTTTGTGCGTGGGAAATCATGTCTCACAACCTTAATTGAGTTTTTTGATGAAGTAACAAAGAGGATTGATGAGGGCCGGGCAGTAAATGTGATCTATCTGGACTTCAGTAAGGCGTCTGACAAGGTTCCCCATGGGAGACTGATTAACAAGGTTAGATCTCATGGAGTATAGGGAGAATTAGCCATTTGGATACAGAACTGGCTCAAAGGTAGAAGACAGAGGGTGGTGGTGGAGGGTTGTTTTTCAGACTGGAGGCCTGTGACCAGTGGAGTGCCACAAGGATCAGTGCTGGGCCCTCTACTTTTTGTCATTTACATAAATGATTTGGATGCGAGCATAAGAGGTACAGTTAGTAAGTTTGCAGATGACACCAAAATTGGAGGTGTAGTGGACAGTGAAGAGGGTTACCTCAGATTACAACAGGATCTTGACCAGATGGGCCAATGGGCTGAGAAGTGGCAGATGGAGTTTAACTCAGATAAATGCGAGGTGCTGCATTTTGGGAAAGCAAATCTTAGCAGGACTTATACCCTCCTAGGGAGTGTTGCTGAACAAGGAGACCTTGGAGTGCAGGTTCATAGCTCCTTGAAAGTGGAGTCGCAGGTAGATAGGATAGTGAAGAAGGTGTTTGGTATACTTTCCTTTATTGGTCAGAGTATTGAGTACAGGAGTTGGGAGGTCATGTTGCGGCTGTACAGGACATTGGTTAGGCCACTGTTGGAATATTGCGTGCAATTCTGGTCTCCTTCCTATCGGAAAGATGTTGTGAAATTTGAAAGGGTTCAGAAAAGATTTACAAGGATATTGCCAGGGTTGGAGGATCTGAGCTACAGGGAGAAGCTGAACAGGCTGGGGCTGTTTTCCCTGGAGCATTGGAGGCTGAGGGGCGACATTATAGAGGTTTGCAAAATTATGAGGGGCATGGATAGGATAAATAGAAAAAGTCTTTTCCCTGGGGTTGGGGAGTCCAGAACTAGAGGGCATAGGTTTAGGGTGAGAGGGGGAAGATATAAAAGAGCCCTAAGCGGCAACTTTTTCACGCAGAGGGTGGTACGTGTATGGAATGAGCTGCCAGAGGAAGTGGTGGAGG
Source organism: Chiloscyllium punctatum (assembly GCF_047496795.1). Lineage (NCBI taxonomy): Eukaryota > Metazoa > Chordata > Chondrichthyes > Orectolobiformes > Hemiscylliidae > Chiloscyllium > Chiloscyllium punctatum. The sequence goes on along the minus strand of NC_092746.1, from coordinate 51,068,103 downwards.
CTGGTACAATTGCAACATTTAAGAGGCATTTGGATGGGTGTATGAATAGGAAGAGTTTGGAGGGATATGGGCCGGGTGCTGGCAGGTGGGACTAGATTGGGTTGGGATATCTGGTCGGCATGGACGGGTTGGACCGAAGGGTCTGTTTCCATGCTGTTCATCTCTATGACTATGACTGTAATAGCAATTCACCCAGTTATTGGCTGTGCTGTGAAGACAGCTATCCATTAGATGGCAGCGTTTTTTCCACTTTCATTCCTTACATGAAGATCCAATGGAGCTGACTTCAAGTCAAGCAATAATCACCACACACAAATGATATTACAATAATTTCTTAATTATATCAATTGTTATTACAGTTATTATCAAGGAATTTAAATAATTGACAAAAATACGTAACATTCAGTATCTCTGCCTATTTACAAAATCACAGTGATAGCAATTTTGTCGATGCTTTAAAGATTAGTGAGCACAGGCCAAGGGTCAAACCCGGGACAGTCCTTGTCTGCTTGACTGAATATCACAAAATACATTATCACTGAAACGTATTACTGTTCCCTAATGATTAAAGGAAGCAAGAAATTCACATTACCATAAAGGGTTTAGTTTGTTAGAGTTTGTGCTTTCCTATCCAGTGTCTGCCAATTTTATTTCTGTTTGCTCAGACAAAAACAGCACTTGACATGTTGTAGTTTATTCAGAACTATATTCCATGCAAACCTGTTACTGATGGTCAATCTTCAAAGCCAGTCCTGAATTGAGTGAGGTGAAGGGAAACAAAAATTGGTAGATCTGAGAAATTCATTCAAAGGGAAAATACTTAATAGGTTTTTTGTTTACCCTATGTATCTTAGTCACACTGTTCCAGGGTCTGATGCATATCTGTGACTGAATCTGGAGTCTGAATTGTTAGCTCAATACATTCCCTCAAGTAGGTGGAAAATTGGTTTTACATCCACCCCTGTGGTTCAGGTTTGTAATGACAGCTTTAAATCATCAGAGTCATGTTAATATTTGCAGATAAATCATCTCTTGGCACAATGAAAATTTTAAATTCTTTTTGGATTTATCTCAAAATAGAAGCAGAAAAAGTCATGTGAACCATTCAGTTATTTGGCCTGTGTTAAGTGAAAACATACTGTATTTTTCTAACAACATCAAAATATTACCTGTTTGGAATGCTGGAAATTTGAAAATACCAGGAGTAGTCAAAAGGGCAAGCAGCATCTGTGGCGAGAGAAACCAGGTTTACTTTACAGATCAATGACCTTGCATAAGGATAAATGATGTGAGAGATTTTAAGCAAATGAAAGGGGCAAGGTGGAAACAACCTACATATTCTTCTCTATTATACCCCTTACTTTACCATTGAACTATCTAACAACCTTTTGTCTATATTTATAGTGTGGATGTAAGTTTGCTCGTTGAGCTGGAAGGTGTGTTTTCAGACGTTTCGTCACCATACACAGTAACATCATCAGTGAACCTCCTATGAAGCATGGGTGGTATGGCCCATTTTTTATTTATGTGTTTAGGTTTCCTTGGGTTGGTGATGTAATTTACTGTCATGATGTCATTTCCTGTTCTTTTTCTCAGGGGGTGGTAAATGGGATCCAAGTCAATGTGTTTGTTGATAGAGTTCCGGTTGGAGGTAGCATACTTCTAGGAATTCTCATGCATGTCTCTGTTTGGCTTGTCCTAGGATGAATGTGTTGTCCCAGTTGAAGTGGTGTCCTTCCTTATCTGTAGATACTGGTGAGAGTGGGTCATGTCTTTTTGTGGCTGGTTGATGTTCATGTATCCTGATGGCTAGTTTTCTCCCTGTTTGTCCAATGTAGTTTTTGTTATAGTTCTTGCAAGGTATTTTGTAAATGACATTGGTTTTGCTTGTTGTCTGTATAGGGTCTTTCAAGTTCATTGGTTGCTGTTTTAGTGTGTTGGTGGGTTTGTGGGCTACCATGATGCCAAGAGATCTGAGTATTCTGGCAGTTATTTCCCGAGATGTCTTTGATGTAGAGGAGAGTGGCTAGGGTTTCTGGATGCATTTTGTCAGCTTGTTTGCAATTGTTGCTGAGAAATCAGCGGACTGTGTTCATTGGTTACCCATTCTTTTTGACTATACTGTACAGGTGATTTTCCTTTGCTTTTCATAGTTCGTCTGTGCTGCAGTGTGTGGTGGCTCGTTGAAATAATATTCTAATGCAGCTTCGTTTGTGGATGTTGGGATGGTTGCTTCTGTAATTCAGTATTTGGTCTGTATGTTTTGTTTTCCTATAGACGCTGGTTTGAAGTTCCCCATTGGCTTTTCGCTCTACTGTGACATCTAGGAATGTCAGTTTGTTGTTGTTTTCCTCCTCTTTAGTGAATTTTATGCTAGTAAGGGTATTGTTGATAGGAAATGACATTACCACAGGAAATGACATCATCAGCCCAAGGAAACCTAAACACCTAAATAAAAAGCAGGCCACACCACCAGTGCTTCACCGGAGGCTCAGTAATGATGTTACTTAGTATGGTGACGAAACATCTGAAAATAAGACTTCTAGCTCAGTGAGCAAACTTACATCCAGAATCTCAACCTGAGCTACAAATCTTCTCAAAACTCACTAAATGTAGACTGTATTCCACAGATTGTTCACTTCCTGTGTGAAGATGTTAAATCCAAATGCTAGTTAACATTCCATTTTCTGAGTCCCAGTCCCTGGTCACAAAATATATGTCTTTATCAATTTCCTTGATATATTTGAAAATATGATTGAGCATTCCTCAACATCATATATTAGTCTGTGTAAACATTCATTGGGCTGTTTTTATTAGAGAGAAGGTTGAGAGGTGACTTAATTGAGGCATACAAGATAATCAGTGGGTTAGATAGGGTGGACAGTGAGACCCTTTTCCTCAGATGGTGATGGCTAACCTGAGGGGGCATAGCTTTAAATTGAGGGTTGATAGACATGGGAAAGGTGTCAGAGATAGTTTCATTACTCAGAGTAGTAGGGGTGTGGAATGTACTGCCTGCAATAATAGTAGACTCGCCAACTTTAAGGGCATTTAAGTGGTCATTGGATAAACATATGGACGAAAATGGCATAGTGTAGAACAGATGGGCTTCAGATTGGTTCCACAGGTCAGCACAACATTGAGGGTCGAAGGGCCTGTACTGCACTGTTGTGTTCTATGTTCTATTCTAGACAGGTTAGTGTGCAAAACTTGGACCAAGTCAAAATAGGAATAAATATGAGAATATAAATTACTTCCCTAATCTTCATTAATCTTGTGTGAATTTATTATATAAAATAACAGCAACCTATATCTATAAAGTGTCTTTAATGTATTAAAATATTTCAAGATGGCCACAGTAGCATTACAAAATCTCACGCACAACTACAGAAGGAGATAAGAGGACAGATGACCAACTGCTTGGCTAAGGGCACAAGTTTTATGGAATGTCTTAATGAGGAAAGAGGGAGTGATGTAGAGGAGGAATTGGTGATTCCAGAGCTTGAGTGAAGGTAACTGAAATGGCAATCACCAGTCACGGAGCAATTAAAATCGGGAATGCTAAAAAAGCCAGAGTTAGTTGAACACAATTCCTGAAAGTTGTGGCACTTGAAGATAGCACAGAAATGGAGAGAGATGAGGCTATGGAAGGATTTGAAATATAGATGAACATTGCTTGAACAGTAGCCAATTGTGTAAGTCAGCAAGCACAGGGATGATAGGAGTACAGGACTTGGTGCGATTTAACATGTGTATAGCAGAGTGTTTGGTAACTTTACAATTTATTAAGTGTAGAATATAGGAGAGCAGCCAGGAGTGTGTTGAAATAGTAATGTTTGGAAATGAATGAAGCTTCAATAGCAGATGAATTGAGTCAGTGATAAATCAAGCTTTATTGCAGAGGTGGAAAGAGAAGGGCTTAGTCATGATGTGAATATGTGTTTAGAAGCTCACCTCTGCTTCAAATATGACACCAAAGTTGGAAACAGATATGCAAAAGACATTTGTTTGTGCAGTATTGGATATTGGATAAGCTGTCTTGGAAACTTCACAACAGTGGTTGGTGGTGAGCTGAAGCAGATGTATTTAGTATACTTGTGAAAATTAATGCTTCGCTTATGAAATACGATGCCGGGGGCATCATGTAAATTAGAATTAGAATGGGACCAAAGAGAGATCCTTTGCTGTTTGTGATATATATTTTGACCTACAACATGTATGCATAAGGATCAATTTCAGAATTTGTGGATGACATGAAACATTACCAACCATGAGGAGGACAATGTATCACTTCAAAAAAGCCATAGTCAGTTTGGTAGAATGAACAGATAAATGGCAGATAAAACTTCATGCAGAGAAGTGTGAAATGACTAACTGGTTGAAGAGTACAGTTGGATTCTGAGAAAATATTAGGTACAATTAAAAAGGCTGTGTAGGAACAGAGGGACCTGGTCACAAGGTGGTGGGACGGGTTGAGAGAGCTGTTAAAGCAAATGCATCTTGGGCTTATTCATGAGGGGAATAGAGTGCAAGAGTGAAAAAAAACTATTTAACTCTCAAGTGAAAAATTGAGTCCAGAACAGGACACAGCAATGCTGGAATATGAAGACATTCAAGATTTTGCAGAAAAGATTCACAAGAATCTTCTCAGGTATGAGGAGCTTCAATTGTGTCGATACAGTGGAGAAATTGGGCCTGTTCTCCTTGGAGATGAGAGGATTGAGAGATTTGATAGAGGTTTTCAGAACCTATAGAACTGGAATGGATGGAAAATTGTCTTCAAGTCTGAGGGTTTAGTTAAGAAGATTAAGTATCAATTGTACCTGAAGATACTATTTTTATATTCTGATGCAACATTTTCTACTGTATCTCTTTCTTCCTTTTTATGCATTGTTTGCCAATTTTATAATGACCTCACATATTTGTTTTCCTACATTAATTCTTTAACTTTAGTTTTTGTCACCTCATGATTATTTAGAGTCATAGAGTCATAGAGATGTACAGCATGGTCCAACCCGTCCATGCCGACCAGATATCCCAACCCAATCTCGTCCCACCTGCCAGCACCCGGCCCATATCCCTCCAAACCCTTCCTATTCATATACCCATCCAAATGCCTCTTAAATGTTGCAATTGTACCAGCCTCCACCTCTGGCAGTTCATTCCATACACGTAACAGCCTCTGTGTGAAAAGGTTGCCCCTTAGGTCTCTTTTATATCTTTCCCCTCTCACCCTAAACCTATGTCCTCTAGTTCTGAACTCCCCAACCCCAGGGAAAAGACTTTGCTTATTTATCCTATCCATGCCCCTCACAATTTTGTCAACCTCTATAAGGTCACCCCTCAGCCTCTGATGCTCCAGGGAAAACAGCCCCAGCCTGTTCAGCCTCTCCCTGTAGCTCAGATCCTCCAACCCTGGCAACATCCTTGTAAATCTTTTCTGAACCCTTTCAAGTTTCACAGCATCTTTCCGATAGGAAGGAGACCAGAATTGCACGCAATATTCCAACAGTGACCTAACCAATGTCCTGTACAGCCGCAACATGACCTCCCAACTCCTGTACTCAATACTCTGACCAATAAAGGAAACATACCAAACGCCTTCTTCACTATCCTATCTACCTGCGACTCCACTTTCAAGGAGCTATGAACCTGCACTCCAAGGTCTCCTTGTTCAGCAACACTCGCTAGGACCTTACCATTAAGTGTATAAGTCTTGCTAAGATTTGCTTTCCCAAAATGCAGCAGCTCGCAATTATCTGAATTAAACTCCATCTGCCATTTCTCAGCCCATTGGCCCATCTGGTCAAGATCCTGTTGTAATCTGAGGTAACCCTCTTCGCTGTCCACTACACCTCCAATTTTGGTGTCATCTGCAAATTTACTAACTGGACCTCTTATGCTCGCATCCAAATCATTTATGTAAATGACAAAAAGTAGAGGGCCCAGCACCGATCCTCGTGGCACTCCACTGGTCACAGGCCTCCAGTCTGAAAAACAACCCTCCACCACCACCTTCTGTCTTCTACCTTTGAGCCAGTTCTGTATCCAAATGGCTAATTCTCCCTGTATGCCATGAGATCTAACCTTGCTAATCAGTCTCCCGTGGGGAACCTTGTCAGATGCCTTACTGAAGTCCATATAGATCACGTCTACTATTGCCAATTTTATAATGACCTCACATATTTGTTTTCCTACATTAATTCTTTAACTTTAGTTTTTGTCACCTCATGATTACTTAGAGTCATAGAGATGTACAGCATGGTCCAACCCGTCCATGCCGACCAGATATCCCAGCCCAATCTTCTTTGTTCATTACTTGTTCATTATACTTCTCTTGTGGCTATCTACGGTGTTGATAGTGCCCTAAGGCTCTTCATCTCCATTTCTTAATGTGAAGGTAATTGTAAGAATTATGGTCAACATAAGATAGTGATAAACCAGTAGCTTAAGTGAAAGGGGAAATTAAGTCAATGGATAAAACTGGGTCAAAAGAGAACCTTTATTATCACAGCAGCCTCACTTTACATAATAGAAATGACACTCATGTTCCTGGTTAATATAAATGTCAATTTTTGTATCCTTAATAGTCTTAAAACTGCCAACACCAAATAACAGAATATGGTTGATTCTAACAATTTCAAGTTTTTATTCCATGTGGGAATCAAAGTAGCTGATGTCGATATGTGGTGAGGGTATATAGAAGGAACAATTGGAGCATGTATATTTCTTCTGTCTCAGGATAAGCTCATGCAATCAGCATAGTTTTCACTGGTTGGTGCTTCTGCAGACATTCTAAGTAGGTAAAAACATTACATTTCAAAAAGAGCCCAGGATTCAGGGGCACATTGTGCAGGAGAAAATTACAGTCATTAAGGATAAGATATTGGCTCGTATGGCTTCCAATGAGCTGTATATGGCCATTAATTCCTGCATCCAATAATGACTTTGTGGACAGACTTACTCATGCTTTGTTGTATATTTTGACTCAGCTCACCACTTCTGTGAGTCACTGCTATTTTTGGTCTACCGATTAACAAGGTATTCCATGCTTATTCGATCATTTTAAAACATTTTAACCTGGGAATTATATAAGAGCAGCTTATTTGGGATTCTTTTTCTGATTAATGTATTTTAGTAGATGTCAGATAGGCTGCGAGGTAAATACTTGTTAATGGAGGAGCTTTCCATCTCTCAGAACAGGAAAGAGCAATAGGACCAGAAATTTTCTGTTAAGCTGCCCTCATCTTGCTCCCTCATAGATTCTCCAAAGCCTGAACTTATGGAAATACCTGTGGGTGTTGAAAACTATTCAGAAATAAAATAGATTAATATTATTGTTTAATGTCAGTCCAATGATCTTAATTTCTTAAACTATATTCACCAGGCTGTTTGATTATTGTTTAACTTAATACGCAGAATCTTCCCAACCCCTCAATGAAGTGGGTAATAATGGGTCTGTTGGAAAAAATGGCAAGAAATATGAGATTCTTAACATTGAGAGAAATAGTCTGAATTTTCACTGAAAAGTGTAATGGCAAGAGGAGACTTTTGCCAGTGAGTGGGGAGGGGCCTATTTACATGCATTTATGACTCAATATTACCTATTCTGGCCTTGTTTATCCACATTTTCCTATTCTCCTGTATAGTGGAGAGAAAGTAGATGGCAACAATTCCTAACATGAAAGTCAGAACAGGAGCCTGACGCCTTCAGCTCCTTGATCCTCCTCTGGACCCCCATCTTGGTCGGCAGTCCCCAGCATTCCTGGGCATGCTTCATGGGCAGTGACTGCCTGCAACCTGCATCCACAGAGGTTAGCGTCAGACATATCACGCCATTATGGCACTCTAAAAAAAAACTCACTCAGAATACAGTTCATCACTTCAGTGCTGCACTTTGAAGGTCACTGATATATTTCACTGTAATGCTGCCGCCAGGCCGTTTGTGCAGAGGGACAGGCACTCATCTCATGAATGAGGAAACATTGCATCTCAAACCTCTTCCTTTGCTTTCTTAGCTCTCCCTCACTTTGTGCTTATTTGGATGTCCATTGTGTCTCTGCTTTGCCTTTTGCACATTGTTGCTCCACAGTTGCTGTGTCTTGCTTTGCATTTTAGCGCAGTCACAAAGCTCAGATGTCCCAGAACACTGTCACTGAACTGTGCCATCTCCTGGATTGGAACCTGTGACCTGAAGGGATGGGTAGCCATTCCCGTTCCGGTGGCTGTCAAAGTGACAGCTGTGCTCAACGTTTATGCAACTGGCTGCTTCCAAGGATACATTTGAGACCCTTATAAGATCTCTCAATCCTCAGCTTATAAAAGTAACAAGATTGTTACCAATGCCTTTGTGTCAGACCACACTGCTTCATCTTGTTTCCTCATAAGGAGGTTAGTGTTGTAGCCTGAGCACTAGGCTTTCTCAACATAGTTAACATCCACCATGAGCAGGGCACTGTAAAATATACACACGCTGCATTGAGAGAAAGTACCTGACTTCATCCAGGAAAAGGATTTGACTCTGTCAGTGTTTAAACCATCTGTGATAATTGATACTACACCTTAGAAGTCTATAGCAGGTACAGTAAGTTAATGGAATCATTCACAAGCAGTCCAGGGATTTGGATATAGACAGTCGGGAACTTGAGGCAGTCAGCATCAGGGGTTCTATACCATTACAGTCTGAGGAGTGGGTCATGCTCAGGCCTGCACGTCTACTGCAACCTGACAGGAGTTTCGTTGGGATCCACACAGAGATCAGTCAGGAGCCTGGTCATTCATCAGTCACTCTGAGTCCATCGGGGGTGGTGGGGGGGGGGGGTGGTGGTGAGCCATGATAAGTCCGGAACAATGATGAGATATTATGCTGGGCATTAAGGAAACAGACGAAAAGTGTGGCACTGGAAAAGCCCAGCGGGTCAGGCAGCAACATGACATTCCGGATGAAGGGCTTATGCCTGAAATGTTGACTCTTCTGCTCCTTGGATGCTGCCTGACCAACTATGCTTTTCTAGCGCCACACTTTTCAGCTCTAACCTCCAGCATCTGCAGTCCTCACTTTCTGCACTCTTTTCAAACAGGGTTCCAACATGGCAATGGCATTAAGTATAGGTAGCTAGTGTGGCTTGATTCTATAGCTGCAGTTACAAAGACAGTTGATTGGACAATGATGATGTGAAATGGCAATGCATTCATGAATATGAGATTCTGTTTGCACTGTTGTGCTCTCAGAAGCGTTTCTCTTCATTTGCCTCCCATGGGTACTGTGAAAGGGTTATTTGTGGCTGGGAGTATTTGACCTGGTGCACAGATGGGCTTCACATATGGCACTGGTGCTAGGAATTGCTAAAGGTCCTGTCAGTGGCAGCCACTCCCTCTGCTGGGCTAAGTACATGAAATTGCAAGCAAGACAGCATAAAGGTATGATACATACATAATAAGGTGAGCAGCAGAGAATTGTGTGAGATAATTCACTAGAGCTCACAGAGAGAAACCCTTCATGAAACTCCCTAAAATTGGCATTTTGGGAAGATTTGCCACTAGGATCACTAATTTAAACTGGGTAGTGAAGATGGAATTCTAAGGACTATGTTGGTGAATTGCAGATCACTCAAGGAGTTCAAGTTGTTGCGTCAGCCTACACTTCTGAATGTGTCGCAGTCTGGGTCTATGAACACAGAGCAGAATCTGTACATTCTTTCTGTCATGTGGCTGACCAGGAATCTTTCCTGTTTTTGTTGCCTGCCATTGACATGTATTGGGATGATTTGTAACCGTCTGTATTGCAGATGGCCTCTTCATTCTAATGTATGCTAACTTGAGAGCAGCCTAAGAACCAACCTTCATCACAAATATAGTGGCATTCACACTGAGTTGGTGACAAACATTATCAGACCATGTTTACTCAATGTAGTCAGTGGTGGAGAGATTTATGTGATGTTTAATTAACTTTTGGCTGAGGGGTTTGCATTTTGATATGTATGAGGTCAGTGCTGCATTAAATATTGTAAGTGACTATAATTGTGTCTACAAATGTTTATTGATACAATCAGGATGTAATATGTTCCTAAATAGGTGGAAATTGAAACAAATTATCACCAATGCATTATGGTTATTTATGCTCTATTTAATAAATTATATTTGATCCTTCTACAGTATAATGGACGACAGATAACTAATTATATAAATGAAATATTCGATCCTCCCTAGATACAATTTCTTCCAAAACAGTTTTATTGAGTGTATTGAGTACAGACAAGTTCATGAGAACCACTGCAGAAATAATGAGCAAGAAAATAAATTATGTCAGGCAAGAGATAGAGACAGAAGCGTAAGGAAGTAATTTGCACAGATGTACTGACCTGAGAAAATGCTTCTGATTAATTTCAATTGATGATGGTGGGGGTGGTGTTGGGGAGTGCCGGGAGCAGATTAACAGAACTGAGTACCTTCAAACTTTTGTTATGTATCAAAACAGCATTGCAGGTGGAGAGAATACAAAGAATAGCAATTATGGGGCAATTTCTGACAGTTACAACTAATAGCATCTCTTACAATGACAGCTATTAAATGGCATAATTTGAAATTTCATGAAGTTCATGAAGATATTTAATTATACCCTTGCCTCTAATTAATTTGGTCTATGTTAAGATCACAATCTTGTGCAGCGCTAAGCTGTAAAGGAAGCCGCATACACTTCAGTAAAACTGTTAGCTAAGATGGAAACCCAGGGAATTGAAGGGAAATTACTGAGATGGACAGGAAATTGATCGAGTGGCAAAAAACAGAAAGAGTTGGAATAATGAGTAAGTTCTCAAATTGGCAGAACGTGACTCATGGTGTCCCACAGAGATCTGTGTTGGGATCTCATTTATTCACAATATTCCTTAACAACTTGGATAATAGCAAGAAAAGTCAAATATCCAAATTTGCTGATGGCTCAAAATTGGTTAGCATGACAGCAGCAGAGAATTACAACAGGAAATCGATAGATTAGGGGAATGAGCAATGCTGCAGCAGATGGATTATAAGACAAGCTAGTAAGAGGTTATTCATTTCAGACCAAAAAAGGTTAGATAGGGCATTCTTTTATAAGGGACAAGTACAGTGGATGCCCTGTGGGATTTGGGGATTCAGGTCTATTGCTCTTCAACATGCCATGAACAGGTGCAGAAAATAGTCAGGAAGGTAAATGGAATGCTGGTCTTCAAATTTAAAGGGCTGGAGTATAAGGATCGAGAGTGTGGTGCTGGAAAAGCACAGCAGGTCAGGCAGCATCGACGTTTCGGCATAAGACCTTCATCAGGAATGAGGCTTGTGGGCTGGGGGCTGAGAGATAAATGGGAAGGGGGTGGGGCTGGGGGGCAGGTAGCTGAGAATGTGATAGGTCGTTGGTGGGGGAGAAGGTGATAGGTCGAAGGGTGGAGGATCTATCACCTTCTCCCTCACCTTCATCTACCTATCACATTCTCAGCTACTTGCCCCCAGCCCCACCCCACTCCCTCCCATTTATCTCTCAGCCCCTGGCCCACAAGCCTCATTCCTGATGAAGGGCTTATGCCCGCAACGTTGATTCTCCTGCTCCTCAGATGCTGCCTGACCTGTTGTGCTTTTCTAGCACCACACTCTCGATCCTTATACTCCAGCATCTGCAATCCTCACTTTCTCCTGGAAGATAAGGATGCAGACTTTAAGCTGCAGTTATACAAAACCATAGTTGATCCCATTTAGATTGCTGTGAGCAGATCTGGGCACTGCCCTTTAGGAAGGATGTCTTGGTCCTGGAGGGAGTTCAGTGCAGGTTTACAGGGATGATACCTGGCCTGCAAAGGTAAAGTTAGGATGTGGGATTAGACAAATTACGCTTTAATTATCTTGAGTTAAGGCTAAAGGGTAATTTAATCAAAGTCTTCAGAATATTAACAGGGAAAGGCAAGGTAGATAACAAGAAACTATTTCCACTGGTCGAAGATTTTAGAATCAGGGGGCATAGTCTGAGAATTAGAGCCAGGCTATTCAGGAGAGATGCAAGGAAACATGTCTACATGCTAAGAGCAGTGCAGATTTGGAACTCTCTTCCTCCAATGGCATTTAATGATAATTCAGCTGTGAAATTTAAAATTGAGATAGACAAGTTTTTATGAGGCGAGGGTGTCAAGTGATATGGGCCCAAATTCGATATATGGAGTTAGACACAGATTAGTCATGATCTTTTTGAATGGTGGAACAGGCTGATGGGGCTGAATGGCCTTCTCCTGTTCTTATGTTTCTGTATAATGATGGCAGTAAGGATTGCAGCGATCTGTAGTGAACTACACGCTATATGAGTGTCTCAGAGAAAATAAAGTAGATTAATTGGTTTTCATTTTTTTTGACTTGCTGGTAATTTTTAACATTGACAAGGCATTAAAATACCAAAGGCAACATACACCTATAAACTGAATTTGTGGCATTTTGACAAAAAAAAGCAACATAGCTGTGAAGAGAACAGGATTGACTACAGCAAGCCTGACATTCCCTGAAAGATGTAGGAACATTGACATGGTATGATCGGTTTCATTATCCACAATATTATTGTTAATATTTTTATGATATGACCTTCTTGGAAGTCAGTTATCAATGTGTTATTGACAGCCAGTTGTTGAAGTCAATTGCATTCTGTGTAATTCAAACAGCTGTTGAATTCACAGGTAGCCACTTCCAGCAGTTAGTGCAGTTTGTACAGCACACGCTGTGCACCGGCCTCATTCTGTAGAGCCTTGCTCTCAGTTTTTACGACCCTGTGTATCAAGCTGCAGTAAATCTCTCTTGTCAGATTGGGCCCAAAAAAACAGCCCAGAACACTGATCGGTTCACAGAGCAAGAATCGCTTTGGAATGCAAATGAAATGAAGAATGTTATAAAGACAAGCTCCGCAATAAACTGAACGAGTCAAACATATAAATAGATATGATCAGGTGTGAAATAATTGGGGATTTTGGAGATTTGGCTGAAGGGTGACCAGGGATAGGAACTGAATATCCATTGGTATTCAGTTTTAAGGAAGGACAAATAAAAAGGAAAAATGTGTGGAGCAGCATTGCTGGTTAAAGAGAAAATTAATGCAACATCCCTCTATGGATAGAACTTAGAAATACAAAGGGGCAGAAAATGATGGTAGGATTGTATGTAGACACCCAAGCTTTAGTGACAACGTTGGGGGAGGCATTAAATGGGAAATTAGAGATACAAGTAATAAAGGTACAGCTATAATTAAAGGCAACTTTAGTCTGCGTATAGATTGTGCAAATCAAATCAGTAATTCCTGAAGCGTGTATGGGCTAATTTTCTAAACAATATGTTGGACCAACTAGAGAACTAGGCTAATGAGAAAGAAATGATTGGCAATTGCCCTGGCTGAAGGCTGACCATAATATGATAGAATTCTTCATTAAGATGGAGAATGGCGTAGTTAATTCTGAGACTAGGGTGCTGAATTTAAATAAAGGAAACTGCAATTGTGTGAGATACAAGCCAGCTGTGATAGATTGAGGGATGTTATCTAAAGGCATGATGGTGAATAGACAATGGCAAACATTTCAGAAACGATGGAGAAAGTGCAACAACTGTTTATGCAAACCAGCTTCTCTTCCATTGGCTCTGTATATACTTCTCACTGTCTCAGCAAAGTAGCCAATATAATTAACCCACCATGGTTATACTCTCTTCTACCCTCTTCCATGGGACAGATGGTACAAAAGTTTGCAAACATGTACGAATAGATTCAAGAACAGCTTCTTCCTCACAGTTATCAGACTTATACATGGATCACTCATATATCAGAGTTGATCTTTCTCTGCACCTTCCCTGTAGCTATAACACTATATTCTGCATTCTGTTCTATTACTCTTAAGTACTTATGTAAGATATGATTTATCTGGATAGTGTACAAAACAATAGTTTTTGCTATCTCGGCACATGTGACAATAATAAATCAAATCAAAGTAGGCAGAGGACACAAACCTATATCAGAGAGTGAGCTGGATGAGGGTGAGGAGGATGCAGATATGTTTCGGTATGATTTGGACAACTTGAGTGGGCAAATGCATGGCAGATGAAGTATGATGTGGATAAATGTGAGATTTAAAACAAGACAGCAGATTATTATAGATTGAGTAAGGGTGAGGTACAATGAGACCTGTGCAGTTAGTGGTGAAGAAGGCAAATGGTTTGTTGGCCTTCATAGTAAGAGGTTTCAAATACAGGCACCGGGATGTCTTGTTGACGTTGTACGCAACCTTGATGTGACCATGCTTGGAATATTGTGTTCAGTCTTGGTTTCCTTACCTAAGGAAGGATGTTCTGGCTACAGAGGGACTGATTTCTGGATGGCAGAATGACATATGATGAGACACTGAATTAGTTAGGACTATATTCATTGAGATTAGACAAATGAGGGGTGGGGGGCAACCTATAAAATGTTAACAGGACTAGACAATGTAATTGCAGGATGGATGCTCCCAATGAACATAGAATCCAGAACTAGTGGTCACAGTCTAAGGATACAGGATAGGCCATTTAGGAGTGAGATGAGAAGAATTCTTTGCTTCCAGAGAGTGGTGATCCTGTGCAACTCTATGCAACTGAAAGCTGTTGAGTTCTAAGTTTTGAATGTTTTCAAGAAGGAGCTAGGTATTGTTGTTAAGAGTTAAAGGAATCAAAACTTTAAGGAGAAAGTGGGAACAGGATTAGATGAACAGCTATGATTGTATTGAATAGCAGAGCAGACATGAATTCTATGCATTTGTTACGTATCTATACGTCTATAAAAAGGAAAGTCTTGCATTTGATATACTGTTCATGAGTTCAGTAAATGTGTTCACAAAAATGTTTTTGTGTTGTCTTTTTTAAAAAAAATCTCAATGATGTAATTTCTATATATTTTGACACTTGTGCAAAGTTTGAAAAATGTAATGTTTTTGGTACAGTAATTGATACACTAAAGTTCACTGATAACCCACAGATCAGTGTAAAACTGATGCAACAACACCTTCCTTAATGTTCTTGGAATTCAAGATGGGAAAAGCTTTGAACTTCTTCAGGTTGTGTTCTCCTGTCCTTTCCTGATGGGTACTGGGTTGCAGTTTTCTCGGGCAATAGACAGCTTCCAATACTGAAGGCAGCTAGCCATTCACATGTAGACCTAGATAGTGAACAGACTGCTGATTTGTGACTTGTATTGGAGGAGGACTCCTTCTGAAATAGTGATTTTAACCCTTTGATCCCTCTTTCAGACCAACCAAAACTCAGGTTCCTTTGTTAAAACTTTTGTTGATGTGTGCATGGGTGGCGTATTCCATCAAAGATGGCACAAAACACAAACTATACTACAAAAGCAATGGTTTTATATTATGTCTGCAGAAAACAAGCATCCAATCAGTATATCATACATTTATTCACCCATATCTCTATTCAGCTGTGTTCATGTAGTCCACATTTCAGATTAGTGCACATGACCATATTATCTAATCATTTTCAAACCAGAACACATGATTATGTTATCCAATCATATCATAACATGTTCACATCTTCTAGCTTTAAGTATGTGTTTGTAATTATCAGAAAACCTATACTGTCCTTTTTCCACTTCTCACTCCAGAATAACTCCAACGAAACATTCTAGCAGGAGCACTAAGTAGTGGTGAGGGGCAGGAGAACTGGCTGATTTTTTAAACTCCCTCGACCAAGAATGCGAAGTCCCCGCATTCAGTCCTTCCTTTATTTTAATATGCAATATATGCACAGATGAGCAAGTGTTTTTGTGATTAAAACAGGAAATGCTAGAGAAATTCAGCAGGTCTGACAGCATCAATGGTGAGAGAAAGGAGTTAATGTTTTAAGTCCAAAATTACTCTTCTTCAGAACTGTTTTACAGTCTTCAATCAGACAGTGTTTGAAATGTTATTTGGTTCCAGAGCACCAGTAGTTACAGCATAGGGGAAACTGTTTTAGATGAAAATGGTGTCTACGGCACTCTTGTTGACCTTCAGTCTAGTATTTGCTGAACATCATGTTGTTGAAGACTTTACAGTGGGTGCTTTTAAGATCTTGTTACTGAACCTGTTCTGATGTGCTATGACATGCCACTGGAGCAGGTGGGACTTGAACCCAGGTCTCTTGGCTCAGAGTTATTGGCACTACCACAGCACTTGAACAGCCTCTTAATGTTGTTAGTTGTAAGCGTCAGAGTTGTAGAAGTTGACAAATTATGATGTCAGTGCTGAAAATGTGTTGCTGGAAAAGCGCAGCAGGTCAGGCAGCATCCAAGGAGCAGGAGAATCGACGTTTCGGGCATGAGCCCTTCTTCAGGAATGAGGAAAGTGTGTCCAGCAGGCTAAGATAAAAGGTAGGGAGGAGGGACTGGGGGGAGGGGCGTTTGAAATGCGATAGGTGGAAGGAGGTCAAGGTGAGGGTGAAAGGCCGGAGTGGGGGTGGGGGAGCGGAGAGGTCAGGAAGAAGATTGCAGGTTAGGAAGGCGGTGCTGAGTTCGAGGGATTTGACTGAGACAAGGTGGGGGGAGAGGAAATGAACTCAGATTTCTCCAGTTTCCTCATTTCCCCTCCCCCCACCTTGTCTCAGTCAAATCCCCCGAACTCAGCACCGCCTTCCTAACCTGCAATCTTCTTCCTGACCTCTCTGACCCCACCCCCACTCCGGCCTATCACCCTCACCTTGACCTCCTTCCACCTATCGCATTTCCAACGCCCCTCCCCCAAGTCTCTCCTCCCTACCTTTTATCTTAGCCTGCTGGACACACTTTCCTTATTCCTGAAGAAGGGCTCATGCGCGAAACGTCGATTCTCCTGCTCCTTGGATGCTGCCTGACCTACTGCGCTTTTCCAGCAACACATTTTCAGCTCTGATCTCCAGCATCTGCAGTCCTCACTTTCTCCTTGAGGTCTGACCTGTCAGTTTTGACTACATCTCTCTCGTGAATGCCTTCTTTTAAGTACTCAGCCACTCCCCCATCCACCAACATTATTTAAACTATCCCATCCAAATTACAGAATAATTGCTTTCTACCATCCACTTACTTTTCACTGTGTTAGTGGAAGTGCTGGATTTCTGGAAGAGTTCCACAGAGTTGCTTAAATTTGCAGTGAATGCTGATGAGTGCTGAGTGGGTGCTATGTGATTCTGAAAAGCCTGCAAGGACATGAAGGGGACTTGGCTGCAACATGAGAGAAATCTGGAGTAGAGAGTAAGAAGAAAATAATCTCTTCACAGAGGAGGACAGGGAGAACTTTCAGCAGGAGGCTTTACCTGCCGAGGGTCTTTAGACAGTGTTTCTCCTCCTTGCACCTAAGGCAATGCCATTGTGCCTATTCTTGACCAGGAAAGTGCTTATGGAACTGTCCTGCCCCTTGGAACATGTGGTTACAGAGTAGTATGAGGACAGCACATTGACCATGGCTTAGACTGTTTTCACCAGTGGATCCTTTCAGATTGGAGCAAGTGACACATCCCCAGACCTTCAGCTGGTGCCGAATGCAAGAGATCATCAAAGCTTTGATTGCAGACAAGGGCTTTCTCTGGACAGAGAGAAGCAGGCAAAGTATACACATGATGTTTTCAAGAGAACAGACTTCCCCACAAAACGAGGAGCTATCACCTGGACCTCCTTTACTTTATGGCAGCTGCATCTCAATGGGAAATGTATTGAAACCACAGAGTGTACCACTCACTTGTAGTTGTTGTATGACCACATCCAGCATATCATGCTAGAGAATGCACCTTATCCTGGAAACAGTCATGATACATTCATTCTGTGCCAGTCCACTGATCCAGTAATCCTTCCAGCAGAATGCTGAACTGGAAGGTAGCTGAATGGGTAAGGGCTATTCACTGTCCAGCCGGTTGATGAATCAGCTCCACAATTTCTCCATATATGGCCAGCAACAAGGCGCACCTTTAAGCAGGTCATCAGAGGCAGGAAGCAACAACTTTGTTGTCATCACTGCTCAGGAGAAGCAGTCCAGGATTCTCTGGACCATGTGGCCTGATTCCTGGTGGTGTGTTGTATTCTGTAAAACCTGGTTACTGTGAGGGCACTGCCTTGTCACTAGCATTTTGCACATAAGGAGGAGGAGGAGGCAGCTGAGGAATCCACTTTTCAGATGGGCATTCCACAAGAACACCATTAAACTGCAGTTCTCCCTCATGAAAACCCAGAGCACCATTGTTCACTATTTCTCCACTCATCCATCTTCCTGTGATGGACCATTGCTCTATTCCCCACAGTGACAATGTTGACATAAAAGCTGTGACTAAACAAACTTTCCACAACAACATCTAATGTTCCAAGTAGTGCCCAATTAATTGCCCTTGTACCTTCCATTTGTGACTGTATTTTAGGTGTCTTTATCTGTCCTAGTGTTCCTGTGGTGTGTTACTTCAGTGCCTACAGTGTGGGTCCTGGAAGGTGCTGACCTTTACAGGTGGAGACAGCAAGTGGCTTTACAGGACACCTACAAGTTGATCTTGAGTGTCTAATTTTAGATTGTACTGCCTTGACACGGGCTCACTAGGTGCCAGGCAACAACAAGAGCACAGAGATAAAAACAATGATTGCAGATGCTGGAAACCAGATTCTGGATTAGTGGTGCTGGAAGAGCACAGCAGTTCAGGCAGCATCCAAATAGCTTCGAAATCGACGTTTCAGGCAAAAGCCCTTCATCAGGGCTTTTGCCCGAAACATCGATTTCGAAGTTATTTGGATGCTGCCTGAACTGCTGTGCTCTTCCAGCACCACTAATCCAGAACAACAAGAGCATGAAGAGTAGCTGGGAGCTACTCTTCTGGGAGCTATGTTCCTAAAAGTGCTGGGAACACAAGGCCTGGCCTTCTGTAAGAGAGCAGCAGGTTGGTGCTTCACAGAGGCAGTGTCAGCCTCCTGTGGGTGCGGTGATCTCAGTAATCCCAATAAGTTGTTGTAGGACAGATTACTGCTCAGCTCTGACACTCTGAAAGACAACCAGGCTCAAGTTTCCAAATAAATATCTGTTCTCCTGGAGGAGGCTGACATCCTCAGTCATCACTGCTTGGTTAAGTGTCAATACTTGGGGATGTCAAAACATAACTAAACAATGACAGGTTTGGAGTGAGGGAAGGATGCAGAATGCAAGAGTTGAATGAATGGCCGCACCATACATAAATTATGAGCTGAGGGTGAAATGGGATTTGCGAAAGTGAATTAGGCAGGAAATTCCATCATCCTTGACAGTTTTAGCTACTTTGCTGGTCACTGCCTCAGTGTTGGCTGCTCTCATTATTCCAAACACCATATCTTGCTTTGGGCTCAGTACAGTCAACCGTGCCTGTCCCTTCTGTCCTCCCCACTCCTCCCAAACTGTTTTGCTACTGCTCTTGTGTATTATGGCTGACGTAGTCCTAGAGAGAGAGGATGTATGGCAATGGAGTTGGTCCGCATGGTCTGCTTCCTGCTGGAGATGTGCTGTATATCTCCAGACTCTATGAGTGTGGTACCAGTGATATGCTTGCCATAGTTGAATGTATTGTCAGTGTCTAAGCTGTGGGATGTGAGTGTGTAGCTTGCAGTAATATTAAATATATAAGAAGTGAAATATGAATGGGAGATTTGAGTTATAATTAGTTGGCCTGTAAAGGAGATGTGGTGAATAGAGTGGTACATGAGGCTAATGGTGCAGTTGGATAGATAAGGCGTGTAAGTATGCATTGACTCACCTTAGTGACATGTGATAGGACATTACGTGCAGCATCCTGGTTCTTGGTGGTAGGCTGGTAGTGAGCTGCCACCTGGGACTGTTTTCTAGTGACTCAGCCTAGTTATAAGATCATGAAGGCTAGCTATATGTTCATAGTGTTCGCTTCACACTAGCTCAATGGCTCTGGGCCCTTGGTAAGGTTTGCAGCCACTCAGCAATGCATCAGCAATGTGGCTGAATTAGTTCTCTTCATTGAAACACTTATTTTTTTTTTAACATGGTGATTACTGCTCTTAAATTATTACAATACTAAATGGCTCAGAATCCTGACTCTGTAGAAATTGGTAAGTTGAGGATCTGCATTGGGATCTTGTCCGTTGATGTCCTCCAGGGCCGATCCCATCAGATGGTGTGGAGTTGGCAGGAGGATGGGTGCCTTGGGTCAGATGGGGCCGCAAGGTGCGCATTTCTCTGAAGGAAGGTGTATTACCCAGGCCAACCTCAACTCTTGTTAATTCACTCTGTGATCTCAATAGGAACCAATATTTTAAATAATTTTTTTGAGTACATTTTTCTGGAGAATCTAGATTGCTTCCTCAGCCAGCTTCCCCCAGTTCTTACAGCAGTGGGTCTGCAGAGACTTTCAATATTCACACTGATCACGAAATGTAACAAAACAGAAAGTGGGGAAAGGAGAAGGAAAATACAACAATCTTTGTATGAATTAATAGAATTGAATGGACCCACACAAGTAATACCAAGAAGTCCACTCAAAGCTTGCAAATACTCTGACTTCCTCTTGGTAGTGAGCACCTCAGATGCCCAGGCTTTTAGTGGTGGGTCTTACATTGATCTCCGGTTCCATTGGGGGTGAGGGGAGGCCAGGCTGCTATGATACTGAATGTGGAATTCTGCAGTGAGCAGTTGTCATTATAATGCTGCCTAGCCTGTTGAGTATTTCTGTCTATATTCAAAGCTGTCATTTTGGGCTACTTAAAATCTTCTCCATGTAGCAATAAAGCTATTTCCTCAAATTATTAAATAACACTTAGAATTTGGATTGATTTGCACAAGACAATAAAATATTCTTGATAGTAATACCTTCATGTCAGCAACTCTGTAATTAAATTGGAGGGGACGGGACATTTGGATGTTTATCCAAAGTTTTTTTTAAACTTCATGTAATAACATCTACAAGGGATAAGACTGCTAATACTGGTCCTATTGGTTATGATTGGATATTCATTAAAAGTTTTTAATTACTGTGTACTGGAATGTTATTGAAATTACTTAAATCCTTTATCTCTGGTTTGTTTGGTCTGTATCATCTAGATCTTTGAGTTAGACTTAAATTGATACATTTAAATACATGCCTTTTTTTAAACACTATTAAAGTACATTGTATGTGTAACACTATTGTATTATGAATATTGTATAGCATTGTAATTTAGATGGGCAGCCCATTATCACTAATCCACTTGAAAAGGTGCCCTTCAACCAGAAAGGTACGTGAACCACTGTTGAGGCAGTTTATCTCATCTCACTTGCTTCCTCTGATAATGCCAGGGACTGATTGTCTTAAAGAAGATGCATTCAGGTTGTGCTTCATTTGCCTAATAAGAAGTCAGCAGAGGTCTCACCCTTACAGTATAAGTGGGGAACACATGGAATTGGCAAAGGCCTGAAGCTACTGACTCTGGGCTACTTCTTGAAGGGTCCAGACCAGGTCCTGCCAGAGAGGTTTGAATGAAAACCATCAGCGATTTCATCACTGATAAATTTTGGAATTTTAATGAAGGTGAAATGTAATATGTGTATAAATCTTAACGTCTTGAGTCAAATTGAAGCTTATTCCTCAATAGATAATACTCTTCAAAATGTCAGATTTTCATTGTCAATTTTTTGTGAGGATATTGAACTGTCCACAAAGCCCAAAGCAAAAAGAGTAAGAACATTTACACCATTTTTGAGCACATGTAAGTGGTGGCTGTTAGTGTTTCAGAATGGAAAAGTTATGGAAGTGTATAGAACCTTATTTTATGTACATTTGCAATGAATATGCATCAACACTTGTGTTTGACTTCCCTTGCAAAACTCAGCTATGCCATCTGTGTCAGAATTAAAAAAAAACATCTGTTAGAAGTATATGCTTATTGAAGTTAATAAATTAAGCCTGCCACACCATACCATTGCATCAATTAATTTGGAGTGTTTCTCAATGTGTGTGTGTGGCTATCTTAAATTTGTGGCATTACTTTTCACAAAGACAATGAAATATTTCATAATTACAACAATCATTGGTCAGGGTACATTCAGCGGAGGCTCTGAGAAATGTCTTACTGTACTGGATATTGCCTTAATTATAACCTTGTGGTATTTTTCCTCCTCTCTTCAGGGAGTGGAATGGCTTTCAGATGAAACAACAAAAAAGAGTTGTTTCAGTAAAGGAAAAACGGAGGTAGGTGGTGATTATGCTGTAGGGAATAAGGCAAGATTTTGTACTGTGAGGTGAGTGGGAGCTCAGGCTGCTTCTTCACAGTTTGGTATTGTGCCAGCAGCCATTTAACGATTTCTAGTCAGAACCGGGACACATTTAGAAAGGCGCCACACTGCATTTTAATACCAAGAATATCAACAATTTATGATTGTAACATTTCTGAAATTTTAGAATTCAGAAAAAAACATAACAGCACCTGTTACAGGGTACCCATGTTGCATGGTTTTTTAATACGTTGGTGTGAGAGTTAGTTTCCAATCTGGGTATGGTGGTTACAGGTCTGTATTGAAATAATTATCACTGGCATGTAACATTTGTTGTCTAAATATCTCAGCCTTTGTAATTAGCTATTTATAGAAAGTAGTACTTGTTATTCTTCTTGATTTTCCCTCAAACCGAGATTCTTCATCATTTTGGATAGCAATACTTCACTCCTTAAAAGAAACTCAGTTTGTGACTGTGCGCTGGGTGAAGCTGTTTTAGATATAGGAAAGGAAGAACTGTGACAGTTTCAAAATCAAGGTTTATGATTCTGCACATTGTATGCCATGTTTTTAAAAGCCAGTTATTTGAATTCACTACCATGTAAATTCTTTGACTAGAAAATTTATGCCCACCACAAGTGAACTGCCAACAGCCTGGGGTATACAGGCCATCCTTATCCCAGGAAAAGCATATGAAAGAAAGAAATTCTGGGATGGAGGATTGTCATATGAGTAAAGGTTTGGCTGATTAGACTCATATTCACTAGAGTTTAAATGATCAGTCAATGCCAATAACTGACATGTGATTCTTTCAGTCTATTAAATTGCTCAACAATAATTATCATTTATGGTCTGCTATTATACAACTGTTCAAAGACTGCAATGCATGCTGAGCTTTATGTTTTTGTGAATTATTTTGTATTAAAACTTCATTTCAGGAGCAATGTCAGAATTATATTCGTGTCCTCCTCGTAAACAGCAACAGGATCTTCACCTGTGGTACAAATGCATTTACTCCAATATGTACCAATCGGACGGTAATTACGATCAATTTGCTCTCTGCATTTTTTAATTGCATTATTTACAATTAAATTACACTGTAGGGATTCTATAAAATTCTGTAAATATTATCCAATATATCACAAATCTTTCCAGAATGTGATTAATTTGTACCTTTGTGTAATTTCCGTAAAATATAATTCAAATAAGTTTTAATTGTGTACCGTTTTAACAGGTTAAAAAGATGCAAGAACATATTAGCAGATGACAGTAATTTAATAAGTTAGGCATCTGATAATGTTATCATCCATGACAGAACAGTTGAAGTGTCTTATGGGATGATATAGACATTAGTGATACAATTATTAAGTGTAGTACATTTAGTTATAAAGTGAAAAAAAAACAGGGTCCCTTGTGTGATACATGTAGCCCCTTAGGAGGAGCTTGGTGAATTCAATTGGCTGGATGCTGCCTGAACTGCTGTGCTCTTCCAGCACCACTAATCCAGAATCTGGTTTCCAACATCTGCAGTCATTGTTTTTACCTGGATGCCTGGTTTGCAAAGCAGAGTTACACCAACAGTATGGGTTCTATTCTTGCAATAGCTGAGGTTACCACAGCATTTCGTCTTCTGCCAAGGGTCCCTGCAGCCTTCAGTTCGCAATATCAAGTTCAATGACTTAAAGCCTGAACACCATCTTTTGCGTCCTATAACCACAGTCACACCCTAGGCCCTGTCATGACTTGAGCTGTTTTGAGCACAGCTAACCCATTTTCACCTACTCATTATTCCTGTTATCAGCTTTACTCCTTCACTGGCTTACTATCAACTATCCCTTTGTCTGCCTAACTTTCTTTCTTCTGGTGTTTTAGTAGCAGAAAATACACAGGGCCCTTTTCTGTGTAGGCAAAAGGAACTTGTAAGTACATTGCACTGAGAAAGGATCAAAGAGACTGCAAATCCCTGCTATGTTCCCCATAGCAACACCTTGACCATTCAGTGGCAACCTGCCTTGTCTGAAGTAATCAGCTAGCTAAAATTATCAGTTAACAGATCCAGCTTCTTCTCCATGCTCCCCAAGTTTCTGACAAACAGCGACTTCTCACGCTGTAAATTGCTGTTCCTTTTCAAAGAGGTTGATTAGTCCTGGTAAGTGTAAAACAAAAAGACTGTGTGTGTCTTTTAATGATGTAATGTGGCTGTATATATGATGTATGATGTAATATGATGAAATGTGGCTGTGGTGATTGTAACGAGGTCAGCCAGGTGGATCTCATAGAATGAGTTCCCTGATTGGGGCTGTTAACCTCATCCAAACGGTGAGTCCTAGCTGACAGATAGAAACAGGAGTGTTCAAGGTTCTGTTCACTCTGAGAGCTGGCTCTGAGGGAGCCAGACTGGTATCAAGCACTATGTACATGTAAATAAATGGTGACTTGGTGACGCGATACCGATCTCTGTGGAGTTACTTCAGTGCCTGGAACAAGAGGGATTAGCAATAGTAAAAAGCCAGGTAATGTAATTTAATATGCCATGAAGGAATGCAAGGTACTTGATGAAATTGAGGTGGATCTGGGACTATGTTTGTTTTAATTAGCAAACTTGACATTTTAGGATAGTTTTTCAATCAGAAAGCTAACCAATAAAATCATAAGTTGGGTAGTTATCTGTCCTGCAATGCAGTTTCAAAGAGTTCTTTATTTGAAGACATATATTTAATTATTGGCTATCTTTTAACATACTGTTCTCTGTGTTGAAAGTCAAATTGTGATTGAGAGATTAGTTAACATACTTTTCATTTCTGGAAGCTGGAGTCAGATTCATTTATAGAGCAGTGAAGATCTGGTCTCTGTGTCATCCATGAAGTACAACATGAAACTTGTTTGGATAGTTTCGTAACACAAGATTGTCTTGAATTATCAGACAGAATGCCCATTAGCATGGTTGGCTTGCAAATTGAGATTGCAGCATGGACTAATTATGTACCTTTCTGAATTTGGACCCAAACTGAAGATAGACATGACTGATATAGTCTACAAATGGAACAAATCGGGCAAGTGCTCTTTTCTTTGGTGTCCATCAAAATTATCAACCCCATCCCTAACAAACAGATGCAGATATGTAACAGAAACTTTTATTTAAGGTTTAATTAATCAATACTCTTTTAAACATAAAGACGATATTGTAATTGAAGATTGCAATTACTCTGGCAAGTAAACAAGCACGATGCATAAAAGTTGTCTCTGAAGTCCTGCCCAAAAGCAAGTGTAAATTGGCAGTAAATGAGAGCATATTTGAGCGATGGGACTTATCGTTTTCTCATCATTCTGACCAGCTAATTCATTGCACAGCTACTACTGATCACTTCCTTTCAGGAACAGAACACAGATTCCCAAAAGATTCACTTCCTTTCCATGCTCCCTCCTACCCCTTCCTCGGACTGAAACCAGTAGTCAGAGACCTTTGGTCAGCTGCTGTTCTTTAAAGTGTATTTTCTTGTGCTTTAGTGGAATCTCTGTTGTAACATCTATTTTGTACACAACAGTATGAAGGCTAGAAGTTTAGTATATAAGCTTCTATCTGAAATGTTATAAAGGAGTGTGCATTCACATTTTGGAACATGTCCATTGTGGAGAGGTCCTGCTATGATCAAGAATGTTAAAAGTATTATCATTGTCTTGGAAGTGGTCAATTCTTAAATCTTAATTGGGTTGTTTACTTTTTGCAGCTAACTGACTTGACAGAAATCCATGATCGCATCAGTGGCATGGCTCGCTGTCCATACAATCCTCAACACAATTCCACTGCTCTAATTACATCCACTGGAGAACTGTATGCTGCCACAGCCATGGATTTCCCAGGGAGAGACCCTGCCATCTACCGGAGCCTGGGTGGGCTTCCTCCTCTGCGCACGGCTCAGTACAACTCAAAATGGCTGAATGGTGAGCACGGGCGGGGATATGCTCTTGTAGTATTATAACAAAGAGAATATGAACCTAATGATCCTTAAAGCCTTTGAATATGACTGGTGCAAAACTGATTGGAAAATGATATCAAGTTTATATAAGGATCATTTTTCTGAGGCCATCTCACCAGTGAACTAGTGCAATTTATTAGTGCAAATCTACTAGTGTAGAGGACATGTCTGACAAACAAAGGGTGAGGGAGCTAGGGCTTTACTCATTGGAGGAAAGATGGATAAGAGGTGAATTGATAAGGTGAATTGAGGTGAATTGAGGTGAAAAGAGGTGAATTGATAGAGGTGGACAAGATGATGAGTGGCATAGATAGAATGAATAGTCAGAGACCTTTTCCCAGAGTGGAAATGGCTATCATGAGGGTGATTTTAAGGTGATTGGAGGAAGGTTTAGGGGAAATGTCTGAGGTAGGTTCTTTACACAGAGAGTACTGGGTGTGTGGAATGCACTGCCAGCAGTGGTAGTGGAGTCAAATACATTAGGGGCAGTTAAGCAACTTTTGGATAGGCACATGGGTGATAGTAAAATGTAGGATATGCAGGTTAGTTTGATCTTAGAGTCAGATAAAAGTTCGGCACAACATCAAGGGCTGAAGGACCTGTACTGTGCTGTATTGTTCTATGTTCTGTAATTGAACAGCGAGACGCCCAGTGGTTTGGGAACCAATATGTGCCCATTCCAGCATGCACAAGACTTACTTCGATATGAAAAATAAATATGAAATTAAGTTTAAAAATAATCAGAGTGAATGTTCCAACTTTGAGCGGAAGTCTGTATGCACCCTGTCAATATAATCCTGGTACTTGATTAAAATGGCAGTATCGTTGTTAAAGGTCTTTAGACAAGAAATTTCATTTCTATAATGATTACATCTCATGAAATTACTGCATCGGGGAAGTAAGTTGCACTAATTCCTTTCCTCTTTTTTACAACTGTATCAGATGTAGCTCTTTTAATCAGCCGGACAACAAAGCTAATTCAATTCAATTCAAAATGTCTGTGTTATAATTTCTTTGCAATTTTAGTTCCATTTTGAGTGACTCAGTAGTTGATTTTGCTTTTTTAGAGTGTTTCATGATCTTTGCATCTGAAAAGTGGCCGTTGTCAAATCACATCATCTATTGTGCAGGCAGTATGTAGAATAGGGACTGTTCTTTGTTTTGAAAGGAAGACGACTGCAACTTGAAACTTTCATGCCATTCCATCTTTTCAACTTATTAGAGGGGGTACCTGCCATATTGGGTGGTTTACAGAATACACTTGTATCAAGCAACCACATCTTCATTATTTTTGCCATAGGAAGAAGGCATCAGCTAAGTAGGGCGTTGAATGACTGCAGTTTGTGGTGGATGTTACTAACATGGGTATTAGAAGTTTTCATTTTTACTCCAAAGCCATTTTTTCATTTGTTAATTAGATTGAAAATCACAGTTTACAGTGGGTTTAGTGCAGTGGGAAAGTTTTGCTTCACTTCAGTTTAAGATTTTAGGCATAGTTGCTTCAACTATCTGTAAATTCTTTCATTTTTTTTGTTAGTTAGCAGATTTTCTGTTGCATCCAGCACATTATTTTCTGGAGTCACTGCAGCGTGTATTGTCAGGGCCAGACAACATGTCTGTGGCAGTGGCCAAGTACAGACTGCTCAGCTTGCCCAAGTTTAACATGGTGCTGCAAATTAACAAAAGTACAGTGACACTATTGAATGCTTAAAATTAATATTGGGATTACTATCTGTGGGGGCCTTCTTACTTCATCACCATAACTTCAGCCTTGGTTGAAACATGGACAAAAAGATTGAATTCCAGAGGTGAGGTGAGAGTGACAGCCCTTGACATCAAGGCTGCATTTGATGAAGTGTAGCATCAAGGAGCCAGAACTGAAACTGGAGTCAGTGACAATCGGGGGAATGCTGTCCAATGGTTGGAATTGTACCTGGCACGTAGAAAGTTAGTTGCGGTTGTTGGAGGTCAGTCATCCAGCTCCAGAACATCACTGCAGGACTTCCTCAGGGTAATATCAGAGGCCCAACCATCTTCAACTGCTTCATTAGTGACCTTCCCAAAAGTGGGAATGTTCAGCACCATTCATGATTCCTCACATACTGAAGCAACCCATGTTCAAATGGCAACAGGGTCTGACAATATCCAGACTTCGCTGACAAATGGTAAGCAGCATTCGTGCCACACAAAGGCCAGGCAATGGCCATCTCCAATAAGATATGATCTAACCACCACCCTTTAACATTCAAATATGTCACCATCATTGAATACCCTTCTATCAACATCCTGGGGATAACCATTGACCAGAAACTGTACTGGACTTGCCATATAAACACTGTCCCTATAAGAGCAGGTCAGAAACTTGAAATACCATAGTGACTAACTCACTGTCTGACTCCCCAAAGCCTGTCCACCATCTAAAAGGCATAAGTCAAAAGTGAGTTGACTGTAGATCAACCACAAGCATCCACTCCCTCCACTTCCAACACTCAGTATTAGCAGTGTGTTAAATCTACAAGATGTGCTTAAGGAATTTTCCACAAATCTTAGACAGCACCTTTCAGGGCCATGATCACTTGCACCTAAAAGGACAAGGTTAGCAGATACATGGAAACACCACCACCTGCAAGTTCCCCTCCACGCCACTCACCATCTGCTATGGAATTACATTGTCATTCCTTCAGTGTCCGAAATAATTCTGCAGAGGCTGGTATCCCTTCACCAAGTCACCCCTTATTTACACATGAACAGCCCCTTACTGTAGTGCAGTCTCATATCAAGTCAAGCTCTGGAGTGTCAGTATCTCTTGACAGTCAACCTTTTTATGTCAGCAAGGGCTCCCTGATTGAACTAGATTAAGAGCCTTGGTCAGGGAACTCACATTCTGTGAGGTCCAGCTGGCTGCTTTTGTTAGACTCATGACAGAGTCAAATAGGTCAAAATCCTGGAATTCCCTCCCTTGCTTATGGACTGCAACAGTTCAAAAAGGCAGCTCACCACAAACTTCTCAGGAGCGGCTAGGGATGGGCAATGACTGCTGGCCAGCCAGCGATGCCCACGTCCCATTAGTGAATTAAAAAAAAGAACTAATACCCCCCTCTGGGAATATTATTTTAAATTATATGGTTTAGTTGTAAGGTTACCTATTGTGCTTATTTAAGCACAGTGGCCATAAAGTTTTCAATTAGCAGAATTCTTTACTTTTGCAGAATCCCAGAAAGATGTCAAAGGCTAATTGCGGCATATGTTATCACCTTCTTGAGTTTCACATCTGTCTTGGCAGGGATTTGGGTCTTTCAATTAATACCACTAGGCCTTAGCCTCCTCATGTTGTTCCTTGAATGGAAAAAAAACCAAAATTATAATGGGCAGCAAGGTAGCTCAGTGGATAACACTGCTGCCTCACAGTGCCAGGGACCTGGGCTTGATTCCACCCTCTAGTGACAGAGTTTGCTTCCCAGTGTCTGTGTAGGTTTCCTCTGGGTGCTCCGGTTTCCTCCCACACTCCAAAGATGTGTAAGTTAGGTAGATTGACCATGCGAAGTTGCCCATAGTGTCCAAGGATGTGTAGATAAGGTGGATTAGCAATGGGAAAAGCAGGGTTACAGGGATAGGATAGGGTAGGGCCTGGCTGGAATGCTTTTCTGATTGGTGTGGGCTCGATGGGCTGAATGGTCTGCTTGTACACTGTAGGGATTCTGTGTCAAAAAGGTGTCATTACTGTGATTTTTGTTACAATTTTTCAGAGCCAAATTTTGTGTCATCCTATGACATTGGAAACTTCACCTACTTCTTTTTTCGGGAGAATGCAGTGGAACATGACTGTGGAAAAAATATTTTCTCCAGAGTGGCCAGAGTGTGTAAAAACGATATTGGAGGGAGATTTCTCCTGGAGGATACCTGGACAACTTTCATGAAAGCTCGATTAAATTGTTCTCGCCCTGGTGAAATTCCTTTTGATTACAATGAGCTGCTAAGCACTTTCTTTTTACCTGAGCAAGACATGCTGTATGGAATCTTCACTACTAATGTGTAAGTATCTATAAAGCCTTCACCATATTTGTGTGGGGATATTTAGCCCAATATCTGTAACTGGGAAAATACTGTAATTCATTATGAAAGGCATAATAGTAGGACAATTAGAAAGACCTAACACAATCTGTCCCAGATAATGTGACTTTGTGACAGGAAAATTGGGTTTGATAAACTTATTTGAGATTTTTCTGTATTTATGTAATAAATAGGTTAAAGTATTCAGTTTGAATTTCCAGAAAGCTTTTTGCCGAAGTGCTGCATAAAATATTACACCAGACAAAAGCTTATAGTGTTGGGTGATATATTAGCATTGATAGAGGACTAGCTAACCAGCAGGAAACGGGATGAATGCTTCATTATTTAGTGTGGTAAACTGTAACGAATGGAAGGCTGGGGCTTCAACTATTTATCATTCGTTAGTGACTAAGGATGAAGGCACAGACAGTATTGTAACCAAAGGTACAAGACAAAGGTAGGGAAGAATTTGTGAGGAGAGTACAAAGAGTCTGCAAAGAATTATAGGTTGTTTTAAGTTTAAAGCAAGTTTCTTGCAGTTGAAGTATAATATGGGAAAATGTGAGAAAGCAGAATTGTTCACTTTGGCTGGAAGAATAGTAAAGCAGAAGACTGTTTAACTAGAGAGAGAGATTACAGAATTCTGAAGTACAGAGGGATTTGGATGCTGTTATAAATAAATCTAAAAAAAAATCAGCACGCACGTAACCAGGAATGCAAATGGAGTCTTACCCTTTACTGCAATGTGGCTGGAATACAGAAGTAAGAAGGTCTTGCTACAGCTCTACAGGGCATTGGTCAGACTGAATCTAGAGTGCTATATGTAGTTTTGATCAGCTTATTTAAAGGGAGTCATACTTGCATTGGATGCAGTTCAGAGTAGGTTCATTACACTGATTCCTGTAGTGAGGGGTTTGTCGTTTGAGGAAATGTTGGACCTGCAATCATTGGAGTTCAGAAGAATGCAAAGGAATCTTCTGAAACATATCTGATTCTGAGGGGCCTTGACAGTAAATGCTGAATGAAGGTTTCATGCAGTGGGAGTATCTGCAATGAGCGAACAAGGGGTTTCTCATTCAGGAGAGATGAAGAGGAATATCTTCTATGAACATTGTTAGTATATTGAGTTGTTTTCCCAAATTAGCAGTGGAGGCTGGGACATTAAATGCATTCAAGACTGTGTTGGAGAGATTTTTACTTGATGAGGGAGTCAAGAGTTATGGATGGCAAGAGGGAAAGTGCAGCTCTGATCTTTTGAATTACAGAGCAGACTTGAGAGCCAAATTGCATCCTCTGCTCTTAGTTCTAATGTTCATAACAGACAACTGAAGATACTCCTTAAAATATAACAAAGAACAGCAGATGCTGGAGATCTGAAACACTCAGAAGAAGGGTCACTGGACTCGAACCGTAAACTGTTTTCTCTCCACAAACACCGACAGAGATGCTGAGTCTCTCCAATGGTTTCTGTTTTTGTGTGTCGTAGCTACTCTTCATTGTGTTTCCTTATGATGCATCTTTATCTTTCAGATGTTGCACCCATATTTACTGGCATAGACTAAAATAAAATGATATTTGTCAAGATTATCTAATTATACTTGGGCATATTTCCTACAGGAATAGCATAGCGGCTTCAGCTGTCTGCATGTTTAATCTTAGTGCCATTACTCAAGTTTTTGCTGGGCCATTCAAGTTCCAGGAGAATTCTCATTCAGCGTGGCTGCCATTTTCCAATCCTAATCCTAATTTTCAGGTATTGATGACTCTCATTTTTTGATATGAAACTTTCCATGATTTTGTAGTATCATTTTTCAGATTCTGCTGGAAGATTCTGTGAGATTTAGTTTTTATTCTTAATGTATTTCACTGATTTCTCATTATTCTTTTATTTGTGATTTCCAACACATACTTACATTATTAAATTTATGCTTTATTAGTGTGGTACTATCAATTCTGGTCCTTATGCGAATCTCACAGACAGGAGCCTCCAGGACGCTCAAAAGTTTATTCTTATGCATGAAGTGGTACAGCCCGTTTTTCCAATGCCTTTCTTCCTGGAAGACAACAGTCGGTTTTCCCACATAGTGGTGGATGTTGTGCAAGGAAAGGACATGCTTTTCCATGTTATGTACTTGGCCACAGGTAACATATGTTAATTCTCAGTGCATGAATAAAATGCATGATCTGAGTTCATGTTACTGTATCAATGATTGGCATTAATATTATTTAATAAACTTCTGTAAAACATGGAACTGTTGAAGTACAAAACTCAACAGTAGTATTCACATATATGCTGATGAAATCCAGTTCGACCTTTTCTAACAACACTTTAGACTCCCAAACTGTTGCCAGTTTATCAGACTACTTTTCCTACAACCAGGACTGAATGAGCAGAAATTCCCTCCAATTAAACATTAGGAAAACTGAAATTGTCATCAGTCCCTACTATAAACGCTGCCCTCTGGCTACTGACTACTTTCCTCTTTTTGGCAATTGTCTTTGAGGCTATAGCGGACTGCACACAACCTTCTTGTCACCTTTACCCAAGATGAGCTTACAACCACATATCTATGTGATCACTAAAACAGCTATTTTTACTCCCACGACCTTACCCTCATTCGTTTATTGTTGTTTCTAGATTTGACAATTTCGACACCTTCCTATCCAGCTTCTTACATTCTACACTCCATAAAATTGACAGCATCAAAGCTCTGCTGTGATAAGTGCATCATGTCTTCTTCAATCATTATCTCCGGCCTTGCTGATTGACATTGGCTCCTAGTTAAGCAACAATACAAAAATAAAATTATCGTTTTTTCAAATCTCTCCGCTGCCTTGAACTCCTCCATCCCATTCGATGCAATCTCCTCCAGCCCAAAATCTTCTGAAGTTTCTGCCTATCTTTTAATTCTGACTGCCTGATTTTTGATTTTAATTGCTCCATCACTGGTGACCGTGTCTGTTCTGCATGAGCCAAGAAAATGTTCCATAAAATGCTGTGGGTTGGAAAAACGTGGCATGACATGTGGTAGAATATTTTTAACTTCGGCCAGTTATGGAAAAAAGGAGATATTGATTCAGTTGTGATTATGCTTCTCTTCTGATAATTTTGCAGTATTGCCCATTTACATTATCAGTCAAAGATAAAATGAGCCCTGGTCTTGCTAGTTTTGTCAAAATCACAAGACCAGTCATTTTTATTATCCAACTGTACATTTACCCCAATGTATTTTACTTATGGCTGCAATCCCATCATAATCTTCTGTTTGAACATTGCTCAGTACATCCAGGGTAAAGCAAAACATTAAATTGCAGTTAAAACTTTGTCATTTATAGAAGGATGTAAATTTACAGCAGATTTAGTTTAGAGTAGAATCTCCAGTTTTACATCACCTGGATTAAAGATTCTTATATGCGTCAGCCCAAGCAAAACAGATTCATGCCTGATTACAAATAGTTTAATTTGTGAAACAGAAAAATTCAAATTAAAAGCATCTTGTCTTCACTAGAATAGAGAAAGATCCAGGATGTCTTAAACAACTGTTGTAATATAGAAAATGCAGCAGCCAGTTTGCACACAGCAAACTTCCACAAACAGCCATGGGGTAATGACTTGATAACTTATTGTGATAACTGAGAAATCAATATTAGCTCGAACACTAGGAGAACTTGTTTGCTCTTTTTCAAAAAGTTTTAATTGAAAGTGTTGGGAATCTTTGGAACTTTTTGTGTTTGACAGATTTATAGATAAAATTTATAGCACAGTAGTTGGGCATGTGCCTGCTTGTGTTGGCGCCCATCAACAAAGATCTGACTCACTAATCCCATTTTCCAGCTCTGGGCACATAGCTCTGTAGGCAATGTCAACATAGGTGAATATTTTAATTACTGCTTAAATGTTACAAGAGTTTCTGACTCAACTATCCTTTGAGGCAATGGGTTTCAGATACATTTTCCTCAACTCCCAATTTCATTTAGCACCACTCTGCCCAACTGATCAGTCCTTTGATATCTTCTTGCAGCTTATGACTATTCTCATCACAATTTATCATCCTATCAATTTTAATGACATTCGTGAACTTCTTAATCATACCCCAACATTTAATTGAAAATTATCAATGTATTCCACAAACAGCAAAGGCCCCAGCACTGAGCCCTGTAGAATCCCACTGGAAACAGACTTTCAGAAACATTTCTTTAATATCATCCTCTGCTTCTGCCTGTCAACTAGGTTTGGATCCAATGTGCCATTTTGCCTTGAACTGTTTTTTTTCTTGACCAGTTTGCTGTGAGGGACCATATCAAAAACCTCTTACAATCCATGTAGACCACATCAATGCTGCCAGGTTCAACCTCAAGAAATTAAATAAAATTCATCAAACATGAGCTTTGCTTATTAAATTGATGCTGACTATTTCTGATTAATACACATCTCTCCGATTGCAGATATATTCTGCCCCTCAGAATTCTTTCCAATAGCTTCCCCACAGCTAAAGGTAGACTCTCTTTATATATTTAAAACACCCCTTTGTGTTTTCCTTTATTCTGCCAGCTAATGATTTCTCACTCCATTGCTTGGCTTTTCTAATTTCCTTTCTAAGATTCTGCCTGAACATATTATAATCCTCTAAGGATTCTGCCATGTTGAGTCCTTGGTATCTGCCATAAGCTTTTCTTTTGTTCTTGATCCTAACCTTTTGACATCTACATCTTGGTTCTGTCTTTTGTTTTTACAGGAACATATTTTCCTCGAATGTTTGTTGTTTCCTCCTTGGATACACCCCACTGCTTTGACATAGTTTTATCTGCAAATAACCGTTCCCAGTTCAGTTTGAGCCAAATCTCATCTTAGTAAAATTAGCCTTGCCCTAATATAGAACCTTTATCCTGATCCATCCTTATCATTTTTCATAATATCCTAAATCTAAGTGAGTTATGCTCACTATCTCCAAAATGCTCCCCTACCCCCTCCACCTGCTTAGACTCATTTGCAAATACTAGGTTCAGAACTGGCCCCTCCCTTGTTTGGTTTTCTATGCACTGGATTAAAAAAAAGAATGTCCTGGATGCATTTTAAGAATCTTGCTCCCTCCCCACTTTGGAGTAATTAAAATCATCTGCTATTGCTGCCTTATTATTCTTAGACATCTCTGAAACCTAATTGCATGTATCATCCTCACTCTTTCCCTGATCTACCTCTTCCTGATCATCGAGCTAAAGCATATATCCTGCAGAATGTTTGCCCATTTTGACCTTTTAACTTTTCTTCGTATGGCCTCATTTGATAATCCTTCCAAGATATCATTTCATTCCGACACTTGTTTCCTTGATCAATATTGTGAGTCCCCTCCTCTTCTATCCTCTACCTCACCTGAATGTTGATCTGCCCAATCCTTTCCACTTTTTAGCCTCAGTCATAGCTATAAAATCGTAGTCCCATATGCCTCACCTGTCTTATTCCTCAGGCCTTTTTTTGTTAAAATATATTCCATTTCCTCTTGCTAAATTCACTTCCTTGATATCTAACTTAATTTCCCTCTGCCTTCCAGACTTACTTAACAGTATTTTAACTTCTAATTCCATCTTACTTTCTTCCCTCTCTGAACTATCTGTCAGGATACCTGTCAGTGTAGTTTAAATCATTCCTGACAGCAGTAAGAACCAATCTCACAGCCAGGACTTTGGTCCCATACCTGTTCAAATGTAACCTGTCCAAATACTACAGGTCCCATCTCTCCAGAATCTAAAAAAATGTCTTCATTACCAGCTCTCGAGATACTTTATTTTGTTCTTTTCACATTCTTTTGTTCTATCCGTCTATTGCTGTACACCACTATGTGACAATGGGAGTAATTTGGAGATTGATACCTTTGAAGTTATGCTTTTCAGTTTCCTACCAAACTCCTGAAGGTCCTGCTTGCAGGACTTCTTTCCTCTCATCCTTCTTCTCATTGGTCCCAATGCGGACCATGATGTCTGGGCATTTACCCTCCCATTTGAAAATGCTCTGTGACACTCTTGACCTTACAAGGTTGCAGTTTCAAAAGCACCTGTCTACTCCTCTCACTAATGAAACCTTTATCTTCCACACACCCCCTACATTGAGCACTGGGATCTCCCATAGTGGCTACAAGAGCACTCAGTAGCTATGAATCCTACAGTGAGTAATCCATCTCCTGGCTCCCCAGAGCCTGCCTCCTACCACTTACAAGGCACAAGTCAGGTTGCTATGAGAATACTCCCACCTGCTTGGATGGGTGTAGCTCCAACAACACTCCAGAAGCTTGACACCATCCAGGACAAAGCATGCAGGTGGATTGGCAGCACCTCACTCCCATCACCACTCACACTCAGGAGCAGCAGTGTGTACCATCCACAAGATGCACTGCAGAAATTCAGCAAAGATCCTCATATAGCACTTTCCAAACCCACAACCATTACTAGCTAGAAGGAACAGGCAACAGATACATGGGAATAACACCACCTGCAAGATCACCCTCCAAGTCAGTCACCATCCTGACTTGGCAATATATCATTGTTCCTCCATTGATGCTGCGTCAAAATCCTGGAATTCCCTCCCAAATTCCATTGTGGATCCACCTACAGCACATGACCTGCAGTGGTTCAAGAAGGCAGCTCACCACCATCTTCTCAAGAGAACTAAAGCTGGGCAATAATTGCTGGCCCAACTTAAAATGCCCAAATAAGTTGAATAAAAAAGTGCCACGGTCTTGGGTCTGGCTTGGTTCCACTGAGGATTCGTCAACCGTACTATTTTCCAAACCAAAAAAAAATTTGCGAGTGAGATGCACTCATGGTATTCACTCACTACGTGCCTGGAATACCTCTTCTCTCTGGAGGTTACCTACTTGCGCTGTGTCTATGCTTCCTTAACCTGCTAAATCCATGCTCATGAACCTTTCAGCATTGTGAATGCACTTGAATCTTGAGTTGTTCCCACTGGAGGTACCTTCTACACAAATAGTCATCCAGCATGGAGAGTCGTGAATGTTTAGGTGTTCAGCATGCTCAAGATAATAATTAATAAACTTTTTGATACCTAAGGAATCAAAGAATATGGGTAAAGTGTAGAAAAGTGGGTGCTGATATAGAACATTACAGAACAGATTTCAAGAGCCAAATGGCCTAATCCTGCACCTTTAACTGTTTCATCAATGACGTTACCTCCATTATACAATCAGCAATTAAGATGTTTGCTGATGATTCCATGGTGTTCAGTTCCACTCATAACCAGATAATGAATTAGACTGTGTCTGCATGCAAATAAATTTGGACACCATTTGGGCTGATAACTGACAAATAATATTTATGTCACACAAGAGCCAAGCAATAATCATTTTAACTGATAGCCAAACTACCTCACCTTGACATTTAATGACACTACCATCTCCCTCATTAATGACAGGCAGTGCCACATGAAACATTGGCCAAGGGTGCAGGAAAAGAAGTATGTGGAGAGAGACCAGTAGGTTCTGATTCCATGATGCCTGGGTCACTGTCTGGGTGTGTTTGTTGAGTCCACTTTGTGATCTGTTGGAACATTCCTTTGGCCATTGATGGTAGTCTTACATGGCAGTTTGTTGAGCTTCCATTGCAGTACTTTGTCATTCAGTAGAAGCTGTTGTGGCTGCAGTGTGATTTGTAATCTCAGTCATAACATGCTGCATAACGTTGGGTTTCCCAGGTCACTGGGGGTATTAGCCAGTCTCTTCATACTCGAGATGATCAGTTCCAGACTTTTCATCAAGGCATTGCCTAAGTTGGATGTGACTCCTCTGTCCTTCTGAAACTTGGTTCCATGAGGTTTTCATCTGGCTATGCTACTATGGAACACATTTTTGATCTTGCTCCCAACAACCTGGTATGCTTGTTGCTTACGAGAGAAGATGTTTGTTCTATTCTAGCTTTTATATTGTTCTTGGTTCCAAACTCTGAACTGTTGTCTAAAGCAGTGATAGTCATTGAGTCAGTGCATTCTTCCCCAACTTCCTCCTCTTTTACCTCTAGGAACCCTCAGATACCAAGTGGACTGTAGATGAGTACAGACATGATAAGGGAGTAAGGATTGGTTTGTGGGATCAGTGATATTTGTGGATTTATAAAGAACCTGCAGTGCTGCCATCCCTCTGGTAGTACCCCTCCTACTGTGCCTTTGGTGCAGTGTCTTCCAGAGGTCTCCTGATGAAAGCCTCCTGATGACAGTTCCCACTGTCCACCTGAAAGTATTATGTCATGATGGTGTGGTTGACCTTCCCAGGCTAAACCTCCTGCCAGTTATATGTTATTTGCTTCTGTAACAGGAAGTGGGTGATGATGATTAGCATATTCACAGGGATATTTCTGTTATGTGATTTGTGAAATGTACCTGAGGCATGGAATAGTGCTTGTGAAGATGTAACAGTGTAAGGAGAGTGAATGTCCTTGTATTGGTAAATGAAAGCTGATTTGTGATGTGGTTCTGGTAATGGTGGTAAAATTGAGAAGTTTTCTGTGAGGTGGGGATCTCACCTTGACCACTTATGTAAAGTTATAAAATGCCTTGTGGCACGTGGACGGTTCCTGATTGTCAACTCCCTCATGTATGGTATCCATTGCTTCTGTGACCTCCTTTACTACAGTGAGTAGAGGACATCCCTCCTGCTGTCTCCCACCTTTGGTAGGACTGTCGGTGCCATTTTGGAAAATTTGGATGCCTCTCTCTGAGTTCCTGAAGTTTTATGCTGATTGCTGCACACTCTGTCCCTACTTTTCCAGTCGACCCCGATTGCTTTCTCTCCCTTCCTCTCCTCTGTTTTCTCTATCCCATCCTCATCCCTCTGGACCCTTTCTTGTTCCTTCTTCTTTCTCTCTGCCTCTTTCTTTCACTTCTCTTTCACCTATCTTATCCAACTCTGTAACCCTCTTGGCATTTCCTCCTTTACCATCCCTCTGGCTTCTTTCTGCCTGGATTTTACTGCTTTAATTGTCTGAGTCTCAGTCCTATGCTCTCACTTTCTCGTTCCTCACCCTCTTTCCTGGCTACAAACTCACCTGTGTGCTTTACTAGGCTCTATTCTCCAACTTCCTGTGCTTTCTAACCCATTTCCAACTGCAGAACCTACTTAACCTTAACTGCCTCTCTGCAATGCTATGGAGGATTAATGTTAAGCAAAACCTGTCGCAACCAGCCACATAATATAACAGATATTTTTAGTTGAAGTCACTGTCACCTGTGAATTTTCTGATCAGTTTGTTTTGTTCAGGTAAATAATTTGTTCCCCATTCTCACTTTCTCTCTTTCTGACTGTGGGAGAAGTTCATTTGACTTCATAAATCAGGCCTTGGACCCTTTACAATCAGTTTATATATTCCTTCAAGCTTACTCTCACACTGTTAATGGAAAAATGTTATAATTTATGAATCCATTATAAAGGATGTAATTGCAGAGCAGTTTGAATACATAATATGATCAAACAGTTTTGGCATAGCTTCATGAAGGGAAAATCATGCCTGATAAATAACATTCTCTGTTATTTTAAAAAAAACATCATTTCAACTGGGACAATACATCTATCCTGGGACAGGCTAAGCAAAGACATGCCAGAGAATTCCTAGAGGCCTGGCACTCCAACCACAACACCATAAACAAACATATAGATCTAGATACCATCTATCAACCCCTCAGAAAACGAACAGGAAATGACATCACCACAAACCCCAGGAACCCCATCCAGGAGAAAGATATAAATAGAAAGCAGGAGACAACAGCTTCGCTTCACTTGGAGGTTGCCACTGATAATGTTACCTAACCAGGTAATGAAGCATCTGGATATCAAACCTACAGCTCAGTGAGCAAACCTACACCCTAAACATCAACCTGAGCTACAAACCTTGCAAAAATATAGTACTGTGAATAGTTTTGATTATGGAAAGATATACTTCCAATGAAGGTGGACCAGACAAGTTTCACTACACTGATACCAGCTATGGAGGGACTTCCTTATAAAGAAAGGTAGAGTAGGATGGGTCTGTACTTGCTGGAATTCAGAAGAATGAGAGGTGACCTTCTTGAAACTTACACCATTTTAGAGGACTTGGCAGGAGGGAT
The DNA here is from genome assembly GCF_047496795.1 of Chiloscyllium punctatum. Taxonomy (NCBI): domain Eukaryota; kingdom Metazoa; phylum Chordata; class Chondrichthyes; order Orectolobiformes; family Hemiscylliidae; genus Chiloscyllium; species Chiloscyllium punctatum. The sequence continues at coordinate 51,027,763 of NC_092746.1, read as the reverse complement.
GTGGAAATGTTATGGGAGCATTTAAAACCACAGGGCATAATGTTGCACTTTTAATGCAGAAATGGGGAGGAATTTATTCTGTCAGAGGGTTGTGAATCTGGAATTCTTTATCACAGAGAGCCTCCAAGGCTGGCTTGTTAAGTATGATCAAGGCTGAGATAAACTGACTTTTAATTTGTAAGAGAATAAAGGGTTATGTGGAAAAGGCAGGAAAATGGAGTTCAGAATTATCAGGTCAGCTATAATCTCATCGAATGGCAGAGCACATTCAATGGGCTGAATGGTCTACATCTACTCCTATGTCTTATCACCTAATACACATTCTCATCCATTATTCTTATGTTGGATTTATTTAGTCACTGTCATTAAGTGATTGTGCAAATCTTATCTGTTGAGTATCCTGGTCTCTTAGTTAATGACATATTATTTAATTTTGCCTGTAAAAATACGTAATACTTCTAAGACTATTGGTTTTAAAGTGTTTTTACAAAAGAAAGTGAGGTAATATCTTTGTCTAGCCAGCTATTATTTCTGCTGTGCCTTATGTTCAGCTTCTTTATGTTTCTCCCTTTCAGACTATGGAACGATTAAGAAGGTTCTTGCCCCTTTGAATCAAAGTGGGAGTGGTTGTTTGTTGGAGGAAATAGAACTCTTTCCAATCAATCAGAGAGACCGTGTAAGGAACCTTCAAATCCTACACAGTCAGAGTGTTCTGTTTGTTGGACTACAGGAGCATGTGATAAGACTCCCTCTGAAACGCTGCAGCTTTTACAGAAGTCGGAGGTAAGATGATTGAACATTGGAGTATGAAGAAGGTCTTGGCTGCATTGTGATAGAATTGTATCCACCTTATCTGACTAATGACAAATCATACATAAGGTACAATATTCCTTTTCTCAGGGAGTATTTTGTTGAGTGAGATTCATGGCACCCAGTCCATGATGGTTTGGAGTGACGTATCTCACAAGCTGCTCTCTACCTCATTAATTCAGCAGCTGGCTTTTGGGAACTATGAGACAGGAGAGGTGGAAATATCACTCACTGCATACCACTGCAGGCGACATACTGCCCTTCATACTATGGTGTTTGACCAATATGGCGTAGATCAAGGAAAGGCTCATGGCCCACTTTGGGGGCAGAATTCCGGAGGGGCTGGTGGATGGAGTGGTAAAGAGGAAGACCATCCTTTTTCCTGTGGACTGCACAGGAGGCCATCCCACTTGATCAAACCAGTCTGCACCCAATATCCCATGAATGAACTAAAAATGTCAGTGCTGAAGTCGGTGAGTGTGCACTACGAAAACAATGTAAAATACAAAGAAGCAAGCCACCTCCAAGTAAGCGAAAAGAGAGTGAGCACAATGAGAGCAACCCCAGTGCCTTAGATGCATGCTGTGTAGATATACAAGAAGGCTGTAAGTCTTTGTGTGCAAAGCTCCCTTCCCCAAGTCCCTGCTCAGCCCACCTCAACCTTGCTCTGTATGTCTCCATAAACTATATGGTTCATATCCAGGGGTTATAATGTTAAAGTTCTCTGCAGTTTATCCCAATCACTCCAAAAATGAAAGTACAGTAAATTGTGTGCATCAGTGATGGAAAAATAAATTACTCACAGAAAACCTATGCCATTCTATTGCAATAGCAACGGGGGAAAGGAAGTTCTTTGCAAGCATTGCCTAAATCATGGTCAGAGGTGTTGGCAGTTTGCAATGACAGTAGCGTTAAGTAGTGCAGTTGCAGTTGTTACACAGCGGTATATTGAAGGGTCTGGTGCTCCAGTAATAGGTGAGTTTATCTTGTTTTTTGTTGTCTGCTATGGATCAATACTGACAGTCACTGTATGCATTTGTTTGCTCAGGGGATTGTGGGTATTGAGTGGAAAACACTAAAACCAGAGGTTGATGATTTCAATTTCCCTCTTTTCAATTTTTCTCAGCTATTTGGAAGCTGAAGTCAGGAACCACTCAACAGGACATTCTGACTGAGCCAGCGCACAAAGGTGCTTAATGATATAGTGATAAGTCATCGATCTTGCATCAAATTTCACCTATCCAGCCACTTTCTTATCAAAGCAGCTTTGTAGGTTTTTAATCGCAGTCCACATTTTGTCTTTTCTATGTCAGACAGTTTTGTCGCAGTTAAACCTCATTTGGATTAGCGTTTTCAAAGCAAGGATCACAAAGGCTCTGTCTGGACTGCGCTAACACAGTTTATCAGCAGAATTGTTAAGACTATAGATTAAGTGAGAGAATTATGAAAAACAAACTTTACAAAGGTTAGAATTCCAATGGCAGTATTTCATATGTTGTCGAAAGTAGCCTTAATACTGTAGAGTATTACCTCATCTCTGAATTATTTGGTAGTTTTAAAATAAGAAATAACCAAGATAAGATAATTGTGTACTACTGCACCTTGATAAAATCTTTGATAATACTGTAGGTTGTGTTTAGAGTTTCCTAGCTTTTATTCCATTGAAACTTTCGCACTTTTGTTACGTAATGCATTTTGTTATTGTCCTGGTGCAGGCATTAATTAAACCAATGAGAAAACGAGCTAGTTTTATACCAGCAAGAGTTGAATCCATGGTAATTGTTACACTAATGGAGATTGCTTGCTGACTCTGTTTTTGTGAAATAGATATTGCTATAAATATGCAGTGTTGACCATAGACCATTAATTCATTCCGCCATGTTAACATTAATGATCATGTTATAAAAAAACAGCAGAAAGTAAATGACACTGCCCAATTCTGGGATAATTCTGGCAGCAGCAGGCTCTAGATCTGGTGAATTACCATCTCAGTCACAGAGAAGACAGTGAACCACAATCTGCGGAAGAGGGAACAGTGGAGGGATGTGGGTCTAGCCTCCTGTTTTCAGGCCAATACCTGTTTTGGGGATGGAGTGATATTGGGAGTGCTGTCACATTGGAATTCTGAAAGGGGGTCTTTCATAAGCCAAACAGGACCTTCTGCGGCACAGACAAGGTAGATGTTAAAGATCTGGTACAGATGTTCTTGCCAATTATTCTTGAAGACAAACTAAATTGTCTCCCTGCTTCAGGATCTTTGACTTGACAGGCTAATGGTCACCCTCATGGCTAGGCAATGCTCCAGTACTCCAGCTGATAATGGAGTGAAATTCTCTGTTGTGCATTTACAGGTTTGGTGTTCACTTTTATTGTTTGAATGGCAATGGTTGTGGGATTTAGCCAAGGTCATGGTGCATGAAAGAAATAGATGGAACCTCTGCTTCTATACACGCCCCATGTTCAAAGGGTCCATGGAATCTGCACCTCAAAGTGTTTATTTTGGATATTCTCAAAGCTACAATTCCATTCAAGTTTAACATTGCATTGTATTAAATCATACCAGTATCACCCCATTCTTCATGTGTACACATCCACTGATCTAACATTGGCCATTAAGATCAATATAATGATTTAACCTGAACAGTTTCCTTTCACTGTGAAGTATTCTGAAATATTCTGACTAGGTTTTCGTTAATTCACCCCAAGTAGCTCCAGGAGGAATTGCTAGCTCCCATTGAAATCCATAAGACCATAAGAAATGGGAGCGGGAGCAGGAGCAGGTTGTTGGGCCCCTCAAGCCTGCTCCGACATTCAGTAGGATCATGGCTGATCCGAGATTCCTCATGCCCTTTCCCCATAATCCTTGATACCCCTACTGATCAAGATCTATCTCAGCCTTAAAAATGCACAAGGACAATTGCAACATTTAAAAGGCATTTGGATGGGTATATGAATAGGAAGGGTTTGGAGGGATATGAGCCAACTGCTAGCAGGTGGGACTAGATTGGGTTGGATATCTGTTTGGCATGGACGAGTTGGACTGAAGGGTCTGTTTCGTGCTGTACATCTCTATGATTCTATAACTCTGCCCCCACAGCTCTCTGAGGCAATGAATTCCAAAGATTCTCAACCCTCTGAGAAATGTAATTCCTCCTTATCTTAGTCTTTAATTGGCACCCCCTTATTCTGAGACAATGCCCTTTAGTCCTTGACGCTTCTATGAGGGGAAACATCCTCTCAGCATTAACCCCGTCAAACACTTTCAGAATCCTATATGTTTCAAACAGATTCTTCTAAAGTCCAGTGAGTAGAGTCCCAATCTGTTTAGCCTTTGCTCATAGGACAATTCTTCCATGCCAGAGATCATCCTTGTGAACCTTCTCTGAACTGCCTACGATGAAATGATATCTTAAATAAGGAGACCAAAACTGCTCACAGTACTCCAGATGTGGTCTCACCAGCATCTGGTATAGTTCCACAAAGACTTCCCGTCTCCAATACTCTAAACCCCTTTTACCATCCAGATTACTTGCTGCATCTGTGTGCTAGCATATGTGCATGAGTAGCCCCAAGTTCCTTTCGTTGTAGCTCTCTGCAGTTTTTCTCTATTTAAATATGTTCTGTTCTTTTGTTCTCCCTTCCAAAATGAAAAACTTCACATTTTCCCACATTGTACTCCATTTGCCAAATTTTTGCCCACTTATCCATCCATCTAGTTTCCTCACTTGAACGTCATTGGCTATGCAGAAGTCCAGGCTTCTGGCTGATGGAGGTCACAAGAGGGCACAATCAGTGTAACTGTTGGGATTAGGACCTCAGGAGTGGCACGGCAACTGAGTGGTTAGCACTGCTGCCTCACAGCACCAGGGACCCAGGTTTGATTCTAGCCTTGGGCGATTGTCTATGTGGCATTTGTACATTCTTCCCTTGTCTGCGTGAGTTTCCTCCGTGTTCTCCAGTTTGCTCCCACAATCCAAAGATGTGCAGGTTAGGTGAATTGGCCATGCTAAATTGTCCCATAGTGTTCAGTAATGTTTAGGTTAGTTGCATTAGTCAGGCGTAAATATAGGATAATAGGATAGGGGAATGGGTCTGAGTGAGTTGCTCGTCAGAGGGTCGGTGTGGACTTGTTGGGCCGAAGGGCTTGTTTCCACACTGTAGGGATTCTATGTTCATAGATATGCTGGATCAATTTGTTAAATAAGCCATTATCAAAAGCAAACAGAATAAACATTCGCAGTATGTGTTGCTCTTGTTGACTCCAAGTGTAAAAACAAATGAGGATTCTAGATTGTCATGGACTGCTTTTGTCTCAAATTTCTGTCCTTATGGCTTCCTGAGAAAAGACAGAAGACAGAATTTAATTCTAGTTGACTCAAATGCAGATATGCATAAGTGGATAACAAATGTTGCAAAATAGAATATGATCTAGTGATGTTCTGTGCAGTTGTATGAATGGGTTAAAGTTGAGATTTGACCTCATTATCCTGTGCTTACAGTTCATGTATGGGAGCTCGAGACCCTTACTGTGGCTGGGACTTGGTCTTAAAGAAATGCACAACATTAGAAGAAAGCATGAGCATGACCCAGTGGGAGCAAGAAATCAGCTTGTGCCCAGTGAGTATGTTCAATCTCAGAATTCCCACTTTCTTTAAAACATCGAATATTTCTGATGAAACAGACTATTGAATTGGATGATACAAACCATTGCTTACATGTTGCTGATTCTTTATTGTTCTTTACTTTTTCAGTAAAGATTTCTATCAATCGTTAATGCGGAGAACTGTTTTAAATTTTATAATGCACTGTAACCACTGTTACAACCAGGTGAGGTGAGAAAATTGTCTGACCTCTTTCTAAACCCGTTGGTTGGTCGCATCAAATGTTTTGTTACTTTTAGTGTGTAGCTATCACATTTCAAATAAAACGTAGTTGCTAGAAATTACCAAGGCTTTCTTCAATAATACGAAGAGGAATTTATTATCTACGAACTTCAAGAAAAATTTAATAAAAATGCAGCATCAAACAGGCATGCAGCACAGTGATTAGTTTTGAAGTAAAGACGATTCATGAGAAAAGGTTGGCTGCTAACATAGCAGAAAATCAGAAAAACTTGGATAAGCACATCAATAGTAAAAGATTGATTTTAGGGACCAAATTTTGATTTTAGGGGCAGTTAGGGACCAAAAGGGCATTTAGACTATGGTATCTTAGCATGGCTAAGATATTAAATGAGTATTTTGGGAATGTCAGCATATATTCTTTTAAGGGAAAATTATATATAACTAATTTGCTGCGTTTTTTTAAAGATCTAACAGATAGTCTCATTGAAGGGAAGACTGTTGATGTGGCGTACATGGAATTCCAAAAGGTGTTCTAAACAGTGCCACAAAACAACTTGTGAGGTGATGCACTTTGTTACAAAAAACATGGAGAGGCAGTTAAGAATACTACCCTTGCTTAAAAGAGTGTGGAGGGGCAGATAAACATGGGTGTGTGTACATCAGTCATTAAAGGTGACATGAGAGATAGTGAGAGATTTTAATGAGACAGAGTATTCTAGACTTCACAAGACACTGGTTTGATTTTGATTTTTGATTTATTATAGTCACATGTACCTACGTACAGGAAATCAGTGGCAGCCCTGGCATCTTGGATTGTGAGTAAGGAAGCAATTTGTCTGATGCAGTAATTCAGTTGAGGTTACAGCAACAATGGTGAAGATGAGTGCTACAAGAAATGTCTAAGTTGAGTGGCTGGAGAAAGGCAGAGCATTCAGCATTATTCATTAATTGGGATATTTTGTTGATCTGTCAATCCATCAAACAGCAATTCTTTCAATGTGATGGAAAATTGAGTTATCTGGGAAGCATTCTTCGAGTCTATGACCCAGACTTCAAAATACTAATAATGACACAGCTGTTGTTGTTTGCTGTCATTGTATCTCTGAGACTGATTGCAACGTATGGAATCAGCTTATGTGCCATTTAATGTGGAAATCCAGAAGATACTCTCAGTGATTCTGTGTTTCTCCAAATGGTGAGATGTTGAAATACCTCCAGACTGCAATCAATGAGAAACTATTGAACTGACAAGAATGTCAATTTTTATTCTATGAATTTCAATATGAAAAAAAGCCTTGAAAAAGTAACATCTTGTTGAATAAGTTGTAACTGTAATTTGATGGCATTTTGATGATGTCACTGTTCCTGGATGTCTGGAGATCATCTTGATTTGACACCAGATTCCAATTAACATCAGGAAATAGGAAAGCTATACCACAGAGATCACCAGATGTTTGTGAACAGCTTTCTTCAAGGTCAGAGGTGAGCATTACTACATGCTGCTGACTACAAAATCCAAGCCTACAGTCGTGCTATTATGACATTTAATCCACAGAGTCTACAAATGGAAGTTTTGTCATTATTTTTTCCATACTGCTCACTTTAGTCCTGTCTTATGTCTTCATCTTAGTTACTCCTATTGTAACTCAATTTGAGAAAGCTAAATTGAAAGATGCCTTAAATAACTCCTCACAGGCCCTGTATCCCATCACCAAGTTACCCTTTATTTACACATTCAGAGTCCTTGCATTGGTCCACTCCTTAAGAGGCAGCTCTCAGAGTGAAAAGGATGTCTGACAGTCTTATTCTTTTTTTTCTCAGAGCCAGCCCTAAGGATGAGCAGAACCTCTAACATTTGTTTTTATTTCCTTACCCCTACACTACCGCCTAACTATAGTAGTGTTTTTTTCCCCTCGCACCTATGTTGTATATGTGCAAGTGTGGACAGTCTTGTTCTTATCTGTCAGCCAGGGCTCCCTGATTGGACTAGGTTAACAGCCCCATATTCTGTGATGTCCACCTGGCTGACCATATTCTGTGGTGTCCACCTGGCTGACCTTGTCACAAATTTTTACAATGTCATTTTATCCTTCTCCCAACATAATCTTCTACAACAAAAACAGAAATTGCCGGAAAAGCTCAGCCGGTCTTGCAGCACCTGTAGAGAGAAATCAGAGTTAATGTTCCAGGTCTGGTAACCCTTCTTCAGAACAGACTTTCTGCATATTGTAGGATTGAACCAGCAATTTTATTTTCAGAGTTATATCAGAAACAATATCCACCATCAGTGAATGATTGAATACAAAACCTTGCGTTTATGCCAATATGTTATCACTGGAATGTATTAGAGCATTAAAAATTGGAGCACGAGTAGGCCATTCAATGCTCAGGCATTTTTCTGCCTGTCCCCATGACCCTCAACCCCTTGTTGACCAAACATTTGTCTAATTTAGCCACAATGATCATCATCACTAATCATAATGTAGGTGATACACAGACAGAAGTGTATTGATTTCAAAGTATGAAACAACCTGGCAGTATTTGTGGAATGAGCAACCAAAAGTAACCAACTTCAATCTTATTTTGCAGTGCCCTAATATTTTACTGGTTGTTTGTCTTTTAGACAAGAAACATGACTACGGATGGGAATTTTGGATCTTGGTTGCCGTGGAAACCCTGCAGCCATGCTGATGGTAACACCATTGGGTTATGTGTCTGTAGAACCCGTCTGTGTGATAGTCCATCTCCACAGTGTGGAGGACGACAGTGTGAGGGTGCCAGCATGGAGGTTGCAAACTGTTCTAGGTAAGCAAAAAGAACAGGGAGAACCATGATTCAGGTATTATTTTCCAGTCAAATTTTATTTGACTCATTCCTCTTAAATGTCCGTCATCTTGTCCTAGTGTGTGACCTAAGATGTATGAGTACAGATCGTTCTCTGTAAGAGATAACTGATTTATATCTTACATGTTACAGACCAGGATATTGGAAACAGCGATACACATCTTCAGTCTTCTGCTTATTGACTGTAATTGTTCAAACTAGAAAGCTGAAATTTAATCACATTGTTTAATAGGAATGGTGGCTGGACGCCTTGGACGCTGTGGTCTCCTTGCAGTACAAGTTGTGGAATAGGATTTCAGGTCCGACAGCGGTCTTGTAGTAACCCAACTCCTCGGCATGGTGGGCGTGTCTGCGTGGGACAGAACCGTGAAGAGCGGTATGTAAAACACTCCCACAGGTTTACTATATTGAGGAAAAAGTAGTTAGCGTATATGTGTTCTGGGTTGCGTTTCATTGCATTTCAAGTCAGGACATAAGGCCTATCTTGGGGCTCCAGCAATGTGTCCAGAAACTTTTAAAAGTACAAAATATACATTCCTCCAGGCTTCACCTTCCCACACTCACTTTACACCCACACACTCCCAATGCCCCATCCATGAAAAACCTGCTATGCCTCTCTAGTACCTACTTCCATCCATGACATTTCCCCTTCACCTAAAACGTCAATTTACCTACTATCCACGATAGCCATACACAGAGGCAAAAAAAAGTACTGTTTTATTATGTATTGCAGACTACACTATTAAGAAAAGTACTCTCATTCATAAAATCTAATTTGGCAAGTGTTGACCTTTTTGACACTTCTTGAAATGTCTTAACAATCCAACACTTCTTTGACAAGTTTGATATTTCTTGAAAGGTACCTTTCATGCCTTGACAAGTTGGACAGTTCCCAGGGGTTTATATGCCTTTTATGCACAGTCTTTTCCCCAGTAAGTATTCTCACCCACTCCCAAAGAATAGTTAACTTGCTCCCTCCAGAGAATCCCTGCCGTTCAGCTGAAAGATGTCCTGAGATTGCATCCAGAGCTATCCAAATGGATCCCTGATTATTCAAAACAAATCAAAGCTCTAATCTCCATGCTGTCGGATCCACACATCACTGACCCTGAAATCCATATTGAGTGGAGGCAGCTGATCATTTAATGGCCAGCTATCTCCATGAACTACAAATTTGTGAACAATAGCTTGCCCCCTAACCCTGTCCCTCTCAAAATGGAAAATGCTGGGTTTGGGGCGAGACTCAGGATATCCAATTCTTCTGTCATGGTGAAGAGGGTCTCTGTCATAGCGTAAATGTAGACTTGAGTCGTGCAGAACCTAAACCAAGTAATATAAATTGGATTAAAAACATATTGAAACTGAAATAACAGAAAAAGAATGGGATTTAGAGAGATATAAATGGGACAGACATAAAGAATGGAGATTCTATGATTCTGTTTTATGCCTTCACAGCAAAGGTAATGATAGGTTATAAGGAAATTAGGCTGGTAGCGAGTGATATCAATGCATAAGTGGAAGGAGAAACTATGGCCCACTTATCAGGGCTAAAATATATCTGATTGATATCACCACTATTTAAAACTCTGGATTACAGTACAATCCCAGTGTTTACTTAAATTAGTTACTTATTCTGTGCATGACAGGAGAAAATTGTATTGATTAAGGTATCAGTACACTAATGATGTGAAGGTCTCCTACTTTATGGGAGGCAGAAACAGTAGTGTTTGAATTTGCTGGATTTTGTAAAGTTCAGGAAGACATTGAACCTAACATTCACTGATACTTGATCCCTGAATTATCTATGTGTGTTAATCCTTGATTTGATCAATGAAACTATATACTGTTCTTTATAAATCAGTTTACTAACCTGGATGCTTCACAAACTTGACCATATGTTTTATTTCTCCAAAAATTGCCTTTCTGCAAATGCACTAAACTGGATTTGGCATTAGTTTTACACTTTATTCCTAGTAATTTTATAGTTATGTTCCACTGTGTACAGTTGAAGCCTGAACTTTCTGTATTCTCTGAGAAGTAGCAGGGTGACAGTGAAGTGGGCCTAAAGCCTGATGCCTTTGCATCAAAGCCAAATATTCCTGACAGCGACCGACCGACCTGGAGGGAAGATATGATGCCTGACATGACAGAAATATAATTAAGCTTGTTATTTAGCCCATTGACAGCAAATTTATGGAAATTTTTCCACTTTACAAATGGTAAATGGAGAAGGCATGTGAGTGAGAGCTTAGTGCAGGCTTTTTCCAGGAACTGGATGAGTGTGCCTTGTCAGGGAGAATGGAACAGTGAAAACACTGGCAAACAAATACTGACAGAGAGGGAGATGCTGACGGGATCCCAATTGGAAATGGACCATTGAGCACAAGAAATGGAGGATTGGGTAGGAAATAGGAGTTCCATTTGGATGTGAGGCTTTGGAAACAGAAAAAGATCACATGCTTTGAGCCTTATTCACCCAACATTCAGAACCTTTAGTGAGGAAGAGAAGGAATAAAGAGGAATGCAGACACAGACAGGGAAACAGCTGCAACCTCAGGGCTGACAGGAAGATCTGCCTCAGCTAAGAGATCAAGGAAAAATACAAGAGGGTCTGCAAATTGCTTCCTGAGAACAGAGGTGACCTACCATTAGAAAGTCAGTTCCCTTGAAATGTCCAAACGGCAGTGTTACTGAAAGAGAGGGAAAGATACCACCAAAGGGAAATGCCGATGGGGTCCCAATTGGAAATAGATGATTGAGCACAGGAAATGGAGGGGTGGGTAGGAAACAGGAGTTGCATTTGATCTTTCCTGGAATGTCATTGATTTGTGCCATGGTGGAGGATGAACTAATCTGCATGGGTCCATCTGCACCTCTGGATCTTTCCAGGGATCTACCAGAGATGTGTGGGATCTCACAGTCTATGACTCATCGATGCTATAAGGTGGTAACCAATGTCCTAGATCTTCAATCGGGCCAGTAAGTGTACACATTCCTAGACTGACTGGTAGTCAAGCTGAAAGAACCATTGAATTTTGGATCATTGGTGAATTTCTACAGGGGAATGTGTGATTGACTGCATAAATGTCGCTGCAAAGTCTCTGGTACACCAGCAACTAGCATTTCTCAACAGGAATGGCTCCTATTCTATCAATGTCCAACTGGTTTGTGACCATTGCAGAAGGATCCTTCGGTGCTTGCACAGTTGACGGAAAGCAGTCGGGACCCGTACAGGCTTTGGAATCACAGGTGATGCAACATTTCCAACTACTCACCAGTCTGGTTAAGGAACGTTTAATTGCAGATGAGGACTATCCACTCAGGACATGGTGACTATCGTCAATGAAGAATACATGAATGGATGCAGTGTTGAAGAATAATATCTGCCACAAGGCCATCTGAGTGAATATCGAGCAGGTTACTTAGTTTCTGAATGTATAATTCAGCTGCCTAGACTGACCCTGTGGAATCCTTCAATATGCCCCAGTATGTGTCTCACGTGTCATGGTGGCCTGCAATGTGCTGAACATCCATCTCAACCTTCCACCTACCATTGTCTCTGAAGATGTCCCAGTTGTCTCCACGATATGGAGTGCTGACAGCCTTTCAAACATGACAGTAGCACTGGATATAATGTCGCCTTGGACCCACCTTTACTCCTTTAATGGTCAGACTCCACGCCCACCCACCCTTAATTTGGCAATTAATCCCCATCCAAGCAATTGCACTCCTGCTTCCAGGCCCCATGGCTGGACCTGTGGCCTACTCCCAAATTTTGGCCCAATTTAATAACCCTGTTATGATCTCCACAGAAGACCAAAAACAGAAAACGAAATGTGAACTTTCAGTTTATAACTGAACAAATGACACAACAAATTTTAATAATTTAAAATGTTTTCTGCAACAAACAAACTCAAAGAACCATTGTTTATATGTCACATTTTAGGCAATTTATACTTTTCAACAGGACAACTTTTAACACAACTGAAAAACCTACCATCTGTTACATGTGCATTAAGTAAGCACGTAATTCTTCCAGATTCAGTCCAAATGGTTCTTAGCTCCCAATTTTTATTTCCAAAATTTTCTTTACCCAGCTTAGAAATGTTTAACTCCAGAACTTTCTTTCGGTATGAATTTTCCTTGTGACTTCTTCTTTTGGCTAAATCTAGGCAAATCTTCCAGCACTATTGAAATTCATGATTTTTGTTTTTCTATCTGAGTCCAAGCTCCCAACCAGATATTTGCCTGATGAACCAAGGCGTCTTGCTGTCTGTAGCTTCTCTTACTTGCCTGGATCATAACAGACTAACCCACTGTCTGTCATATTCAATGATGTTTTAGACAGTCTTTATCCCAATCTTTATAATGACCTTCACATAGCGATGACATGGGTAGAAATGCCGATCATGTATTCTTTAAACCTCAACTGTATCCTATTCTGAAATCAAGTAGACAATTTAAAGTGTACTTTTTTGTAAGTGGACTATTTTAATGTTTCTGTAGATCTTGGAAACTCACAGTACATTTACCAACATCATAGTCATTTTCATCATTATCGACTCTTAAAACAAAAACAATAAAATAAAATGTATTGCACCCTTTTCTCAGTAAAATAATCTTGGCTTGTAAAATAAAATCATCAGCTCCATCTTTCACACTGTTGTCAGGAGGAATTAAGTATATGAAAATAAACACAAAAAACTGTGGATGCTGAAAATCTGAAACGAAAACAGTGTGCTGAAGAAGCAATGTGGGAAAAGGATCAGTGCTGGGTCTGCTGCTTTTTGTCATTATTTGGATGTGAATATAGGAGGAATGATTACAGAGTTTGCAGATGACAGCAAAATTAGTGATGAAATGGAGAGTGAGGAAGGTTATCTCAGGGTGGAATGGGACCTTGATCAGATGGGCTAATGGGCTGAGGAGTGGCAGATGGAGTTTAATTTAGATAAATGTGGGGTACTTCATTTTGGTAAGGCAAATTAGGGCAGGACTTCTACACTTAATGGTGGGATCCTGGGGAGTGTTGCCAAAAAGAAGACCTTGGGGTGCAGGATCATAGTTCCTTGGAAGTGGAGTTACAGGTAGACAGTGTAGAGAAGATGATGTTTGGCACGCTTGCCTTTATTGGTCAGTGCACTGACTATGAAGAGTTGGAATGTCATGTTGCGGCTGTATAAGACTTTGGTTAGACCACTTTTGGAATACTGCATTCAGTACTGGTCTCCCTGCTATAGGAAAGACGTTGGGAAACCTGAAAGGATTCAAAAAAGATTTACAAGGACGTGGCTGGGGTTGGATGATTTGAGCTATTGGGAGAGGCTGAATCAGCGGGGCTGGTTTCCCTGGAGCTTCAGAGGCTGATGGGTGACTTTATAGAGGTTTATAAAATCACGAGGGGCATGGATAGGGTGAATAATCAAGGTCTTTTTTTCAGGGTAGGGGAGTGCAAAGCTAGAGGGCTTAGGTTTAAGGTGAAAGGGGATAGATTTAAAAGGGACGTAAGGGGCAACTTCTTCACAACTGCGTTTAGAATGAGTTGCCAGAGGAAATGATGGAAACTGGTACAGTTTTAAAGGCATTTTGATGGGTACATGAATAGGAAGTGTTTAGAGGAATATGGGCCAAATGCTAGTAAATGGGACTAGGTTAATCTAGGATACCTGGTGAGCATGGACAAGTTGAACCGAAGAATCTGTTTCCGTGGTGTTCATCTCTGCGACTGTAAAACAGCAAGTCTGGCAGCATTTGTTGGAAGATAAAATAGAGTTACTATTATGGGTCCAGAGACCCTTCATAAGTCTGTATTGATGTAGGGTCCCTAGACTTGAAAGATTATCTCTGTTTTTCTCTCTACCGATGCTGTCAGCCAGCCCTGCTGATTTTCTAGCACTCTGTTTTTGTTTCAGACTTCAGACTTTCATATTCATTCATTTCACCGTAAATTTAAAGTTCCAAAGCACGATCTTATAAACCTAATAATTGTACCACATTGTAAACTGTGGAAGTACTGAAGTATTTTTAATTGCTATATTGATGAAGAAAATAAAGCTTCAGTTTTCACTCAGGAGTAGATAAACCTTCCTCTTCAGCATTCTTTAGCATTCAGCACAGAGCTTCTTAACTGGGAACAAACCTCAGAAAAGCAGCATGACCTGCTCATGTTTCTCAACAATGTTCCAATTTTGGGAGCATTTAAAATTAATTGCGTTCTTGATGGATATGTAAATATTTTGAACAACCAAATGGGAAAATGACAAAAGTATTAGTTTGCAAATCCAATAAATAACAAAATACTGTCAGATTTTTGGATGCAATGCATTTAATCTGTAGTCCAGATCCTGCAGTTTGATTGCTTCAATTTCATGTTAACTGTAGCACTGAAGCTGCTTGAATCAGGTTCACTCATAAGTTGAAATAAAATCAAAGTAAGTATGCTGAGATGTGAAATAATAACAGAAGGTATTAGAGAAACTCAGCAGATCTGGCAACATCTGTGCAGATAGAAACAGAGTTAATGTTTTGAATTCAATATCATTTTTCTTTGAAATCCGTAGGGTCTTTCATTTGCAGTTAATAAATTTGTAAATGTTATTGCATTGGTTTTTGCACCATTAACAAAGTTAACTGCTTCATTTCGTAGGCTGTGCAGTGAGTTTGCACAAAGCACAAACTAAAGGGCAAGACAGGATGAATATGTTCAACATAATGTTTGAAAGAAATAGATTTTATTATAATTATACTCTGATCCCTATTATTTTTAAATGAAATGATTGCAGAAGAGCATGAATGGTAATAAGATCATGCTTTGGAACCGTGTCTTTAAATTTAGGGTGAAATGAAGGCCTAATCTAGTGCTGTAGAAACACAGGTTTAAATTCCACAGTGACGGCCTTTGGAATTTAAATTCAGTGTACAGTGTATATCTGGAATTTAAAATCTAGTCTCAGTAATCATGTCCATGAAACTGTCATTGATTGGTATGAAAACTTCAACTCGTTCACAAAAATATTATTTTTGGAATGAAAGCTGCCATCTTTACTTGGCTTATATGTGACTCCAGATCCATAACAATGTAGTTGACTCTGAACTGTTCTCTGAAATGGTCCAGAAAATTGCTCAATTCAATTAGGTTCAGATAAAGTGACAATGACAGTAGTCAACAATAGTAACAGGTAATTCAGAAACTGTACCCAACTGGAACAACTAGTGCAGGGACTTAAGAAAAGAAGGAGCTTAAAACAATCATGATCACTAGGGAAAAAAGTAATGAGTAAACTATTGGGATTAAAAACAGACGGGTGCTGAGGGCCTTATCTGATGTTAATGAAAGAAGTACAAGTAGAGATAGTGGATGCATTGGTTGTATATTCCAAAATCTCTGTAATCTGGAAAGGTTCCAGCAGATTTGAAAAATTATAGTGTTACACTCTTATTTAAAAAAGGAGGGAGGCCAAAAGTTGGAAATTAGACACCAATTAGTTTAACATTTCTCATTGGGACACTGTTGGAATCCATTACTTAAGAAAGCAGTAATGGGACTTTTGGAAAGTCAAAATAAAATTCATCAGTCAGAATGATTTTATGAAAGGTAAATTGAGTTTGACTAATTTGCCAGAGTTCTTTGAAGATGTAACAAGTAAAGTGGGTAATGGTATCCTGTAGCTGTGGTGCATTGGGACTTCCAAAGGCACATGATAAGGTGTCACAAAAAGCTTGATATATAAGATGAAATCACATGGGGTAGGGGTAATATATTAACTTGGTTAGAGGATTGGCGAGCCAACAGAAAGCAGAGAGATGAGGAAAATGTTTCTTTTCTCTGATTGGGAACCTGTAACAGTGGGGTGCCACAGGATTCGGTCCTTAGGCCCCAGCTATTTACAATCTATATTAATGACTTGGATGCAGAGATACATAGTACAATAGCCACGTTTTCAGATGACGTTAAATAGGTGGAAAGAAAATAAGAAATTTACCAATAGACATATGTAGGTTAGAACATAGAACATAGAACAATACAGCACAGAACAGGCCCTTCGGCCCACGGTGTTGTGCCGAACATTTGTCCTAGCTTAAGCACCTATCCAATTGCCGCTTAAAGGTTCCCAATGATTCTGACTCTGCCACTCCTACAGGCAGTGCATTCCATGCCCCCACCACTCTCTGGGTAAAGAACCTACCCCTGACATCCCCCCTATACCTTCCACCCTTCACCTTAAATTTATGTCCCCTTCTAACACTCTATTGTACCCAGGGAAACAGTCTCTGACTGTCTACTCTATCTATTCCCCTGATCATCTTGTAAAGCTCTATCAAGTCACCCCTCATCCTTCGCTGTTCCACTGAGAAAAGGCTTAGCACTCTCAACCTATCCTTGTACGACCTATTCTCCATTCCAGGCAACATCCTGGTAAATCTCCTCAACACCCTCTCCAAAGCTTCCACATCTTTCCTAAAATGAGGCGACCAGAACTGCACACAGTACTCCTAATGTGGCCTTACCAAGGTCCTATACAGCTGCAACATCACCTCACGACTCTTGAATTCAATCCCTCTGCTAATGAACACTAATACACCATAGGCCTTCTTACAAGCTCTATCCACCTGAGTGGCAAAGATCTATGAACATAGACCCCAAGATCCCGCTGCTCTTCCGCCTTACTAAGAACCCTACCGTTAACCCTGTATTCTGCATTCTTATTTGTCCTTCCAAAATGGACAACCTGACACTTGATAGGGTTGAACTCCATCTGCCACTCCTCAGCCCAGCTCTGCATCATATCTAAGTCCCTTTGCAGCCAACAACAGCCCTCCTCACTATCCACAACTCCACCAATCTTCGTATCGTCTGCAAATTTACTGACCCACCCTTCGACTCCCTCTTCCAAGTCATTAATAAAAATTACAAACAGCAGAGGACCCAGAACTGATCCCTGCAGAACTCCACTTGTAACTGGGCTCCAGGCTGAATATTTACCATCTATCACCACTCTCTGACTTCGACCGGTTAGCCAGTTCTCTATCCAACTGGCCAAACTTCCCACTATCCCATGCCTCCTGACTTTCCGCATAAGCCTACCATGGAGAACCTTATCAAATGCCTTACTAAAATCCATGTACACTACATCCACTGCTCTACCCTCATCCACATGCTTGGTCACCTCCTCAAAGAATTCAATAAGACTTGTAAGGCAAGACCTACCCCTCACAAATCTGTGTTGGCTGTCCCTAATCAAGCAGTGTCTTTCCAGATACTCATAAATCCTATCCCTCAGTACCCTTTCCATTATTTTGCCTACCACCGAAGTAAGACTAACTGGCCTGTAATCCCTGGGGTTATCCCTATTCCCTTTTTTGAACAGGGGCACAACATTCGCCACTCTCCAGTCCCCTGGCACCACCCCCATTGACAGTGAAGACGAAAAGATCATTGCCAACGGTTCTGCAATTTCCTCTCTTGCTTCCCACATAATCCTAGGATATATCCGTCAGGCCCGGGGGACTTGTCTATCCTCATGTTTTTCAAAATGCCCAACACACCTTCCTTCCTAACAAGTATCTCCTCTAGCTTTCCAGTCCGTTTCATACTCTCCTCTTCAACAATATGGTCCCTCTCATTTGTAAATACTGAAGAAAAGTACTCATTCACAGACCTCTCCTATCTCTTCCGACTCATTACACAGTCTCCCACGACTGTCCTTGATCGGACCTACCCTTGTCATTCTCATGTTTCTCACATACGCATAAAATGCCTTGGGGTTATCCTTGATCCTATCCGCCAAAGATTTTTCATGCCCTCTCTTAGCTCTCCTAATCCCTTTCTTCAGCTCCTTTCTGGCTATCATGTATCCCTCCAATGCTCTGTCTGAACCTTGTTTCCTCAACCTTATGTAAGCCTCCTTCTTCCTCCTTACAAGACATTCAACCTCCCTCGTCAACCAAGGTTCCCTCACACGACCATCTCTTTTCGGCCTGACAGGTACATACATATCAAGGACGCATCATATCTGTTCCTTGAAAAAGTTCCCCATTTCAACGCCATCCTTCCCTGACAGCCTTCTGCTCCTCAGTAAAACAGTCTTATGCCCCCAATTGTAAAACCTCTCTCCATAACCAAGGTGAAAGTCACAGAATTGTGGTCACCATCACCAAAATGCTCACCCACTAACAAGCACATCACTTGTCCCGGTCCGTTACCAAATACCAAATCCAATATGGCCTCCCCTCTGGTCGGGCAATCTACATACTGAGTTAGAAAAGCTTCCTGGACACACTGCACAAACACTCCCCTTCCAATCTACTTGATCTAAAGAGCTTTCAATCAATACTTGGGAAGTTGAAATGGCCCATGACTACTACCCTGTGGCTTCTGCACATTTCCAAAATCTGTTTCCCAATCTGTTTCTCCTCATCTCTGCTGCTATTGGGGGGCCTATAGTAAACACCCAACAAGGTGACTGCTCCTTTCCTATTTCTGACTTCAGCCCATACTATCTCCAAAGGTAGATCCCCCTCGAACTGCCTTTCTGCAGCCGTTATACCATTTCTAATTAGCAACGCCACCCCCCCCCTCCTTTTTTACCACCCCCCCTAATCTTACTGAAACATCTGTAACCATGAACCTCCAACAACCATTCCTGTCCCTCTTCTATCCACGTTTCCATGATGGCCACAACATCATAGTCCCAAGTACCGATCCACACCTTAAGTTCACCTACCTTATTTCTGATACTCCTTGCGTTGAAGTATACACACTTGAGCCCATCTCTGTGTCCGCAAGTATTCCCTGTCAGTGCTACCTTCTCCACAGCCTCCCTACATCCTGAAAAACAGCTAACCTACTTGCTGGACTACAAGTCCGGATCCCATCCCCCTGCCAAATTAGTAAACCCCCCCCCCCCCCCCCCCACCCGAAGAGTGCTAGCAAACCTACCTCCCAGGTTATTGGTGCACTTCTGGTTCAGGTGCAACCCGTCCTGCTTGTACAGGTCCCACCTTCCCCAGAATGCAGTCCAATTGTCCAAATACCTGAAGCCCTCCCTCCTACACCATCCTTGCAGCCATGTGTTCAACTTCACTGTCTCCCTATTCCTTGCCTCACTGTCATGTGGCACCAGCAACAACCCAGAGATGACGACTCTGTCCGTCCTAGCTTTTAGCATCCAGCCTAACTCCCTGAGCTCCTGAATGACCTCCCCACCCCTCTTCCTACCCATGTCGTTGGTGCCAATGTGCACCACGACTTCTGGCTGCACACCCTCGCCGTTAAGGATTCTGAAGACACAGTCTGAGACGTCTCAGACCCTGGCACCCGGGAGGCAACAAACCATCCGAGAGTCTCGCCCATGTCCACAGAACCGCCTGTCTGTCCCTCTAACTATAGTCTCCTATAATTAGCGCTCTCCTCCTCTCCCCCTTTCCCTACTGGGCCTCAGAGCCAGACCTCGTGCCAGAGACCCGGTCACTGCAGCTTACCCCTGTATTGCGGTATACTTATTGTTGAGGGGAACGACCACAGGGGATCCCTGCACTGCCTGCTTCCTCCCCTTCCCACCACTAACTGTTACCCAGCTACCTCTGTTCTCTGGCGTAACTATGTCCCTGTAGCTTCTATCTATCAGCCTCTCAAATAATCCTCAGTTCATCCAACTCCAGCTCCAGTTCCCTAACGCGGTCTGTGAGGAGCCGGAGCTGGCTGCACTTCCTGCAGGTGAAGTTGGCAGGAGCATCAGTGGTCACCCCTACCTCAAACATCCTGCAGGAGGAACATTCCACTGCCTGCACTGTCATAACTCTACACTTAGTCTCCAAAATAAGAACACTAAGTAGCTTAGCTGTTCAGCCGACTGAGTCCTTTTTTTTAGGTTAGAGGAGGAGAGAGGGTGGGAGACACTACACATGTAGTGTCTTGGGTTCCTTCTCCACTCAAACTTCTTACCTTCCCAGAAGCCTCTGTTGACGACTTCCGGGTTCCTGCTCCTAGTTGAAAAAAAACAGACTGCGAAAAGAAAAACGTTAATTTAAACTGGTCTCCGCTTATCTTCCGGCTCCCCTCTCTGTGCGCCCGCTGTAGCACTGAGGTCGAAACCTCAGTTAGGAGAATGGGCCAAAATTTGGCAGATGGAGCTTAATAATGTAACTGCACAAGGAATTGGTGTAGCTGCATCTAGAGTACTGAGTACTGTTTTGATATCCTTACTTGAGGACTGATGTAATTGCATTGGAGGCAGTTCAAAGTAGGTTCACTCGATTAATTCCAGAAGTGAAAGGCTTGTCTTATAAGGAGAGCTTGAACAGTTTAGGCCTATACTTGCTAGAGTTTAGAAGGATGAGCTCTATTCGAGGTATATAAAATGCTAAATGGGACTGACAAAGTAGATGTAGAGTGGATGGTTTACTTTATTGGATAATCTAGAATGAGAGGACACAATTTTAGGCTGAGGGGTGGCAGATTTAAATGGTGATGAGGAGGAATTGCTTCTCTTAATCTGTCATCAATCTGGAATTGCAATGGATACTGAGATACTGAATAAATTTAAACAGAACAGCGAGAAATTTTTAATTAATAAAGGGATTATCGGGAGTGGGCAGGAAATTGGAGTTGAGGCCAAAATGAGAACAGCAATGATTGTATTAAATGGAGGAGTAGGCTGGAGGGACTGAATTGCCTACTCCAGCTCTTAGTTCTTATGCTGTTATGACTTCCTGTTGAAACACTGGTGAGACCACATTTCGTGGCCCATTATTCTAAAACTATGACCTTTCTGTAGTGATTGCAACAAGGTCAGCTAGATGGACCTCATAGAATATGATTTCCCTGATAGGGGCTGTTAATCTGGTCCAATCAGGGAGTCCTGGCTGACATAAAAAGAGGAGAGTCAGACATCCTGCCACACTGAGAACTGGCTCTGAGGGAGCTGGATCAATGTCAAGGACTTTGCATGTGTAAATAAAGGCTGACTTGGTAACAGGATACTGGCCTCTGTGGAATTATTACACTCTCATTCTAGATTGACCCATAAGGGGAAGCATTGGCTCTACATTCCCTTCCTCCACTTACTGACACTGGGTCTTGCAATCAGACACTGTGACTTTGAACGAGGAGCCCCATTCCCCTGCCCTCTGCAGGACACTCACATAAGTTTGCATTTTGTGCTACTTGATTGCCAAGACTTGGCCATCATCTGACAGGAAGAGGCCTTTAATTGTTCCTTAAGATTTCAAAAGGCTCCAGAGCAGGAAATCTGTCCCTGGGTCTTCCCGTAGGCCACAGACATATTCAGGGTGAACTGTGTAGCTTCATGCCCCCATTACAGAACAACCTTCATTATCTGAATGAGTCAGGTGTGGAGTATTTTGTTTGGATAACTGATTGTTTGGATAACTGATCTGATCGTAAACAAAGGAAGCCACACTGAACACAAAATGTCAAAAAAGCATGTTTTATTTCATTCATTCGATAAAATGTGTACAAACACTGGGTATTACTTAAAAATACATTATATTTTACAAACAAAATCACTTTTTGTGTAAATAAAATTCATTGAGGTGGAGGCCAAATCCTCGAATATTCTTTCAGTACTCTTTGTATTTCCAGAGGAAATTTGAGGATCTAACGCTATGCTTTACTGGAGAGTTTGTTTAAATCTATAATTACGTTGATGAGAAAGTGAGTGCAGATGCTGGAAATTAGACTGTAGAGTGTGTTGCTGGAAAAGCACAGCCAGTCAGGCAGCATCCAAGGATCAGGAGGGTCGATGATTCGGGCATAAGCCCCTCATCAGGAACTGAAACATCAATTCTCCTGCTCCTCGGATGCTACTTGCTCTGCTTTTCTAGCACCGCATTCTCGACTGTAATTTTGATGAATCTGCTATTTAAATAAGCTCATCTTTGCATTCTGTAAATTGTAGATTTTTAAATGTTTTGTTCAGAAGTAACTTGGTATTTTACTGGCAAGAAACAATAACTAGAGCAACGTTCCAGGCTGCAAGGAGAACTGAGAAGGACTAAACCCTCACCATCACATAAATATAGAAATCCCAGCATTAAACAAGGTCCCAAACAGCTTCTAAAATCACAAGAGCATTTGTCAATTTCTGATGAACACAATGTCGTGATAGAAAGACAGAAGCACTGCCTCACTCATGTGTTTACTACCTCTGTAACTTTTTTTCATGAACAGCCCAGTAAAGTGAATGAAGCATTTACTTTTGTTTTGGGCTGTGTAACTAACCCTTTTGTAAAAAATGATCAAGTCGCTGTTGCTTGAAGTGCTTTTGTTGTTGTTTTTGCCAGCGTTTTCACATGTTCTTTAGTACAGGTATTCCGAATTCACTTTTAATCATTGTAAACAAAACACATGATTGTCGCACCAGTGTTGGTAGGGCTCTTTGATGTAACATTTTTACGGGACCTTGAGATCTTGTTTAGATCATCTGAAATTTGGATAATTGATGTTTGGATAACTGAGGTTGTTCTGTATATTAAAGAATATTAAGCTCTGGAAAATATTAGTGACAGATTTATCAGAGTGATACCAAGGATGATTTATTGTGTGATCCTGCCCTGCAACTTTGGCTGCTTAACACAGCACATACAAATGAGAATCCACTTGCCTATCCCCACCCCTCCCTGTGCCACTCACTGAAACCTTAGACTCATCCAGAGGAGTGTGTCTGGAGACCAGTATACTAAGTCTCTGTTCACGACAGCAGACCCAATATAGAGGGTGATGGCGGTCATGGTCAGAGAGAATATAATAGAAATACAAACCCTGAAAGGATTATGATGGTAAGTAGTGAAAGCCTGTTTCCACGGTTCAGTGAATTAGTGATGAGGCTGGAATATTAAAAGAAACTCTGGGAGCTTAGAGAATTTGTACAGAAGAAAGTTTGTTGGAGATAGGGAAGTAATAAGAGCAAATATCTATTAGTAATTGCATTTCAGAGGAAATGTTACCGTATAATTCATAATTCTCTTTAATTTGTCAGTTGGCAAACTACAGTGATTGGACAAGTTGAGTGTTGAGTCACCCAATGAGATCAGCTAATTTGGCACCATACTTGAATATCTTATGCCACCCATTCTTTCTTCCTCTGTGTGGTACAACTGGCCTTATCCAACTTGCTGCTGCAGTGTTTCATTCACTTTTAAATTTTACCTGAAATATCTTCGGTAGTTTCACTGAATTTTATAAGTCTCTTTGGAGTTGACACTGTCTGAAAATTTGTACTGAGTCTCTGAGCATAAGCCGTTAATATAAATTCTGTTTTTTTTGTCATGGGAGTTTTATGGCAAATATACTACACTTTTGGTACCAGTATCCTCAAATAGTAATGACATTGATGGTTACAAAATCTAGTTTTGTGCTACTTAGAAGCAATAAAATTGGACTCAGGAAATAATTTGCCTCCCTCCTGTGTATGTTATATGAAAGTCATGTAACTGATTCATGAGTGGCTGTGGGTGATGTGCAATTTTTTATGTTTCAGTGGGAACTGTCAACTTGAAACCAATAAGTAAAGAAAGCATTGAGTGCATTTAAGATAGAGATAGATAGGTTCTTGATTAGTAAGGGAATCAAGGGTTACAGAAAGAAGGCAGGAGAATTGGGTTGAGAAACATGTCAGCCATGATCAAATGGCCTCAATCTGTTCCTACATCATATGGTTATTGAGCTAATTTAATAATTTGACTTATTTACCTTAGTGGCTTTCACATGTTGTCTTCATGTCTTTGAACTGGTGCAACTATTTCATATTTACCCACAACATTGTATCCCTTTGATAAATATAGGAATTTTATGGTGGTGATCATGTTCTAGACCAATGGCTGAAGTGTCAGCTAAAGCTCCAAACTGCCTTCTCTGGGAAGGCCTATTGATATATTACTTGCCAGTCACACAGTTGAGAGGTCACTGATGGGCCTTCTCCAGGGTCAATGTAGAGGGTGATTGCGGTCATGGTCAGAGAGAATATTACAGATATACAAACCCTGAAAGGATTATGATGGTAAGTAGTGAAGCCTATTTCCATGGTTCAGCGAATTAGTGATGAGGCTGGAATGTAGAATTAATATTAAAAGCAACTCTGGGAGCTTAGAGAATTTGTACAGAAGAAAGTTTGTTGGAGATAGGGAAGTAATAAGAGCAAATATCTGGGGGCAGGAATCATATCCCACATGCTGAGAATGACCACTCGGAGGCTGGCAGCTCTCTTGCTCAACAGTGCCACTGGGGAAGTGGTAGGCAAGCAGGAGGCTGGAAGAACACAGCAAGCCAGGCAGCATTGAGAAGTCCTGAAGGAGGGTTACACCTGAAACATTGACTTCTCCATCTCTTCATACTGCCTCGTTTGTTGTGTTCTTCCAGCCTCCTGATGGTTCCTAGCTTGCTGTGTTCTTCCAGCCTCCTGCTTGTCTGCCTTAGATTCCAGCATCTG
The DNA here is from genome assembly GCF_047496795.1 of Chiloscyllium punctatum. Classification (NCBI taxonomy): domain Eukaryota; kingdom Metazoa; phylum Chordata; class Chondrichthyes; order Orectolobiformes; family Hemiscylliidae; genus Chiloscyllium; species Chiloscyllium punctatum. The sequence continues at coordinate 51,002,817 of NC_092746.1, read as the reverse complement.
CAGTTTCTTTGTCCTTAACTGGGGAAATGGTTGCTGCTGGAGTGAGATGCATCAGAAGCTCAAGTTCCCAGAGCAATTCAGGCTAGAGAAAACTGATGGTGAGAACAATTTGCAGGTGGGTAGTTGCAGTGAGGGGGATGCAGGAACGCCAACATGGAAGGACAGCTAGGTTAGTCTCAATGGTATGCCTGCCCCACATACGATGCTGGGCCCCTTGATCAGACGCTGCAACTTTGAAGGAGACTTGACTGGAAGCAACTCACGAGTTTACATTTTGTGTTCCTTGCATGTCATCAGGCCTGGCCAAAACTGGGTTAATGCAGCTTTGACAGGAAGCAGTCTTTAATAGCTCCCTATGAACCCTGGTTGGCACCAGGGTGGGAGGTCCGTCCATGGGCTTTCCCCTGGGTCTCAGAGTTAAATCAGAGTGGTGGAGGGAAGGTGGCTGGTATGTACCAACCATCATCTCACCCACTTAAATGTTTTTCCCTAATCATATCTCATCATAGGAGAGGACATAAAACACAGCTTACAAAGTTCTTGAAAATTCACGTATGAAGAATCTGCGGAATAAATATTGCTTTGATAAATGTGGCTGTCTCATCTATGAGCTAGTGGCTCAGGATTTGCTGAAAAAGATGTTGTGTGAATAACACGTCCAGTTAGTGTGTTGTATGGAACATGAGATTAACTTCCTATTCACTGGTACCTGCAAATACTACTGTCAAATAGTTTACTGAATTTCACTGCCTGGACTCATACTTTAAAAAGCAGCAGGATTCTCTCAGAATTTATTGACTAATGTTCCAACGGGATTCATTGACATTAAGAGGCAAAGACAGAAGACAATTGGAAAAGTAACAGCATTCAGAATACTAACATTCTGAGGGAGGTTTGGTTGAATTGTACAATGATAGACTGTATGTATTAAATTTTTTTAAGTATGACTACCCAATTTAAGTTAATTTTTGCAAAATGCCAAAATTAAGTATTTGCCAATTTGGGCACACCCACTTCTGTACTTGATTAATTCGAGATAGATTGACAATTATAAATAGACCAAGGTGGGAGAGATTATTCAAGCTATTTAACTTCAGTACATTGGATATTTACAACCTGTCTTTTTGTCAAGCTGCAGAAGTTGTCAATAATAAGGAAAAAAAACATAAAATAGGTGGTGAAAAATGGTAGCCCAGGTGGTTCGCTTCATAATACAGCTGTGCGCCAGCAGAGCTTTGGACACAGCAGTATTTTTTGATAACAGACCTTTGAGACTTACTACTGATTATTTTTTTGTTTTTGGAAGGTCAAATTCCCTTTTAATAAAAAAAGCACAGTAGCTTGGGGAGAATTCTTCCTTGTAGCTTACATTGTGCATGACTATTTTGTTTGAACTCTCCTCATAAAGTGAAAGGAAGCAGTCACTTTTTAATGCACAAAACCAACCACTTAATTCCCATGCTTGAATTCAATAAATTTAACAGATTTTAAGAAAATAAGTGTATTTCAGTGGGACAGGAGAAGTAGAGGTTTAGGACTGAGAAAAGAGCATGCACTGAAGTCTATCTTGAAGTGCTGCCAATAGAGCCAGTAGTTGGCCTTAGTTCATGAGTTTAAAGCACAGCTTTTTAACTTGTTCAGCAATAGGTCCTAGCTGAAAAAACATACCTGACGTTTTTGGAGCTTTCCTAGACATTTTTGAAATAAAGCTGAACTTGTTTAAAAGACTAGCTCAGCAGCTTGAAAGAAAGCAAATTTTGTAAGACACATTAAAAACTGGAGTTTTTTCATGCATTTTTTAAAAGGCTATCCTCCCTGATTAGATTTCGATTTCAATATTGTTTGTAATGAAGACTCCACTTTTTTTCTCTGAAGAGACTGTAAAGTACGATGATTCTGTTTTAAAAGACCTGTACTATACCATGTTTCCACATGTCAGATCAACACGATTAGCAAAATTAAGTCAGCCTTTGCGTGCAGCTGCTTGGCACATTGACAAAACATAAACCACAACAGACAGCAGAGTTTATACAGCATTGAGGCCCCATGGACCAATTGAATAGTGACGTTTGCCAAAGTCTGTGATTGTTAGTCCTTGTTCTACGTCATTTAGATTGAACAGCTGGTAAAAGTCAGCTCTAAGTTTTTGTTTCTGTTGCTAGTTATTCTTACTATTCTATTGTCCATACATGGACATTATTAAAATGAACAGAGCTGTACAATTTTCATATATAAGCACCTACCCTTAAAATGGGCAGCATATGGTAGGTGGACAGGATGATGTACATAGCTGACCTTTTTTTTGTATCACTTAAAGCATCATTCTAAGTACCAAATTGACAGCGGATAAAGCAATAGAATTCTGCTGAGCATATGAATTCCTGAATTATTACAATGGCTGCCCCATTAAAACATGTTATGTAAAGTGAACATTAAATTTGCAGCATTTTTCTTTTCTAAAGTAATTCATGTTTCTAACTTGAGGGTGTCATAGATCCCTCTCAGATTCAGTGAACTCCTGTGAATGAAATTAGATATCACTGGTCTGTAGTAAACTGTACAGAAGTATAAAAAGGGACGTAATAATAGTGCCGCTTGTAATCCGAGCTTTCTGATTTTTCGGAAGGATTATGCCTTTGGTATATGAGAGAAAGGTTCATGCAAGAACCAACATAGTTTTGTTAAAATTGAGATAGGCAAGAATATGTTGACACAGAGATAAGCAGGAACAAGTCATTCCATATGGCACTCAGCAAATTAAAACCTCTTCTTTCAAAATAGCACTGCTGCCTCTTTCTGGTTCCAGATAGAATCATTAAAAAGGACAACAGCAAAAGAGGCCACCGAATAATTCAAATCTATGTTGGCCATTTTGTAGAACAGTCCAGTTGGCCCTTATGGCCCAACATTTTCTCTAAGTCCCAGCATATTTTTTCTCATTCAAGTATTTATCCAATTACTTTTTAAAGGTTACTGAATCTGTATCTGCAAACCTGGAAGGAAATGCACCTTACTTCTCCTTTCATATGGCTTTTGGAGCAGTAACTGTTGCCACAGTTTTAATGTAAAATGCACAACTATTATAACTGTGGGATATTGCCCTTAAATTTGAATCTAGACAAAATGTTACTGTGTGTTCCATGATTTGATTAGGGCTTCCACAGCCACAGCCAGATGAAGTTTCGAAGTCTCACTTTATACCAAGTTACACCAAATTGGCCATGTCCAGACTGTATTCTATTAAAGATTATCGCCATGCTCTGGGGAGAGTGAAGTTTGTTTGTTCAGATGTTTTGTTTAAGACAAAGGCCAGATTTTCAAACAGTTGATGTTGTTTGGGATTACTAACCCCATTCCCAGGTTTTGCAATTTTCAGAAATTATTTTCAAAGGAATGGGATGGGCTGGGACACAAGTTTGCAATCAGCAATCCCAGTCTCACTGGTGAAGACCTACTCCCCCACAGTTTCCCTGGAGTTGGGTCAGCTTTTTAAGAATCGTCACTCACAGCTCCTCAGAAATGACCTCAAGTATAGGCTGCATGAAGGAACCTTATGAAAGACACATTCACAAGGTCATTCTCAAGTTTCCAATGCCAAGGGTAGCTCACAAACACACCCTTGGTCCCTCACGATCCCAATTCAATGGTATATCCCTTCTGACACTCTTTATTGACCCCTATTGCTTCCCCCAATGCCAACTTCCATACCCATTCGCTGTGTGTAGAAGGAATGAGAGTTAAAGTGCCAATTTTGTGTTTAAAAATAACTTAAAAAGTGGTTAATCTATAATGTATCACTCTATTAGAATGTGACAAAATTGTTGGTAATCCAAACCCTTTCAATAGCTGAAACCCCAAGCCATTTGAAATCATTTAAATCTTTGTAAACAGACATTGTAATATTGATGGAGATCAGACGGCCAGAGCTGACAATCAAGCAGGGGCTTAGATACTTCAGTATTCTAATGGTTGTCTGGGCACTCAGCCATGTACACATGATAAAGTTCAGTTGAGAACCCAAGCAACTAACTGACAACAACAATAAGGTTCATTACAGCATGGGCAAGGAGGTGACATACCTTGGTATGGGGTGGGCAAAAGAGTCCATGCAGCATGTTTAATAGACATGGGGTGACATGCATAAAACAGGGAAAATTTGAGAGTCCTGCAGGATATTTTTGTTCTTTGTTGTAGCCCAGAGTTGGGCCTTTTCAATAACCTGTCTTCATAGATTTATGTGGCTGTGTCTGAACATTTCTTGAGGTAGGGTAGCAAGATTGCAGCTGGTATTTTCTGAAGATGTGCCCAAAGATGAGACTTTCCCTGATTTCTGCTAGCTGGTTCAGGGTTGGAAAATTTGACCCAATGTGTTTGTCTGCGAGAGATGTTTCTACCTAAGCTTCCTTCAACTCTCATCCGTACTGCGAAGTTGGAGGTTCTTAATTTGTGTCCAGAAACAGTTTTGAATAGCTGTGGGGTGCGTTTGAATATTTTGAAGATCTCTGTGGATTGGGAAGTCCAGATTCTTGTTGATATTTCTGTGTGTTTCTGTATTTGAGTCCTGAAGGATGTATCAGCCAGACTGGACTGCAAACCAATAATGAAAGAACCAAGAAGAGGGAAAAATCACCTTGATCTTGTTGGATGAATTTACCTGTCACAGGCGTGTCTTTGACAGTTTTGGTAGCTGTGACCACTGCGCAATCTCTTTGAAGACCAAGTTACATAATCAAATTGATGGTCGTACTACCACAGTGTCTAATGGGCTGATTTCAGAACAGGTCTAGCAGTATAAAACTAGGCGACAATGTGGACCATTGTGATAGCAGAATTGTCCATGGAGAGCATAGGGGAGAGTGATTGACCCAAATGGAAGCAGTCATTGAGGCAGTTAATAGAACGGCTCTTGAGGTGCACTCATTGTCAGATTGACAAAAATTAAGAAGTGTTATACTTGCAAAGTTTAAGACGATTTGAAGACCCACTGTGTCATTAATGTCTGGGCGAGAATTGCTGACAAATCAATGGGATCTATCTTGAATGTATTTGCAATTTGATGTGTGCTGTGGAGTGTTTGACCACACCCTATAATCCACATTTACCACATGTTAATTGTGTAGTGACGATACATGTGTAACTTAAATTTTAATTTGTATTAATGTTTTACATTGTTTGGTAAAAATTATTGTTTGTTCAAAACTGTGGAATTTTGTGACTTTAGATCCTTATTAAGTCCTCTGAATCTCTCAATTCGTATACTTTAAACACAAATGTTAGTAGTCCCTAGTCAGATTGTAAAGTTAATTTGACCGCATGGTCTGGGGTAGTGACATATTTTGAACATTGTAGCGTAATGTCTTTGCAGATAAAAAGAATGTGTACGCACATTGCATCTATTTAATGCAATAAAATCTGTGACAGCCATTATCTGGTACAGTCCTCAGTACAATGTCCTGAGTCAGTCTGTCTGATTTAAAATTTTAAAAGAGCTGGCAGTAATCGTCAGCCATCATACAAGTTATATGGAAATGCCACCAATCAGAATCCACATGCAAACCAATCAACATGCTATTCTCATACTGTGTAAAATGTTGTTCCTCTTTACATTGGTATTCTTGTAAATGTCTTGGTGAGTACAAGGTCAGTTCAAGATTTGAAAGTGGTTTTAAAAATCATGAGCAGCTAGAAAGAGTAGATAGGGAGAAACTATTCCCCCTTAAAAAAGAATAAAATAACAGGATGGCAGTGATTTAAAGCGATGTGTAAAAGAAGCAAGGGTGATGTGAGAAAATATTTTTTCATACAGCAAGTAGTTAAGGTTTGGAATGTTGTGGAGGCAGGTTCAATTGAGGCAATCAAGAGAACAAGGATGTCTTACTGGAATACACAGGACATTGGTGAGGCCATGTCTGGAATATGGCCTGCAGTTTTGGTCTCCTTATCTGAGGAAGGATGTTGTTTCTGTAGAGAGAGTGCAGCAAAGATTTACCAAATGGATTTCTGGGATGACAGGACTGATATTTGAGGAGAGATTGAGTCGGTTAGGACTCTATTCACTCGAGATTAGAAGAATGATGGGGTAATTTCATAGAAACCTATAATACTTTGACTAGGCTAGACAGGCTAGGTGCAGGAAGGATATTCCCGATGGCGAGGGAGTTCAGAACCGGTGGTCATAGTTTAAGGATAAGGTGTAAACCTTGAAGGACTGAGATGAGGAAAGATTTCTTCACTAAGAGTAGTGAGCCTGTTGAATTGGCTACCACAGAAAGTGGGCAAAAGTGAGGACTTCAGATGCTGGAGATCAGAGTCAAGATTAGAGTGGTGCTGGAAAAGCACAGCAGGTCAGGCAGCATCGGAGGAGCCGGAAAATCAATGTTTTGGGCAAAAGCCCTTCATTAGGAATGGAGGCAGGGAGCCTCCAGGGTGGAGAGTAAGTGGCCACTCTAATCTAAACTCTGGTTTCCAGTATCTGCAGTCCTCACTTTTGCCTAGTTGATTTTAACCTTACTGCGAATCCTTGTGCAAAGATGCCTACCTTGAAGAAGTTCTCCTCCTCTCTCCACAAGAATTTCAGTGAGTCTCTCTCTCTCTCTCACTGCAACCCCCAAGTACTCTTTGCTACCTTCTCCCCAGCCTTCCCACCCCCCCCCCCCCCCCCCACCCCACTTATCTCTCCACCCTGGAGGCTCTCTGCCTCCATTCCTGATGAAGGGCTTTTGCCCGAAATGTCGATTTTCCTGCTTCTCGAATGCTGCCTGACCTGCTGTGCTTTTCCAGCATCACTCTAATCTACCACAGAAAGTGGTTGAGGCCAAAACATTGCATTTTCAAGGAGGAGGTAGATATAATGCTTGTTGTTAAACGGATCAATGCATATGGGTGGATGCCAGGATTATACTATTGACATCCATGATCAGCCAGAATCATACTGAATGGTGGAATAGACTTGAAGGGTTGAATGGCCTACTTCTATCTTCTAAGTTTTCTATGTCTATGGTGTGGCTTTACAGTGATTGCAGATGCCTGGAACAAGTGAACTAAAAAGTCACTCTGAAAGAATAATACTACCTTCTTTTGTTCCCAAAGAAATAAGGGGTCACATTACCAAGACTCGAACCTGATCGCAATACTGAACTGTAACTTCATTCCACTGACATCAATATACATAGGCCTGTTAAAGACTTTACAAGAAAATGCTGTTTTATCCTTAAAGCTCTCTAAATTAAAAGCTAAGCCAATTATAATGCAAAACTGTATGGCTTCAAACTAAGCCTGTCTCACTTCAAAGAGTTTTCACATTTGTTAGCCACAATCAAGCAAGCTATAAAAGTACATTTTCCCCAGCACTGAGTTTATGTTAGTCTGGGACCAGATGGTCAATCTCAGCTTTGACAGCATGCAGCCTGACATCCTGCAGCGACAGACAATAGTTCATCGAGTGATGTCAACACCTCACATTGAACACAATAAAACAGATCAGAATATTATATCACTAATCATGACACAAAACTAAACTACAACTAATTGTTGAAAAATAAACTCAATCCTATTGAAGCTTATGGGTCCTGACAACGTTTTGGCAATAATGCTGAAGAATTGTACTCGTGAACTAGCCATTCCTTAGCTAAGCTGTTCCAGTACAATTGCAATGTTGTCACCTTCATAAAATTATGGAAAATTACCCAGGCATGTCCTGTCCACAGAAAGCAGGACAAAACCCAACAGACCAATTACTGCCACTCAGGCTACTAGCAGAGTGAAGGAAGGTGTCATCAATACTACCAAGCTACTAAGCAGCATATGAACAGCAATGAACTGTTTGCTGCTGCTCAGATAGGTTCCACCATTCAGCTACAGACCTCATTACAGTCGTAGTCCAAACATGGACAAAAAGATGAAGTTAATTCAAAGATGAGATGTGAGTAACTGCCATTAACATGAGGAACAAATGTTTCTGATTCTGTTCCTAATAGCATTGCGGTTGTACCTGTGATATATGGACTGCAGTGGTTCAAAAAGGAAATTCGCCACCAGCTACCCCAGGAGATTTAGGGATGGGCAACCAAGTACTGTATTAGAGAGACCCAGAGAAACTGAAAACTGTGGGAATCAGAGAGGAAACAGTCCACTGGCTTGAATTATATCTTGTATCAACAAAGATGGTTGTGTTTATTGGAGGTCAACAGTTTCAGCCCTAGGAGTTCACCATAAGTTCCTAGTGTTTGGGATCCAACCATCTTTAGCTACTTCATCAATGAATGTCCCTCCTTAAGGTCAGAAGTTGGAGTGTTTGCTGATGATTGTACACTTTTCAGTACTATTCTGAAGTCCTAAGATACTGAAGTAGTCTATGCCCACATGCACCAAGAGCTAAACAATATTCAGATTTGGACTAATAAATGGGAAGTGAAATTCATACCACACAAGTGACAGGCAATGACTACCTACAGTAAGAGACAGAGTAGAACCACAAATTTTCTCTTGATGTTCAATGGCATTATCATTGTCAAATTCTGCTCTGTCAGCCTTCTGGGGTAGCAATTGACCAGAAAATGAACAGGAGCAACAGTATAAATACTGTAGATATAACACTGGTGAGAGACTGGGAATTCTGCTGCAAGAAATTAACCCCTGACTAGCCTGTCCACCACTGTGTTGAGACACGTTAGGACTGTGTTTGCATTCTCTAATTGTTTGCATGAGTGCAGATTACAGTTCAGTCTGTGCAATTTACACATTACCTTCCATCTTAAATAGTCACATCCTCCACCATCAATGTACAGTGGTGGCTGTGTGTATCATCGACAAGACGTACTGCAGAAATTTAACAATTCTCCTTTGACAGCAACTTCAAAACCTGTGACCTCTACCACCGAGAAGAACAAGGGCGGAAGGCACATGGAAACACCCCTACTCCATGAAATATCCCATCCAAGCAACACACCTTCCTAATGGAACTAGGGATAGCACAGTCACTTAGTGGTTAGCACTGGTGCCTTACAGTGCCAGGAACCCAGTTTTGATTCCAGCCTTGGGTGACTGTGTGGAGTTTGCAAGTGTTCCCTGTGTCTGTATGTGTTTCTGATGGGTGCTTTGGTTTCGTTCTGCAGCCCAAAGATGTGCACATCAGAGGGATTGGCTGTGCTAAATTGCCCTGTAGTGTCCAGGGTTGTACCATGGGTTGGCCATGGTAAATGCGGGGTTACAGGTATAGGGTTGGAGAGTGGAATGTTCTTTGGAGAGTTGATGTAGACTTGATGCCTTACTCTAAAGTATTGTTAGAAGTGCTGTTAGAAAACTCGGGTAGGAGTGAAGGAAAAACCAAAGAAAAAAGCATCTGAAAATAGTTAACAATTAGGGACGCTTAATATGTACTAACAGTACATTTCTAGTGGAGGCATGGTCATATGGTTGTTTTGAGTTTGCACAATGATTTGTTAATCTGTCATCTAAACATCGCTCAGAAGCATTCACAGCTGAGCACTGTAAATGTATGTGAGAATTACTTTCATAAAATGCTGCCAGGTTCAGTGAAATTTCCTTTTAGAGATTCATTTGATTATCACGCCACCATTGTATTCAATCAGATATCATGTACTTAAGTTATGTCACGCACAGCAGTCAGCAAAATCCTAAATGTAGCCAACTTGTTATGGTATTGCAGGTGCTGAAATACAGCTTGAAGCAGTCCTCTGTTCCCAGCAGAAATGCATGGTTGTCATTCATTCATTAGAAATTTTAATCAACTGTAGTAATGCACTTTTACTGTTGTGTTTAATTCCTGGGGTTGTGAAATGTTTTTGAAATAAGTATGTCTTCTTTTCATAATGAGGTTTCATTTAGACCTGTAACATAAATTATTTTTCTGACATGTCCATCTTGTAATATTTTTGTGAATCCTACTCATTATCTTAGGTCTTAGTCAAAAATGTTGTTAATGCTCACACAAGCCGAGGTTTCCCGATGGCCAGACAGTTATTAATCTAATGTTGTTCGGAATTGTGCATGGGGACATATGGAATTCCCATTGTTGCAGACTCTGAAGGAATTACCCAGGAAATTGAATTTTCCACTGGGCAATTTCTCTAAGTCTGGAACATGCCCTCTGTTTAAATCAGAGAATTTGGAAGGTTCCAGTATAATTAAGAAAAGTAGTTATACAGGAAAAGTTAGTCTCTTAAGTACAGTCTTAGTCCTGAATAACTATTGATCAGACCCCTTAATTACCTCACACCCTCAACTACATCACTTCCAGATCCCACTACACAATGTCCTGTCACTGTCACTGCTGGGCCTGACTGTCCATTCCCTCCACCCTTCCACAGCTGGATCCGACCCACACAACCACCATTGTGCCTGACACATCCCTTATCAACCTGGGACCCAACACTCACCCTCGCTGCCCCCGATGGACCCATTTCTCCCCTATTCTGACCTATCTTAACACTACATCACTTACCTGGCACCCTTGCCACCTGGCATTCTATCTGCACCCATGTAGCAAGGTACCCATCTGGCAGCATACCCCTACCCCTAATCTTTCCCCTATCCACCTGGCACCCTAATATCACACTTACCTTATGTACTTACAGTTTGATAGCAGGTGTCAAAGTGGCTATGAGGGTCTATAAATTTCAGAGTCCAATAATTGACTGCACCCATTAGATGGTGTGGTTTGTCAGCCCATCAGCAATTCTGCACTGCACAAGAATTCTCAGAATGGAGGTGTGTCTTTGCATTCCTGAAGAAGCCCTGATTGAATTTCCTCTCACATATTCCAATCTCCCTTTCCTTTAAATAAAAAGGCTGGGGCATTAGTCTGTGAGATTACCACTATTTAGAAAATCCAGACCAGTGGCAATATTTTCCTGTGATTGCTACTACACAGTATGTTTATACTAGTCACTCTGCTGCTTTTCTAGGTATTGCAATGAGCATCTTCAGTGTCCATCACACACATTCTGGACGCCTTGGGGCCCATGGGAACGCTGCACTGCACAGTGTGGGGGAGGTGTCCAGGCCCGCAGGCGAACATGTCAGAATGGTAATGACTGTCCAGGCTGCAAGATGGTGAGTATAACTTTGAGGGTCACCAAAGGCGTTATGTGTCCTTTCTAATAGGAAAATCTGATGTTGTTGCTTGGAGTTTATATGATGCACAAAGGTTTCGGTACATGCCTAAAATACCTTCCATTGTTTATGACATGAAAACATGATTTTACTTGTAACTTCTCACGCAAATATCATGGAGTGTATTGGCTGCAAAGTTACTTTCACTCTGAAGAAAATCTCCAATAACATGAAACCTTTCTGAGATCATATAGTAAAGGGAAGGCACCAGTGTTAAAATCGAGGTGTCAGCTGAATTAATTTCCATGACACACAAAAATTACATGGCAATTAGAAAGATATACATTATAAGACCATAAGACATAGGAGCGGAAGTAAGGCCATTCGGCCCATCGAGTCCACTCCGCCATTCAATCATGGCTGATGGGCATTCAACTCCACTTACCCGCATTCTCCCCGTAGTCCTTAATTCCTTGTGACATCAAGAATTTATCAATTTCTGCCTTGAAGACATTTAGCATCCCAGCCTCCACTGCACTCTGTGGCAATGAATTCCACAGGCCCACCACTCTCTGGCTGAAGAAATGTCTCCGCATTTCTGTTCTGAATTTACCCCCTCTAATTCTAAGGCTGTGTCCACGGGTCCTAGTCTCCTTGCCTAACGGAGACAAATTTCCTAGCGTCCACCCTTTCCAAGCCATGTATTATCTTGTAAGTTTCTATTAGATCTCCCCTTAATCTTCTAAACTCCAATGAATACAATCCCAGGATCCTCAGCCGTTCCTCGTATGTTAGACCTACCATTCCAGGGATCATCCGTGTGAATCTCCGCTGGACACGTTCCAGTGCCAGTATGTCCTTCCTGAGGTGTGGGGACCAAAACTGGACACAGTACTCCAAATGGGGCCTAACCAGAGCTTTATAAAGTCTCAGTAGCACAACGGTACTTTTATATTCCAACCCTCTTGAGATAAGTGACAACATTGCATTCGCTTTCTTAATCACGGACTCAACCTGCATGTTGACCTTTAGAGAATCCTCAACTAGCACTCCAAGATCCCTTTGTACTTTGGTTCAATAGACACAATTAATGACGTTTTGAAGCCTTTTTTGCAGCACCAGCAGCATAATGTATGTATGAAATTCATAAACCCAGATCCACTTATTTTCTTTGCTCATCACAAAGCTCAGAACAGCAGTGATTGAATACTTGATTGATGGATTCCTGTTGAAAATTCCAGACCTGTTCGAGGCTGGTGATTCATCTTACGAGTTTTATTGATTCTGTGTTGGCCATTGTTCAGACATAGCATTAACCTTAAACATCTGCCATTGATACTAGTAGGGAGTTGGTTGGTAATGTTGTGCTTACTCATACTGAGTTAAGCATGGGCTTTGAGAGTCAACAAACATATTGTTGTCAAGAGTCTAGGCATGCCCAGTATAAAACTGTAAACATTTGAGTGAATTAAAAACTGATCAGTGTTAAAATAAAATCTGTGAACATTTATTTGGAAGCAGGGAGCCTTGATTTTATAACAGTATTTTAAGACAAATGGAGTTGGGCTGCTGCTTGCGATCCCATGTAACAATAATTTACCATCAAGTCCTGCACAAACTTTGAACCACCAGATCTCCAAAAACCAAACGTTCAGTCTTGATGTGCAAACTGCATAAATATGTTGGTTTTGAGGGCTGTGAAATTAATGCTACATTTGGACAAAAAATTTTATAGATCTGGGTGCCTTAGGGCTGACAGAGCTGCTTCTCATTTACAATGACTCTATAACATGTCAGCAATCCTTCATTTTAACATAAAATTGACTGGCAAATCAAGAATGTTGAAAAAATTAGCATTTGGTCAAAAATATCAAAGACTGCTTTCATGTGTTTTAAAAATGTAAGAGTCAGGTTTTCCCTGGGCCTTGAACTTAGGTTTGAAACAAATGAATTGCAACCAAAGTGCACAAAATTAACTTTATCCAACTTTATTTATGAGATAAGCTTATTTAAATTATTCAGATACTCCCTGGTGCCTGTCTGCTCCTGGCAAGCTCTTGTACTTGGAACCTGGAGGAAAGTTAGTTGCTAGTGCAGTCTGAGAGGCCTGATGAAAAAGTGATGACCACAATGGTCAGGGCTTGTAGTATTAAACATAAAGAAGCCAGCTGTTATTGTTTTTGGCCTACTGAATCCCTGTTCCACAGACTCTGCCCTGGTTCTTGGCCAGAGCCTCAAACTGTCTTTACTGTGTGTCACAAAAGTTGCCTGCATCCATCTTAATAGCAATGCATCATCTTCTGCTGATAATATCATGCACGTTTTTACAGTTTTCAGAAAGAGGGAAGTGATCTTGAAGGAAGGGGAATAAGATTAAGATGCAGAGCATCATGAGTATTAGTCTCAGGACTGCTTCTGGTGAAACGTCCTCGTGAGGCTAGATATATGGTGATTCTGCAGATAAATTCTCCCTCCTATCGGAAGGATGGAATTTGAAAGGGTTCAGAAAAGATTTACAAGGATCTTGCCAGGGTTGGAGGATTTGAGCTATTGGGGAGGCTGAATAGGCTGGGCCTGTTTTCCCTGCAGAGTTGAGGCTGAGGGCTGACCTTATGGAGGTTTATAAAATCATGAGGGGCATCGATAGAGTAAATAGACAAGGTCTTTTCTCTGGGGTAGGGGAGTCCAGAACTAGAAGGCATAGGTTTAGGGTGAGAGGGGAAAAATTTAAAAGGGACCTAAGGGGCAACTTTTTCACATGTGTGTGTGTGTGGAATGAGCTGCCAGAGGAAGTGCTATTGGAATTGCAACATTTAAAAAGCATCTGGATGGGTGTCCGAATAGGAAGAGTTTAGAGGGATATGGGCCAAGTACTGGAAAATGGAACTGGATTAGGTTAGGATTTCTGGTTGGCATGGATGAGTTGGACCGAAGGGTCAGTTTCCGTGCTGTACATCTCTAAGATTCTATGTCGCTAAAAGTATGGATGGCGAGATGGTGCAAAAGTGGATGAGAAGAGAACTGCAGCTAACACAAAAGGAAATTTAGAAGCCTCCTATAGATTTGCAAATGGGATATAAACTCCTAGGGCATTAAGACCAGTTTACGATGAGTTAGTACACAAACTAGGCCAAATCCAGTCAGCTTGCAACTCAACACAGAAGACACCATTGTGAGACCAGCAAAGACCAGACCATGTATGGTTTGCTGGTGATTTTGGGGTGAGTTTAAATTAGGTTCAAAGGGTATTTCCAAGAAAATAACAAAATAGTGCAAAAAGCATAGTTAGTAAAGATGAGGGACTTCAGTTATCATGTTCTAAACTAGAACAGTAATAGTGTAAAGGGCAGAAAGGGGGAACGGAATTTGAAGAGTGTTCAGAAGATCGTTCTTGATCAGTATGATTTTGGTGAGGAGATCACATTACTGGATCTGAGATGGGTGAATTGAATCAAGTTTGACTAGGGGATCATTGAGAGAATAGTGATCACGGTATCACAGTTATCATAAGGTTTAGATTAAGCATGAAAAAAAAAACAAGATGGGACCTAGAATAAAATACTTAGTTGGATGAGCTCTGGTATCAGTGGGCTGAGAACATATCTCTCCCTTATAAACTGGAATCAAAGACTGCTATGCAAAACTTTAATATGGGTTGCCTTTAGAGAGGAGACTGTTTGAGTATAATTGAACTATATTCTCATGAAAAAAACATAAGGCAAGTGAAAAAGGTAGAGAGTGAGCTAAAGCAGAAAAGGGATGCAGATGACAGATATCAGGTTGATATTGTGAATTGGGCTGAATATCAAAAGTTCAGAGTGGAATTGAAAAAGAAAATAATCGATGCAAGGTGGATGAGAAGAGAACTGCAGCTAACACAAAAGGAAATTTAGAAGCCTCCTATAGATTTGCAAATGATAAAGGAAAGGAAGAGGCGGGTTGTCATCACTTAGGGGCCATGCATGGAGACAGATGATATGGAGGAAATACTAAATGAATACTTCACATTTGCCTACCAAGGAAGAAGATGCTACAAAAATCACAATGAAAGGCAGTTGAGATATTTGATGGATTGAAAGTTGATAAATAGGAAATGTCAGGAAGGCTGGCGGTGCTTGAAGTTGATAGGTTTCCAGATCGAGATGGGATGCAAATCATGATCCTGAGGAAAGTGAAAGTGCCACTTGCAAGAGGTATTTGCCAAATCTTTTAACGCTGCTTAGATGTGGAGTGAAGAGTGTTTCCAGAGGAGTGGACAATACCAATATTAAATCTTTCTTCGATGAAAAGTGGGAAGATAGTCTAGGCCAAGAATAACAGGATGAATATGGATTAATTAATGAAAGAAAACAAGGATTTGTTGAAGGTAAATTTTTTTAAACTAACTTGATTTAATTTTTGATGAATTACTGACAGGATTAATGAGGCTAATACAGTTGGTATAGGTTATATGAATTCCCAAATATTTACTTTCCTCAAGGATATTAGTGAACCAGACTGAACGTACTGGATATAAAAGAAAATTCTAAAGGGGTGCAAAAACAAAACTCTGCAATTTTCATGAACAAATCATTAAAGTTGAAATGTAGTTTAAGAAAGTGTTTAAAAATTACATTAAAAATTCAGACTCTTAGACTTTATAAATAGAAAAATAATGTACAAATGTCTAGATATTACAATACACCTTTATAAAATGCTGGCTTGGCCTCAAATGAAGCATGTGTTCAATTTTGGACAACAAACTTTAGCTTCAATATGTAAGTTTTAGAGACAGTGCAGAAAAGAATTGTGATAATAGTTCCAGAGATGAAGGAATTTAGTTATGTTGATAGACTGAAGAAGTTGGGGTTGTTATCTGGAGGAGGGACACCTCATCTTCTGCCTCAGGAACCTACAACAACACAGCATGACTATGGAATTCACCAGTTTTCAAATCTCCCTTTCCCTCACCCCATCCCAGATCCAACCCTCCAACTCAGATCCACCCTCTTGACCTGATCTACCTGTCCATCTTTCTTCCTGCCTATCCGCACCACACTTCCCTCAACCTATGACATCACCTTCTACCTTCGCCCACCTATCGCCATCCCACCCACCTTCTCCCAGCCCCATTTATCTCTCAGCCCCTTCCCACTCCCCAGACCTGAAGAAGGGTTCTGCCCAAAACGTTGACTCACCTGCTCCTTGGATGCTGCCTGACCTGCTGTGCTTTTCCAGTGCAATACTTTATCAACCCCTTGTTATCCTTAGAAAAGAATTTGAGAGGAGATTTCATAAGTGTTCAGAAATTATGAAAGGTATATACAGACTAGGGTTAGCTACTCTTCCCACTGCTGAAAGGATCCAGAACCAGAAGAATTTGATGTAAGCTGATTCCCAAAGAACTGAAGGCAAAACGAGGACATTTTTTTCTTAGAGATTAGTTACAATATGGAATGCAATGCCTGTAGGTTTGATGCATTCAGTCATGGCTTTCAGAAGATAATTGGATAAGCAGCTGAAGGAAAATGAAGACTGGGCTACAGAGAAATGATATGAGGGAGTGGGACTGGCTTCTGTGCAGAATTGTCAAATAAATGACAGACCAAACAATGTCCTTCTGGACTGTAACAATATTATGATTCTAATTACACCTTTGAAGTACGTGGAATGTTTTTCTACACTGTGGGTGGTAAGTAAATGCAGGTTGTTATAGCTATCCCAGAATAGAGCAGCCAGAAGTTTTCCAAGTGATCTCTAGCTAAATGACCTTGTCAGGGAAAAACATGGTTACCTTCTTCCTCTCTGATTGAAGAGGAGCCAAATGTAGGGTCTGAGTTACAGTTTTTCCACTCCCTAGCAAAGTGGATGTTTACTTGGGGAAGAAACAAGAAAATTATCCACAAAAGTCAGGAATCTTCTTGCAGCCCCATTTTTTTCATTTATAAATTCACCTGTCCTCAAGGAAAACCCTGGAAGCCCCACAGAGACAAGAAAGCGATGAGGAAACTTGATGTTAGAAAAATCTGCAGATGATGGAGACCTGAAATAAAAACAGAAAGTGCTGGAGAAACTCATCTGGACTGGCAGTTAGAGTTAACATTTCCAATGTAACACTAAAGACGCGTCGTATTGGACTCAAACCATTGTCTGTGTTTCTCTCTTCGTGGATGCTGCAAGACCTGCTGAGTTTCTCCAGCATTTTCTGTTTTTATTGCATGTTACCATTGCTCCTTATTCCTCTATTTCTTGTAGTTTTTCTCAGATGCAAATTGCTGCAAAATCAGACTAATTTTTCCATTCATTGGGATAGAACTTACAGATAATTATATTGTAATACAAACATCAAATTATTTGTAGTAAATTCGTTTTTCACAAACTTAATTATTGTAAATGACATGTTCATACAGTGATGTTGCTGATAGCAACTTTTAGACTATTATCATTAAAATGATGAAAGAGGAATGACTAACAAGATGAACATTCATATACCACCTCAGCTCGCTGTCATCTGTTTGAACTTTGTTCATACATAAGACACCAGAGTAGTCAAAAGTAAGGCAGGAGGAATCTTACTTCCCCATAAAGTCACCTTTACACAGTTAGATACTAACCACCTTCAGCACTGGAATATTTAAATGCACACTATTCATTAACTGGCAATCATTCAAGACAAATTCAGAACAGAACAATTGGCTCCTGTAATAACCTAAATGAAAAAGTTTTTACAAGCCTCTTTCATCTTGCAAATGTTCCTTCATAGATTCCTACAATAATAAGCGAAATGAATGGCTTTTAGTCTTGTTCAGAAAGCTGAAAACATTGACTTAAGTAGTGTCACCCATGTGCCATAAACATTCTATACTCAGCTCCTTTTTTTTGGAAAAGCAGCTGGGAAACACATGTCTAAACCTGGATCGTAGATTCTCACAGATGACCACAAAGAAATTAACTAGTGTAGCAAGTGCTGAAAACATTTAGGGTAGCAATTGGGTGGTGCTGTGTCCCTTTTTCAGGTATTAAATAGACACACTGTCATCCCAATTTGACAGTGGGGCAGCCTGTGCCCAGTAGTGCAGGTATGACTAGAGTGAATTATACTGTAAAAGGAAGAGCCTTGGGAAAAGTTGATGAACAGAGAGATCTGGGAGTTCAGGTCCATTGTACCCTGAAGGTTGCTGCACAGGTGTATAGAATGGTCAAGAAGTCATATGGTATGCTTGCCTTCATTGGATGGGGTATTGAGTATAAGAGCTGGCAGATCATGTTAAAATTGTACAAGACATTGGTTCGGCCGCATTTAGAATATTGTGTACATTCTGGTCACCACATTACCAAAAGGATGTGGATGCTTTGGAGAGGGTGCAGAGAAGCTTTACGAGGTTCTTGCCTGGTATGGAAGGTGCAAGCTATAAAGAGAGGTTGAGTAGGTTAGACATGTTTTCATTAGAAAAAAGGAGATTGAGGGGGAGACCTGATTGAGGTTTACAAAATAATGAAGGGTATAGACAGGGTAGATAGAGATAAGCTTTTTCCCAGGGAGAAGGATTCAATAATGAGAGGTCATGTTTTCAAGTTGAGAGGTGAAAAGTTTAAGGGGGATACATGTGCCAAGTAGTTTACACAGAGGGTGGTGGGCGTTTGGAACACGTTGCCAGCAGAGGTAGTAGAGGCAGGCACGGTAGATTCATTTAAGACATGTCTGGACAGATGCATGAGTAGGTGGGGAGCAGAGGGATACAGATGCCGAGGAATTTGGGTGACAGGTTGAGACAGTAGATTTGGATCCGCTCAGGCTTGGAGGGCCGAAGGGCCTGTTCCTGGGCTGTAAATTTTCTTTGTTCTTTGACTCCTAACTTAATGGGATACACATTTTTGGTGTCTAAACCAAAGACTTAAAACAGGTATTTGGTTCCTTTAATATGCAAAATTGGGAACTAACACTTATTGAGAGCTGCTTTTTGAAATTCGTATCACGTGTCAGAACTTTAGCATACTTCAACAATCCCTGAGAATTGAATGTCATGATAATATACAGACTGTAGGCTGGAATGCAAGGTGCTGCATTTTGGGAAAGCAAATCTTATCGGGGCTTGTACACTTAATGGTAAGGGCTGAAAAATGTGTTGCTGGAAAAGCGCAGCAGGTCAGGCAGCATTCAAGGAGCAGGAGAATCGACGGTTTGGGCATAAGCCCTTCTTCAGGGCAAGGTCCTAGGTAGTGTTGCTGAACAAAGAGGCCTTGGAGTGCAGGTTCATAGCTCCTTGAAAGTGGAGTTGCAGGTAGATAAGATAGTGAAGAAGGAGCTTGGTATGCTTTTCTTTATTGGTCAGAGTATTGAGTACAGGAGTTGGGAGGTCATGCTGCGGCTGTACAGGACATTGGTTAGGCCGCTGTTGGAATATTGCGTGCAATTCTGGTCTCCTTCCTATCGGAAAGATGTTGTGAAACTTGAAAGGGTTCAGAAAAGATTTACAAGGATGTTGCCAGGGTTGGAGGATTTGAGCTACAGGGAGAGGCTGAACAGGCTGGGGCTGTGTTCCTTGGAGCATTGGAGGCTGAGGGGTGACCTTATAGAGGTTTACAAAATTATGAGGGGCATGGATAGGATAAATAGGCAAAATATTTTCCCTGTGGTAGGGGAGTCCTCTCACCCTAAACCTAGAGGGCATAGGTTTAGGGTGAGAGGGGAAAGATATAAAAGAGACCTAAGGGGCAACTTTTTCATGCAGAGGCTGTTACGTGTATGGAATGAGCTGCCAGAGGAAGTGGTGGAGGCTGGAAAAATTGCAACATTTAAGAGGCATTTGAATGGTATATGAATAGGAAGGGTTTGGAGGGATATGGGCTGGGTGCTGGCAGGTGGGACTAGGTTGGGTTGGGATATCTGGTCGACATGGACGGGTTGGACCGAAGGGACTGTTTCCATGCTGTACATCTCTATGACTATGAATCTATCTAGACATTGCCCTATGAATTTCGCAATAAATCCTGACTTGGGAGCTTGTCTAGAAGAATTGCCAGGCTCCCTCAGAAATCTAACCAATAATGCTCAGTGACAGCCATACTTGTAGGAATTAGGTGCTGTATTGAGACATTAGTGAGCGCCGTGCAGAAAATAAATCAAATAGTAATCAACCTCTGATTTGATTCTGGACCTGACAATGATGAGATACAAAAGAGTTATGGAGGAATAAAATACTGCAGATGCTGGAATCTGTACTGAAAAAAAACACAAATGCTGGAGATCACAGCAGGTCAGGCAGCATCCATGGTGAGAGAATAAGCTAATATTTCGAGTCTAGATGTTTTTATTGTTTTCAGTGCAAAAGAATTATAGCAGAGTCATCTCCATCATCAGTGGAGTGGGAAGAAACTGCTCAGAAACTGCAATAACTCTTGCCATGAGTATCTGCAGCTAAAATGTTAATGACTCCCTCTTGGATTTAGGAAAGGTTATGGCAAGGATATTGTTCGTGACAGTGCATTACATAACCGTCTTGAATCAATCAGATCATATATTAAAAATGGTTGAGCATCCTTTTACTTATTTATTTTATTAGGGCTGTCAAATGTAGCTTGCTGCATATGAGGAAAGAAAAACGTTATACCTTCATCCAGCTGAATGTATACTACCCATATTTCAATTTTCACAATATAATTCATGTTAACACTGTTTAAAGTTTGATTTCATATGTCTATCAAAGTGTGGCAGGTGGGAATATTTGTGCTTCACGCAACAGCTATGATTGATGTTCCAATCAATTCTGCCTTACACCAGGCATCACACAGAAATAGTAATTGCACTGAAGTATGCAGAATTTCTGGGAAATGACTGAAGAATTGAAGTGTGTGCAGCACGTTGAATAGGATATAATGTACAGAAGTTTATATACTTGATATAAAATTGATAGTCAAGGTATATCTCTGTATCATAATATTTGACAAAGGCATTCCACTACTTTCTGTTTTTATTTCAACTTGTCATGACAGATGTGCAGCACACATTCTCCAGTCACAAATGCAATCCTAGAAAATATTATATTCTTTTCTTCCCTTTGTTTGTGTTTCTCCTCCAAATGGAATTTATTTCCACGGGTAGCAGCTGAATTGGGTGTTCACAATGGGCGAGCTGACTTTTAATTCCTAAAACTAGGTCGTTTGGGGATCATGTAAGAGATTACATTGCTAAAAAAACCTGAAACAAGAACCAAATCCCATGTGAAACTGCTTCTAACAGAGATGCACCAAAGGGTGTGCAATCAATCCACTTGCAGGGAGTGATTTGGATGTTTAGATATTATAACGATTCTGTATACATTCATTTCACATGCTGATTGATCATGGACGGTTGTGCCAATACACAGGGCTTGCACTACACCGTCTGGTGTCTGTGTGTTTTCTCCTATCTCGGATGTCATATGCATGTGGCTATCTGCTGGTTCCAATGTTGCACTCACTTAGCCACATTCTGCAGTATATCCTGTTTGCTGCTGGCCCGCTCCCTTCCCCACACCAAAGCCTCTCCTGTATCCCAGATATCCCTCCCCGAGCTCTCATCACCCTCTCCCCAGCCCTCATTGTCTTCTCATGCATTCGTCAGCCTCTGCTAAGTCCTCATCGTCCTTCCCTGGGTCACCATTGACCTCTTTGTCCCCAGCCATCCTCTCCTGAGCCTTCACCACCCTCTCCCTTGCCAGGCACCCATCAGCCTTTCCCAGGTCCTCGTACCCCTTTTCTGGTCCTCATCACTGTCTTCTAGGTCTTCACTGCCTGATGCTTCCAGTTGCTAACTATTGCAAACTGCAGTCTATCCAGCGATGCTGACTATCAATTACTTCCATGTGCCAAAAAAATACAATTCAATCGCTGCAGATGCCAATAACCTTTTTAAATAGAGATGAATTTCCCAGTGACTGAACAAAAGAACTGAAAGATTTTTTAAAAATTTTTTACTGCAGCCAACAGTCTAAAATGAACAAGGTCAAATGCTAATTAACAGACAACTAATACATCGAACTAAAGATGTATTTGCATTAACTAACTCATGCAATATGCCTCACAAAATCCTTTATTATATTTCACCCTATTGAGATAAGTAATATTAAAGAGGCAATCCCAAAGTCATGAGTTGACTTCACTTCTGCTTGCCATCCAAGGTCAAAACTTTCATTTTTCTTCTGTTCCTCCTGAGTTTTCCTGATGTGATTATCAGCAGCAAGGCACTTTCTTGATGACTGTCCATTTTTAAAATCTTCAAGAGCCTATTCTGTTTAATTTCTTCCAACAGTCACCCAGCTTTTAAAAGCATCCAGCTTGGTCATTAACACAAAACTATTCTTCTTGCTCTTCCACAGCAGTAGCTTGTTTGTTCCTGTGTCTCAGCCACAGCTGTCTTTTTCTGTGTGATACTATGAAATGTCTTCAAACTGCCACTGTTTTTATTTTGAGTTAAAGTTACATTTTAAAACATAATTGTCTTGCAAAGTTCAGTGTTCGTGACACCTCACCCCCTGCGTGATAGTCTTGCCATTTTCCATACATAATCAGCATTTGCTGGAAATTATATAGCGTAAACACATGTGAATATGTTCGCAGTCTGGGAAATAATTGCACAGTTAAGTATAACCTTGCAAGCAAAAGGTTGTTTCTATTCGGGCTAACGTGACACTTCAATTTAGAGAGGATTTCATTAAACTGCTTCAGCTGTAACATGGATCTGTTGTATTTTAATAATCAACTCTTCACTCATCGGCTTTGACATCACAGATTGTGTATCACATTGCGAGGAAGTTTGTCTTCTCTAGTTGCACTATCATCTAACTCAACCTTCATTTTAATAGCCATTTCTCTTTTTAACGACGGGAGGATAGGTTTTCTGTGAAATTTGACAGCTTAGAAGTGATGAAAGATCTGAATATATGTAAAATGCCTTTACAAAAGGTGCAGGAATGTTATCCATGGCCCAATGAGTCACCACCTTGCTCTCTTCATGTTCTATAATCAGGCTGCTTCCCATCAGAAGACTTTTCACCCCTGAACACAAACAGAGAGAGAGACTTTAGCAGAAAAATATGTATCAAGCACCAGTGAGCAAACGGTGAGGTGGGAGGAGGGATGTTTATGACCCGAATCTGTACTTAGAGTCATAGAGTTGTACAACATGTACAACCCGTCCATCCGAGCAGATATCCCAACCCAATCTAGTCCCACCTGCCAGCACCCGGCCCATATCCCTCCAATCCCTTCCAATTCATATACCCATCCAAATGCCTCTTAAATGTTGCAATTTTTCCAGCCTCCACCACTTCCTCTGGCAGCTCATTCCTGGCACGTACCACTCTCTGTGTGAAATAGTTGCCCCTTAGGTCTCTTTTATATCTTTCCCCTCTCACCCTAAACCTATGCCCTCCAGTTCTGGACTCCGCCACCCCAGGGAAAAGATTTTGCCTATTTATCCTATCCATGTCCCTCATAATTTTGTAAACATCTATAAGGTCACCGCTCAGCCTCCGACATACCAAGGAAAACAGCCCCAGCCTGTTCAGCCTCTCCCTGTAGCTCAGATCCTCCAACCCTGGCAACATCCTTGTAAACCTTTTCTGAACCCTTTCAAGTTTCACAACATCTTTCCGATAGGAAGGAGACCAGAATTGCACGCAATGTTCCAACAGCGGCCTAACCAATGTCCTGTACAGCCGCAGCATGACCTCCCAACTCCTGTACTCAATACTCTGACCAACAAAGGAAAGCATACCAAACGCCTTCTTCACTATCCTATCTACCTGCGACTCCACTTATAAGGAGCTATGAACCTGCACTCCAAGGTCTCTTTGTTCAGCAACACTCCTTAGGAGCTTACCATTAAGTGTATAAGTCCTGCTAAGATTTGCTTTCCCAAAATGCAGTACCTCGCATTTATCTGAATTAAACTCCATCTGCCACGTCTCAGCCCATTGGCCCATCTGATCAAAATCCTGCTGTAATCTGAAGTAACCCTCTTCGCTGTCCACTACACCTCCAATTTTGGAGTCATCTGCAAACAACTAACTTATACCTCTTATGCTCGCATCCAAATCATTTATGTAAATGACAAAAAGTAGAGGACCCAGCACCGTTCTTTGTGGCAATCCATTGGTCACAGCTCTCCAGTCTGAAAAACAACCCTCCACCACCATCCTCTGTCTTCTACCTTTGAGACTAGTTCTGTATCCAAATGGCTAGTTCTCCCTGTATTCCATGAGATCTAACCTTGCTAATCAGTCTCCCATGGGGAACCTTGTCGAATACCTTGCTGAAGTCCATATAGATCACATCCACTGCTCTGCCCTCATCAATCCTCTTTGCTACTTCTTCAAAAAACTCAATCAAGTTTGTGAGACATGATTTCCCACGCACAAAGCCATGTTGACTATCCCTAATCAGTCCTTGCCTTTCCAAATACATGTACATCCTGTCTCTCAGGATTCCCTCCAACAACTTGCCCACCACCGAGGTCAGGCTCACTGGTCTATAGTCCCCTGGCTTGTCTTTACCACCCTTCTTAAACAATGGCATCACGTTCACCAACCTTCAGTCTTCCGGCTCCTCACCTGCCTCTATCAATGATACAAATATCTCAGCAAGACGCCCAGCAATCACTTCCCTAGCTTCCCACAGAGTTCTTGGGTACACCTGATCAGGTCCTGGGGATTTATCCACCTTGACCCGTTTCAAGACCTCCAGCACTTCCTCCTCTGTAATATGGACATTTTTCAAGATGTCACCATCTATTTCCCTACAGTCTATATCTTCCATATCCTTTTCCACAGTAAATACTGATGCAAAATACTCATTTAGTATCTCTCCCACTTTCTGCGGCTCCACACAAAGGCCGCCTTGCTGATCTTTGAGGGGCCCTATTCTCTCCCTAGTTACCCTTTTGTCCTTAATGTATTTGTAAAAACCCTTTGGATTTTCCTCATTTATATTTGCCAAAGCTATCTCATGTCCCCTTTTTGCCCTCCTGATTTCCCTCTTAAGTATACTCCTACCTTCTTTATACTCTTCTAAGGATTCATGTGATATATCCTGTCTATACCTTACATATGCTTCCTCCTTTTTGTGAACTGTACCCTCAATTTCTTTAGTCATCCAGCATTCCCTATACCTACCAGCCTTTCCTTTCACCCTGACAGGAATATACTTTCTCTGGATTCTCATTACCTCATTTCTGAAGGCTTCCCATTTTCCAGCCATCCCTTTACCTGCGAACATCTGCCCCCAATCAGCTTTCGAAAGTTCTTGCCTAATACCGTCAAAATTGGCCTTTCTCCAATTTAGAACTTCAACTTTTAGATCTGTCTATCTTTTTCCATCGCTATTTTAAAACGAATAGAATTATGGTCGCTGGCCCCAAAGTGCTGCCCCACTGACACCTCAGTCACCTGCCCTTCTGTCAAGAAACTACTGCTGTCAGCTGAGGAACTCCGAGGTCAAAATGCCAGAGGCCTGGGTTTCAATCAGGCAGGGAGCATCGATCTCATGTATAAGCAATGAAAATAGTTTCCTGACATGTGGTGGAGTTGGTGATGCATTGGAAGAGTCTTGTATCTTCAACATAAGTTAACTGATATCTAAGTTAGTCCTATGTTTTCCAACCTATCCAACTCAATTCGCCTTCCACTTGGAAGTATTCTAATCCTTTCACTGCCTTGAAATTTTTTATCGAAATAGTTGCAAAGAAATTTATGACTAACTTCCTTGGAGGACAGTTTTAGTGGGCTATTTTTCCAACACATCTTCATAGTATTTGCTATTAATTAATTAATGCTGCTACATCATTCAAATTTGAAAAGCAGGTACATAAAATGTGAAAGAAGGGAGTGTATATATGTTTCTTCCCTGACCATCATGAGTCTTGCTATTGGAAATTGATGTTATAAAGCTAGACCATCATAAGCAAAATTATCACAGATCCCTCATATTGAGTGACAGCTTTTCTGTTAAGCCGGCGTGTCTGCAGCTTTATAGCAAGAGACCATATTGACCATTATAACATCTAGAATACCTACAAGTTTTCATTTATAAATATAACAAAACTATAAATATAACATTGCAGCAAATGCAGACATCATTAGGAAGAGAAGATGTAGATTTGCAAGGGATATTTGAATCAAAGAATGTTTGCTGAAAGTGAATTATATATTGGTCAGTATCTGTGCAGAAAGGAGAAAAATATTGCTATACGTAACCTGTCATCTGGTGTAAAAGTCTTTACCCAAATATTAACCTGTCTCCTCTTTATGAATGCTGAATGATCGGTTGTTAGTTTCCAGTATATTAGAGGATATACTTTTCATTTTGTATTTGTGATATGATTGTCATCACAGCCCATGAGTTTCTGATCACTAAAATGGTTTCTCAACACTTGCATATTTTTAAAACTTGTATGAGGTTATTTAGGATCAGTTTAGCTCCCACAAACAAGAAAATGATTGATGGATTGCTTTCAGCAACAGAATCCAGTGACCGACCTTCTTTGGTTACCAAAGCTTATAAGGTACTTGAGTCGATATTACAATTTAATGCTCCTAAGGTGGAACATCATGTAATGCAAAGGCTTTTGATATTTGAAATTGGGAGCTCGGTCTCAATTTATAGCCTGCATTACTTTCAGTCCATCATAAAAAATTCCCCATGATGTCAGGACCGAGGAGTCTCAAGTGCTATTCTTGAATTCATATCTAACTTAGTCAGTTTAGCTCAAAATAATGTAATTCCTTCATATGATCAGTACTACAAAAGCCAGTGTTAGAACAGATATATCATTGTGCAGATGTTCAAAGGCATTGCAGAGCAAAGATATTCAGGAAACATAATCAATGCTCATGCTTATTAAGGGGGATAGACTGCATCAACACAAAGAGACACAAAAAATACTGGCACAGTAGAATAGACCTCTGTTGTTTCAGTGAAATGCCATTCAGCAGGATCTAGTTAATTTTTGAGGCACACAAATATTATTGGGCAGAGAACAGGGAGGGCCACATGATGGGGTAACATAAAGTCTTCTTAAGAGGATAAGCATCCTAAAAATGCTCCAAGTTGTCTACTTTGGATTGCTATCTATATTCTGCAGGGATTAGCAAGATTTAACTTGGTGAAAACTTATTTTCAGGTCTTTGCAGTTAGAATTTCTGTTTAATTTACATTACTTGTTATTAGATATGTGGGAAATTGTGTTATGTTAAGTTTTCAGGTACTGTTTGTCAGAAAGTAAGAATGCCAGATTATAATTATGTTTTCAGTTGTCTAAAGTTATGATTTGTTCTTCGGTTGTTCATATTGGATTTTAATTTGTAGTTGCTTGAGATTGGTTAAATCAGTTTGGCAATAGTTTTGTGGGGCATGGTGACAGGAATTCATATCAGCAACTGTAGTACAGTGCAGCACGATTAAGATCATTTGATTTTTCTTGGTGTTGCATTTGCTTTAAGTTGCCAAGGTAGAATGCCCATCCCTGTAACAATTACAATTAAGTCAATTTTCTCGAACTGTTCTTTAATTGAGTTTGACAACTTGAGTGAAGATAACAAGTGGTTTGCATGTCTTTTTGTTTTAGTTTTGAAAACTCAGTAACCTCTGCAGTGATCTTATTTTCTTCTCCCTTTCTAAGAGGAATAGAATCAGATAACCTGAAAAAGTTGCATCTTATAACCAATAGCACAAACAGTACACAGATTTGAAGTTAAATGGACATTGATGCTTTACTCACTGTTGTTTCTAGAAACAGAATATTGTGATAACATTCAAATTCCTCTTCTCATTTATTTTGTGATTGTACAGGAATACCAACTTTGTAATACTAACCTGTGCCCTGAACTCAAGAAGACCACTCCTTGGACCCCTTGGACGCCTGTTAATATCTCGGACAATGGAGGTCATTATGAGCAGAGATTTAGATACACATGCAAAGCCCGCCTGGCTGACCCAAACTTCCTGGATGTTGGCCGTCAAAGAATAGAAATGCGTTACTGTTCTAGTGATGGATCAACTGGCTGCTCTGCAAGTGGTGGTGAGGACAAACAAAATGTTGGGTTTTGGAAATATTTTGGTTCTTCAATTGAAAAAATTAATTGGTAATGCTAGGAATATTAGATGGATAGGTTTGCTTACAAGATCACAGATTGAAAAAAAATTATTCTGTAACCTTTGGACATGATACTGTGGCCAATCTAAGGAGATATTTAGAGCAGGGTGACCCAGAAATGACCATGGCAGTGCCATGCTTGAGCTTGACATTCTGATAACATCTACTCCAAAAATTGCATCTATTTCCTTAATTTTAATAGTTGTCTGAAAATGCTAGTTAAAATGGCATTTTCTTTAAGCGGTTCCCTCTGAACACTGCATTCTTATGTAGAACCATTGCTGTTGTAAAGGTGGTGACATTTTTCTTTGGTTTAAACTTAATTGTTCATTTACTCATTTACAATTGATTAAAGGCTAGGAGAAACTGTTGACTATATTTGTATTTTAAAAAATACTTACTTTTTAGAAAAAATGTTATTTGTAGAATCCAGCCTGTGCTCGTTGATCAAATGTAACTCGTGAAATATTTTCTACTTTTAATGGTGGGAAATAGAGTCTTCTTTAAAGCACTATACATTGTTAAACTCTAAACTGAAGCCATACTGAACATTTGTGATAATATTAAACTGATACCAATGTCTGATCTTGTTTTTTCACTACAATTTCAGTTAGGAATCCATCTAAAATGGATCTTACACGAGGAAGTGATTTTCCTTAAACAGTATTTAGTCAAGTTTGATCTCTGGCTAAAATGTTCTACATGTGGAAAGAACATAACTTTACATAGTTGGAAACTTATTATTTTAGAAACTTTGCCCAATGAGTAGAAAAGGTTTCATTGACTTAATAAAGTATAAGTTCCACCATCAGTTTTGTTTTTACTCAGAGCAAAGCAGTTTTTTTTCTGAATTCAGTACTTCAGATCTTTGACATTACTCTCTTGTTTCCAACAGGGTTTTCTGGAAATATCTTACGGTATGGAAGAACGTCTGCATATTCGGTCAATGGTGCTTGGTCTGCCTGGCTATCATGGACACAGTGTAGCCGAGACTGCAGCCGGGGAATTCGAAGTCGAAGGCGAATGTGCAATAATCCTGCGCCAAGGAATGGAGGGCTTCCCTGTCTAGGACAATCATTGGAATATCAGGAATGTAATATCATGCCTTGCCCAGGTACGGAAATGAGGATTTCGAGGTGCGTAGCAATTGGACATTGTACAGTTGTTGTTGGTAATTAAACGGAACATATCTGGTCTTATGCATATAAGGATGCTTCTTTCTTACACATTATAAATAAAGAGAAGAGGAGGGAAAGTGAGGAAACAGATTTTAGTATTAATGAATGTTGATCTTTAATTCTATTTCTGACAACATGAGTACCCATTACTTGTGGCAGTGTCATGTTCATGTTCCTTATAAAGTCTCCTCTGACAGAATTCACATTTATCCATTTTAGAAGGTGAGGAGTTAAGGAAATCAAGCCAGGATACAAACTCAGGACTCTGGCCTACAACACAGTCAGTTGACCTATGATTGTTTACATTATACGAAATAGACTTATGATCAGCACGAATTGTTTATTACATATTGCTAAACTGATTAATAACCTTAAACGGCATGTGGCTTTGGGCCATTGAAATACCCGCTGTAGAAGGTACAACAGCTTTTAAAATATTTCTCTCATTATATTTAATAGCTTAGATGAATAAAATATATTAGATACTTTCATTTAAATTGTCATTTGATAGCACAGAACTTGAGTATAGCACAAAGCTTTTCATTGTGCACTCATTAGGACAGACTCAAGAATGCTAGATTTCAAAAGAAGCATTTGCATGAAAAATGTTTGCTATGATCGGGATGTGTAGTGAAGAATGTACATCCTTTGAAATTTGGTATTCTTGTATTTGTCTGTATAGTGGCTGTAATGAAGTCAGCCAGGTGGACTTCATAGAATATGAGCTCCTTGATTGAGTCTGTTAATCTGATCCAATCAGGTAGCTCTAGCTGACAGATATAACAGGAATGTTAGAGGTTCTGTTCACTCTGAGAGCTGGTTCTGAGGGAGCTGGGTCAGTGTCAAAGACTTTCCATGTGTAAATAAATGGTGACTGGTGACAGGGTACTTGCCTCTGTGGAATTATTTCAGTAGTGACAAGAGCAAAACATGCTGCTGAAGAAAATCGCTCATAACAGATGTCCCTGAGTTGAGGCAACATTTTCTGGCACTATGCAATTATTTGGGAAGTTTAACTCATTTGATCCTGCTATTGAAGATTGGGGCCAATATGTGGAAAAAATAAGTTATACTTTCTAGGCAAATGACATTAGGGCAGATGAAAAGTAACAAGTAATTCTCCAGTTTGTGGACCTGCAGCTTTTTTGGTTATTGGGAGCCTAACTTTCCCGGAAGCACCAGATACTAAAACCTTTCAAGAGTTATTGGATTAAGAAAAGGAACATTCTCTTCTAATTCTGAGATGGTATCGGTTTTACTCAGTAACTCGAGAAACAGGAGATGTTTGACTAGATTAAAGTGACTGGCAGAGGCATGTAACTTTGATTTAGCCTTGAGACACTGTGAGACCATTTGATACGTAGGATTAATGATGTAACCATGCAAAAGCACCTACTACTTGAAGCCCAGCTGGACTTCAGACAGGCACTAAAAACTGGCCTGTGCAATTTTTCAGCAGACGATGGAGAATATTTTACAAGTTCTGCCACATGTTACCACTTATTTAAATGACAGGTTAATAACAGGAAAGATCAATAAGGAACACTTAGAGAACTTGGACATAGTCCTTGGATGTTTGCCTCAAGTAGGTGTATGTCTTGGAAGGAAAAAACTGGTGTTCCAGACATCCCAAGTGACCTACTTGTGCTGTAGAATCAACAAGACCTGGTCACACCATTTGGAAGGTAAAATGAGGGTGATCAAAGGTGCCTCGGCTCTCAGTTAGTATTGGAGCTTTGGTCTTTCCTTGGGCTGGTAAATTATTACAGAAAGTTCATAGATATCCCGGCCTCCATCCTGGCATCTTCGCATCATCTCTCAAAAAAGTGTAAGCCTTGGAATTGGTTGCATGGCCAAGCCATAGTCTTCAGGGAAGTGAAGGAACAGTTATCATCCTCTAAGCTGTTGGCACACTAGAATCCCAAGTGATACATCCCCGTACAGCATTATGCGACTAATACCCTGTGGCATTAGCTCATAGGTGGCCTAATGGAGAAGAATGTCCAATAGCATATGCATCCAGGATTTTGATTGATGCAGAGTGTAAATACGCCTGGATAGAGAACGAAGGTTTGGCAATCATATTTGGAATCAGGAAGTTCCACCAATACCTTTGTGGACATAAATTGGGAATAATAACAGACCATAAACCCCCGCTAGGTCTACTTAAAGAGGAGAAGGCAGTGCTGCCCTTAGCTTCAGAGCAAATTCAGCTGTGGGCAGCTAAAGGATGGCTCTATACCATCCATCATCCAATGTTCTTGCAGAAAGAGCAATCCAAACTTTGAAGGCAGGCTTAAAGAAATAGCCTACAGCTTCAGTAGATACAAAACTACCCTATGTCCTATTTGATTATAGGACCACCCCTCATTGCAACTAGAGGGATATGTTCAGCGGAGTTGCTAATGGGAAGAAGACTCTACACGAGGTTAAATCTGATCTTCCCAGACCTAGGTGAGGAGGAGGGAGGATGTTTTAGCATCAGGAATGCCAGTGCTGAACACAAGATTCCGCTAAGTCGGAGACAACTTACTTAAGGATTGACGTTTGGTATAGGTATTATGGGAATGGCCTTGCATGAGTAGGAGGCATGGCCAACGTGAGGTCAGGTCCACTAATGTATGATGTTTGGGTGGGTGCAAAGGTCCTGAACAAGCACATGAACCACATGGAAGCTGCAATCCCACAAATAGTATGGGAGCAAAATGTGCCCAGCTCCTCAACACCTTTCTGACTGTTCTGGAACCCTGGGTTCTCCCTCTCCTTCACCAATGAAGGTTCCTCAGAATCTCTGGTGGACACTTTGGATATTGCCACTCCAACGCCTTTGCTGCCCAAGCTAGGGAATGACTTCCTTCCGAGATGCTTTGGGCGCAAGAGACAAGCTACTGTGTGTTACACACTGCCCGTATTAGAGGCAGAGTTGGAGTAGCCTGACCTGATGCTAAAATGCCCCCGATTGGGGCTGTTACTTTTATCCAATCAGGTAGTCCTGGCTGACGGATATAAACAAGAGTGTCAGGATGGCTGCTCACCAGTAGACCTGGCTGTGAGGGAGCTGGATCAGTGCCAAGGACTCCGCACATGTAAATAAAGGGTGACTTGGTGACAGGATACTGGCCTCTGTGGAGCTATTTCCGTACTGGTCACTTCAACAAGTTTCAAAGGCAGCTGTTTGGTGACCAATCTTCTATAAAAACAATTAAAAGGAAACTATCGTACCCAATTTTATAAAATACTTTATGTAAGAGAGGAAATTACTTATTTGTTAATAGTTTGATTGATGATTGAGACTCCTGATCTCCCTCATGTTAAAATAGTCCATTAGATAATTTTAAAGTCTTACCTAAAATTCAAGAATGTGTGCCTAATCAATTAAGCCTATTTATAAAAGAAATTTATCATTACAGTATGTTCGCCAGTGACAAATTTCAAACAGTGTGTAATAAGGTGGTCTCTGTTTCTGCTTCTGGGGATAGGATGGCCATCAATATCCACTACAAACCCACTGACTCCCTCAGTTACCTGGACTAAATATCCTCACATCCTGCTTCGTGTGAAGAGTCCATTCCATTTTCCCAATTCCTCCACCTCCATCGCATCTGTTCCGATGATGCCAGTTTCTGCAAAGGACCGTCTGATATGTTCAGCATCTTCCTCAACCAAATATTCCCCACCACCATGCTTGATAGGGCCCTCAGGCATGTCAACCCATCTCATCCACTTCAGCCCTCACCCCTTCTCTTCCCTCCCACAACAATGATAGGGTCCCCTGTTCCTCGCTTACGACCCCACCAGCATCCACAACCAAAGGATCATTAACTACCATTTCCAATATGTCCAGCGGAATGCCACCACCAGACACATGTTTCCATCTCCTGCCTCGTCAGCATTCTTCAGGGCCATTCCCTCTGGGACACCTTGCTCCATTCCTTCTCAATTTCCAATATCTCCCCACACTCCCACAGTGCCTTCTCTTGAAATCGCAGTCAGTACAACACCTGCCTGTTTACTTTCTCCCTCCTCACTATTCAAGGCCATAGATACATCTTCTAGGTGAAGGAGCAACTTACCTGCATTTCACTCAATCTAGTCAACAATATTCGCTGCTCATAATGTGGTCTATTCTATACTGGGGAATGAAACATTGACTGGATGACCACTTTACAGAACAGCTATGTTCTGTCTGCAGAAATAACTTCTATACACCATTGTGTTCCCCGGCCAACATTTCTGTCTCAGGCTTGCTATTTTGTCCAGCGGTTGCTGGAAGAACAGAATCTCATTTTCCACTTTCCATCTCATTTCCTGCAGCCTTCAGGACTCAATATAGAGTTCAATAATGTTAGGGCCTTACCACCTTCTCCCATGACCTTACTCCAACCCACACACCAGGCCTTGTCATCATTTGGGCTGCTACCACAACCAACCCATTGTCAGACACTATTGGTCCCAATTAGCAGCTATTCTTTCTCCCAGATGGACTTTATCTATTCCTTTGGTCTGCCCAACTTTTGTTCTCTCTTTGTTGCTCCCTGGTCTCCATTTCCACCCATCATTTATTCTTCCCTTCTTCCCCTTTCAGTGGTTTAAGGGGTTAGCATTGCTACCTCACAGCACCAGGGACCTGGGTTCAATTCCTGCCCTGGGCACATTCTCCCTGTGTCTGTATGGGTTTACTCTGGGTACTCCAGTTTCCTCCCCCAGTCCAAAGATGTGCAGATCAGGTGAAGTGCCCATAGTGTTAGGTCTATTAATCCAGGGTAAATGTAAGGTAACGGGTTAGGGGGATGGGTTATTATTTAGAGTGTTGGTGTGGACTTGTTGGGCCGAATGGCCTGTTTCCACACTATAGGGAATCTAATCAACCTTTTCCTTACGACAGTCAGTTCTGAGGAAGGGTTACTGGTTATGTTAACTCTGCTTTGTGTTCACAGATGCTGCCAGACCTGAGTTTTCCCAGCAATTTCTGTTTGTGTTTTGGAACTTAGTCCCCAAACATTTTTTTTAATAGTAAGACACTGAAACAGAATGGAACACAATTAATTGTAATCTGAAGTTTAACTTCAGACTGACATGATCTATAATCCTGAGGTCTATCATCGGGTGACCTTCGGGGTTGTGCATGTTTAGCACGATTTCTTCGATCAACACAAGTTACATTAAAGTTTGAGTAAACTGGCTCCCAGATGTCACTTAGTCCTCAGTTTTTGTTTATATTGCTGTTTTATTTATTCTGTAGAGTCAAACTATTCTGAATCTACCAGGAAATATCAAAAAATAAACTTAGAAATCAGCTCCAAGTCTATATGAATAATTGAAAATTTATCAGCAACTTAAGGGGAAAAAAATTGAACGATTTTGTGTCATAGCTTCAAAGTTGGTGAGGGTGGTTAATGTTTGAGGAAATAAAAAGTCTTCAGAATGAATAGTGTGTAATCTGACATTGCATCATAGATTGGTAAGGAAGGATTCAATGTAGGGTATCTGATTTACATATGCGTACAGATGGGTGCTTTGTTTAGATGCCAATTATTTTGGTATTCGGGATGAACCAATTATAACAATTTATTTTTGGAAAGTTTCTACATGTCCACCAGAAAGAATGAGTCATTTTCCAGATTTGCTGAGACTAACAAAACATCTCTCTCCCACTTTATAAGATGCTTTTATCTTTCCAATTCTCATCCTTTGTTGAGCATTTTGGCTGCTTTTAAATTTTTGTTGTTGTGGTGTAACCCTTGCCTGCCTCCCTGAATGCCTGCTTATAATAAAAGAGCACATTATGCTTTGTTTATATCATGGAGTTCCTTCTACCATGTGCTAAACTGCCGGAACATTGTGTTTTGCCCTGTTTCCATTGTGGAATGGATTTCAGAGTACTCATGGCGTATGGTTTTTCAGATGCTGTAATCACAGATTTAAAGTAACTTAGACTTGTGTTTGTGTAGTTGTGATTTTAGATTTTTTTTTGAGGAACTGAACCCTTGTGATGTTGGCAAAGTAAAGTTACCATAGTCTTACTAGATCATGGAGCTGCTCTTTCATTAGAGAGGGATGACTGATAGTGGTTTTAACCTGAACGTGAGGGGAGAGATTGAGAAGAAGAGTCCTTTTTGCTAATCTCAGCTGGTGTGGAAACTGAACTTACACAGTTGGCTTTTTCTCTGCATCACAATCCAGCCATCCACCTAGCTGAATTAACTAACTCCTATGTTGGAGAAAGATCTTTGCAGGTACTACAGGTGTGTAAAGACACCTGAGAAATTTAGGCCTCCAGGTTTGTTTCCTTTTTGATAGCCTGTGATGGTTTCCTGTCGTCATTTAACATTTGCTTCTGTAGCAAATGGTGATACCACTTCAGAATTGATTTGCCATGTGTTGGAAGACATTAGATCTGCTGCATTTATATTACAAGCAGTATTAGCCCAGTGCTAGCAGCAGAACTTCTCCATAATATAATAATAGTCCTTTTAGGGACACATGCTTTGGTTAGGGTTAAAAATATCTTTTTAAAGTGGCAAACTAATTTAAGTTAGGTTAAATGTGGGCAAGTAGGTATAGCATTATAGCAGTGATGTTACTGGGCTGGTAATCAAAAGGTCTGGGCAAATATTCTGAGACAAAGTTCAAATCCCACTAAGACAGCTGAAGAATTTAAATTAATTAAATAAAGTCTAGGATAAAAATTTAGTAACAGGAATGTTGATCATAATGCTACTGGATCATCGTAAAAATCTAATTGGTTCACTAATATCCTTGAGGGAAGTCTGCTTTCCTGACCTGTTTATAGGATTTTAGACCACAGTAATGTTATTGACTCTTAACTGGTCACTGAAATAAGCTGGCAAGCTGTTCAGTTGCATTCAGGAAGGTGGCTCATCATCATTTCCTCAAGGACAGTTAGGATTGAGTAAAATAACTGTGAATGAATTAACTATATATGTAAATTGCACCAACCAGATAACTTCGTTTTGAGCTTTTGAATATTTTGCTTGTGAATTGAAGATTAGAAAAAGCATTAACCCAGCTGGATATGTAAAATCAATGCACCAGAAACCTTTTGAAAAAGGCCTGGTAAGTTATTATCTGTTCTCCTTTTTAGAGGATGGTGGTTGGTCCTGTTGGTCTTCCTGGTCGAAATGCTCAGTCACATGTGGGGGTGGACATTACATGAGGACACGCTCCTGCAACAATCCTCCACCTGCCTATGGAGGAGACATCTGTCTGGGTCTTCATACTGAAGAAGCATTGTGCAACACACAAGCCTGTCCAGGTATGGAGGACAGAATTTGGACTTTAACAGAAATAAATGCATACATTAAGCGCTCAGTTTAGAACTAAAATTCCCTTGTCAAGTGATTGCATTTATTTCCTCTTAATTCATTTGCAAAAAAAAGGTGCTCCTAGCAAATTTCTTGGGCAAGTTTAGCTCATAGCTTGCTTATTTCTGTGTTTCTCCTGTAGCGAGGAGGAATACTAAATTATATTCTTGTTAAGTGTTAATTTTCAATACCAGTGAAAAACCTTCTAACAGCAGCTTTTTTAAATCTGCTTAATCATCGGCTAAAACTAACCAGATTCATAATTCTTTATAATTGTTGATATGTCATTGGTTTTAAAAACATAATGACAGATCATTAAGTACATTACTTGGTCACAGTGTTTGCTATAGTAAGAATAGTATTGAATTATAATGACTAGAAAATGTAAGATAGTATTCTAGTTATAGTACTTAGCCTGATGACTCTCAAATTGACCAGAATATAAATAGGACATTAGTTGGCATGACTTAAATTAGTTTCAGTTAGGAAGCAAGCAACTAGGAAGGAGAGTGGAAACCTGTAGCTGGTCAATTTGACTGAAGTGATCAAATTAGAGTAGTGAATTCACTGCTAGAGATGTGTTGAATAGAGGACTGAGTTGGGTGACGAGGGTTTCTTTGTTTTTTCTAAAAATCTAATTCTGTTTATATTTCATATTTAATATTAACTGTAATTTAACATTTAAATTCTCAATGGAATCAGAGTTACGCATGTGCACGCAAGTTCTTTACTTGAGAAAATTCAAGAAACCACCTTAAACTGTTTTCTTTGTACCTGGGATTTGGTGTAAATAAACAGAGGCATCTCAGTGCAACTTAGCACTGAGTGTGACTTACTGAGAACTTTGTGAGTAAGCAAGTTAGGGGAAGGAGATAATCTTTTCTTTAACCTTTTCTTCCTGTAGGAATTGGCTCTTATGCTACTAAATGGAAGAAGCTAGCTGGTTGGTCAGTATATAGTTAAGGCCTAGTCTATTCCTAAGGTTTAAAATACTGCAGAAACTGCCACTAAGATTCACAAAATGTAGAAAAAGTGAATTATCTAATTGAATGAGATAATTAGTTAATTAAAATATAACAAAAACAAAAGGATAGGAGATGTATCATTCCTCTAAAACATGTGGGATCTCCTGGAAGGCGGTGTGACCGAGGACAAACACATTTGCAGTATCTGCAGCTCAATCAGCTTTGGCTCAGATTTTGATTGGAGGCTGAACTATCGACACTGCAGTACATCAGGGAAGGGAGGAGAGCTATCTGAACACTTTAATCCAGGAAGTGGTCACATCCCTTAGGATAGGGTCCTATCCTAAATTGGTAAATTTGCTGATGACACAAAGATAGATAGGCAGGTGATTTGTGAGGAGGACATAAGGATATACAGAGGAACCTCGATTACCTGAAGGACACGGGCGGGGAGTATTTCGTTCAGATAATCAAATGCCGGATAACATAGTTTAGCCAAGCATCGGGACCTTGAGATTTTGCTGGATGATCCGAAATTTGGATAATCGAATGCCGGATAATCAAGGTTCCTTTGTAGATTGGTTAAGTGAGTGGACAAATAACTGGAAAGTAGAGTAGAATGTGGGAAAAAAACGAAACAGTCTAGATTGGCAGAAAGAATAAAATTGAATCATAATGTATCTATATAAGTTATCATATTATGTATTTCATAGTACAGGCCAAACTCCTCAACTTCTCCTCATTTACCTACTATTAACTGTGTACTCCTTTGCTGGACTCCCTCCAATGCCAGTATATTTTTCCTTAAAAACTGCTCACAGTATTCTAGCTGTGGCCTGACTGGTGCTTTGTTTAGTTTTAGGAAAACATCCCTACTTTAATTCTCCATTCCCTTTGTAATAAAAGCCAACATTCCATTTCCCTTTTGTATTGCCTGTTCAACTTGGATGCTGGATTCTTGTGATTCATGCAAGAGGAATCTCATATCCCTTTGTTTTGTAGCTTTCTGCAGTCTTTCTCCACTTAAGTTGTCTTCAGCTCCTATTCTTCCTGCCAAAATGCATAACTTCACATTTTCCTATGTTATATTTAATCTGATAAACTTTTGCCTACTGATTTAACCCGTATCTTTCTGCAACCTCTTTGTGTCAACCTCACCACTTGCCTTCACACCTGTTTTTATGTCATCTGAAAACTGGGCTATAGCATATTCAATCTCCTCATTCAAATCATTAATATATATTGTAAATAATTCTAGTACCAGCACTGATCCTTGTGGAATTTGACTAGTCAAGGCTCGCCATTCTGAAAATGCATCCCGTTATCCTAACTCTCTGTCTTCTGTTCATTAGTCAATCCTCTATTCATATTAATATACTACCTCCAACACCATGGCTGTTATTAAGCAGCCTAATGTATGATATCTTATCAAACACTTCTGAAAATCCAAATGTATTACATCCACTGCATCTCTTTAGCCAGCTTGTTACCATCTCAAAGAACTCTAATAAATTTGTCAGGCAAGATTTCCTCTTCATGAAACCATGATGACTGTGTTTAATCATGTCCAGCGATCTTTAAAGGGATCATCTTTTACAATATTGTAATTTGGAGTTCTTTTCCTTAAAAAAGCAGATTCAAAAATATGGAAGCCAAGTCTTTGAATATTTTTTAAGTTAGAAGTAAATAGATTCTTTTTAAGTGGGCAAAATATTAAGTTTGTGAAGAAGGGTCACTGGCAGTGGAACATTAATTTTGTTTCTGTTACCACTGATGCTGCCAGACCTGTTGATTTTCGTCAGCAATTACTGCTTTGATTGAAACATTA
Organism: Chiloscyllium punctatum; assembly: GCF_047496795.1. NCBI lineage: Eukaryota > Metazoa > Chordata > Chondrichthyes > Orectolobiformes > Hemiscylliidae > Chiloscyllium > Chiloscyllium punctatum. The sequence goes on along the minus strand of NC_092746.1, from coordinate 50,963,338 downwards.
AGGTGTTTAAGCAGGAATATGGAGTTGTCGGATCAACCATGATCATAGTGAATGGCGGAGTAGGCTTTGAGCTGCTGATTGACTTATTACTGCTCCTAATTCATACATTCATCTGTATTATTTCAATTCCTATTCTTGCTTGTGAAAGCATAACCCTAAACCTATCTTAAGTCTTTTCCACTTTGTTCAGTCATAAAAAGGCGGGATACCTGAAGATGCTTGAAGACAAAGGTTTCACAACTTCAGTACTCAAATTATGATTAATTATTGTACTTTTGAAGACATTGTGTTCATCCTGAGAGAGTGCTGACAATTTTTATTTTTTAATACAGATAATTGGTCAGAGTGGTCCATGTGGTCAGAATGTGAGGTCTCAGGTTCACAGCATCGCACTCGTCACTGTAAAATCTTATTTCCTGTTGGTTACCAGTGCTCTGAGAATAGCAGTGAGAGCCGAACCTGTGTCTTTGATAACAACTTCATTCCTGGTATGTATTCTCATTGAATAGAACTGATTAGGGTTTACTGCAGACACAGCTCATAAATATTTTGTGATGCCTTCTCTGTTAATGTTGAATGATGGTATCATTCTGAACTGTCTAAACTTTGAGAGGTGAAATTCAGCTTTGGCTAGTATACAAAACAGACCATCTCCTCCTTCGCATTTATACTCACTCAATTTTCCTTTACACCAAAGTCTGTGTACTACTTCAGAATACGCAACCAGCAAATATTCTGATTAATTTTCAGAACCCAATTCACTTCCATTCACACCTAAAATCATGAAATGAAAACCTGAACATCAGGGGAAGTTTTTTTCAGGAATTTGGTTTTCAATGCTGAACTTTCCCTGGCTGTAATCTCCTCACATGAGATTGAAAATGCAAGGCTTAGTTTTTGCATTCTAATTTCCATAACATTTGCTCCTCTGTATCTTTTCTAGTAGTTGGTATGTAATGACAGTCCTCTTGTTTCTTAGGTCTAATTGTATTGATTTTGTCTGGACCCTTTGCTGATGTAGGCTGATAGTCTGGTGATCATTAGTCCAGGCCTTTGAATTACTCTTTCAGTACTATACAAAGCTCCAAAGAGACACAATCAATAGTGTTTGTCTGGTGAAAATATCCTACAGTTCAAATTACACTATACAATCCAATTGCTTATTAGTCTGAACCTTCAGGCAGCATATTAGTATTACGAATGATATCAACTCCAACAATGCAACCCTACCACAGTTCTGCACTAGATTGTTAGCTGACATTACAGAGGTAATATTCAAATTCTATGTTGATAACTTGAAACATGCATTGGGTATTAACACTGAAGCTTCAAATGGTTTTGACCAAATGGTTAGAAAGATTATGTGCAAATTGGTCGAAAAATTTGTGTTAATGTATCAGATCAGAATACACAATTAACTCTTATGTGTGCTGAACTCAGGTGGTCTGTTTTGAATCAGAAGTCTTAGTCAAGTTTATGTATTCCATATTGGCACAATAGTGGTAAAAAAATCAATTTTAAACTCCTGTTATCTGACTGGATTATCTGAGATTTCACTGGACTGAAAAGGATTTTTGAAATGAAAGAATACTGACTTCAAATGGTCGCAGCGTCAACCTGACCAGATTGAGACAAGCTCGTGAAAACCAACGTGAGATAAACAAAGACAGTCTGAGAGAAAATTAACATTTTATCAACAAGTACTGAAACTCAGTCAGGCGTGAAGAACTTTTCACCGAGTTTTGATTTATTTCTCTCCGGAAATTCTGGCTGATGGGATAGGTCAAATGAATGAAGCAGCTGCTGGGGAACATATCAAGAACATTGGTCACAAAGTATCATAAAGAAGTGAAGATGGTTCAGATACAGACACAGTCAAGGTATATTCAGAATAAGAAAAACATAAAGCAAGCAAAGCCAGAGTTAGGACTGTGACTAAGGTGGGAGCATAAAAGCATTGTACTAACAGGAGGCTGTAGTAAAAATGCAAACCAGACTGAATGGAGAAAATTCAGAGGGAAAGTGCAAAAGAGAGGAGCAAAGAGAGAGTTTACAAAGAGAGCGAACATAATGTTTCAGGTCAGTGTTAATCCATGAACTCTGGTCAAGTCAGCGTTGATAATGATAACTCTGATTCTCTCCACGGTTACTGCCTGTCTTGAGCAGTATTTCTAGCATGATCTGTTTTTATTCCTTGCCAACCAATGCCTGAAGGTATCATTATCTCATGCTGAAATGTTCACTGAGCGGGAACACCACCACCATCTTCTCAAGAGAACTAGGGATGGGCATGAAAGGTCAGTGACACAAATATCCTGACAATGAATTACCCAAAACACTTTTTCAATGAACTAAGTTTGGCATTTAATGCTCTTGCTCTTTACTCCACTCTGAAAACAATTTTTAAAAAAAGAAAGTTGTTAAAATTTGGTATTTAACCAAATCCGACTAAAGAATAATACTGGTCCACAGCAAAGCCTTCTCCTAAGACCCACCCATCTGCTGCTACTATGGTGCTGAATTCTTGATTATAGCCATGATATGGTGGAGAGAAGTTGAGAAATAGCTGGGTATCACTTCAGACAAGAAATGTGGACAAGAAATTTCGACTTCCTACTAAAGTAATTTGTGGTTACTTTAAGAGCAGAGTTCAGAAATGCTTACCTGTGTAGTGTACTACTAGCAAACGATCACGTGGTATGCACAAATACACATTTTGTTGTGTGGGTAATTTTACTGCAGACAGACAAAGTTTTGGAATACAGAAATCGGGATTTACAGATACAAGGATTGAAGTGGTTCTTCATTAGCCAATATGGAAACCAAGAATTTTTTTTTATATTTTACTTAAACTAGTAGATGGCATTTAATTTGAAATCCACAGGACAATGTAAAGGAAGAATGAAGAAACAAGAAAAATACTGCAGCTACACAGAAAGAGGAAACAGCATCAGGCATCCAATTACCTGTTCCATTTATCTACATACAATAATATCATCTTCAGTTAAATCTGGCAATCTATCCACACAAGTGCAAATAAGAACACTAGCAGAGTAGAGATATCTCATTAATATTGGAACAAATTACTGGAGATGCTGAAATCTGTACTGAAAACAAAATGCTGGAAATCACAGTGGGTCAGGCAGCACCCTTGGAGAGAGACCATAAGACATAGGTGAAGAAATTAGGCCATTCAGCCCATTGAGTTTGCTCTGCCATTCAGTCATGGCCAATAAGTTTCTCAACAGCATTCTCCCACTTTATCCCTGTAACCCTTGATCCCATTGATACTCAAGAACCAATCTATCTTAGTCTTAAATATACTCAATGACCTAGCCTCCACAACCTTCTGTGACAATGAATTCCATAGATTCACCACTCTGACAGAAGTTACTCATTATCTCAGTTCTATGAGGTCTTCTCTTTACTCTAACACTGTGCCCTTGGGTACTCGTCTGTCTTACCAATGGAAATATCTTCCCAACATCCACTCTGTCTGGGCCATTCAGTATTCTGTAAGTTTCAATTAAATCCCCCCTCATTCTGCTAAACTCCACCAAGTATATACGCAGAGTCCTCAAATGTGCCTAATATGTTAAGCGTTTCATTCCTGAGACCATTCTTGTGAACCTCCTCTGAACCCATTGTAGGGCCAATACATCCTTCCTGAGATATGGGGCTCAAAATTGTGCACAAATACTCTAAATGTGGTCTTGCCAGAACCTTATAGAGCTCCAAAAGTACATTCCTGCTTTTATATTCAAGTCCTCTCAAAGTAAATGCCATCATTGCATTTGCCTTCCTAACTACTGACTCAACCTGCAAGCTTATCCAGAGAGAGTGCTGGACTAAAACTCCCAAGTCTCTTTGCACTTCAGACTTCTGGATTTTCTCCCCTTTTAGAAAATAGATCATGCTGCTATTCTTCTTACCAAAGGGCACGACCTCACACTTTCCCACATTGTACTCCATCTTCCACTTCTTTGCCCATTCTCCTAACCTATCCAAATCCTTCTGCAGCCTCCCCACCTCCTCAATACTTCCTCTCCCTCTATCTATCTTTGTATTGTCTGCAAACTTAGCCAGAATGCCCTCAGTTTTTTCATTAATGTATTAATACATTAATTTCGATCATTAATGTATAAAGTGAAAAGTTGTGGTCCTAACACTGAGCCTTGTGGAACACCACTTGTCAGAGCTAACTAATAGTTCAAATCTAGCTGACTCTTCATCAGAGCTCTGTGACCCGCTGTGATTTCGAGAATTTTTCATTTTCATGTCTCTGTTAATGTTGAATTAACTACAAAGTAATGCTGCTGATCATTAAACTCAATACTCTCAAGTGACTGCAGTGTAATCCACATCAGTTCAAACCCTACACAAATACATTTCTAGTGTAAATATATCTTTTCTTGGCTCAGGTTAATTGTAACTTGGCAAACGTTGATTCAACCAACCTGGTTATGAACAATTGTTTTGCTATTTCAGTGAATTACAACTCATAACTCCGCTGTACTTAGTAATCTTTATTTGTAACCACATACCAACAAATTAATTCATGATGACAAAATAAATCAAGTTTCATACAGTCATGGAACACCCATTCTGCAAAGAAGGATATGCATTGCTAGTTATACTTTTTTTTCTGGTGCAACTCTTTAAAAACAAAAACAAATTATTAGTAAATGTGTATTAGAGAATGAAAACCATAAAATAAAGTTTACTTAATGTTAGGTTCCTGGTCTAGTTTTATTTTCTTGGCAGCTTTACCACTGATTTGCCCACTTCTCAACTGTGTTCATTTCTTGTTGGGATATGATGTTATATTCGCAAACCACATCTAAATGACTACTGTTAATGTGTGCACCTTCTCAGTTAGCACTGCCACCAGATTGTTTGAGCAGCCTACCACAGCCAAGCCCAAATTTGTTCTCTCCTAATGTCCTCATATTTAGACCTCAAGATGTAAAAGATCCCAATGCAGTGTTGTGAAAATAATCACCCTGGGATCTGCATGGTTTAAGCAAAAAAATATTTTATGTGAGCATATGTAAGGAAAACGCTTATCTTTGCTATCTGAGAACTTTCCAGCACCACATTCATAAGTCTGAACCCCATGTTGGCTCACTATTATCTCAACCTCCAGCCTTGGGTCTGTTAGTTTCCAAGGGTAACTCAACTTCCTTGTCTGAGCTTTAACGAATAACTGTAACAAAGATTATTGTGAATCTACTAATAGTAACCTCTGTCATTCCTACTTTAGCAGTATTCAAACAAGACTTTTTTTCCCCAAAGTTTGCATGGGCCAATAGTTGTGCCATAACCAACATCTATAAAATTAAAATCATGTTGTCACAATCTCATTGATGTGTTATGGACCAAACCAAGCATCCTCCAAATATTTTAAGAAATAGCCTAGATCCTAACGTTTTTCTTATTTTAAAGGCAAATGTGACGTGCCATGTTTCAGATGCATTGCAACTGGTCAAATTACTCGACATTAAGCAAAACATAGTTTATTTAAACACTACAGTTAAAATGCGACCAAAGAAAGGAGACTTTAGGATAACTTAACTCTACTGGAAAATGTAACAAAATAAGGGATACAGTAACTATTACTAATTAACAGTTCCAATATAGTAACATCCCATAAACACACCCTTCGGCAAAAAGGCAAATTCAGAAAAAACAGCAATCTAGCAGGTTATGAAGAGAACCTCCAGCTTTTGGCTGTAATGAAGAGAGGGAAAATAGCTTCCATTTCTTCAAGACAACAGCACCTGTTGCTTAAAGCTAAGCCTAAAAACTATGAAAAATCTAGAAATCCTGGTCTGTGACAGCTGGCCACACCCATCCAGGCTGCTTCTATTGTTGCAACTTAAACAAAATTCCAAGGCCTCACAATCTCTTTATTCTATTGGTTTTGGTAAACTGCTCAGCACCTCTGCCTTACAACCTCTCTTCAAAAAAAGGACAAAATAGCTTATCTTAAAGCCACAGCCTCACAGATGATTGAAGTATTTTGCTGTGAGCAAATTGGTTGCCATGTTTACCCAAGTTACAACATTGCTACAGTTTAGAAGTATTTGATTGGCTGTAAACCATTCTAGAACACCCCAAGATTGTGAAAGGCATTACATTAAGTAAATTCTTTCATTTTAAAAAGTGTCATTGGAGAATGAACAGGAGTGGTGATGTTGCCCAAATATCCACACTACAATTTCGAATGTTGAGAGCAATGTTTCACCAGCTGCCTGTTTGGGATTAGTGGGTTGACATAGATCAAGGTTTAGGTCTTATGATTCTATGGCTCAATTAAATAAACTTACGAGAGTTGACAATATTCCAAAACATTTTCTTTACTCAAATTTTCAGTAAGCATTTTAATTAACATAAACTTCTTTTTTTAAAAAATTATTCCCTTAGAAGTGCATATTGCTAAGTCCAGCTTGGGTGACAGAAGATGTGGTGGTAAGTGTTGATTCTCTAATCCTGCATTTGATGAAGATTCTTGACTAAGTTCACACTTACTTAATGGGTATTTATTTCCCTGTTTCTGAAATTCTTTGCAGAATTCAACATGTTCCATATGATTGCAGTGGGATTGAGCTGCTCTATCTTAGGCTGTCTTTTAACATTACTTGTATATACCTATTGCCAGCGATATCAGCGGCAGTCCCATGATGCCACTGTCATCCATCCAATTTCTGCAGTTCCCCTCAACACGAGCATCACAAACCATGTCAATAAACTTGATAAATATGATTCGGTGGAAGCCATTAAGGTAGGACATTATAACTTTAAAACATAAGTTGAATTTATTACTATTGTCTAGTATACATATTGTCACATAACTAAAGAAGTATAATTTAGCAAGTAGACAAGTGGACTCTACTAAAAAGTAGAGTCTGTGAAACTTACCAGCTAATGTCAACATTTTTCCATTAACATGAGGTTAAAAAATAACATAATAATATTAGAATTACTGGAGTAGGTAGGTTTATCAGAAATTCTTAAGCATGAAAACCACCATGAACAAAATGGGAAAATGCTTGTCTTTCTCCTAATTAACAAACCATATACCAATTGCAACCTACATTACTAAAGCCATATGCTTGTAGATTGGTAGCAATGAAGCAGAAGAGGTGATTTTTTAAAAACTAAAATATGCATTTCATCTTGATAAGAAAATCATTTGATTGGAAATGTTTTGCAAAACTTAACAGTAGCACTGAAAACTCTAATAATGTCTATTACAGGAAGCTTGATTCAACTTCTGCCTAAATTAGTTCTTTATAGTACCATGGCAGTAATTTTTAACTTCACTACCTGGATAGTAATGTGGCAGAACCAATCAGCTTCCTGTTATCTCGCGTATATGTTAACATGCCATGGAAATGAATGTCTTGAAAGTCAGACAAATTCTAAAATGATGAATGATCTCTCTACTCTGCCACATTATGTCTCAGATGGTTGAAGTTGAAAATTCTTCTTCCTGTAATTATTAGAGAAATGAAGAGAATTATTTTTAGATACCTGAAACAGATATCAATCTGTTTTACTAGATTACTGTTCAAAGTTTTGATTGGAAAATGCATTAATCAGTTGGTAGTGAAGAAGAGATGCAGGGATTATGCAGGCAATAAGATTGTTCATAAACAAAGGGATTTTGAAAGAGTCTACGGTCTAGTATGTGTAAGATCAACTCTATGGTAGCAATACATTTGTTGGATCACTTTAGCCATGAACAAATAGTTAGGGCTGGTCCCGAAATTTCATGTGCCTTTATACCTTGAGCAAAGCCACTTGCCTTCCAGATCTGCTTCAGCACCAAGATTGAAAACTGAATTTCTGGTTGTGAACAGTGCAGTCATTTCAAGAGTTAAAGCTGAAACCCCAGGAAGTTTGATATAGTAAATGATATAATATTTATAGATGTATTAATAAGTAATAACTTTATTTTCCAGGCTTTCAACAAAAACAATTTAATCCTTGAGGAACGAAATAAATACTTCAATCCACATCTTCATGCAAAGTCCTTTTCCAATACCTATTTCACAGACTTCAATATGTACGATGACTATTAGATTGGTAAATTGCTCAAAGCAGACTAGTCTACTGATTAAAGATCCCTCTTTTCATTCTGGATTGGAGATGAGGCTGCACTAATACTTACCAACTTTCGTTCCTACCTTTTGCCTGTCTAAAACTAAATGCCAATGACAACACTTGAAAGGATCAAACACAGAAATGGATTCCAGCTATGTTGGAATTTAGTTGTTCTGTTCTGCTGTGCTAGAACTAAGGACTGTACCTTCTATTAAAGAAGTTTATCTTACAGTGACTAAAAAAACACAAACAGTGCCTGTGGACAGAAGATCGTCATTTAAAGAATTTGTGTGTTTGTGTTTTCACCAGTCCTATCCAATTATTACTAAAGCAATGAGAACATTTGAAAAGTAAAACTCAACTCAGATGTAAGTGGTATAGGGCTGGGAATCAAGTCCTAACAAATTGAGTTTCTGAGTGACTTGCAGAGCTGCCCCAATGAGACTGTTGCATTTTATGTTGTATGTGGTCAGGAATATTCAACTGTATTGACTGTCCGTCACTTCGTACCATTCCAAAGACCCAGCCAACTGCAACTTGTAGAGCAGAATCTGTTTTTTTACATTACTTTCAAGATAGTTAGAAGGTAGACCTTAAGTGCATCTGTGTTACTTTTTTTCCTAGGTAATCTCCATTGTCTGTTGTATACTTATTGACCAGTTTACCTTTGCTGTTTGAAAATTCAGACAATCATGAAATACTTTCAGTGTGAGATTTACAAAACTGTAAATAATTGACTGAACATATGAATAGTACAAATGATTAACTAGGTATGTTTAGCTCATTAGGCAACTCAATGCCCCACTGTCAACAGCATTATTAACAGCAATTTTGAAAAACAATGGCTTTTGTACAGAGCCCATCAGCTGTGAATACTTGCAGTTTGTGCAGGATTTAAACTGTTAATTTATCCTGTTGTTGCTTTGTATGTTGAGTTCCTTTGCTAATTGCAGATTTGAATGGTTTCTCACAACTGAAGTCTTTTGCATATGATATATTACAATAGTTAAAGTTATTTTCTGCTTGATTGTTGAGATTCGTAAGGCTGCTCTCAGCTGTTTGCTGTTATTTTGCCAAGAGCAGGTTGTAAGATTCAGTTCCTTTAACAAATGAATTACCTGATGTTGAAAACCACAAGATATCATTTGGCATTCATCATCCACTATCTAGGATATTTGACCATTTGCAAATGTTTGCTTTCTTCAATTAACACTACTTAAAGCATTCACATCACAGTCCCATACATTAGTGCAATTTGTTACATGTTTATTTTAATTGGATTAATAAATGTTTTCAATAATTCATATGGATATTTTATGTGAAAGTATTAGGCAACATGCTGCCAGATATCAAAGTTTAAGCTATTTGTCATAATTTGAAAAGACAAATGTCAGCATAATTACAGCAGCAATTGAAACAGGCTGCTGTTTATTTATCTCACTGTAACAGAAATACATATATGTTACGGCATTTTCCTCCCTAAAAATGCTGCAGTGCAAAAGGGGATAAAATGGGCGATTTCGTTACAAGTTCAGACAGTAACATTTCTTGCCCTCCTTCAGCAACAATCCACTAATAAAATTGCATTCTAAAATTAAGAAAAGTCACATCCTAGAATACTAATCTATCTCTAAACTACCTTTTTCTCTTCTGTATGTTGGTTGAGCAGCATGTGAATTTCTAAAATTTATGGTTTTATTTTTCATCAGTCTTTGAATACTTGAAAATGTAACTGATGGAAGTGTATTTGAAAAAAGTGATCTGCATTGATTGTTCTCTTCTGCTGCAACAAATGCAGCTTCAATGATCTATTTTTAGCTTTACTATTGGCATGGTTTATTAGTGTCATGGTTAAATGGTTTTTTAACATTGAAGTAAATGTTAGAAAGTAGCACTCCAAGCATGCAATGGGAGGTGTATTAGAAGTGGCCTCAGACATTACTGAGACCTGTACATTTTTTTAAAGAAAGAAAACTGTGCCTGGGAGTGATGACCTCCACACGTTTTCCCAATGTACACCTCAATTCTCATTAAATTTTATTATTAGCACCAGTTTCTAAAATCTATCTGTATGGGCCAAGTGGACCATCTAGACCTTATACACAGTGCACAGGAACACAATTAACCTGCAAATAGCCTTTAAGCAAAAAACAAGGCTGCAAGGTGTATTTTGTCCAAGATTTGTGAGTTTCAGGGTGATTGGGGGTGGGAGTAAAGGTGTTCTGGAAAAGGTGAAATTTAGGTCAGATGCCAAAAAAATCCTTTTATGCAGAGAGTAGTCAGCAGCTAGTATATGGTTTTAGTAATCATGATTGAGACAAGGCAAATGGCTGAAAGGCCTTCCTGTTCTGAACCAATCGGTGATGTTGGCATCCTTCAAAGTCCTACATTCTCAGGTTCATTACAGCATCATTCATTACGAGTGAATTAGACATGAGTCAGTAATATTTCTAAACTAAAAGAGGGAATTCAAACCTTTATAGATGCTGAAGTAAACTAGACAAATTAATTATCTCACTGTGGTGCATTTTGATGCAGAAGGAAAATTCTAGTTTTGATATTTTAGTGAGACCTAGTTAATACTTTTCAGAATTCTTAAGGAAAATATTGGTATCAGTGGGGGTAAAATTTATTAATAGAAGACAAAAGAATATTTGCTTCAGTCTTATTTAACATCTGCTTGCTAAAAACATTCCTAGAAATGACATTTCAAAGTTGTGTATTCCTACAATTTCATTAGTGTTACTAAGTAAGAAGTTGTTTATTTTTTTACTAAAATAAACAGGAGTTTAATTCCCATTAATATGACTAAGAACTTTTAGATGCTAATTTTTCACATTTTAAGATGTATGAAATAGCTTCAGGATAATTTTACATGAACAGCTGTTACAAAAAGCTAAAGATTGTACAGAAGGATATGATACAAAGGTAACAATAATGTGGGTGAAAGTAGGGAGAACATGATTAATTGACTGAGCAAATGTTATTTTTAAAAGTTTTTAATATTCTTTTAAATGTCTATTTAATATTTTAAATTCCTGTCACCAATCAATTCAATTTTTATCTTAATTTTTACCCCTCATTAAATGTTATCATTAAGTTAACCATTGTAAGTACTATGGTTTCTGTGTAAATGAAGAAAGCGCCTATAGATATTTTTGGAGAACTCTTGCTGGGGCAAGTAGTTATCTAATGAGTTGACGCTCATGGAAGCTATTGGTAGGGGTTAGATAGAGGCATTTCTGCTTGAAATGCCACACATATAAATACTTAAATCCATGGATATTGCATGATGTCCTGCCAAACCTTAAGGTGTTGACAATTATTATTGGTGGCTGTATGTGACTAATTTTGAGGCAATTCTTTAATCTATCTTTAATTAGGGCCACAATTAGATTAAATTAATTAACATTTCAATTCCATTAAATGTTATAGCTGCAATTGCCTGAATATATTGGAACAGTGATTTCAGATTTTCTCATGTTCCCACTGAACAACAGATTTACAATTGCTTTCTAATGCCACACATTTTTCTTGGTTAGAACTCTTTTGTTATGGATATTTAATTATCTACAAATAAAATGTGCTACATTAGCTGTCCTGTGCTCAGGTTATTATTAGAACTTTAAGTGGAAAATGATATGTTACTTAGTGGGCTAAGTTAGCTTTCAGCATTGCACATTAAGCTGGTAGGAGGAAGCTGATGTCAGTAGAAAGTGAAATTGGACAGGGGTGTATATTAAGCCATCACTTTGTGACTGACACTGGAAGTTTTGCTTTTATGAGTGACAGCATTAATGTTAAAATATATTGGAGAAAAATTCTAACCAGTTTACAGTTGTGTGAACATAATGAGCATACCAAAAATAACGCTTTTGGTGCCTTTGTTCAGATTGACTGATTTGAAATCATAACAATTACTCGCAGTCTGACTATAAAATTCTAAATACTGGTAAATTTTCATAGCATCAAAATAATGCTAATGTCGTGTTGAAATCACATTTTCAAAAGAAAAATGATCAGAATCCAAAGCTTTTGTTCCAAAAGTCATAGTTTTCAATTTCAAGCATCCTGTTTCTCAAATGTCAAATGAGCTATCATTTTCTTTGACAGTTCAGAAACAAAGCCACTCGTGAACAGACAATGCACTGACATTAGAACAGATCTTTGAAGAAAAAAGATTAGAGCAAAAGCAACAACAAGTTCATATGAAAGGGCACTGTGCTGTTTTTCAGATGTAATATTCCAATATAAAAACTCCCTTGAAAAAGACACTACTCTAGATTGTTTTCTGTGGGCACCCTAGCAGTTGCAACAATTGAGCATCAGGTGACAGTATTCATAAAGGTTATTTTAGAATCGTAATAAAGATGTTTGTTTTTAGCTTGATTTCTCGTATGTGGGTGAAGTTTGCTAACTCGGTGCCAGAATACTGAATCAGGCAGTGTGGAGTGGCCAAATCCAGCTCTTGAGTGATGATTCTAGATATAACCCTATCCTGCAGATGTACTCTCCAACTATGGCACTGACAACTCACCTTCCCAGCTAAGCAAGGAAATTCATTAATGGTTAAAGCAGCAGAGACCCAACAGGTATCTGTGGGAAAGAATTGAGTGAGGAAATAGTTTTTCCCCTGAATAGATACCATGAGAGCTATATTTAAAGAACTTTGGGTGACTGGAAAATTTTACTGAAAAATGGTAAATACTCTGTCCATCGAGTGTGATTTGTGTACGATGTAATATGTATTCAGTGTTTTTCAGCAGGTCCTCATAATGTAAAATAATTGTATTATATTTTTGTACTTTAGCTCAGTGTAAATAATCTGTTTCTTCAACAAAAAACATTTGTGACCATCAGAAATAAAAGTGTTTGTAAATATATATCATTGTCTCATGAGCAAGAAGCAGTCAGATGTGAAAGAAATGAAATGTGGATGTCAAAGGACAACAGTGCTAAAAATTAAAACAAAACAAAAGATGTGCTGATGGTCGAAAACACAAAAACAGAAATTCAGAAAAGCTCTGAAGAAGGGTCACTGGATTTGAAATGTTAACTCTGTTTTCTTTCCACAGATACTGCCAGATCTGCTGAGTTTCTCCAGTAATTTCTGTTTTTGAATGCTAGCTACCTAACAATACTCTAGATTTTCGAATAATTTTCTATACTTTTTCAAGTAAAGGTACGTGTAGAAAATTCTTAACAAAATGCTGATGACAGCAAAAGTGTGAACACGCAGAATTGGAGGTAACCTTGTGACATGCATCAGTAACTGGTTAGAATGTAGGCAAAAGAATAGGAATAAAAGAGTTTGTTTTATTGGTGCTCTGTCACATGGGCCAGAATCAACTGCACTTATAACATTTTGAGGCTTTCAGATGATTTTTGGATCATGATCCCCTAAGTTAATAGCGCAATGGCAATAAGGAACTTCCACAAAGTGGACAATCAGTCCTGGTGGGTAGAACAGAAACACGGAAAAGACTGCAGCGATGTCTATTTGGCAGCCCCACTAAGAGAGGTAAGCTCTGCTCAAACATGGGGAGACCTTTGGACTGCCTCAACGTCCTAATGAAAGGTTCAAAAACAGCCTTTAAAAACTATTCCCAGATGTCTGAGGATCCTCAGAATGGACAGAAGCCTTCAATAGTCCAATGATCTCCCACTGAGAGTGAGCTGGCATCAATATGATCAGTGGGACATTGAGGACTCAGGGTATGGCAACATCTTAGCATGCCTACTTATTAGATGGTTGGCTGAGAAGGGCAAATTTGAGTTGAGACTAAATTAAAATTTGACATATATAAAATCCCTAACACCAATTTACTATCTGAAGACATGCAACTCATTTTATTCAGCTACAGTTGCAAACAAATTGATTGGTATTGCATTCATAACTATTATATCATTCAAAGATTGCTTATGCAAGACTCAATGTTGCAGTCGGTATAAAGGGCAGTTAATGTGTAAATTCAGAAACCTCTCAATTTTTGAGAGAAGAGGCATGATGCCATGAATATTAAAGAAAACATAGTCATGTAAAATGATCAGAACATTTGCAACTTTTGGTATACTGTTTAATTCTCAAATCTATTGGCCAATTTCCACAAACATGACATGCATCATCAATTGAATTTGAACTTAATTTATTATCACGTGTACCGAAGCACAGTGAAAAGCTTTTTGCTATCATTAACATGCTATTATATTTAACCAATGGATTTGTGAATGGAACAGAAATAGGTATTTTTTATGTCTTTGTGTAATGTCAGAAAAGATCAACCAGGAGCATATGCAAATAGAATTGTTCATAACAGTTATCCTGATTACACCTTTATAAGTACTATTTTATTAAAGCAATGTAATTTATTTTTACTTACTGTTCAAAGTGGTTAGCATTATCAACATTGCCATTATCTTTCAGTAACAGACACCAACTACCAGGTTAAGTTGTGGAATATGAAAGCGAGGATGATACGGGGGTGACATTTAGACAGGGTGCATCGTACAACACAGCCTTCTTTAATTTAAAGGCCAGCAGGAAATTCAATGTGAAACAAAATATCTTTCTCAATCTTGACTCACATCTTCACACTGACCCAGCATTACTGTGCTATGGTTAGGGATTGACTGAAATCTGTTTTAAACGTTAGTTTAAACATCTGTGACTCATCTGTGACAAAACAATTGGCACCAATTGTATTTGGTAGACATTATTTTACTCTTATGACTTCAGTACCTCTGTAAATGGTTTCTTGAGTCCTCGGCTTTGCTGGCTTACTTTATTTTATCCTTCATAAACCATAGTTAACGTAATTGTGTAGTATCTGCCAAGACACGCACATCATCCCTGACAAGATTCATTGTCCAGAACATTGAATTAATGACTCTTACCTGGATTTTTGCCAAATTGGGTCAGTTCAGCAGTGCTTTTAAAAATAGTAGGTGATAGCTAAATTCAGATTTTATTCCTGTTTTTGTCAGTCTTTGCCAGCAGAGGATAGGGGTGCTGGAAGCACTCCTCTATGGAGCACTACTGCCTTTATTGGCTCAATTCCATGGGCAAGATTGAGAAAGATATTTTGTTTCACACTGAATTTCCTGGGAGACCACATTTACAAATGGGGAGCCAAAAAAGTCATCAGCTTTTTGAATGTTTTCGTTGAGTTTTCAAAATGCAAAAACAAAGTCCTTTCATTTTCAAAAATTAGATGCTGCATTGTAAATTAGATGTACTTTTACTCCATTAGTTGATCATAGGTTGATTAAAGTTGGTTATACCTTTTCTGAAAAGGTAAGAGTAACACCACATTTAACGGCATTATGCAAGTGTTAGGATGCTTTAGAGTACTTTCTACCCTGGGAATATGCTAGTATGTATTCAAAACTTAAGTAAACACTACTTGGCAGTTGTTAAGTCTCAAGACCTGAAGTGATTTAAATCCCCAATCCTCTAAAACTTAACGGACAAACAATATGCACCTTTCATTCAGAGAAAAGAAAACCTAGTCTAATGAGAGGAAGTGCTGAATACATAGACACCTATTCTTGCAATTTCCATAGGTTTCAATTTCTGTGATCTGAAATATTTTGTTATTACAGCTAAGCCCATTCTGAATACTTCCCTGAGTTTCAAAGGTTACAGGACCACTTACCAGTGGGGATCTGTGTTGATACTTTGATTATTAGTTCTAAGAGGGTATTAAACATCTAACAGTCTTTGCAGTTAATAAATAGATGTTTGTTGTTGCAACTGATTGACAATTTAAGGGGATTTACATTTTTTGGATTATTTTTGAATGAATATTTAAATAAGTGTTTGAATGACAGATGTGTTGGATTTTTAGTTTATGTTTAATGTTAATTTTGAAGACATAACTTTAAGATTTCCCTACTGTGGGTAGTGCATAAGGGGTGACTTTAGAGGATACATAGGGAGCATGGGGCATATGAGGAGGTGTGAGGGGGCATGTGGCCAAGATTGGATGGGCAGGGGTCAGTGTTGTGGGCCTCATATTCATCTTTAAAACTGGGCCAATAGTCCATTAAGTGGAGCAAAAACAGCTTGTTAGAGAAACACAGCAAATCTGGCAGCATCTGTAGAATCCAGCGACCCTTCGTCAGAACGTTTCACTTTTCCAACATCTGCAGTTCTTTGTTTTAATGGGGAGGGAGTCGGGGGTAGTAGATTGGAGAGCGGGAGCGGGTACGGGTGGGGGAGTAGTGGAGTGGAGAGGGGAGGAGGGAGAGGAAGGGGAAAGGGGTAGAGAGGGGAGGGGCAGAGTGGGAGGGGAGAGGAGAAGGACACTGGGGGGAGGGCTGAATGAATGGGGAGGGGACAGGGAAGGGACTGGGGTGACATGAAGGTAGACTGTATGCAAGTTGAGGGGGCAGGGGGTGATGGACTGTTTGCACACTGGAAGTTTGCGGAGAGCAAACTGAGATATTGGCACGCATCAAAGATCTCCAAGCTTCTATTTTGGAGCTTATGTTGCCCCTGTGACTTGCTGGTGACCTGAATTCAGCTGCACCCACATCCTCCTGGTACCCACTGTACCTAAACTTTGCAGAATATTTTCACTTCACACTTGGGGAACCCTGTTCAATGTTGGAAAAGTGGTACGACATCTTTCCACAGTGTTCACAGGAATCTGAAGGCCCGTCATCAGAAAATGGTACTGCCCAAACCGCAGCATGGCAGAGAATTACAGCAGAGAAAGAACACTCAAAAGAAGGCCAGGCACGCTCTGCATTGTATTTCCTATAAGTTAAAAATAATCTCACCCTAAATGGTCAGCATGGACAAGTTGGACGGAAGGGTCTCTTCCTATGCCATCACATATATTTCTTAGATTATACCATGTGCTACAGACAGATATATTGTTGCTCACTGATGTGATATTTTGTATATTAACTTGTGTACATATACAGATGACTATATAGTCCCTAAATCAGACCTCAGTCATGGTGTATGGCCTGCAGTTAGAGAGTTTGGGTATAGTAAGTCAAGTCAGCACCAGCCCAGGGGACTTAGAAATGGTCAGTCAGTCACTTGGGATGGTTAGAGGCAGAATAGCTTCCGTATGAGGGGTGAGGAGCCGAATGTCAGGCAGTCCTTCACTCTTCTTGACTCTTTCTGCCTTATTGACAGTTACTTCATTCCTGGAATTGGAGAAAAACAGATATCACAGGAGGTGAAGGTGGGTGGTATTACTGTTACTTTTGGTGCAGATGAGGAGATGATCTCAGTAGCTAGTGCAGAGGGCATTCAGTGTTAGTGTTGTCGGGGTTTGAGGTGGATGAGAATGAGTAATGGAAGATATCATAAGTATTATTAAGAATTGTAGAACATGTGACTTGGGAGGTGGCACAATTGCAAAGATAGAATAAATGTGAGGTATTGGAGAGAAGATGGGAGCACTTATGCTCTCAGAGTGGAGAAGATCATTGATCTACAGCACTGTGCATTCTTTCAGACAGCTGAGACTACTTTTAACCTGGGTGGCAACCTTGAGCCAGCCTGGCATGATGCGGTTGCTTCAGTTGCTGGTCCTCGGAAGACAAAGTCCTGCATCTACACTGCCAGACAAGCAGGGTCTCCAGGTCCTTGACCTTAATACAGAGCACAGATTTACCCATCTGCTATGACCAGGGCAAATGTCACGAATTGTACAGGGCAGCTCTGATCTGACAGTGGTTGTCTGGTCGCATAATGGGCTTTTAAAGGTGGGGTGGGTACAGAAGATGCTGGTGAATTCCAGTGTATCTGCTAAATGGCTAGTTGTTTTGGGATTGGCATGTGGCAGGTTGGGCCTGGAATTGGATATAACAGACTCCATTTGGGCAGTATAGATAGTTGAAGAGAGTTTGGTAAGATAGGGTGAGAAAACTTGCAGTCTTGTGGCAGAAATTCCTCCAAAAATCTGATGCACCTCTGACTTAGCCAAAAAACCATGAGATTCAGAACATAGTATTAAACAGCTAGCTTCCTAATTTTCTGCCTGGATTCAGTATTGTCATTCTTCTTCAAGTTTTTGTCATATCAAGTAATTGTCAAATAATATCACTCATTGAAGTTTTGACTGAATTTGCCATTTTTGAATTTAATCAAAAGCTTCGGGGCACAAAAGCTTTCCCTGGTACACTCTCCAGGATGAATCTTCAAGCAATCAAAGTGCAGATCAACCTCGGTTATCCAAGCATCGATTATCCGAAGTTTGGATTATGCAAACTAGATCTCAAGGTAAATTGTTAGGAACTCTATATAAAAACACACACTATGAGAGAGACACTTACCCACAATCACACACAGGACATCCACTAGAACAAAAACAATTCTTTTGTAATTGCACATTAACAATAACAGCAAACAATACAAAAAAAAACTGAGCTGCAACCTGTATTTCCAATTCTTCCAGAATCTTAAGTACCTGTTCCGATCTGCAATGTCACACAGACTAATGCTGGATTTTTTTTTTCTCCCTGGTTGCTTGTGCTCTCCTCTCCCTCTCTCTGCTGGTCACTTTCACCAAGAGAGTGGGGCCAGGTCTGACATTTGCTCGTTGCACCCGAACAGGAGTTGCTTTATCCTTGCTAGCTTTGTCTTCTACCGTTGTGCAACACACACAACTCCATGGATGAGTCAACGAACCTTCAGTTTTCTCTTGTCCCAATCCAAAATGTTGAGGGGGGGTGAAAGACATTTGATATCAGTCGTTGCTCAGGAGTTAGCACAAACACAGGATGCTCCTGAGTGGACAGAAAGTTCAGTTTGAATGTTCAGTATGGCTTCCTTTGTTTATGATCAGATCAGTTATCCAAACAGAATACCCCCTGCCCATCTCATTAGGATAATCAAGGTTGTTTTGTACTTGCTAAAAACATCAGCACACTGTTTCTAATGCAGTACATATTGTTCCCTTTGAAATGCACTCTTGCATCTGTCCTGATGAGTGTAAGAAAAAAAGCTTCAACAGCATGTCATTTTAAATTAGCAATATTTGTAAAGATCTGAACCTTTTTCTCTCTTGTCCACACAAAGGATACAGCTGACCTTTTCCTTTTCACTGGTGCCTTTTAGAAAACTACAGAATGTCAAATTTCACTACTGCTCAAACGTCTTAAATGTCTCTCTGACATCATTGGCCCTCCAATTCATCCGGAACAGGAGCTGTGTGTTCACTGCTGAGATCGTAGCAATGTTTTCAGTCAATTCACTCAGTTTTTCTCCCCTCATGGCACAAATTTGAGTTGATTTTCCTCGATTCTCTGCTGTAGACCATCACAGACCACAAATTCCAATTGCCCGTCAACAAGCATTTCCGTACCTTGGGATTTCACCCTGTCAGTATGGCATGGTTTGTAGAGGTTTGGGCTGCTGGCTGACAAACAATAGCAGTGGAACTGAAGAAGTACCAGCAATGGCATGAATTCTGTCATCATGTGAGCGGACAGCAGGTACATACACAACACAGTTATTGCTGCTACCTTGGAAAGGCAAGGGCACAGTGGGTGAGCAGAGCTGTCTTGGTATTCTGACTGATGGATTGTCCAGCTGTGAGACCCTACAGACCTTGTTATGCACTGATATCTGGAGCTACAGTAGCAGCAGCGTAAGCCTGCATGACAATAATCATGAAACTTATGATCCCAGTCGTTAACTAACACTGCAACACTTTCTGCCTGTGTTGCAGTGGAAGCTAAGATACCAAACATCAAATGTGACAATGTGGCTGGGGTGGCAAGTATTCTCAGGATCTAGGTTTCATTTTCACACTGTTCTGTGCAAATTTGGAATTGAATCCTTCCACAGTTCTGACAAAACATAGTCTCTGACAGGTCAGTCAGTGTACCATGTGTTTGATATGTATCCCCATAACATTCTTCTATATGCTACTGTATCAAAGTCCTTGTCTTAGCCCCTTTGTTTTGGTGAGCTGAAATATCATTATCTTTTTAGCCTCGCTGCAACTCATTTATGATTCATCAAATGCTGTCGCTGACTCTGAACAGACCCCAGAGTTTGTGTTGTGCCAGTATCTCAGCAGGTGACTTGAGTGAGATCAGTGATTATGCTTCATATTCAGAAGTTTGTGTGAGGCTGGTTTAGCTGGATGGCTAGCGGGCTTGGGTACCCGAAATTGAAGAGTATGAGGTTTGAGCTGAGGGAAATGGGATAGGCTGGAAAACAAGAGGCTCATGGTGACACCATCTGCAGCTTTCACATCATGCTGCAAAATAAAATGAGAGTGATTTGCGAAGGGGCATGAGGCAAGAACATACTGTAATCTCGGATATTCTCTGTTGAATTTGCAATGTGCTCAGTTACTGCTTGTCCAATAATTCAGAGCACCATCTAATTCAAGAAGGATCACCTTGTCAGATGAGACAGGGAAAGGTGTGTTACAATGTGTTTGGGTCACCTACCTGCACAGGTGAATAGCTGCAGGCATGGAGAAGCTGAGAGATGTGGGGTTTAGGCAAGTGGCATTGGTTAGTTTATGAAGATGAGGTAGAGCATCTAAATATTAACCATGCATCTCGAATACTGACTGCTGGGTGTGTTGAACTGAGCAGCTCAGTGATGCTCAGTTTGGATTCTGCTAGGGCCAGTCAGCTCCTGATCCCATTACAGCCTTGGCTCAAACATGGACAAAGAGAGGAGGTGAGAGTGACAACCCTTGACATTAAGGTTGCTTTTGAATGAGTGTGGCATCAAGGAGTCCTAGAAAATCTGAAACCAGTGGGTATCGGATTAAACTCTCCAGTGGTTGGAGTCACAACCGACACAAAGCAAGATGGTTGTTGTTGTTGGAGGTCAGCCAACTCAGCTCCAGGATATCTTTGCAGGAGATCCTCAGGGAAGTGTCCTCGGTCCAACTATCTTCAGCTGCTTCATCAATGACCTTCTTGCCACCATAAGGTCAGAAGTGGGATTGTTCACCAATGGTTACACCATTTGTGACTCCTCAGATACTGAAGCAGCCCCTGTTCAACTGCAACAAGATCTGGACAATATCTAGGCTTGAGCTGACAAGTAGTAAGTAACATTTGTGCCACACAAATGTCAAGCAATGACCATCACTACAAGAGACAATCTAACCATCACCCCTTGACATACAATAGTGTTACCATCACTGAATCCCCCACTGTCAACATCCTGAATGTTATCATTGATCAGAAACTAAATTGGACTCACCACATAAACACAGTGGCTACAAGAACAGGTCAGAGGCTAGGAATACCTGCAGTAAGTAACACACTCCCCACAGGCACGAGTCAGGAGTGTGATGGAATACTCCCGCTTGACTGGATGGCTGCAGCCCCAACAATATTCAAGAAGCTTGACACCATCCAGGACAAAGCAGCCCACTTGATGGTCACTAAGTCCACAAGTATCCACTCCCTCCACCACCGACGCTCAGTAGCAGCAGTATGTACTATCTCCAAGAAACACTGGGCGGCACAGTGGCACAATGGTTAGCACCGTTGCCTCACAGCGCAAGAGACCCGGGTTCAATTCCCGCCTCAGGCGACTGACTGTGTGGAGTTTGCACATTCTCCCCGTGTCTGCATGGGTTTCCTCCGGGTGCCCCGGTTTCCTCCCACAATCCAAAAAATGTGCAGGTTAGGCTAATTGGCCATGCTAAATTGCCCGTAGTGTTAGGTAAAGGGGTAAATGTAGGGGAATGGGTCTGGGTGGGTTATGCTTCGGTGGGTCGGTGTGGACTTGTTGGGCCGAAGGGCCTGTTTCCACACAGGAAGTAATCTAAATCTCCAAAGATCCTCAGATAGCACCTATCAAAAGCATGACCACTTCCATCTAGAGGGACAAGAGCAGCAAATACATGGGAACCCTGCCACCATCACATTCCCCTCCAAGCCCCCCACCATCTTGACTTGGAAATATATCACCATTCCTTCAGTGTCGCTGGATCAACATCCTGAAATTTCTCTCTCTAATGGCATTGTGGGTCAACCCACAGCAAGTGGACTGCAGCAGTTCAAGAAGGCAGCTCACCACCACCTTCTCAACAACAACTAAATGCTGGCCGACCAGCAATACTGACATCCCACAAATGAATAAAAAAAGAGGCTTCTGGTGTAGGCATTGGAGGTGCAATTGGAAGGAATGGCTTTAGTCCATGTGAGGTCATTGAATTTCTTGTGACAATGTAGCCAGGTCCTTGGGCCAGACTCCTGGAATGCAACTCCTTGATATTCTCATTCTCATTTCCTTATCCGTTTCATGTTAGGGACCTTCTCCTCTTCTCAACATTTACATTGAAGTACCTGGAGCCAACTCTGGCTTATTCTTTAACTGGTTGTCATAATCCTTCCCTCAAAGCCTTCCATAATCAGCTCCAGAATGCTGCCTTTAAGAAGTACAAGCTAGCTCTATATTGAGCTACATACAGATTCCTGGTCCCTTGCTAAGTACAGTACATGGCCAGTCTGTGGAGCCTTCAGTCTTTGGGGAGGGATCATGGCGAGGAGATTATCACATTCATGGTGATGAGTAGGTAGCACAAAATTCGCAAGCTGCCTGCGCTAACTTGAATCAGACATCGGGTAATCATTCCTCACAATTGCTGCACTTGCTAAATGGCTGAATCGCGTCTAAATCCCAGAACCTATGATTAAAGAGCCTCATGCTGTCAGAATATACTCTTACCACATTCCTCGATGTGTTATTTTTACGCAGGCTTGTACAAAAATAGATAAACATGAATGAAGCTGAAACTTCTTGTGTTGATGTCTCGTGCCACTAAGACATTTGATCACTCTTGGAGTCCTTTTTCACAAATATGCTGCAAGGACTCAGTAGTTAAAGACAAATGTTTAAACCAGTCATCGAAAAGACGCTGAAGTGAAATGGATTTCATCACTGATTATTTTTAAAGCTGCTGATGTTGACCCTTTGCCTTTGTGTAAAGACATTTACAGTGGCTTTTAATTGCCACCATTCAAAAGTGGAGTTTGAAAATAGCTTAGGGTCAAGACACGCAAGCCTCTGCCACTGCAAATTGACACTGGTCCAAGTTTATCCGTATTAACTTCCCTTCAAAGCTTTTCACCAGGAGCAGAGAACAAAATGGTTTGTTCTTTTAATTTCAAAAGCATGAGAAAGAAATTCCTCTGGTCACTGTGTATAATGAGATTGTAAAAGTGCTCATTAAGACTCCTTCTAGTATTGCTCGTGAAATTGTCAGCACATTCAGCAAAAGTGCCGAACAATTATTCACAAACATATTTCCAGTGCCAACCAGAACAATTTGTATAACCACTTAAAAAATAAGATTAGCAAAATAAACTTGAAATGAAAGATTTGGGGCTGGCAGAGAAGGAAAAGCCTTTTCATAGAATCCCTCCAGTGAGGAAACAGGCAATTTGGCGCATTGAGTCCACACTGACCCTCCGAAAAGCAAACGATCCCCAACTCCCTACCCTATCCCTGTAACCCTATCTTTATAATGGCTAATCCACCTAGCCTGCACATCTCTGGGCACGACCAACAATCCACCTAATGTGCACATCCTTGGACTGTGGGAGGAAACCAGAGCACCTGGTGGAAACTCATGCAGTCAGGGAAAAATGTGCAAGCTCCATATGGGCAGTAACCCAAGACAGAAATCGAATATGTGCCTCTGGTGTTGTGAGGCAGCAGTACTAATCACTGAGCCACCTTTTTACTTAAGATGTTGAATTTCTGACAGCTTTAAGATTTTAAAATAGTGCCAGTTTTTTCTCTCTGTCAGAGCTCACCAGTGAAAACAGTATAAAATAAATTTCTAAAAGAGAAACTGAATGTCATTAAACTTCCTTTCAATGAAGCCTTATGCTGAAATCACAACATTTCCTGGACATATTGGGAATAACTTTCCAACAAACATTAACAAATGATTTCGCACTGTAATAATTCAAGCTTAAGGCTCTGTGTAGAATTTATATAACTTTAACATTTCTCTATGACACACCATTCTGGATTTGTACTGTTAATCTCAGAATGGATCTGTAACATTCTGTACATTATCAGATGGGCTGCAATGGTTCAAGAAGGTAACTCACCACTACCACTGTCTCAAGGGCACTGAGAGATAAGCAACAAATCAATGCTCACATATGAATTAAAAAAACATTGAAATACTTTGAATTGCAGTTTCGGCCTTGTGCCACTTCAACTCCTGCTTAGAATTTCTCTCTTGTTCAATTCAAGAAATAATAATACTGTGTAATTTCTGGTATAAGAAAGGAGATATTTAACTATATTTATTTTTAGTATTTTTTCACATTAACCCTGAACACCTTTACCACCCAGCCACCCCTTATTTCACCTCTTCCAGCACAATTGTGCCCTTCTATCTCTTTTCACAGGCACTAGTTTACCTAGTGAGAGTAATGTGTAATATCTGCTGACAACAAGAGGTAATACAGGATTAGAATTAGGAATTTCC
This sequence comes from Chiloscyllium punctatum, assembly GCF_047496795.1. Taxonomy (NCBI): domain Eukaryota; kingdom Metazoa; phylum Chordata; class Chondrichthyes; order Orectolobiformes; family Hemiscylliidae; genus Chiloscyllium; species Chiloscyllium punctatum. The sequence continues at coordinate 50,938,775 of NC_092746.1, read as the reverse complement.
TAGAATTTTCACCACGTATTACCAATTTAATTGAAGAAATCTACTAAAAACCATTTCAAGTACGGCACTACATGTTTATAGGATATAATGACAGGATTGAGAATACTAATTACTACTTTTATACGAGGGCGTTTTCAGCTGAACCTTGCCACACTGGTCATTAAAAATCACCAATTTCTGCTTTGATTCCTGACTTTAGCTGTAGTTGACCTGTTAACTTTCAGACTTCTGTTTCAGATTCAACATACCCCTTGATCTTAGATTTTTTTAAAAAGTTGAACAGTTTCAATTTTAAAACTCTTTAGTTATTGTGTTTTGATTTTCATGCAACCTTTTTTTATTTAACTGAGGCCTTACTCAATATTTCAGAATACCCCTAGTCTACATTCTGTTCCATTTCACATTCAGAGTTCAACCTGCTCCATACACGGGGAAATGTGGGTGTACGTGAGAGAGATATTTGGCTTCCACTAACAATTTTGTCATTATACTGTCTTCATGTATATTGTTGAGAGGTCAGAGGTGAAGGAAATCAACAAGTGCATCTTAACACTTAGTCCTAAGTATTAGGCTAACAATTTTTGATCATGTTGTAACAATGCAAAAATACTCATTAAAATAAACATCTGATTCTTTACAACTGTAGTACTAGAGTATGGGATATCTGAAGGACAAAAGTGAGGACTGCAGTTGCTGGAAATCAGAGTCTAGATTAGAGTGGTGCTGGAAAAGCACAGCAGGTCAGGTAGCATCTGAGGAGCAGGAATATCAATGTTTTGGGCAAAAGCCGTCAGGAATGAAGGCCATCATTCCTGATGAAGGGCTTTTGCCCGAAACATCGATTTTCCTGCTCCTCAGATGCTGCCTGACCTTCTGAACTTTTCCAGCACCACTCTAATGTAGATTATGGGATATTTGAAGACCAGTGAACATGGTTTTGATGCTTGGCACGATACAAATGTTCACTTCAGGATCCACCTTCAATCATTAAGCTTCAGTAATAGTCACACAATACAATTCATCCCATGCATATATATTATTGATGGAACATTTATGCTGCAAAGTAGTCAAAGAGAGGTAAAGCTCTGATTCTTGCTAATTCATCAACAGCAAGACAAAGAAGTTCTGACCTTTTGTGGTCCTGCAAAGACTAAACAAGTTCTGCCATTTTAAAACCATCTCTGGCAATGACTGGATGAGTGAGAAACATTGCACATTATGAGTCAATAGACTTCAACTTACACACCTCATTTATGAAATGGATGTTCACCTAACCGTTTTGCAGAAAGATCATTGGCCTGAAATGTTAACTGGACCAGTAGCTCTCTACACAGATGCTGCCTGGTCTGCTGAAATTTTCACGCATTTTCCAGCATAATCAACATTTAGAGTGTTCATCAGTGTTCATATTGTTCACTCATTCGGTCAACTGAGTCACTGTTACTGGCTCCTCCCCACATCTGAAAATATTGCTTAATATGGTATGAATCACTATCACAGGGGAAGTGGAAGACAGTGAGAGAATACCTCAGAATGTTATTTCTATTTTTATTTCTTTGACATCCAGTTCCCCACATCTCAATCTGGGCCAGCACCCTCTTCAGTTGGTGCCTACCTGGGCTCAGATTTTTACTTTCCCTTTAGTAGTGTCTTCAATTCAAACACAAATGAAAATGTCAGAGCCATCTTCTCAGGCTTTGACTTGTTCTAACATAAAATGACAATTTGGGAGCTAATTACTTCTTTGGGCATAAATTTCAATTGTAAAAGGAGCCTATGCATGAAAGAGGTGAATGCTTTGGATATCCAGTGGGCAGCATATTTCAAAATGATGCATCATCAGTGTTAAGGTGTTATGTCTGAAAACCCTGTTTTGAGAGTGTAATCACCCATTAATAATTACTGAGCAAAGACCATTAACCACTACCGCTTTGATGAAGGTACCAACATTTAACCATCTATACAACTCAGACCAGATAAAGAGATTTTTCCCCAGAATGTTATTGGGATGTGCAGAATTTCCTGTAATGTGGATGGTGAACAAGGAGGCTCAGTAAATCCAGCTGACAATGAGCAGAAACGAAATGTTTACAATCTGACAAGATGTTTTAGAGAATATATCTACTACGTTATCAATTGGAATAAAGATTCCACCACAAAAAAGATCATTAAGTAACTGGTGTACGGATTTGAAGTAGGGTTTCTTAGAAAATAGCAACAGCGTCCAAGATCCAAGATGCGGCAGTCTGAGTAGTCTGCTGTGTTAGGCTCTGTGCCATACCCCTGGGCAAGGTGGACCTTTACCCCGCCCCATCAACCACCTCCAGGAGAAAAAGGTATTAATTTAAGCTTATTGTTTGGAGCTACTGAAATCACCTGAGACACCTTCAAGGTCAGGATGAAGTCTGGGAGAGGAAAGGGGCCTAAAACAGAACAGCAGACAAGGCACTTCCCTACTGCATCGGGGGTGCCTGCAGCCAGTATTCAATCTCTCCGGATGGCCCCTCCAGATCCAGCAGGATAGCAATACTTACTCTCGGAGTTTGCAGCTCCTGGAACAAAGACTGGAGGCAGTGGAAGAAAGGACCGCAGCATGGAGACAGTGGTGGAGGTTTCGTGAGGAAGGACCCAAACGCTGGAAGACCAGGTTCGAGTCCTTCAGGATCAAGTCAACAATCTAGAAAACAAGAATAGAAGGACTGGGAAGCTTTTAAAGAACAACAGAGGATTAGTAAGAAGGAAATACGCAGAGAAAAAATGAGGTACGAAGGTAAACTGGCCAACAATATAAAGGAGGATAGTAAAAGCTTTTTTAGGTATGTCCAAGGCAAAAAAATGGTTAGGACAAAAATTGGGCCCTTGAAGACAGAAGCAGGGGAATATATTACTGGGAACGAAGAAATGGCAGAGGAATTAAATGGGTACTTCAGATCTGTGTTCACTGGGGAAGACACAAGCAATCTCCCTGAGGTAACAGTGGCTGAAGGACCTGAACTTAAGGGAATTTCTATTTGCCAGGAATTGGTGTTGGAGAGACTGTTAGGTCTGAAGGTTGATAAGTCTCCGGGACCTGATGGCCTGCATCCCAGGGTACTGAAGGAGGTGGCTCGGGAAATCGTGGATGCGCTGGTGATTATTTTCCAGAGTTCAATAGAATCGGGGTCGGTTCCTGAGGATTGGAGGGCGGCTAATGTTGTGCCACTTTTTAAGAAGGGTGGGCGGGAGAAAGCAGAAAATTATAGACCAGTTAGTATGACCTCAGTGGTGGGAAAGATGCTGGAGTCTATTATAAAGGATGAAATTACGGCACATCTGGATAATAGTAACAGGATAGGACAGAGTCAGCATGGATTTATGAAGGGGAAATCATGCTTGACTAATCTTCTTGAATTTTTTGAGGATGTAACTCGGAAGATGGACGAGGGAGATCCAGTGGATGTAGTGTACCTGGACTTTCAGAAAGCTTTTGATAAAGTCCCACACAAGAGGTTAGTGAGTAAAATTAGGGCGCACGGGATTGGGGGCAAAGTACTAGATTGGATAGAGAATTGGTTGGCTAATAGGAAACAAAGGGTAGTGATTAACGGCTCCATTTCAAAATGGCAGGCAGTGACCAGTGGGGTACCGCAGGGATCCGTGCTGGGACCGCAGCTTTTTACAATATATGTAAATGATATAGAAGATGGTATCAGCAATAACATTAGCAAATTTGCTGATGACACAAAGGTGGGTGGTAGGGTGAAATGTGGTGAGGATGTTAGGGGATTACAGGGTGACCTGGACAAGTTAGGTGAGTGGGCAGATGCATGGCAGATGCAGTTTAATGTGGATAAATGTCTGGTTATCCACTTTGGTGGCAAGAACAGGAAGGCAGATTACTACCTCAATGGTATCAAATTAGGTAAAGGGGCTGTTCAGAGAGATCTGGGTGTTCTTGTCCACCAGTCAATGAAGGCAAGCATGCAGGTACAGCAGGTCGTGAAGAAGGCTAATAGCATGCTGGCCTTCATAACAAGAGGGATTGAGTATAGAAGCAAAGAGGTGCTTCTGCAGCTGTACAGGGCCCTGGTGAGACCACACCTGGAGTACTGTGTACAGTTCTGGTCTCCAAATTTGAGGAAAGACATTCTGGCTATTGAGGGAGTGCAGCGTAGGTTCACGAGGTCAATTCCTGGAATGGCAGGATTGCCTTACACGGAAAGACTGAAGCGACTGGGCTTGTATACCCTTGAGAGGGGATCTGATTGAAACGTATAGGATTATGAAAGGACTGGACACTCTGGCAGGAGGGAACATATTTCCGTTGATGGGGGAGTGCCGAACCAGAGGACACAACTTAAAAATACGGGGTAGACCATTTAGGACAGAGATGAGGAGAAACTACTTCACCCAGAGAGTGGTGGCTGTGTGGAATGCTCTGCCCCAGAGGGCAGTGGAGGCCCAGTCTCTGGATTCATTTAAGAAAGAATTGGATAGAGCTCTTAAAGATAGTGGAGTCAAGGGGTATGGAGATAAGGCTGGAACAGGATACTGATTAGGAATGATCAGCCATGATCATATTGAATGGCGGTGCAGGCTCGAAGGGCAGAATGGCCTACTCCTGCATCTATTGTCTATTGTCTATTGTCTATTGAAAAACGTACGGATCGTGGGCCTCCTAGAACGCAAGGAAGGCGAAGACCTTGTTGGCTTCATGTAGGGATGAAGTTCCTACAGTTAGAGTTGGAGTTGGGCCTGGTAAGTGTGGAGCAGGCCGACTAGATCGCAACACGCAGGGCCGGGCTGGACCCGCGCCTCCGTGCAGTCCTAGTGCAGCTCCTGTATTAGAGAGAAAAACAGTTAATAGTGGAAACGGCAAGAAGTTTGGAAGGAATTCACAACCCTTAATGCATAAAGGTTCAAAGATAATGTTCTTTCAAGATTTTTCAGGAGCTCTGGTTAAGAGGAGAAGGACATTTGATGATGTTAAAAAAGAATTAAGGGAGCTGAGCTTCCAATACTCCATGAGGTACCTGGCCGTGTTGCCTTTCGCCCATTGGGAGGATGGTGTATAACTTTGACTCTGCAGGAAAGGTGAAGGACTTTGTGAAGTCTCAGAAATGAAGGATCTGAGTTGGGATGGGAGGGGAAGGGGATGTCGTTGCGGACATTGATTTAGGGTTTTTTTCATTACCTCCCTTTCTACTTCCCTCCCCCTTTCCTTCTTTTTTAGTGGTTATTGGTTGTACATGTACAGTTTTGTTGTAAAATTGTAAAATTGTTTTTATAGGAATAGTTTTTAGATCTCATAGAGTTAATATCTTTGTAACTCGTCACGTCTCAGATAAGCTTCCTCCTCCTGGGAAACCACAGGCTGCCCTGGACGACCATGGCTAGTGATTCATTCAGATGGTGCACCTGGAATATAAAAGGGAGATATTCTCCTCTTAAAAGAAAGAAGGTCTTACCAAGCCTCAGGAAGGAAAGGGTGGACATTGCCCTGCTGCAGGAGATGCATCTGACTGATAAGGATCTTCTAAAATGCAGTAGGGGGGTTATGACAGGGTGTTTTTTTCAGTTCTAAGAGTAGAGGGGTTGCTATACTGATAAGAAGGAACTTCCCCTTCCAGGTAACGGAGCAGATTAAGGATGATCATGGAAGGTTTAATATTTTGTAAGCCTTTATACATGGAGAAGAATATGGTGTTTTGAATGTATATTGTCCCCTGGCGCACCCTCTTAAATTTCAATTGATGCAATGGCAAAATTAATTAATCTTGGGGTTCGCTGTATGATTATAGGAGGGGATTTCAATCGCCTAATAGATCCAGAGATTGACAGGGTGCCAAAAGGCCTGGCAGGTACACCCACGCAGTCTAAACAGTTGGTGGACATGTGTGATGAGTTGGGACTAGTGGATGTATGGAGATACCTCCACCCTAATGGATGAGACTTCACGTTCTATTCCAACACATACAAGTGCCATACCCGAATTGATTTTTTTATGCCAACTGATGGTTTGGACAATATTGGTGTGTAAAATTGGGAATATAGCTGTTTCAGATCATGCGCCACTGTATTTAGATGTGAAAGCTAAGGGTAGTGGAATGAATGCACATCACTGGCACTTGGACTCATTTTTGTTAGGGGATAGTAAATTTATTGAATATATTACAAGAGAATTTAGGACCTTTTGGAATATTAATTCAGGTATGGCTAGTAATTCAGCAATACTTTGGGAGGCCACTAAGGCATATTTACGAAGACTGATCATTTCATATTCGATGACTAGAAAGAGGCGGGGGGGGGGGGGGGGCGGTGAGGGGAGGAGCAGCAACGGATGCTGGAGGCCCGGCTGAAGGTAGCTGAGACAACATATTATTGTCGGCTGTCATTGGTTAAGCTGCAGCAGGGCACAGCTCTCCAGGCTGCTGTTGACTCAATACACACATAAGCGGCTAAAAAAGAGGTCTCCTTTACCAACGAAAGACTGTTTGAATTTGGAGATAAGCTTGGAAGATATCTGGCTTATTTGACTAGGACGAAAAAAGCCTCCCAATCTATTATGTCTGTTAGGGAAAGGCTGGTACGATTGCCCATGAATTGAAAAGGATCAATGCTAAATTTAGGGAATATTTTGAAGAGCTGTATTGGTCGGAGGGGAGCGAATACAGTACAATGGGAATGCAGTCCTTCTTTGAAAATCTGGACCTCCTCAATGTAAGTAAGGAGCGGGTTTCCCTTTTGAAGGTGCCTTTAGCAGTATAAGAAGTGAAGGAAGCAATGAGACATCTCCAGGATGGCAAAGCACTGGGGCCAGATGGATTCCCAACTGAATTCTATAAGGAATTCATAGACATGTTAGTGGAACCACCTCTGGGGATGTACAACTATTCTTATACACAGGATTGTCTGCTGGCCACTCTCAGAAAGGCTAATATCTCCCTTACTTTAAAAAAAGGGAAGGACCCTGAAGAATGTACTTCATGTAGACCAATCTTGCTATTGAATGTAGATTTCAAAATTTTATCAAAGATGTTGGCTCTGAGGTTGGAGAAGATCTTGCCCCGTGTTATAAAAGAAGACCAGACAGGTTTTGTTAAGGGCCGCAGTTCCTCTAACAATATTAGGAGAGTACTGAATACAGTACAGGTATGTCAGCAAAGACTGATTCCAGGGTTGGTTGTCTCCCGAGATGCAGAAAAGACCTTTGATCGGATAGAATGGCTGTATCTATTTGAGATTGTAGAGCGTTTTGGTTTGGGGGGATCCTTTACCAGATGGGTAGCAGTACTGTATAATAATCCTAAGGCGGTAGTTATTACAAATGGTGTTAAGTCAATTAATTTTAGTATTAGAAGAGGTAGTCGACAGGGGTGTCCTGTATCACTGCTGCTATTTACCTCGGAGATTGAACCATTAGCCAAAACTGTTAGAAGAGACTCTGAAATAGTAGCACCAAAGGTGGGACTGGGGGAGCATAAGATTACCCTATATGCTGATGATGTCCTTTTATTCTTGGTCAGTCCGGAGAAGTCTATTCCCCGAATGATCCAAACAATGAATTCATATGGCAGTTTCTCGGGTTATAGGATCAATTTCACAAATCAGAAGTTATGCCAGTAGGGGGATTAATGGCGGTGCCTAATTTGAAGGGTGGAATGCAATTCCTGTTTAGATGTTCGCCAAAAGGTTTTTTGTATTTGGGAATTTTTATTACCCCTTCCTTCAACCAGCTGGATAACTATGCACAATTACTGGAGAAGGTAAAACAGGATGAAGGGCTTTTTCCCAGAATGTCAATTTTCCTGCTCCTCGGATGCTGCCTGACCTGCTGTGCTTTTCCAGCACCACTCTGATCTAAACTCTAAGATAAAAAGGATTTGCAGCGATGGGAGGGGTTACAGTTATCATGGTTGGGCTGAATAGCTCAGATTAAGACGAATGTCCTTCCTCGACTGCTGTACCCCATGAGAATGCTCCCACTGTTGGTACCTAGACAAGTATTACGGAGAATTAATAGTTGACTAGAATCCTTTATTTGGTGCCATTGGTGTCCTCTAATTAAATCACTAAATTACAGCTTTCGCAGGGTGAGGGAGGGGTGGCTCTTCCGCATTGAAGAAATACCAAATAAGTGCCCTGTTAACAAATATTGGTGACTGGATACGGGCGAATTTGGACTCGATTTGGTTTGCTATTTGAAGCCTCGCAGTCAAGATGTCCTCTAATTAATTTATTATTTATGGACAAGATGAAATCCGTGACCCAGCAGGGTAATAATCTAATTATCTTAAATACAGGGAAAGCCTGGAGGATAATGAGGCAAGACGAGGGTAATTGGACTAAGACTTTGCCATTTATCCCATTGGTGGGAGCCCAAGGTTTTAAACCTGGGGCAGTGGACTCTGGCTTTAAGACATGGGAGAAAAAGGGAATCTTCTGTCTGGGAGGTTTATTCGAGGGAGAGGTCCTGATGTCATTTAGTCAGTTAAGTCAGAAATATGGATTGTCCAATAGGGACCTTTTCTGATACTTACAGATAAGGGATTATATACAGAGGAAGACCACACTCCTGGCCCAATGTTATAAATCAGATGTGGAGAAATGAGTACTCCGGTATACGGGTACTCTTTCACTCAGTACTTTATATCATTTACAGAAAGGTGGCATCCTGGGGGATATGGAAGGACTTTGTAAGATGTGGAACTGAGAGTTAGGAGAGGACATTTTACCGGAGGTATGGGAAAACATCTGGGGGAAAGTAAGGAAAATTTCAGTATGTAACAGAGCGCAGGGAATGCAATTGAAGATCTTACACAGGGCTCATATGGTGCCAGAGAGACTAGCTAAGTTCAAGAGAGGAGTGTCATCAGGGATGTCCCAAATGTAAAACTCACATAGGCACTCTCACCCATTGCTACTGGTCATGTTGTAAGATCCAGAGATACTGGAATGCTTTGTAAGGGAGCTAAAGGACATCTTGGGGATTGAAATTAACATTGATCCGGTAATTCTTCTTTTGGGGTTGCCAAATTTGCCCTCTCTGGGGGAACACGGGAAGAGATCGTGTAACATTCTTACCCATTGTGCGAGGAAGAACATTCTACTGAATTGGATGTCATACAGTCATAGGGATGTACAGCACGGAAACAGACCCTTCGGTCCAACCCGTCCATGCCAACCAGATCTCCCAACCCAATCTAGTCTCACCTGCCAGCACCCGGCCCATATCCCTCCAAACCCTTCCTATTCATATACCCAAGCAAATGCCTCTTAAATGTTGCAATTGTACCACCCTCCACCACATCCTCTGGCAGCTCATTCCATACATGTACCACCCTCTGCGTGAAAAAGTTGCCCCTTAGGTCTCTTTTATATCTTTCCCCTCTTACGCTAAACCTATGCCCTCTAGTTCTGGACTCCCCGACCCCAGGGAAAAGACTTTTTCTATTTATCCTATCCATACTCCTCATAATTTTGCAAACCTCTATAAAGTCACCTCTCAGCCTCCGCGCTCCAGGGAAAACAGCTCCAGCCTGTTCAGCCGCTCCCTGTACCTCAAATCCTCCAACCCTGGCAACATCTTTTCTGAACCCTTTCAAGTTTCACAACATCTTTCCGATAGGAAGGAGACCAGAATTGCACGCAATATTCCAACAGTGGCCTAACCAATACCCTGTACAGCCGCAACATGACCTCCCAACTCCTGTACTCAATACTCTGACCAATAAAGGAAAGCATACCAAATGCCTTCTTCACTATCCTATCAACCTGCAACTCCACTTTCAAGGAGCTATGAACCTGCACTCCAAGGTCTCTTTGTTCAGCAACACTCCCTAGGACCTTACCATGTTTTAAGATCCAGAGATACTGGAGTGCTTTGTAAGGGAGCTAAAGGACATCCTGGGGATTGAAATTAATATTGATCCGGTAATTCTTCGTTTGGGGTTGCCAAATTTGCCCTCTCTGGGGGAACACAGAAGCGGCAGAGACAAACCACTATAAATGCCGGAGGAAAGATCACAGAAGCGCTTCACAAGAGGCTCCCAAGCACTGAGGATGTCACCTAGACAGGGGACGAAACGTCTGCAACACAAATTCCCAGCTCGGTGAACAGAAACACAACAACGAGCACCCGAGCTACAAATCTTCTCACAAACATTAAGTGTATAAGTCCTGCTAAAATTTGCTTTCCCAAAGTGCATCACATTTACCTGAATTCCATCTGCCACTGGTCAGCCCATTGGCCCATCTGGTCAAGATCCTGTTGTAATCTGAGGTAACCCTCTTCGCTGTCCATTACACCTCCAATTTTGGTGTCATCTGCAAACGTAGTAACTGTACCTCTTATGTTCAAATCATTTATGTAAATGACAAAACGTAGAGGGCCCAGCACCGATCCTTGTGGCACTCCACTGGTCACAGGCTTCCAGTCTGAAAAACAACCCTCCACCACCACCCTCTGTCTTCTACCTTTGAGCCAGATCTGTATCCAAATGGCTAGTTCTCCCTGTATTCCATGAGATCTAACCTTGCTATTCAGTCTCCCATGGGGAACCTTGTCGAACGCCTTACTGAAGTCCATCACACCTACTGCTCTGCCCTCATCAATCTTCTTTGTTACTTCATCAAAAAACTCCATCAAGTTTGTGAGACATGATTTCCCATGCACAAAGCCATGTTGACTATCCCGAATCAGTCCTTGCCCTTCCAAATACATGTACATCCTGTCTCTCAGGATTCCCTCCAACAACTTGCCCACCACCGAGGTCAGGCTCACCGGTCTATAGTTCCCTGGCTTGTCTTTACTACCCTTCTTAAACAGTGGCACCACGTTTGCCAACCTCCAGTCTTCGGGCACCTGTGACTATCGATGATACAAATATCTCAGCAAGAGGCCCAGCAATCACTTCCCTAGCTTCCCACAGAGTTCTCGGGTACACCTGATCAGGTCCTGGGGATTTATCTACCTTTAACCGTTTCAAGACATCCAGCACTTCCTCCTCTGTAATCTGGAAATTTTGCAATATGTCACCATCTATTTTCCTACAGTCTATATCTTCCATATCCTTTTCCACAGTAAATACTGATGCAAAGTACTCATTTAGTATCTCCCCCATTTTCTGTGGCTCCACACAAAAGCCGCCTTGCTGATCTTTGAGGGGCCCTATTCTCTCCCTAGTTACCCTTTTGTCCTTAATATGTTTGTAAAAACCCTTTGGATTCTCCTTAATTCTATTTGCCAAAGCTTTCTCATGTCCCCTTTTTGCCCTCCTGATTTCCCTCTTAAGTATACTCCTACTTCCTTTATACTCTTCTAAGGATTCACTCGATCTATCCTGTCTATACCTGACATATGCTTCCTTCTTTTTCTTAACTAAACCCTCAATTTCTTTAGTCATCCAGCATTCCATATACCTACCAGCCTTCCCTTTCACCCTGACAGGAATATACTTTCTCTGGATTCTTGTTATCTAATTTCTGAAGGCTTCCCATTTTCCAACCGTCCCTTTACCTGCGAACATCTGCCTCCAATCAGCTTTCAAAAGTTCTTGCCTAATACCGTCAAAATTGGCCTTTCTCCAATTTAGAACTTCAACCTTTAGATCCAGTGTAACCTTTTCCATCACTATTTTAAAACGAATAGAATTATGGTTGCTGGCCCCAAAGTGCTCCCTTACTGACACCTCAGTCACCTGCCCTGCCTTATTTCCCAAGAGTAGGTCAGGTTTTGCACCTTCTCTAGTAGGTACATCCACATAGTGAATCAGAAAATTGTCTTGTACACACTTAAGAAATTCCTCTCCATCTAAACCTTTAACACTCTGGCAGTCCCAGTCTATGTTTGGAAAGTTAAAATCCCCTACCATAACTACCCCATTATTCTTACAGATAGCTGAGATCTCCTTACAAGTTTGTTTCTCAATTTCCCTCTGACTATTGGGGGGGTCTATAATACAATCCCAATAAGGTGATCATCACCCTCTTATTTCTCAGTTCCACCCAAATAACTTCACTGGATGTATTTCTGGGAATATCTTCCCTCAGCACAGCTGTAATGCTATCCCTTATCAAAAATGCTGCACCACCTTGTCGCTTGCGTCCCTTTCTATCCGTCCTGTAGCAATTGTATCCTGGAACATTAAGCTGCCAGACCTGCCCATCCCTGAGCCATGTTTCCGTAATTGCTATGATATCCCAGTCCCAAGTTCCTAACCATGCCCTGAGTTCATCTGCCTTCCCTGTTAGGCTCCTTGCATTGAAATAAATGCATTTATTAGTCCTACCTTGTCCCTGCCTGCCCTGACTGTTTGACTTACTTCTGTTCTCAGCAGTACCCAGCTCAGATCGATCTCTTTTCTCACTATCTCCCTGGGTCCCACACCCCCCTCCCCCCCCCCCCACCTTACTAGTTTAAATCTTCCCAAGCAGTTCTAGCAAATTTCCCTGCCAGTATATTAGTCCCCTTCCAATTTAGGTGCAATCCATCCTTCTTGTACAGGTCACTTCTACCCCAAAAGAGATTCCAATGATCCAAAACTGTGAATCCTTCTCCCATACACCAGCTCCTCAGCCATGCATTCATCTGCTCCATCCTCATATTCCAGCCCTCAGTAGCTCATAGCACTGGGAGTAATCCAGATATTACTACACTTGAGGCCTCCTTTTTAAATTTCTGCCTAGCTCCCTGTAATCTCCCTTCAGAATCTCAGCCTTTTCCCTTCCTATATCGTTGGTTCCAATGTGGACAATGACCTCTTGCTGGCCCCTCTCCCCCGTGAGAACATTCTGCATCCTCTCTGAGACATCCTTGATCCTAGCACCAGGGAAACAGCACACCATTCTGCTTTTTCTCTGCTGGCCACAGAAACGTCTGTCTACCTCTGACTACAGAATCCCCTAACACAATTGATCTCTTGGAAGCCGACGTACCCCTCGTTGCATTAGAGCCAGTCTCAATACCAGGAACTTGGCTGTTCGTGCTACGTTCCCCTGAGAATCCATCACCCCCTACATTTTCCAAAACAGCATACCTGTTTGAAATGGGTATATCCACAAAAGACTCCTGCCCTAGGTGCCGACCTCTCTCACCCTTCCTCGAGTTAACTCATCTATGTGACTGTATCTGAGACATTCCCCCCTTCTTATACCTGCCATCCATCACACACTGTTGCTGTTGCAAATTCCTCATTGCTTCTATCTGTCTCTCCAACCAATCCACTCGATCTGATAAGATTCGCATCCAACAGCATTTATGGTGGATATAATCCACAGTAACCCTTAAACTCTCTTTAAACTCCCATATCTGACAAGAAGTATATATCACTGCAAAGACCATTTTTGCTCCTTCACAATCTACAGACCCAGAAAATAACACCGTATTATTCCTCTACAAACGCTGCCCCAGGTTAAATGAATAGTTATGGTTTATATTTTAAGTTTAATCAAGAGACTTATCTCCAAAAACATATAATCAAGAAAGAACCCAATGTACTCACTAATACAGCCTTTCTCTTGGACAGACTTAAAACAACAATTAAATTATCTGATTCTGTGCTGTGAACTTTGCTCAACAGTTCCTCCTCAAAATTTCACTGTTTGTTAATTTTCCCAAATGCACTCCGATGTCCAGCGATACACGAATTCAAACAGCAAAGTCTTATGGGGTGGCATAGGCTGGTGATGGAGTATCTCCCCCAAGATTACCTCACAAATATGGTGCACCACAAAGCGGAGCAGCTTTCTAAGATGTGGTGGCCCTTTTCAAATTAAATTGATGCTGACTTATCAGCAATATTAGTCAGGGCCGTGGTATAGCCATGGGGATCATTATTATGGGTGCCCATGGGGCCCCAGGGGGAGGAGACTGGAAGGAGACTGTCGGGGGCACTCCCAGGGATGGGAGCCTCGGTGGAGGTGTGATGAGTAAGATAGAATAAAGTAGTGAGATATTATTTAATTTAAGTTATTCGAATATAGTTTAAGCTAGTATTTATTAAATATGTTTGTAGTTTAGTTTTAGTTAAGTAGCTATGTTTGTTTTGGTAGAATAGTGGGTTGTTTATTGACAATGGTACTATGCTATGGCCTTGTTTTTTGTACTGCTGATTTTCTATTTTGATGGTGTTATTCTTTTTCTTTATACATAAATGTTTTGTAGAAGATTTAAAAAGCTTTTCAATAAAAATACTTATTATCAAAAATAGCGACAGCAGTGGCCTAGAATAATTCGAACATTTTCATTAAACATTGCTTTTCAAATTTTGCTGCTAATCAGCACATACTGTTTAACAATCACAATAACTTACACTTATACAATGGCTTTAACTTAAAAAAAGGAGAGAAATTGAAAGGAGTTCAGGACTGGTAAAGAGTTTACTGCTTTCCTGACACAAAATTCAGCTGGGTCTTTCCAAATGCAGGGTTTTTGGAGGCAGCGTCATTGAATAATTTCCTCGCAGAGTTAGATGGATTCTTAAATAATGGATCATGACCTTATCAAATGGCAATACAAGTTTGAGAAACCCAGTGGCCCACTCCCCACTCCTTCTGATTCCTACGTTTGCAAATGTTGGGTGGAGTTAGCACTGACCACCTTAGGAGATGCCAAACTTGTAGTTAGGGCCTGAAATGGACACTCTAAACAAGGAGTAGGCCATTTATACGAATATACAAACAGAAGCAGAAGGCTTGAAATTGATATGTCACATCAGAATTGTTTGGGAGGCAATGACCTAGTGGTATAAACTCAACTGTTAATCCAGACACCCAGGTAGTGTTCTCAGGAGCTGGGCTCAAATCCACTATGGCAGATAATGGAATTTGAATTCAATAACAAAAAAACTAGAATTAAGAGTTCTAATGATGACCATGAATTCATTGACAATTGTTGGAAAAGCCCATCTGGTTCAGTAGTGTACTTTGGGGAAGGAAACTGTCATCTTTACTTGCTCTGGCCTACACGTGACTCCAGATCCACAGCAATGTGGTTGACTCTTAACTGCCCCCGGGCAATATATGATGGCCTCGCCAGTGAGGGTCTCATCCTGTGAATGAATTTTAAAAAACTAGATGTCAGTTAAAAATGAAAATAATTATGGATTAGAAGAAAAAGGGAAATTGAATACTTGGTGATAAAAGGAAAAACAGAATTATGGAAAGAGTGGAGAAAGAAAAGAAAAATAACAATTGAGAGGGAATTTAAATTAATAAAGGTTGAACTTCAAATAAAAGATATCTCACACAACATGACAGCTTCAGAAAAGCTTAGGAAGAAGTAATAATCGTTTAGAGAATGATTCTGATACTACTGAGATGTTTGTTTTAACAAAAAGAACTTTATTTAGTGCCAAAATTTGAGTTGAAAGATATATTGCTTTAAAAAGGTAACGATGACATTGGAGTTGCCATGTTAGCACAGTGGGTGGAATTTTCCCCTCCTTTAAGTGCCATTGGCAAATATTGCTGGGGGAGAAGTCATCATGCAAACTGATAGGGAGGGTCTAAATGTCTCTGATATTAATCCTTAGGCCTTACTGACATCAAACTGGTGAACTGCACTAGCGACAGGCGGCTTAAAATGAGGCACAATTTAAGATCTTCAAGTGCCTCCAGGAAGTGAAGAGGGGAAGTGGTGCGCATTTGCCTCCAATAAAGTCTTTTCTCTGAATTGTTATATGTTATCCTCCATATCAGCAGAAACTGGGTGTGGTTATCATGGGGTGTGATGTGTGCCTCATGTGGAGACACAGGGACATTACTGTGTTTGCTTGTGGGCTGTTTTAGATGGTTTTCTTATGTGTGGCAAGATTAGTATGTGATACAATGCCTCATACCAATGAAATCTTGTGAAGTCAGGAGTTCCCAAAGTACTGCTCATTCAGTGTCTTGAGATCTGTAGGCTAATCACATTGGACTAATGGGAAACACTCTTTTATTCAGGATGACATATGAGGGGAAGCGCCTCGCATGCCTCTGCTCTGCTCCATTACACCATTTTGTTGTGACCTGCAGTTACTGCACTTAAGTGTGTACCATGCACAAAATAGAGGGGTGGGAAATATGAGTGCCATCATGGTATTTGTGGAGAACCTCTGAGCCAACAAAGTGACAACACAGACTTCTTGAATCTACAAGATTTCACACAGCTAATCCTGAACTTAGTATTCCAGGCCAGTCTGAGGAGAATGTAACAAAGGGAGAATAGCCCTTGGAGGTTCCTAGCACTTGTTGAGTTTCTCTTGGGTGTCACTTGCCAGGACACAGTGTCCAAAACAATGTGGCAGCAACCATGGCACTGGAGGCCGGCCGTTTAACTTCTTATTCTGGATTTATCTCCTCTCCACTGTCTCAGGCCTGCTAAATTTTATGGTAGACCTACCTCTGCAATTAAGGGGTAGGCCCCTTGAAAATTGCACATTGGCTTCAATCCCTGATGGAGGTAGGTTCTCAATCTGGAATTGAGTCTACTTGTCATTTCTTATCTGGAAGGGACAAACCAGCCAAAGGAATCTGTTGGTGGAATCATTGTGCCCTCCACTGCAATGGGTTTGATGGCTAGGAAGCCCGTTGTTGTGGTTCTGTTCGCCGAGCTGGGAATTTGTGTTGCAGACGTTTCGTCCCCTGTCTAGGTGACATCCTCAGTGCTTGGGAGCCTCCTGTGAAGCGCTTCTGTGATCTTTCCTCCAGCATTTGTAGTGGTTTGAATCTGCCACTTCCGGTTGTCAGTTCTAGCTGTCCGTTGCAGTGGTCGAAGTGCTTATTGATTGAATCTGTGGATGAGTGCCATGCCTCTAGGAATTCCCTGGCTGTTCTCTGTTTGGCTTGTCCTATAATAGTAGTGTTGTCCCAGTCGAATTCATGTTGCTTGACATCTGCGTGTGTGGCTACTACGGATAGCTGGTCATGTCGTTTCGTGGCTACTTGGTGTTCATGGATACAGATCGTTAGCTGTCTTCCTGTTGTCCTATGTAGTGTTTTGTGCAGTCCTTGCATGGGATTTTGTACACTACTTTGGTTTTGCTCATGCTGGGTATTGGGTCCTTCGTTCTGGTGAGTTGTTGTCTGAGAGTGGCTGTTGGTTTGTGTGCTGTTATGAGGCTATTATGAGGTATGTGGCTGTTAACCAATGACCAATGACCACCTAGCGTTTCCTAATGCTTTGTGTCTAAAGCACTTGATTATTCATCTGGAATAATGTAAATCTATACTGTTTCACACCAACTCACAGATTTTTAGAATGCATAACTAGTATACATTTTTTAGTAACTTCTGTTCAAGCTACTGTATTGGGTGGGGATGGACTTGGACCTTGCCTAGTTGACAAATGTGATTCCGCATGTTTGCTATTCCCCCTTTTGGGAGTTGCACGGTTGTAGAATATTGCAATAAAAGAATCAGATGCTGATCCTACATTGAGAAACAAAGAGCAATATTTTGGGCCTGGACTCGAGCATTGAGATTAAATGCAATCTTAAACCCCATGTCAGTGGTACTAATTTATTGATTTCTGGTGAATTGGCCAATTAGCAATCAGCAATATCGAGTGGTGGGTAGGTCCTTGAAGCAGAGATCCCATACGATCCTTTGTGATCACATGTTAGGTTACTAAGAAGGGAGGAAGGTGAGTTGTGAAGAGAACCTACAAAGGGATAATAGATGGGTTAATTAAGATAGGCAAAGATTTGGCAAATGAATATTCATATGTGAAAATGTAAAATTGTCTGTTTTGGTAGAAAGAATAAAAAAAGCTGAATGATGAGAGGTAACAGAATACTGAGGTGCAGCATGGAAGGGCTGATTGGCCTACCTTTGTTCCTATGATGGTTGCCTAAGGTGATGTAAGCTGCAGAGAAAGAGAGAGAAAAAGATGGAATTGGAGGCACCTTCTGAAGACTGGTGAAAAGTTTTTTTTAAATGGCCACATCTGCCTAACCACTATTTTGGAGGCTTCTAAACTAGATGACCAGCAGCTACAGTTGTGGCTCAATGGGCCTGATCAGTGATCAGGAGCACACAGCAGGAATAGTTTCAGTCCCCTCTCCTGACAAGAAACTGCTTTATTTGACCGTCCATTATTTTTCTGTTGTGTGGGGCCTACCCGTTGATGGGAAAACTCCAGTGGTCACAAGAAAGAATGGACCCTTAATTACTTAAGATGCCAACCTGTGGCTTGTAGTTGGGCAGCCATTCCACAGTGACCTAGCCTCCTTGATCTAACTCAGGGGATGCTGCTGGCAAAACAATGCGCTGGCTGGTAGTGCAAATGTACATGCCCCAATTAGCCCCCAAAACTCCTAAAGCACATTGCACCCAAGTGCCTCAGGTCACAACATGTAGGCTTGGGCAAATTGTTGACTTTAACAATCTTTGCTCAGCACTCACCTTTGCAGCCAGGCAGTGAGAAATTTGCAGACATTCAGAGCATTCAAAGGTGGGCTCATTGTTTTACCCTTGATGTTGCTAAGTTATGTCATCAGGGATTAAGCATAATAATGTATACTTGTTTGCAAAGCACAAACAATCTTTACATTTGTTGATTTGCAAGCTTGAAGAAGTTAGGTTTTGGATCACTGCACTACAATGTGTTTGCTATTAGTAAGCACGTCAGTATTAATCATTTCTGCGATTGGTTATGGTGAGAGGAACGAAAATGTGAATGCTGCCTAATTGTTAGCAGCAACTGACCCGTGTGCACCTTATTACACTGCTAGCTTCAGAATTGTGATTTCAACAGTTCAGTGCCAGCGTGGAATTAAAAGTTAGACATGAAAATGTACTTCATTGCTGCTCAACAGGAATTTACAAGTTCAGGGAAGAAGCAGTGCATAACATTCCAGTATGTGCAGAAATAAGAAATTTATTTCCCCATCTTCATCCCTCAACAACCTGTTGTATTGAATAGCTCCAAAATACTAACATCTCTGTGGTATGGCACAAAAGGCTAAAAATGGTTCTGAAGAAGAATCATATTGGACCTGAAACATTAACTGTTTCTATCTCCACAGATACTGTCAGACGTATTGGGTTTCCCCAGGTTTTACTGTGTTTGTTAAAGGCTTAGATGGAATGGTTAGTTTGGCTATTCCAACAATGTCCTCCTGAAATGCTGTCTGGTGAAACAAGGTACCTCTCACAACAGAACTTTATGTGGTGGCTGTATGATCACGGACAGATCAATATTCAGCACATAGTGAACGAGGGTCACTGTTGCAGTATGAAGGGTTCTGGCTGTGTTACCCCAAGAGGTTCAAATGAATTTCCAGGCCAGTCCACTGTGTTTGTTTTCATTTTTTGGCTGCCGCTATGAGGTGAGGCTGAAAGATCATTTTTGGTGGGGATCATGGATAAATCTGATGAAGGGCTTTTGCCCGAAAAGTTGATTTTCTGCTCCTCGAGTGCTCCCTGACCTGCTGTGCTTTTCCAGCACCACTCTAATCTAGACTCTGGTTTCCAGCATCTGCAGTCCTCACTTTTGCCTAGCCATCATGGATAAATTGCTTTGCGTACTTCTGAGAGGGATTGTTTCAGATTGTTCTGCCATCACTGGTTTATGATAGAAGCTGCGGGTAGATCCAGTTGGTCCAGGCCATTTCTGAGTGTCCTACTTTCTTGGCTAGCATTGACATCTGCATGGCATCAGTATGGGTGAGTCCAGAATTTGTGAAGGGCATATTTGACAACCTATGTTTACTGGATTAGTAGTGCTGGAAGAGCACAGCATTTCAGGCAGCATCCGAGAAGCAGTAAATTCGACGTTTCGGGCAAAAGCCCTTCATCAGGAATAAAGGCAGAGAGCCTGAAGCGTGGAGAGATAAGCTAGAGGAGCATGGGAGTGGGGAGAAAGTAGCATAGAGTCAGTGGGAGAGGGACTCCCTCAGATTCTTGTAGAGAGAGGAGGAAAACTTCTTCAAGGCAGGCATCCTTGCAAGAGGATTCGCAGTAGGGTTAAAATCAATGAGGTAAAAACAATGACTGCAGATGCTGGAAACCAGATTTCTGAATTAGTGGTGCTGGAAGAGCACAGCAGTTCAGGCAGCACGTGCCCCTCTGTATGGTTGTTCACTGAGGACCTGACAGTTAGTGACATCAAGCAGATGATGGAAACCCAAAGGTTGCCTTCCAGTCTGAAAAATGTGAAAGTATCAAACATGGCAATCAGGGTTCTCTTTCACAACCAACGATCAAATCAGTTTCGCTGTCTATATTTGCCACTAAATATGAAGTCCTATTTCCACCAAATATGTAGTGGTGCCAAGGGAATTGGAATGCAAATGATAGATGTTCTTGTTCTCCATGAAATTCAGCTCCCCTACCCCCAGCAGTACTGGACACAAATCCTTGGATCCCCATGTGACAGTGTGCTGATACAGTGTGAAATACAGCTTAGCTCCAAACTAATGTGCCTATATTTTCAACTGAGTTGTTAATGATTTCCTTTTAATAATGCATATTCTCAGCTTTACTGGGTCACTGCACTATCTTCATTAGTGTCATATCCTCCTGTGATTTCTATTGAAAGATCTTTGTCATTCAGAGGCAACTCAGAGCAACTGCATCAAGTATAATAGAATAATAAATGGAAATTAAATCGCAGGCATTATATATTATGCAATCTATATTGTTATATTCTAAAGTATGTTCTGTGAAAGGATGATAGAAGGAGAATGATTAAAGCTTTAAAATCAACTTGAATAAATAGATGAATGAGAAAGACGAGGGGAAAAATTAGGGAAGGGCAGTGAGATAGGACTAACTTGTATCCCTCTAGAAAGAAGTTAGCATTGATGCAATGGCTGAATGGTCTCCTTCCATACTGTATGAATCGAGTATTCTATGAGATGGCAACAATTTGCTGTAGGTAGTAATGTTTTTATATCCAGGAGGAAGCAGAACCTTATCTGTGCAGCTGACTCAGAGTTACAGAATCACAGAACAGTTACAGCAGCAGAAGGACACAATTTGGCCTGTCATGCTCATACCAACTGTCTGCAAAAGGACCTCATTCTCCCGACTGTCTGACTTTATTGTTACAGGGAACATACCTCAGCTGATGACTGGGTGCTTTAGAAGGATAAATTAGTATCTTAACAGCCAAAAAAATTCCCATATGTATAATTTTCTCTTTAATAACAGTGCACCTGGGCATTCCTCTCATACAAATAAAACTTTGGCAGTTATTTCTCCACTCCCTCCCTCCCTGAGAGACTGTGAGAGATAAAGGGATTAATTTGCACCACCGCAGCCTGCTAACATGGCAGAAATAGTCTCAGACTGGGATTGGTAACTTTACTACATGTTAACACTGATGAGATGATCGAAAGGAACCTTGTAATATCTCTCCCCTTACATGGCAGTGGGGAACCCATGACTCCATTTTGAATACAAACAAGACATTACTTCGCTGTGCCCTAGCTAATATTTATCCCCTAGCCAAAATCAAGAAAAATAATGTGCAATTTTGTCATTATCATATTGCTGTTTAAGGGACCTTATGTATGTAAATTGTCTGCTGAATTTCCTGTATCACAATACTGACTATACCTCATTGGCTATGAATTGCTTTTGGTTATTCTTAGTTTATAAAACATGGCATGTGAATCAAATCCTTTTGTTTCTAACTAAAGTGGAGCTTTATAATGGAAATAGGATCTTGATTAGTATTTTAACTTGGAACTGGTCGGAATTTTGGCTGTTGATGCACTGTCAAGTTCCACCATGATTGAACTAAAGAGGGTCACGAAAGGTAGGTATCAAATTATTATTGTAGGCCCTGGGAGAGCAGGAGTGCTGCTCTGTGGCCTGCAGATATAATCTGGATCACTGCCACCTTGGGATGCCCATTCTTTGGGATTGCAATGCCTCACCCACCAGCTCAACATGAGTAGAATGTGCTGCTGCCGGCAGCAAGTTTGGAAACGAGAGAGCATTTTAACTAGGCAGGATGGTATCTTTCCCAAGTGTCACCACCTCCCCATTTGCACCAGGATTAAAAGTTCTGGATGGGAAGGCCCATGGTTGATCAATTACCATTTGAGGCCCCTTTGGGTGGCACGGTGGCACAGTGATTAGCACTGCTGCCTCACAGCGCCAGAGACCCGGGTTCAATTCCCGCCTCAGGCGACTGACTGTGTGGAGTTTGCACATTCTCCCAGTGTCTGCGTGGGTTTCCTCCGGGTGCTTCAGTTTCCTCCCACAGTCCAAAAATGTGCAGGTTAGGTGAATTGGCTATGCTAAATTGCCCATAGTGTTAGGTGTAGGGTAAGTGTAGGGGAATGGGTGTGGGTGGGTGCGCTTCGGCGGGTCGGTGTGGACTTGTTGGGCCAAAGGGCCTGTTTCCACGCTGTAAGTAATCTAATCTAATCTAATCTAAATCTAATCTAAGTGGCCAGTTAGCAAATGAAGGCCCTCATCTCCCTGGTACTGGGATTATCCCAGTTGCAGGCAGGCCTGTCATCATGCTATGTGCATGGCAGGCTACCTTCACCTCGGGGCTGGCCAGTGGTCCCTTGATCAGAGCACCTGTTTGAGGCACTGAACATCTGCAAAGAGCGGTGAGGGAGCAACTGAATCACCCACTTGCCCTTGCTTCCAACTCCCTGGCCCTTCTTTCCATAACTCTCCCAACACCCTTCCCCACTACTTACTTGAGGACTTCCCAGAAGGAAAAACCCATTAAATTTGTGAATGACACATACCAATCTGACATGACTTGAACACCTCAGGGCATTGCTCCAGTAGAACCAGTACACTCATAAAGTGCAACTGTATTTTTTGCAGTTTTGTCCCTCTGGCTGGGACCTCTACATTCCTGGGACTTGGGGGGCAGGGTCCTATCGGCAGCATCTAGGTCGTATTCAGATGAGCTGCACAACTGCCAGCCTCTGATTGGCTGCAACACATGCTAGGCAGGAATCTGTTTCATGGGGTCTTGATTCCAGCTGGTGGCTGTGCAACTGCCTGAGGTCTTGTGATTCAGCAGGCCCTCCCAAATCAAGGCACTGTGGGTCTCTGGCAGGCAGAGGAAACCCCAAGGACACAACAAGTTTCAACTCACTGTAGCTTGGTCTTGACATTTCAATCTTGTGAACAATTAAGATGCTTGTTTAATGTGTATAGAAAATCTGGCAAATTTAAAGAAGGCAAGAACTTTAAAATCATAGCAGCTTATTTGCCATTGAAATAGATGGCGAACCAGAGAGAATTAGTTATGCACAAATAAAATTTAACTCCATTGTTTTTAAGACAAATTTTCAACTTCAGGCACAATTCACCCACCTATTAGTTTCTATTTGGCTAGAACAATATATTTCCGTCCTTTCAGTCATCAGATGATCCATGATTGTACTCTCAATTCAGGCAGTGGAATTCATTGTCTGCTGATGTTTAATGTCTACGATGACAAGAAAAATGGTTTTCTAATATTAGGTTATCTATTCCACACTGCTTCCCCTCCAATCCCCCAGGTCAATCTGTTATTGGCAATGAATCTTCCACTATAATTAAAACTGAGTTTGCAACTATTTGAAACCTTTCACCAATTGTGGCCCAGAGGCACACATTTCAAAGAAGGGATACAGCTATAATGTTGAAGTGAACTACAATTATTCACTTTTTACCTTCTGGTCATTACTGGCTGAATTCTGTGCAATTTGCTATTGTTAATCTCACTGACATTTAGGAGTTACTTTTACGAACCTACATATTGAACTTGTTTGCATTTTATCTTTTGCATTGATCTACTCCAAAATCACAAATGTGGGATTTGGGAATTTCAACATGAGGATTTTAATCTTACACTTTTGTGACTCTGTTAATATTTTAGCGACACAAAATCAGAGTCATACAGCACAGCCCAACTAGTCCACTCCAACCATGTTCCCAAACTAAGCTACTTGCCTGCACTTGGCACATATCCCTCCAAACCTTTCCTTTTCATGTACTTATCCAATTGTCTTTTAAATGTTGTAACTGTACCTACATCCATCATTTCCTTGGCAGTTCATTCCACACATCTGTGAAAATGTTGCCCTTCAGGTCTTTTTTTTTTAACTTTCTCCTCTCACCTTAAAGATATGGCCTCTAGTTTTGAACTCGCCCACCCTAGGGAAAAGACCATTGCTATCAACTTTATCTATGCCCTTCATGATTTTATAAACCTTTACAAGGTCACTCCTCAATCTCCTATACTCCAGTGAAAAAGGTCTACCCAGCCTATTTTTATAACTCAAATCCTCCATATCAGTCAACATCCTGGTAAATCTTTTCTGAACCCCTTCCAATTTATTAATATCCTTCCTATAGCAGGGCGACCAGAAATATACATGGTACTCCAGAACAGGCCTCACCAACGTCCTGTACAACCTCAGCATAATGTCCCAAATTCCTATACTCAAAGGTCTGAGCAATGAAGGCAAACATGCCAAATGCCTTCTTAACTGCCCTGTCTACATGTGATGCAAATTTCAAAGAATTAAGTAGCTGAACTCTTAGGTCTCTCTGTTCTACAACACCACCGAGGGCCCTACCATTAATTATGTACATCCTGCCCTTGTTTGTTTTATCAAAATGCAATACCTCGCATTTATCCAAATTAAACTCCATCTGCCACTCCTCAGCTCATTGACCCAATTGATCAAGATCTCTTTGTAATCTGAGATAACCTTCTTCACTGACCATTACACCATCAATTTTGGTGTCATCCACAAACTTACTAACCATGCCTCCTATATTCTCATCCAAATTGTTTATATAGATTACAAAAAAAAGTGGATCCATTACAAACCTTATGGAATAAGGTTTGCAGTCTGAGAAACAACCCTCCACCACCACCCTCTGTCTTCACTGTCAAGCCAATTTTATATCAATTGGCAAGCTTACCATGAATCCCATGTGATCTAACTTTCCTAATTAATCTACCATGTGGAACCTTTTCAAAAGCCTTACTAAAGTCAATTTAAACAAAGTCTACCATTCAGCCCTCGTCAATATTTTTGGTTACTTCCTCAAAAGACTCAGTCAAGGTATGAGGACAGGTGACAAGTAACTTCGTGAAAACTCTTAAGCGTCCCTTAAAGAATGGGAGCAGGAGGATTTAAAAAGAGAATTCCAGAACTTCAGGCCTGGGCAGCTGAAGGCACAGCATCACTGGTGGTGTGATTAAAATTGGGCATGATTAAGTTGTTGGAATTGCAGAAACTCTCAGAAGGTTGTCCTGCCAGAGGTGCTTACAAAGTTAGGGAAAACTGGGAAGAACTTTGGAAAACAAACAAGAGAATTTAAAAAGCAAGGCATTGCTAAACCAGGAGCCAGTGTAGATCAGTAAGCACAGGAAAGAGACCAATGTGGAGGAGAGAGGACGGGGAGGTTAGATTAGATTAGATTACTTACAGTGTGGAAACAGGCCCTTCGGCCCAACAAGTCCACACCGCCCCGCCAAAGCGCAACCCACCCATACCCCTACATTTACCCCTTACCTAACACTACGGGCAATTTAGCATGGCCAATTCACCTGACCTGCACATCTTTGGACTGTGGGAGGAAACCGGACCACCCGGAGGAAACCCACGCATACACGGGGAGAATGTGCAAACTCCACACAGTTAGTTGCCTGAGGCGGGAATTGAACCTGTATCTCTGGCGCTGTGAGGCAGCAGTGCTAACCACTGTGCCACCATGCCGCCCGATATGGGAGGTATGGGAGATCTTTATTTTTTAATGGATCGGATCTCACTTTTTGTGAGTGCAAGGTCTGAGTATTTTTATAGGTGGGTGTTCTGTAATATCATACATGGTCAACTCACTAACCTTACAAGACGTAGACATACATACGTAGCCCCAGTTTGAAAAGCTTTGAAACCTCTGTCAGAACTGATTACAATAGAATAATATTCGGGTGTGCTCTATGATGGGTTGGTGATACTCTCATCAGAATGTTTAGGTGGTGAAAACAAATATCTAACTTTCAGGCTCCATTACCTTAACATGTTATAATTTGTAAACAAATTAAGTAGCAAAAGTAATTTGAAGAATTAGTCAGGATTTGGAATGTCCAGAAGATCTCCCTATAATTTTTGAACTTCTTGGATCAATTTCCACAGTAATGCTCCTTCAAAATGATCCACTTTATCCCTTAACTTTCTCCATATAATGGGAGGATCATAATTTTGACAAAATTAAAAGTGACAACCATGCAGTCAGCTTGTTGATCAAAGGACTTTCCATTCCACATGCAATTTTAAATCAGATACAGATTTTTAAAAATTGAAATCAGACTATGCCTCATGAACCGTAACCCTTCTAGAAAGAATTAGCAAGGATTTTGGAGAATTGGTGACAATTAAAACAATTTCTCAACACTTTGTAAATATTTATCTGAGTAGACTTATGCCATCACCTCCACTTATATGGTGTAAGGAAATGTAGCAACAATTATAACAGATTCAGGGCAATAAAGTAAATGCAATAATCTGTCCTAGTCATTTAAACCGACTTCAATGAGCAACTATAAAATGAATCTGTACCTAATTTGTTGTATAGATAAATAGAATAGAAAACATTTGGTCTTGAAGGCCTTGTGAACTTTGTTCCAAATAGTAATTAAGTGCAGAGGTGGGTGACGTGGTGGGAAGCTTTTACACCACGGGACATTCCTCTGGCAATTATGTATAATGGCTTTGTAACCAAGTTTGAAGAATGCCTCTGCTATGTATTTCTTGCAGAATCACAGATATGCTCTGAAAGAAATACAGAGAATAATTTTCTTAAGCATATTTACAGTAGAATTACTTCCCAACAATTACTGTTTGCATTGCTAATGTGATTTTTAAGGCGGAATTTGTTGGTGGGGAGTTTACAATCACGAGACTATATCTAGACATTGTGGCAACAACCCCCTTGATTTTCCACCATTAACATTAATGTGCATTTTAATGGATGTAATATTTTAGAAGCCAGGCCCACTATTTTCCAATATGTGTTCTTTGTTGTTGATGCACATTCATTATGTTGGCACAAACATATCAAATTGTGCTGTGTTTTGCATGTGAGAAATTATTATTTGCCAATCACATTATAAGTAAACTGCAAACTTCAAAGTCTTTCAACTTCTTGAGAAGTCTTGCAGCTCAGGTTGTGGATGAAATGTCTTTGATGTGACCCTGTCGTGAAAAACAAACCTGGTTGTTTTAGATGCCATTTTAATGTTTTGTTTCCCAATTATTTCAGTTTGCAAGCATGTTGTTGGATGTGTAAAATATGAAATCTTGATGTATGCTACTGCAGAACTTTAAAAAAAGAAACAAGGCAGTCTCAAACAGTATATTGGTGGCAGTGAGTAATGCAAGAGAAAGAGATATAGAAAATCGTCTAAAATTTCATGGGTGATATTTCCAGTCCAATGACACTGCATCCATCTGGCCACAATTTTTTTAATCTTTTCATTTTGCCTCCACAAACATGCAAGAGTCTTCATGTCACAGGTGACTGTAGGGCTAACCTTGCTGCACGTGCAGTTAAGACAGAGATCAACAAAAGCAGCATACATGCCTTAGGGATCAAAAGTAGATTCACGTCACGCACAAGGCTTAGTCTCCTTGATTCTCCTTCGGTGCCAGGCAAGAGGATACTTCCCATTCTTGGGTTTAGAAATGACTTGGTCCTGCTGTTCCATACCCAGACCATTGGTGACTTGTTGTGAAGAAAATAAAGGCTTCATTAAAATGATTCTCTTTTCAAAGGCTTTAATTTAAATGCATGCCTCATTAATAAAAATATGCAGTTCATTATACATATTTTTCTTAAATTATGAAGTTGTTCTTGCCAAGCCAGCATTGCTAGAGGGGGGAGATGTTGCATATTTCCTATTGTAATTTTATAATGAGATACTGGGATAAAATTGGCTGAGTGGCAGTGGGAGGTCAGACAGCTTTGCAGTGGACAATGATTTCAAACTGGTTCAATAAAAAAGGCAATTCGCAGTCCTTAGCTGTGAGTTTGCTTTGCTCTGACTTCTAACCCTGAAATCTAAAATATTTTACCGTTGTTATTTGTAGAAATACTAACTCTATGAAATGTACAGAATAATTATTATAGAACAGACAATGGCAGGGCGGCATGGTGGCTCAGTGGTTAGCACTTCAGCCTCACAGCACCAGGGACCCAGATTCGACTGACTGCGTGGAGTTTGCACATTCTCCCCGTGTCAGCGTGGGTTTCCTCCGGGTGCTCCGGTTTCCTCCCACAATCCAAAGATGTGCAGTTCTGGTGGATTGGCCATGCTAAATTGCCCATAGTGTTAGGTGCATTAGTTGGAGGGAAATGGGTCTGGGTGGGTTACTTTTCGGAGGGTCGGTGTGGACTGGTTGGGCCGAAGGGCTTGTTTCCACACTGTAGGTAATCTAATCTAACCTAACAAACATAAAACTAGCTTTCATTGAAAGTAGAGATCAGACTTGTGCTGTGAACAAACTTCCTTATCTCTGTAAAACCACAAAGCTGCCAAAATTTGACAATTTAGCAAAGCTCATCTCTGGGTTTTTGGTAAAGGAAGCACTATTCCATCACAACATTAGTGCAGAGCTCTCTTCCCCAAGGACTGTTTACACAAGAGTTTTTTTCAAACTACTGGAGCAAAATTTTGATTTTGGGTAATAATGTAAAATGAAGGATAATGAATTGGTATCCCCTCTTACATTCCTTCCAATTTTACTTCCATTGATTCAATTTGTTTTTACCCATTTAACATTATTTACCCAACTCAAAATTAATCCACTGGTTTTCTGACTAATAATAGATAGTGTTGCAAGTAATATGCTCTGTTTTGACTCATGATAACATTTATTAATCTGACAATTAAAAGCAAAGAAAGTTATTCACTGATTTATTGTAAAGAAGGTGCTGTTGAACAAGAGACATTAACTAATAACAAGGTGGCTGAATGCTGCCTCCATTTATAATAGATTACAAAGAAATTAAAAAAGATTTACATTTTAAATGATTCAACATGATGAATGGCAAAAGATGTGCTAACACTTTTGATTTGTTGAACTAATTGTTTCTTTCTTAGTTTGCCAATTTAGTAGAGTTTTTGTGCTGACATTCGCTTTATGTTTTGTGTATTTTCTAAACGAAGAATAAATGATTGGTTTCCAAGAAACTACTCTTGGCGGGTAAAAGTTGGGTTTTGCTAATTGAGTTGAGGCCTTTGAGACTTATGCTTTTCTCATTTCATCTTGAAGTGCCCAGTTAAGTAGCCTCAGAAATTATGATAGTAAGATGAAAAAAAAACTGCTGAGAAATATGCTGTGATGATGTTGCCATTGTTATGTTGCTATCTCTATTACTGTCATAAAAATAATGTACTTTCCCACTGTGACAGAATCTATTCAAATGGAATCAAGTAAGCCAAAAATGTTATGTGCTAAGGGAGCTGTCTCTGATTGTCAAAGGCACTAAAATATTACTTGTGTGTACGTGAAAATACTACTGACAGGAATTTTTCTGTTTTTAAAGTTACTGTCAAGCTATTTTGATAGT
Organism: Chiloscyllium punctatum; assembly: GCF_047496795.1. Taxonomy (NCBI): domain Eukaryota; kingdom Metazoa; phylum Chordata; class Chondrichthyes; order Orectolobiformes; family Hemiscylliidae; genus Chiloscyllium; species Chiloscyllium punctatum. The sequence goes on along the minus strand of NC_092746.1, from coordinate 50,909,258 downwards.
TTGTTGGAATATATCTTAATGGACGTATATAAAGTCACTTGAATAATTTTACTGGAATCTGGGCAACAACTGGGTAGTGGGCCTGCAAATGATCTTCAGAACTACTCAAGTCAGGCCTTCAAGGCCATCTATAATGCAATGTGAATAATAGTGTGTATACCACCTTAAAAAGATTAATATATTGACTGGATTAAGCAGTCAGGGTCAATGCAAGAACATTTGCTGCTACCATTTAAGAAAGTTGCCCACACTGTCATCGCTGTGATGTGAATTTCACTTTCCCAATGGTACTTACAGTTCCTCATGATGTCAAAGCTTCCCTTGATGTCCAGTAACAGCTGTATCAGTAAACAGGGTAAACAATCAATTACAATCAAGTATTTTCACAGATAGTGAGTCAGAAGTTACAAAATACTGATAACTCTACACTTGCTTCAACTTATTTCCCTAGCTGGAAAATTAAAATAATTAGATTAAGATCAGCTAAAATATGATAAACAAAGTTTTTAAAAAATAATCAAAACAGTGGATTTTTAATATTACAATTACTTTTCAAACCCAGTGCAGGAAATGAAGCATTAACAATGGATTTAGTATGGCATTATTTGCACCTCATTCAATAAGTTTCAACTCTGTTAAAGGTTTATGGTTGATTTTGTCATTCACTTGTTGCTTAGGGATTACACTCAAAGAAGACTTGAACATAATTGACAGCTTAAAATCTGACATGATTCACTGACTTATGATTCTATATTTTTATGTTATTTTGCATGTATGAACTGCTGGAATTGATGCCAGTTTTGGTGAAGGAATGATGGCAAACACTAATAGTTTCATCATCATTACTATTGCAAGCTCAAGACTTATCCTGCTTTTAACTGACAGCTTAGAACATTGGGACTGATTGCCCCAAGATAGTTTTCATGGCTGTATCATCCACAACACTTTATGCAATGTCTCTGCTGCACGTTAAACACAAGAGAATGTTAATTTTCTAAATTCTTTTAGTAAATTTTGTTCTCATTCCTTAATGACAACCTCTGTCCTTCTCCTTGACATTAGACAACCAACTTGTTCACAACCAGTTTGTCAAATTTGACTCTGAGATGCACATCATCCTCATATTCATGCAATCATCAAGAGCATCAATTTCCATCTCTATGATATAAACTGATGTCACTCTTACCTTAGCTCATGTGTTGGAAACTTCATTCATGCCTTCAGCACCTTTAGACCCAACTATTCTTGACTAGCATGGGAATCAAGGGTTACACAGAGAAAGCAGGAGAATGGGGATGAGAAACGTATCAGCCATGATTAAATAGTGGAACAGACTCAATGGGCCAGATAGCCAATTCTGTTCCTATATGTTATGGTCTTATTCGGACTGACAGTTGGCTGGTATTATTATTTTGTAAACTCGAGGTCCTCAAAAACTCTGCTGTCTCATGTTGTAATGTTGGTCACGATCAGTCACTTGCTTATTACAAGAAAGAAAATAAAGCTGAAATCCCAGTTATTTATGAAAGGAAGGAAGCCATAAGGTTGCATTGTTTAAAATAAAGGATACTTTACCAGCAAGAATCAAACACAACGTACTATCTTAAATAATCATTAATACTTTTAAATCTGGAATCACTAGAAATTAAACATGAATTCGCAGGCAAATTGTGATAGAATGTCAACTATAAATTACACATTAAATGTCATATAGACATTATGTGAGTTCTGAAACCATCGACTCCATCACAGTATGCTTTAACTGGCAGCAGGTCCGGTTTCAGTACTCACGAACCTCTACGCTCCTGGACAAGTACTTTACAGTTTAGAATTCTTATCTTTGGTTACGAATTCCTGCATTGTCTCTCCCCACATAGTCTGTGTAACCTTGCCTAACCCCAAAACCCTCCAAAAGATTTGTGCTTTTCTAATTGTACCATTTATGCATTCCCAATTCTAATTTTTCCACCACTGACGGCCATGTGTTCAGTTACTAAATTATCCTAATTTCTGGAATTTCTGCCTGATAGTTCCCTACCTTAACTTTATCTCCTTTAAGACATTTCCTAAAATCTACCCTCTTTTGCCAAGCCTTTGGTCTCTGATATCATGTATTTGTTGTATTTATTTGCGGGATGTGAATCTCTCTGGCTGACCAGCATTTATTATATATCCCTTATTGCTCTTGAGAAGGTGGTGGTGAGTTGCCTTCTTGAACCGCTGCAGTCCATCTGCTGAAGGGTGACCCACAATGCTGGTAGGGAGAGAATTCCAGGACTTTGATCCAATGACAGTGAAGGAACAGCAATATATTTCCAAGTCAGGATGGTGAGGGGCTTGGAGGGGAACCTGAAGGTGGTGGTGTTACCATATTTCTGTTGCCCTTGTCCGTCAGATGGTAGTGGTTGTGGGTTTGGCAGGTGCTGTCTCAGGATCTTTGGAGAATTTCTGCAATGCATCTCGTAGACAGTACATTCTGCTACGACTGAGCGTCAGTGCAGGGAGTGGATGCTTGTTGATTTAGTGCTAATCAAGTAGGATGCTTTGTCATAGTGTCATAGAGATGTACGGCACGGAAACAGACCATTCAGTCCAACTCGTCCATGCCGGCCACTTATCCCAAACTAATTGAGTCCCATTTGCCAGCACTTATCCCTCTAAACCCTTCCTATTCATATACCCATCCAAATACCTTTTAAATGTTGCAATTGTACCAGCCTCTATCATTCCCTCTGGCAGCTCATTCCATATGCACACCACCCTCTGCATGAAAATGTTGCCCCTTAGGTCCCTTTTTATCTTTCCCCTCTCATCCTAAGCCTATGCCGTCTAGTTCTGGACTCTTCCCCCATTTCAGGGAAAATACTTTGTCTATTTACCCTGTCCATGCCCCTCATGATTTTATAAACCTCTATAAGGTCACCCCTCAGACTCCGACGCTCCAGGGAAAACAGCCCCAGCCTATTGAGCCTCTCCCTATAGCTCAAATCCTCCAAACCTGGCAGCATCTTTGTAAATCTTTTCTGAACTCTTTCAAGTTTTACAACATCCTTCTGATAGGAAGGAGACCAGAATTGCATGCAATATTCCAAAAGTGGCCGAACCAACGTCCTGTACAGCTGCAACATGTCCTCCCAACTCCTGTACTCAATACTCTGACCAATAAAGGAAAGTATACCACACACCTTCACTATCCTATCTGCCTGCGACTCTACTTTCAAGGAGCTATGAACCTGCACTCCGTGGTCTCTTTGTTCAGCAACACTCCCTGGGACTTTCATGTATCGCTGGGCATCGGAGTGTGTGTAGGAAAACTTAACAAACAATGAAATTCACAACTGATCCTGGAGGAACCTGTTTGGGAGAGGTCACAGCTCAGAAACAGATTGGTAAATAGTTTTAAGTATACCCTTGCTGTTAATCTAAAATAGTGAATAGAATGGATTCTTTCTTAATTATATGTTTTTATTGGGATCTGTCTCTTGATTAAATTTTAAAAATATAAGCCATAAGTATTAAGTTAGCTTGGAGCAGTTTTTTGTAGAGCAATAAGACGGTGTTATTTCCTGGGTCTGTAGATTGCAAGGAGCAAAATGGCCTTTGGAGAGTGATATGCTCTTCTTGTCAGATGTGGGAGTTTCAGGAGAGTTTAAGAGTTACTGAAAACTATATCTACATTAAATGTCATTGGTTGTGAATCCTATCAGTTCAAATGGATCGGTTGGAGTGGCAGTTAGAGGCAATGAGGAATTTGTAAGAGCTAGGGAGTGTGATGGATGACAGTTATACGAAGGGAGACACGCCACAGATACAATCAGGTAGATGGGTTAACTCCAGGATAGGTATGAGAGGTAGGCTGGTAGTACGGGAGTCTTCTGTGACTATCCCCATTTCTGTGGGGTGCATTGGGTTCTAAGTGACCGATTGTGTTAGGGGACTGTCTAGTCAGGGAACAGACAGACGTTTCTGAGGCCAGCAGTGAAAAATCAGAATAGTGTGTTGCCTCCCTGGTACCAAGATCAAGGATGTCTCAGAGAGGGTACAGAATTTTCTCAAAGGGGAGAGGGCCCAGTATGAGGTCATTGTACACATTGGTACCAACAACATAGGAAGGAAAAAGGTTGAGATTCTGAAGGGAGAATATAGAAAGGTAGGCAGGAATTTAAAAAGGAGGTCCTCGAGCATAGTAATATCTGGATTACTCGCAGTGCTATGAGCTAGTGAGAATAAGAATAGGAGGATAGAGCAGATGAATGTGTGGCTGAGGAGCTGGTGTATGGGAGAAGGATTCACATTTTTGGATCATTGGAATCTCTTCTGGGGTAGAGGTGACCTGTATAAGAAGGTGGATTCGACCTGAATTGGAAGGGAACTAATATACTGGCAGGGAGATTTGCTAGTGCTGCTCAGGAGAATGTAAACTCGTAAAGTGGGTGTGGGACCCAGGGAGTTAGTGAGGAAAGAGATCAATCTGAGACTGGTACAGATGGGAAAAGGAGCGAGTTAAACAGTCAGGGCAGGCAGGGACAAATCAGAGAACAAGTTAGGACTGATAAATTAAACTGCGTTTATTTCAATGCAAGGGGCCTAACAGGGAAAGCAGATGAATTCAGGGCATGGTTAGGAACATGGGACTGGGATATCATAGCAATTACAGAAACATGGCTGAGTGATGGACAGGACTGGCAGCTTAATGTTCCAGGATACAAATGCTACAGGAAGGATAGAAAGAGAGGCAAGAGAGGAGTGGGAGTGGTGTTTTTGGTAAGGGATAGCAGTACAGCTGTACTGAGGGAGGATATTCCCAGAAATACATCCAGGGAAGTTATTTAGGTGGAACTGAAAAATAAGAAAGGGATGATCACCTTATTGGGATTGTATTATAGACCCTCTAATAGTCAGAGGGAAATTGAGAAACAAATTTCTAAGGAAATCTCAGTTATCTGTAAGAATAATAGGGGGTTATGGGAGGGGATTTTAACTTTCCAAACATAGACTGGGACTGCCATAGTGTTAAGGGTTTAGATGGAGAGGAATTTGTTAAGACTGGACAAGAACATTTTCTGAGTCAGTATGTGGATGTACCTGCTAGAGAAGGTGCAATACTTGACCTACTCTTGGGAAATAAGACAGGACAGATGACTGAGGTGTCAGTGGGGAAGCACTTTTGGGCCAGTATCCATAATTCTATTAGTTTTAAAATAGTGATGGAAAAAGATGGACCAGATCTAACAGTTGATGTTCTAAATTGGAGGAAGGCTAACTTTGACAGTATTAGGCAAGAACTTTCAAAAGTTGTTTGGGTGCAGAAGTTTGCAGGTAAAGGGATGACTGGAAAATAGGAAGCCTTCAGAAATGAGATAACGACAATCCAGAGAAAGTATATTCCTGTCAGGGTGAAAGGAAAGGCTGGTAGTTATAGGGAATGCTAGATGACTAGAGAAAGTGAGGGTTTGTTTAAGAAAAGGAAGGAAGCATATGTAAGGTATAGACAGGATAGATCGAGTGAATCCTTAGAAGAGTATAACGATAGTTGGAGTATACTTAAGAGGGAAATCAGGAGGGCAAAAAGGGGACATGAGATAGCTTTGACAAATAGAGTTAGGGAGAATCCAAAGACTTTTTACAAATACATTAAGGACAAAAGGGTAACAAAGGAGAGAATAGGGCCCCTCAAAGATCAACAAGGCGGCGTTTGTGTGGAGCCACAGAAAATAGGGGAGATAATAAATGAATATTTTGCATCAGTATTTACTGTGGAAAAGGATATGGAAGATATAGACTGTAGGGAAATAGATGGTGACATCTTGCAAAATGTCCAGGTTACAGAGGAGGAAGTGCTGGATGTCTTGAAATGCATGAAGGTGGATAAATCCCCAAGACCTGATCAGCTGTACCCTAGAACTCTGTGGAAGCTAGTGAACTGGTTGCTGGGCCCCTTGCTGAGATACTTATCATCGCTAGTCACAGGTGAGGTGCCAGAAGACCTGAGGTTGGCTAACGTGGTGCCGTTATTTAAGAAAGGTGATGAGAAAAAGCCAGGGAACTATAGACCAGTGAGCCTGACGTTGGTGGTGGGCAAGTTGTTGGAGGGAATCCTGAGGGATAGGATTTACATGTATTTGGAAAGGCAAGGAATGATTAGGGATAGTCAACATGTTTGTGTGTGGGAAATCATGTCTCACAAACCTAAATGACTTTTTTGAAAAAAGTAACAAAGAAGATTGATGAAGGCAGAGCAGTGGACGTGATCTATATGGACTTCAGTAAGATATTCGACAAGGTTCTCTGTGGGAGGCTGGTTAGCAAGGTTAGATCTCATGGAATACAGAGAGAACTAGCCATTTGGATATGGAACTGGCTCAAAGGTAGAAGACAGAGGGTGGTGGTAGAGTGTTGTTTTTCAGACTGGAGGCCTGTGACCAGTAGAGTGCCACAAGGATCGGTGCTGGGTCCACTACTTTTCGTCATTCATATAAATAGTTTGCACATGAACATAGGAGGTGTAGTCGACAGTGAAGAAGGTTACCTCAGAATACAATGGGATCGTGATCAGTTGGGCCAATGGGCTGAAAGGTGGCAGATGGAATTTAATTTAGATAAATGCAAGCTGCTGCATTTTGGGAAAGCAAATCTTATCAGGACTTATACACTTAATGGTCCTAAATTGTTGCAAGCTTTTTGAGTGTTGTTGAAGCTGCACTCATCCAGGCGAAGTAGAGAGTAATCCATCAATTCCTGACTCATACCTTGTAAATGATGGACAAGCTTTTGGAAGTCAGGGGGTGAATTACTTGCTGTGGTATTCCTCACATCTGACCTGCTCATGTGTTTTTGTGATGAGTCCATTGAGTTTCTTGTCAATGGTAAACTCAAGGATGTTGATTGTGGGGAATTCAGTGATGATAAATCATTGAGTGTCAAGGGGCAGTGGTTACATTGTCTCTTATTGATGATGGCCATAGCCTGGGCTTTGTGTGATGTGAATGTTACTTGCCACTTGTCAGCCCAAGCCTGGATATTGTCTAGATCAGGGGTGGGGAACCTACGGCCTTAAGGCCACATGCGGCCTTCTAGACCATTGTGTGTGGCCTTTTGAATGAATCCAAATTTTGCAGAACAAATGTTTTATTTTTTATTAATATGTTTTTTCATCCTTTATTATTTTATTTTAATCTTAAAATGAATGTATTTAAAATACCAGAGAGTAAAAGAAAATTCAACGAAATAATCCTCAGAGACTGACCGCCACAATTAAAAAATTGGTAAGTCATAAGGGCTATTGGAAATTCTTGGATGGGTCCTTATTAGATTACAACTAACATAATGTGGCCTTCCAACATGAAAAGGTTCCCCACCTCTGGTCTGGATCCTGTTGTGTTTGAACATGGACTGCTTCAGTATCTGAGGAGCTGTGAATGATGCTGAACATTGTGCAATCATCAGCAAAAATCCCCACTTCTGACCTTGTGACAAAAGAAGGTCATCAATGAAGCAGCTGAATATGGTTTGGTCTCAGACACTACCTTGAGGAACTCCTGCAGAGATGTCCTGAAGCTGAGATGACTGACCTCCAACAGCCATGACCATTTTCCTACGTGACAGGAACGATCCAACCAGCAGAGAATTTCAGTTTTGCTCAGGCTCCTTGATCCTAGGTCAAATGTAGCCTCGATGTCAAGAGCTGTCACTCTCGCCTCACCTCTGGAATTCAGCTCTTTTGTCTATGTTTGAAATAAGGCTGTAATGAGATCAGGAGCTGAGTGGCCCTGACACCTAAATAGGGTGTCACTGAGCAGGTTATTGCTGAGTAGGTGCTGCTTGATAGCACTGTTGATTGACACCTTTCACATGACATATTGAGGCAATTTTCCACGTTGCCAGGTAGACGTCAGTATTGTAACTATACTGGAACAGCTAAGGGAGTGGCAGGTTCTGGAGCACAGTTATTCAGTACTATTTCTGGAATGTTGTCAGAGCCTTTAGCCTTTGCAGTATCCAGTGTCTCCAACCATTTCTTGATATCAGGTGGAGTGAATTGTGTGTATCTCCTTATAGGTTCAGTTCTTGCTTTATTCTATGACACTCCTGAGACTTATTTTGGGATGTTACATCATGTTAAAGATTCTATATTGTTTTGACTAGTCTGCATTTGAGGTTCCTTCATTTATTACAGTTCCAGATGGGGTTAGCACAAATTGCCAAGTTCCAGGTAAGGTGAGGTGAACTGGCTCCCCCTTGGTTGATTGCAACAAGATTTACTTACAAAGAATCCTTTCCCAGACCAATATTTTAAAAGGAGCCAATTTAATCTGGCTTTCCTGAGTTAACGAAAGAGTGAACACATTAGTTCCACACATAAGAAATAACAACGTAACACACATACACTCAGAATAGAAATGAGGTGAGTCAAATAAATAATAAGAGTTGATAAAAAATGTGGATCAGTTTCTAAGTTCTGTGAAGATTAGTCAATGGACATTAAGTCCATAACATTGGGTGATATCCGTAGAATTGATCTTGGTGGATAAGCATTTAAGAGGTTTGGCCTAGCAGACTGACTGAAAGGACTTTGTCCTGTTTCCTGTTGACTGCACTTCACTTGCTTTCTGGCTTCCAGCAAAGAGAGAGCGAGAGAGAGACAGCTTTCTTTTCTTTTAATTTATAGTGCAAGGATAACTCATGGTTTTCTTAGCTATGACCCACAGAGCAGACACCTTGCCCAGTTGCACACACAGATTAGAGTTGAAACTGGCTTTTAACCCCTATTTTTGTGTTTTCTTGAAATGATTAAAACATCTTCACTGCTTTCTCTTCTCCTGTCTTGGTTACGATTCTGAGACCTTACAGGAGATTACAGTTCAGCTTGCAGTGCATTGCTACTTTTAATATCCCTTCTCTTTGATGCTTGCTTGACATTCATCAGCTGTGACTCCTTTCACACTAAAGATATTGCACACAGGCCTTCCAGACACTCACTGAATTACATTGGTCTGAATTTATGTTCTGAGTCATTTGTTTGGTTCTATGTGCTTTTCTAAAAAAAATGTAAGTTATTATTAAAAGTTCAATATGTCCTTATGTGATCCAGGTTTATGATCTGTGGTCACGACAATATATCAATGTATTAATTTTATTTTATTCAGGTTTTGTTTTTGTTATACAGTATTTTCCACCAATATATAGAACCTGAGACTTAATTGGCTGATCAGACTTTTGTTTGGGTGCTGCCTTCAGAGAAGCCTTAGCTGGAATTGCACTGACGTTGTTGCTGTTTTGGCCTTCCAGGCCTCTTTGGCAGCCCTGACTGCTTATTCATATTAACTGTTGCACGTGTCATGTTTCTGATTCTACTTAGCCATAATCTCAGCAAGAGAGGCACCAGTCATAGCTCATTGGAACTTCACTGCACAATGGGAGTGCTTTCTCTGAATCTCTTCAGACTACCCCCTTGTGCCTGTACAATACAGTTTGTCCAGGTGATCTATCGAGTATCTCTATTGAAGAGGAATGTTGACTCACATTTAGAATTCAGAAATTGGAAAACCTTCCCGTTACTCCTGGATTGGCAGTTCCTGTGACCTGGGTATATTTTATATCCATTAAAACTGCATAGATTCATGTTGACTGTTAAGATGGTGTGAGGGAAGAATGTGCCAAGTTATTAAAAATTTTCAACCATTGTTAAGTTCACAGAAAGGCATAGCAACAACTTGCATTGAAAGAGCTTCTTCAATGATGCTCACAGAAGCATGATAGAGACAAACATTGACATCAGGCCAAATAAGGAAATATTAGGGCAGATGAAAACATTTGATTAGAGGTAGGTTTTGAGGAGCATCTAGAAAGAGAATAGAAAGGCAGTAAGTTTTATAGAGGAATTTAGGCAACAATGTGGAACAATTCAAATTGGGAATGTTAAAGAGGTGAGAGTTGGAGGAGTACAGATACTTTGGAGGGTTTGGAACTAAAGGAGATGAGATAGGTAGCTTGGGGAAAAGCTTGAAGAATGAGAATGACAAATTTAAAAGCAAAGTATTGCTGAACTGAGAATAAGCACAGGGTGATGGATGAATGGAACAATGTGAATTAAGATATAGGTTGCAGTTTTGGATGACTTCATGCATCCTGAGGGTGGAATGTAGGACAGTGAGAAATGCTTTAGAATAGTCATGCATAGAGGCAATAAAGCAATGCACAATGATTTCAACAGCAACAAGTTAAGCAGGGATAGAGTCAGATGATCATCTGGAAGACGTAAATGATTTTAATGATGCACAATATGTGATCAGAGCTCATAACATATTAAATATTGTGAACAGTCTGGTTCAGTTACATAGAGTTATCAGAGAGAGGGATGCATTCAGCAGCTAGGAAATTAGGGATTGAAAATAATGTTTCCTCTCTCAATTTTTTATTTATTAAGATATTCTTGCACATTTAGCAGTGAATGTGATGATAATGAAGGTGTCAAGGGTGATTTGGGTGAGTTTAAGCTTGGATGGGAGGACAGTAAAGCTTTACCCTCAGGTGATATATCACAGAGTGTGTAGCTGCAAAGTAGAAGAGATCAAGGACACATCTTTGTGGACAGGATCCATTAGTGAAATAGCAAATGAGGTCATTGCAGGTGATTCGAGAGATGCCACCCCAGTCACCACAATGACAATGGACAGGTTGGTGTGATCAACTATGACAGGTTGAGAAGGAGGTCAGGGATTCAAACGTATTTCTGTTGATGCAAAGCCCTGACAATCAGAAAGGAAATCCTTCCACAGGGTCTTTGGGGCTGCAGGGGTGTTCTTCCCTGCCCATCCAACACCCTCCCTGCACCCCTCCCTACCACCTCCCCCCACCCCCCCCCGCTTCCCTTTTGGGTTATGGAACCTCTGGCTCTGATTATCCCTGAGCTTCCACAGGGAGTCCATATCCACAAAACTAATGGTCTCACCACATGGCTTGGAGACCTCCTTGGTAACCCTGTTCAGTGGCTTCTAGAAGGGCCTTAATTTTGTAAGTCAGAGGCCTAGGTCTGTGAAGAGAGCAATCAACACCAATCGTAGCCCACTGCAGAAGATCTCCCTGGTGGTGCCAGGATATGACTTTTTATCATCTTATATATCCGTCCATTCCCTTCATCTAGGGTCTGTAAAACTGAAGGTATAGTTTCCGTGCAATCGGAGGCATTAAAGTTGGCAGTATATCATGGATCTGGTGTACATGCTTTTCTAACAATGTTGCAATTTTGTATGAAGTAGCTTTTTCAATGTACTGTGCACATTTCCTCCAATTTTAATGAAAACAAGCCTAAGTTCTAAAAGAGCACATTTATGATTACACTAGAAACCGTGAAAATAAATCATCTCAAATGTATCTGCAAAATTCCTACATTTAACTGACAAAGGAGTTATTATCATAAAGTGCTTTAACATCAATGTCCATCAGAATACATCATTCATAATGTCAGCCATTCTGAGAACCTCTTGAAATAAAACTAACTAATTTCAAATTCTGGGCCAATTTGAACTGTAGACACCCATCCACTGAGAACTGAGTAGAGGTTTAATTTATTACAATTGCAACCCTAAGCTTGAAATGAGCGCAATTTCATCTAATCAAGAGGGGCTGCATACAAACAAGTGGTGATGTGACTTAAATCTTGTGCCCAGCTATTGAAGTTTTATTACAAGTATGGATGTAAAAGAATCACACCTTGGAGCTTGAACCAATGGAATTTTCAATTTTTGCTTAGACATCAGGCATCTTAATATGCCTCTGGTCTTGGGTACTGTTGTTCGAGCTTTATTGTGAGACATCAAAGGCTAAATTTCCCTTGGCTTTTTCAATAGGTAGATGTCGGGAGACATCATAATAAAAAGGCAAATCAAATCAATGAAGGTTGGCAAATTTAATTAACTGTGACATTGTGCATTTTGTGGAAACTATTTCATTAACTGATTGGTATCTCCATTAAAAAAAGTCATTACGGATGTGAATTAACTTGTATGCACATCTAGCTTATTTATATCTCCTAAATTATATATCTTTCTTTCATGGTTTTCGCTGTATGAATTAATCCTTTAGATTCATTTCCATTAATTTGTTGATGCTTTGCTTTTCAAAAGTAGTGAAAAGATAAAGTCTGTAAAATCCTCAAACAATGACCACACTTTTTGTAGGAAATTTACTGTTCCTGAGGTTGTCCAGGTCTAGACTTTGAACCTAAACCTAGTCTGGCTGTATAAGATTCTGATTCATTTCAAAGCTGCATTACGTGGGAATGGATGAACTGTAACTATTAATTTAATCATTAAGAATGTAGCTCAATTCCAAACAATCAAAAAATGAAAGAAAAACAATTTTAGAATGTAATTTTGACATTGGTGGAGCACGTCTATTAACTAGTGCAAATTTATCCATCAGTGAAATTCTTTGGTACTGCAGAGATAATGCAGAATCCTTAAATGTCATTGCAGTCAATCAGTTTATGTTCAGAACCACATTCAGTATTGCCTTCCAAACAAAGTCTTAATCTTAAAGACTTTTGTGTTGCCTGTGGTATTTAGCTGTGGCAGATCTCTGAATTATTTCAAGACATTTTGTTTATATGCAATTGTGAGAGATATAATGAAATTTTTGTTGGACAATTATACAGCAGTCTACATGCCTGGCAACAAAAGTTAGTAGTACGTATTGATGAATGACACATATATGACTAACAAACAGGCAGAAGTGAGGACTGCAGATGCTGAAAACCAGAGTTTAGATCAGAGTGGTGCTGGAAAAGCACAGCAGGTCAGGCAGGATCCGAGGAGCAGGAAAATTGATATTTCGGGCAAAAGCCCTTTATCAGGAAGGGCTTTTGTCTGAAACGTCGATTTTCCTGCTCCTCTGAGGTTACCTGACCTGCTGCGCATTTCCAGCACCACTCTGATCTAAACTATGACTAACAAACATACATGCACTAATTTTAGAAGCAGACAAGTTGATAATTGTTTTATCGGCCCTGTTTCTCTTTTTTGTAGTTTACCCTTCAGTTGGGAAGTGGAGAGGTAGAGATGCGGGAAGTTCAGAGTTTGATGTTGACTGTTGTTCAAAGCAGTTAGTACCTGAGAGGGTTAACCAACATCACATGATAAGTTCTTGCCATCAGGACGTAAAGGACTGATCTTGGGAGGACCTTTCCAATTTCTTACCAAATCAGTGTGAGAATGTTTCAGTAACAGTAATGTATACTTTCTCATAGGTTGAGCCTGATGCCTTACAAGAGACCATCATAGGTATGTCAGATGTAATCTAACAAGCTATTAAGTATTATGTAATGAACATTTATCATATCAAGCCTATCTTCTGCTGAAGACTTCATGTGGGCATTCTTCCCCATTTGGCTTCAGTAACTTGGATTAATACCAATAGGAAGAATTGGAGGCAATTAATCTACCTAAGACATTTTAGATAGTCCTGGTGAATATGACCACAACAGAAACCACTGATAGTCTGAAAACAGATACATATAGCAGGATTTTATAACCAGCTTTGTGACCCTGATTTTGGGCCTAATTATCTACTTCTGATCTCACTATCCTTTTATGGATGGTAGAGAGATCAGTCAGAATGCTAGAGTCTCTGCAGGCTAGGCAGGAAAGGTAGGTGCTGCAGATAACAGATCAGTGAATGTGAAAACTCCTCGAAATAGATGAATCTATTAAACATTAAATTAATAGATTGCTGGTACCAAGCAGAAAGCATTCTCGGATTAGAGGGACAACTTCTCCAGAGGCATGCTTGGGCTGACTGTCATGTTGGAAACCCTTTGTTTGAAGGAGGGAGCCTCAGTGTCTAACAGCTCCCTGGACTGCCATTACTCTGTCAGACTTGATATGTGACATGGGGCTGTACTGCTGTGGGCGAAAACCCTGTGAACCCAAGCACATGCCTCTCACTGGTGCCTTAATTATTGAAATTGGTTGCCTGCCTCCATTCAGAGAGGGTAATGCACAACCTGACCCGATTAGCTAACATCCCAAAGCTACAGGAATGTCGAGAGCAGTGTTCAAGTGTGGATTTGCAATAATTTTCTAGATCTCACTGCAGCGCCCTCCCACCTTTCCCAAGCCCACCACAGTGAGGCCCAAAATGCTGCTGTAATAGTCCAATGTTTGACAGGAAATGTGCTCTCGGGTGGCTGGATGACACAAACGTGCAGCTGGAGTATCACCACTCTCCCCACCTCTGCAACCATTAGCTATTGACCTTGTGCTATCGGCCTTGGTTCTGAACAATTAAAATGTACCAAATGCATTCTAAGAAAATATGTGTATCGTTATTAACTTCTAAAATAACTGTTTCAGTAACTCAAATGAACAAAACTGCCTATTTTATATCACACAATATAATGAGTTATTCTTAACCTTGGGTGGAACATCATTGTAGTTTTAATAAGGTGCCTTTGTTCTCCAGCTCAATGATTACCTGTTGACCCTAATTTACTGGAGCCAGGTTTACTTAAATAAAACATTTGGTGGGCTTCTGTGCAAAATCTTTGCCATAAATTTCAGGGTTTTATTCGCACAAACAAATCATCAGCAAGGTTTCCCTGTAGTTGAGAGGAGGATTGACAGTTGCAGGTGAGGCCAGGCTTACTGACTGGGGAAGGAAGGGACAGGGTGTTAAGAAGTACTTCAGACAGTGACCTCCTGTATGATCCACATCTTGTGATTATGAGAGACTAACCATTTGTTTCAACAAGTACAACCTGAGAATCAACAACGCAACTGCTACATGGCTGCTGAGACTCTGAGGCAAGGTGTCCAACTGGACCACTCTCTGCAGATTGTGGGAGGGCTGGCTTTCAGTGAAAGGCCATGTAGGTTCCCAACCAATACTGCTGAGTGTCTGTTGAGTTAACCCAGTGATCCATTGGAGAACAGATCCTTGGGCAGCTACATGACTAGACAAGTCTCTCTCGAACGGAGTTTCCCTTGCAGTGCAATGCCATTCCAAGGAAGCAGTAGAATTTGTGACCTTGGTCAACAGAGACTGCATCAGGTTGTGTTTCACAAATCACTGGATGGGACTGGCCAGTCTCTCCATGTTGGAGAGGATCGGTTTCAGGTTGCCTCACACTATGAGATGTTTTATTTTCATCTTATTTCTCTCAGAGCATCACAGAGATGTTCAAAATCCAAACTGTTTATTTCAATGAGATGCCGTTGTTCTCTAGCTCAATGGCTGTCTGCTCACCCTTATTTACTGGATCTAAGTTTATTTAAAAGAATATTAGTATGTTCCAGAATTATATGATGACTCAGATGTCACTTTGAAATTGGTGGGTACGATGTTGTGGGTATCACAGAAACATGGCTGTAAGGGGACCAGGGCTAGAAACTGAATATCTAAGGATATGCATTCTATCAAAAGGACATGCAGATAGGCAGAAGGTTGCCTTGTTAGGAAGAAATGAAATTAAGTATGTGATATTGTAAACTGCAGAACTTTAATAGCTGTTCAGGGATTAAATAATTACCAATAACTCTTTCTGGAACAGACTGTTTCTTGAGGTGAAAGGGACAAGAAGAAACTGTTATAAAGGAACTAAAAGCAATATGCTAGTCATAGATTAGAATCATTGACTCATAGAATCCCCACAGTGTAGAAAGAGGCCATTTGGTCCATGAGACTGTACTGACTCTCCAAAAACCTTCCCTCCCAGACCCAGCTCCCCAACCCCCCACCCCCCGTATTCCCACATCTACCATGGCCAATCCACCTAAACTGCCCCTCAGAAGAAGGAGTAAAAACACCATAGAAAAGCTGTTTCCTGGAGAGAAGAGTGTTAACACTGAATGTAACAAGAAACGGTGATGCCATGCACCTGCATGGTAAGCAGGTAAGAAGGTAAGCTACAGACTATGGGCGGCACGGTGGCTCAGTGGTGTGCACTGCTGCCTCACAGCGCCAGGAACTCAGGTTCAATTCCATCCTCGGGTGACTGTCTGTGTGGAGTTTGCACATTCTCCCCATGTCTGGATGGGTTTCCTCTGGGTGCTCAGGTTTCCTCCCACAATCCAAAGATATGCAGGTTAGGTGAATTGGCCATGCTAAATTGCCCATAGTGTTCAGGCTTGCCTAGGTTAGGTGCATTAATCAGGGGTAAATATAAGGGAATGGGTCTGGGTGGGTTACTCTTTGGAAGGTTGGTGTGGACTTATTGGGCCGAAGGGCCTGTTTCCACACTGTAGGGATTCCATAAGCTAATCTAATTTTATAAACTTGATGACTTCAGAACTGTAATCAGTGCTGTGGATGAATGGAACTAAAGGATCATCAATAATGTCACATCTAAACTTCAGAAGATATAAAATCTTATGCAAATTAAGTTTTAAGATTCTACAGTAATAGAACTGCACAGAACCATGCATAATTATCGAACTCTGGACACATCTAGAGAGAGATGCTGTTGGTTGGATTGTAGCTAAATTCCACCTTAATTTGGTTATAGCTAAGTTGAGTAGTGAGGCTTAACTTGCTTACTTGAGGGCTCTTATTTTGACTGCTTCATGTAACATAGTTTAAGAAATTGTTTCAGTATTGGATTGTCTGTGAGGTTTCTTAATAAGTAACCAAATTAAAGGTAGCCTGTGGTAATTTACAGACAACAAATCAATAGCAAGAAGTAATACAGAGTTGGAAGGCGTAGAAGCTGTGTGGGTGGATTTGGGGAAACATGAAATACCCTGATGGGAGTAATGTACAGGCTTTCTAGCAGTAGTCAAGATGAGGGGCAGAAAATAAATCAGGAGATAGAAAAAGCACGTAAGAGAGGCACTATTAGAATAATCACTGGGGGTTCAGTATGCAGGTGGACTGGGAAAATTAGGTTGGTATGGCATCCCAAGCAAAGGAATTCATGGAATGTCTACGAGATGGTTTTTGGAGCCGCTTGTAGTAGAACACACTAGGGAACAGGTCATTCTGGATTTGGTGATGTGTAAAGATGTAGATTTGATTAGGGAGCTTAAGATGAAGGAGCCCCTAATTCACCCTGCAGCTTGAGAGGAAGAACCTGGAATCCGATGTAATGATATTACAATTGAATAAGGATAACTGCAAAAACTGGAGGGAGGAGCTGGCCAGAGTTGAATGGAAGGGGAGCCCAGCAAGGGAGATGTAAAGGCAATAATGGCAGGTGTTTCTGGAGATAGCAGAACTTCATTCCAAGAAAGGAGAAATATAAAAACAGGCGAGCGAGGCAACCATGTCTGACAATGGAAGTCAGGGACAGCATAAAATCACAAGAAAAAACATACAATGTGGTGAAGTTTAGTAGGGAACCAGAACATGGGAAACATTTAAAAGCCAGCGGATAACCGAGAGCAATAAGGGAGAGAAGATGAAATATGAAGGTAAGCTAGCTGGTAATATAAAAGAAGATTGCAAAAGATTTTCCTGGATATATAAAAGGTAAGAGAGAAGCAGGAACGGAGATTGGATCACTGGAAATGAGGCTAGCAAAGTATTTATGGGGGCAAAGAAAAGGTGGAGGAACTGAATAGGCATTGTGCATCGTCTTCATGGTGGAAGACACCAGTAGCATACCAGAACTTCAGGAGAGTCAGGGGGCAAAGATGAAGAGAAGGTGTTGGGGAAGGTGAAAGGGCTGAAGGTGGATAAATCACCTGGACTAGATGGAGTACACCCCTGAGATGGTTGAGGAGATTGCGGTGATCTTTCAGGAATCACCATGGTCAGGGAGGGTCCTAGACCACTAGAAAATAGCTAATGTGACACCCTGTTTAAGAGATAATGTGTAAATCTTTGGAACTCCTTACCAGAGAGAGCTGTGGGAGCAGAGTCCTTTCCATGGAAAGGACAAGTAAGTGGGCATGAAGAATGATGGATCTGCCATGGTCCTATTGATTAGTGGAGGAGGCTCAAGGAACCAAATGGCCGACTCCTGTTCCTATTTCTTATGGTTTTATGGAAAGAAATTCACAAAAAATGTCCAACACAATTGTACAGATCCAGAAGATAGAATGGATTGACTTCTCATAGTTCCTTTGATTCCCTATTGATGAAATAAAATTGCTGATGATTTCAGAATGATAGTCTTCAGATCAGGTTTCAAATTCAGGTGGGAAACAGTTACAAATTCCAATATTGATATTTTATTAGGTTTTCAAACTACCTCACGAAGAGAGAGGGCTTTTAGTTATCTTTGTTTTAAGATTCTTCTCTTACCGAATAGAGTAGAGAGTGATGCTTTTTCAGCAAGCTTCTTCACCATGTCTCAGAAATGTTATAGCAATCTCAGTCAAGGGCTGCTGCTAAGCAATAAAGAACATAAATCCTATGGTCTCCGAGAAATTGCATGATAAATCCTCTTCAGTCCAGAAATATTTGGTGCCATTTTTCTGTTTCTCATAGTCCATAGAAGTATATTTATTCAAATTCCTAACAGGATGTTTGTTGTTCATGAGTATCTTGTGCATTCCAAAATGAGCATCTTCCTTTTACTGTAGCCTCTAAGATATACATGTTTCTGCTGTCTGAACTAGTTGCCTACAACAGTGGTAACAATTACTATTGTGACTTCTCCCTCACACCTTCTCCTCCTGTTCCTCCTCAGTTAAAGTGGACCTTGCTGCTGGGAGCATGGGCAATGATAATATTGGAAGAGTCACATTAGATGGATTATGTGTCAAGATCATATTGAGCTCAAAATTGAGTACAGGGGATTAAGGATGAGGAATAGTTGTACATCTATAACAAAATTGGAGTACTCACAGACTTCCAGATGACATGTCTCCTGCTTTGTTGCAGTTAG
The DNA here is from genome assembly GCF_047496795.1 of Chiloscyllium punctatum. Taxonomy (NCBI): domain Eukaryota; kingdom Metazoa; phylum Chordata; class Chondrichthyes; order Orectolobiformes; family Hemiscylliidae; genus Chiloscyllium; species Chiloscyllium punctatum. Next base: position 50,890,432 of record NC_092746.1, on the reverse strand, counting down.
GACATCTCCTACACCACTCCTGATTAGTACTGGCACTGCATCCTCAGGGTAGTGTTGTCATGGAGTCCTGATTCTCTTCCCTTTGTCAGCTAACTGTAGGCATCCATTGTGTGCTATCTTGTTCTGTAAAAGAAAGAATGCTAATTGTAAACAAAAGTATTGACAAGTATGTCTGATACCACACATGGTTGGAGATCTAGGAGTTTTTGCCTGTAGCTGGAGTAATTATAGTCAATTGTGTGAGGTGCCTGAATATTAGTATCTAGTTTGCTAATAGATGTTGTGTGTTAAGGTTTTGATACACATGGTGGTGTAGCTATTGAGAAATAACTTTGGATATCTTACTTTACACTCTCATGTCAAATCATTAAATCTGGTGTGCCACTGGAGTTATGTAGAGTCATAGAGTCATAGAGATGTACAGCATGGAAACAGACACTTCAGTCCAACCCATCCATGCCGACCAGATATCCTAACCCAATCTAGTCCCACCTGCCAGCACCTGGCCCATATCCCTCCAAACCCTTCCTATTCATATACCCATCCAAATGCCTTTTAAATGTTGCAATTGTACCAGCCTCCACCACATCCTATGGCAGCTCATTTAATACTCATACCACCCTCTGTGTGAAAAATTTGCCCCTTAGGTCTCTTTTATATATTTCCCATCTCACCCTAAACCTATGCCCTCTAGTTCTGGACTCCCTAACCCCAAGGAAAAAACTTTTTCTATTTACCCTATCCATGCCCCTCATAATTTTATAAACCTCTATAAGATCACCGCTCAGCCTCCGACGGTCCAGGGAAAACAGCTCCAGCCTGTTCAGCCTCTCCCTGTAGCTCAAATCCTCCAACCCTGGCAGCATCCTTGTAAATCTTTTCTGAACCCTTTCAGGTTTCACAACATCTTTCCGATAGGAAGGAGACCAGAATTGCATGCAATATTCCAACAGTGGCCTAACCAATGAAGCAGGACTGCAGGCTTTCACTCCTCAGTGATATCCTCTCCCCTCCCTCTCCCTCACCCACTGTGGATGCAGGACATCCTTCCTCTGCTGTAACTCCCTCCACCAGTGCTAATCCTGAGAATCTGTCGGTCCTCTTTGATTTGAACCGTTGCCCATTATTGAGTGCATGGAAACGACATACACCATTCCACAACAACATTCCTAATCAGTGTGAGTGCTAAATGTACAGGCCCTCATTTTAGTATCTCCAGGCACAATTAAAGCATCATTATCAGTAAATAACTCCAGATCTTTAAGTAGGTGTTGTTTATTAGCACAGCACTCACTTAGTGCACATTTCGCATTCCGTAAAGAGGTGTTAAGAATCCAGACACTGACCTTTGTTGTTAATTACTTATCATTTCCAATATCTTTCTGGTAATAATAAAACTGAATTTTACTTTCATACTGCTGCAGATAATTTTTCCTAATCTTTATCCGAGCAAGTCAGTACAGCAGAATACCATTGAGTCTACAGGGACTTTGGTTAGCTTAAATTTGCAATACATTTTGGGCTGTTATGCAGTCACTTACCCTTATGAGGCCATGTTTCACTACATTTTATAGTCATAGAGATGTACAGCAGGGAAACAGACCCTTCGGTCCAACCCGTCCATGCCAACCAGATATCCCAACCCAATCTATTTCCATCTGCCAGCACCTGGCCGATAGCCCTCCAAACCCTTCCTATTCATATACCCATCCAAATGCCTTTTAAATGTTGCAATTGTACCAGCCTCCACCACTTCCTCTGGCAGCTCATTCCATACATGTGCCACCCTCTGAGTGAAAAAGTTGCCCCTTAGATCTCTTTTATATCTTTCCCCTCTCACCCTAAACCTATGCCCTCTATTTCTGGACTCCCTGATCTGAGGGAAAGACTTTGTCTATTTATCCTATCCAAGCCCCTCATGAGTTTATAAAGCTCTATAAAGTCATCCCTCAGCCTCCGAATCTCCAAGGAAAACAGCCCCAAACTATTCAACCTCTCCCTATAGCTCAAATCCTCCAATCCTGACAACATTCTTGTAAATCTTTTCTGAATCCTTTCAAGTTTCACAACATCTTTCCGATAGGAAGGAGACCAGAATTGCATGCAATATTTCTGAGCAATTCTTTAGAATGCTGGCTGTAGTTGATTTTGCAGAGTTAATTTTCAACCTGAAGTCAATGGAAAAATAAATGGTGTGATTTCTACATCAAATTTTGATAATCAATTCCAGTTTTACATCAAAGTTGGCAAGATAAAGGTTTCCCTAGCTCTTTTTCACATTGCATTCCTTGAATCTGGTTCCATGTATATAGGAGTGTTCAAGCCAATAGTAAAAACGTTGTATGAGGTTGGGTCTCTGAATATGTAACCAAAAGGCAAGTCGTATTTCTGCTACCACTATGTTAGGATCACAAAATCAACTCACATGTCCAGCCTACAATAAGCCATTGTGGGTCAATTAAAATGATGTTAAACATTGCTACATTGTACGTTCATTAAAATAATGTCAAACATTGCAATGTTGCAACATTTAAGGGGTGCAAAATGAGAAACATATGATTATATAAATAATCAATATATAAATAATATTCAACTGTGTTGAAACATATCCAAATAACAATGGGGCTTGGAACATACTTTTTAGTTCTATTTCTTCACAGAGGGATCTTTTCAAATCAGCTATCATCTCCAAGCTTTTCTTTCCAAACTTTGAAGTGTCTTAATCCTTCTGTACACATGCTAATACTTTCATATTCATATCTTTATTCCTTTGGGGCATGAGTTGGAAAGATTAACAGGTTGATTATCAACATAACATGCACATTCTTTCCATGACCAATAAATCCAGGAGTGGGACTTGATCACAGAGTTTCTGACTCAAAGGCAGGGACACTACCTACCGAGGCACAAGTCATCACACTTATGCTTTGAGGCTCCCTCATAATATCATTGCCCATGGTGTTATGGCTGTCTGATCTTTCAACGAATTCATGGTGATTCAGAACTTGAAACTGAACTGAAAGTAGGATTACTGCAATCAGAAGAACAACAAAAGAAGGCTTTCATCTTTGTTGTTTGGGCAGTATTCAATTGTAAACCCACAGCTGAATATCTTTGGGTGAGTCATCATTTCTTTGTTGCTTTTGAATCTGATAAAACAAGCTTGCAGCTTTACAATTTCAGCTCCTGGCCTAAATGATGCCAAATAACTTTTATCAATCTTATCAGCCTTTCTAAATTGGGTACTCCAAGTATAAAAGGAGATTGCCGCACGGCTCAGCCAGCATTACTGACTTTATTTCCTTTGTGCAACTGATCTATGCAACCAGCATAAAGATTGAGGATGAATTTTGTCTAATATGCTTATTAAAAAACATTTGAGGAGAGGTGCAGATATATCCAGCACAGCACTTGTTTGTGATGCAGATGTCTCAAAACTCATCAGGATTGAACAGTTCTACAAAGAAACAAAGAACATTTACAGCCCAGGAACAGGCCTTTCGGCCCTTCAAGCCTGAGCCGATCCAAATCTACTGTCTAAACCTGTTGGTCAATTTCTAAGCATTTGTATCCCTCTGCTCCCCACCCACTCCAGATGCATCTTAAATGAATCTACCATGCCTGCCTCTACCACCTCTGCTGGCAACCTCTGTGTGAAGTACTTGCCACATGCATCCCCCTTAAACTTTCCACCTCTCACCTTGAAAGCATGACCTCTCGTTATTGAATCCTTCACCCTGGGACAAAGCTTGTCTCTATCCAACCTGTCTATACCCTTCATGATTTTGTAAACCTCAATCAGGTCCCCCCTCAATCTCCTTTTTTCTAATGAAAATAAACCTAACCTACTCAACCTCTCTTCATAGCTAGCGCCTTACATACCAGGTAACATCCTTGTAAGCCTTCTCTGCACCCTCTCTAAAGCGTCCACATCCTTTTGGTAATGTGGCGACCAGAACTGTACACAGTATTCTAAATGCGGCCGAACCAATGTCTTCTACAATGTTAACATGACTTACCAGCTCTTATACTCAATACCCCGTCCGATGAAGGCAAGCATATTATATGCCTTCTTGACCACTCTATCCACCTGTGCAGCAAACTTCAGGATACAATGGACTTGTACTCCCAGATCTCTCTGCCCATCAACTTTTCCCAAGGCTCTTCCGTTCATTGTATAATTCGCTCTAGAATTAGACTTCCCTAAATGCACCAACTCACATTTGTCTGAATTGACAGCCATCTGCCACTTTTCCGCCCAACTCTGCAGTCTATCTATATCCTCCTGTATTCTCTGACAGTCCCTTATGCTTTCTGCTACTCCACCAATCTTTGTGTCATCTGTAAACTTGCTGATCATACCAACAGTGCCCTCTTCCAGATCAGTTATATATATTACAAACAACAGTGGCCCCAGCCCTTACCCCTGTGGAACACCACTGGTTACCTTTCTCCATTTCGAGAAACAGTTCTGCTGTTGCGGATTATTTACTTGCCTGATGCTTCACACAAGGGAAGCTTTTAAACTTTTCACAGATTCTACTTGTTACAAGGGTCTCTCAGATGAAAAGCATTGCATTAAATATTTGTGTTATTATAATGTTTGTATTATTATACTGAACCAAAGTCCTTGGCAGCTCAAAGCTTCTTGTCAGTGTCAATCAGTTTCTGCAGTCTCAAAAGAATGATGAAAAAATAATAACATTCCCACACGTGAGAACCATATTGTTATCTGCAGCAAGTATTGTGGATTTCCTTCATTCATTTTCCAAATCACTCCCCTATTCAATTTTTAAAGGTGGAAGAATAATCAGATATCAGTTCTCTATTAATTTGCAATTTTCAGCTTTTATCATGCATTTTTAATGCAATTTTATCAAAGCAGAGCTGTTTGTTGGATGAATAAGCAATCATGATGGATTAGTGGAGAGGATTTAATCTGATGCAGTTTTGGTATTGGTGCTGCATGGATGTCATAGATGCCAAATATGAAAAATTGATTGGAATAATATTATGAACACTGAATGCTATGAAAGCATGTAAAAAAAGAAATAGTCCAAGATTTCAAGCACTTTATCAACTGACAATGAAAGCTTTCCTGGGTCACCTTGCTTGTGTACTGCAGCCTTTGTGATAGATCGCCCAGTGTCTTTGCCAAAACTGCCTGCTATCCTGGTTCTGCTTGTACATGTCAATGACCAACACCATGAGGCTGAACAGATGCAGTCCCCTAAGTGCCATTAACCTCGGCCTTTTCTTCCCAGTTACACTGACTGTACTCCAGTTGAGGCAACTGCCAAAATGTCAGTTTCTGAGCTCGTGGAAGATGTAGGAAACAGCCTTGATGGTTCCTTCCTTTGAGGGATCTGTGCTCTCTTCCTCATGGGTGGTGAGAGAGATGCCTGACAAGGCTGACCTGTTGATGGCAGGGGTCATGGATATCTCACTGGTGCTGACAAGAGACGTGGAAGAGAATGTCATGATCAAGGGGTAGAGGTTGTGGCTTTTTAATATTAAGTGTACAGCGGTGGTTATGGAAGAGCAGTGTTATAATGAACAGTGGTTCTTACAGGTTCCCAGGAGTTGGTGGATTTTGCATCTCCATAGGAGTGGATCAGGTCTTTGCAGAGTGGATAATGTCATTCACCTTCTCCCTGTCCTTCTCGGTGTGAACTGTGGAGACTGCACTGACCCAGATAATGACCTGTGTTTTTAAGAAGGATGTAGGTATAAGTCTTGTGGCTAAAGGGTTCAAGGGATCTGGGGGGAGGATGGGATTAGGCTGTTGAGCTTGATGATCAGTTCTGAACATATTGGATGGTGGAACAGACTCAAGGGTCAGGGGTCAAATGTCCTATTCCTGCTCCTCCTACCTGCTTTGTGTCTATGTTTCTGGGTCCACAAGGACCTCAGGTCCCTGTCTGTAACATGTGCCGTCAATGTCCCCTTCTCAGCCGTGCCCAGGGAGAATGTCTGCAAGCACAGGGTAGGTCAGGACTACCAGTATTTAACCAGCCATGCAATGGCCTTTTAAATGTGATGCAGATGCCAGAATGCCAGTATACCCAGCAATATCCCAGCAGTGATGACTACATCCAGCTGCACAAAGGGAAGCTAGGATTAAATGAGAAGGCTACCACAGTGAGTAGTTACTGAAGTGTGTTCAGACTGGTGTGTTGTCTTCCTGGTGCCAGTATCAAGGAAACCTCTGATAGAGTGCAGAATGTTCTCAAAGGGGAGTGGGACCAGCAGGAGGTCATTGCACACATTGGAACTAACAACATAGGAAGAGAAAAAGATAAGATTTTCAAGGGAGCATATAGAAAGTTAGGCAGGGATTTAAATAGGAGGTCCTCAAGGGGAGTAATATCTGGATTACTCCCGGTGCTACAAGCTAGTGAGGGTAGGAGTAGGAGGATAGAAAAGATGAATGAGTGGCTGAGGAGCTGGTGCAGGGAGAATGGTTCACATTTTTGGATCATTTTTGGATCTCTTCTGGGTATAGAACTGACCTCTATAAGAAGGACAGATTGCACCTAAATTGGAAGAGGACTAATATACTGGCAGGGAAATTTGCCAGTGCTGCTTGGGAGGATTTAAAGTAGTAAGGATGGGGGGGGGTGGCAGGGAGAAGTGGGGTGTTGATGGTAGGGACCCAAGGAGGTAGTGAGGAGAGTGATCAATTTGAGACTAGTACAGTTGGGAAAAGTAGGGAGTCAAACAGTCAGGGTAGGCAGGAACAACGCAGAAAAGAAGGTAGGACTGATCAATTAAACTGCATTAATTTCAATGCAAGAGGCCTAACAGGGAAAGCAGATGAACTCAGGGCACAGTTAGGAACATGGGACTGGGATATCATAGCAATTACAGAAACACGGCTCAGGGATGGACAGGACTGACAGTTTAATGTTCCAGGATACTATAGGAAGGATTGAAAAGGGGATAAGAGAGGAGGGGGAGTAGCGTTTTTGATAAGGGATGGCATTATGGCTGTACTTAGGGAGAATCTTCCTGGGAATATGTCCAGGGAAGTTATTTAGGTGGAACTGAGAAATAAAAAAGGGATGATCACCTTATTGGAATTGTATTATAGACCCCCTATTAGTCAGTGGGAAATTGAGCAACAACCTTGCAAGGAGATCTCAGTTCTCTGTAAGAATAATAAGGTGGATATGGTAGGGGATTTTAACTTTCCAAACACAGACTGGGACCACCATTGTATTAAGGGTTTAGATGCAGAGGAATTTGTGAAGTGTGTACGAGAAAATGTTCTGATTCAGTATGTGGATGTACCGACTAGAGAAGATGCAAAACTTGATATACTCTTGGGAAATAACACTGGACTTCACCAGTTTCCTCATTTCCCTTCCCGCTCACCTTTCCCCAGTTCCAACCTTCCAGCGCAGCACCGTCCCCATGACCTGTCCTACCTGCCATTCTCCCTCCCCACCCATCCGCTCCACCCTCCCCTCTGACCTATCACCTCCATCCCCACCCCCATTTAACTATTGTACTCTTTGCTACCTTTTCCCCAGCCCCACCCCCACCTCCCCCACTTATCTCTCCACCCTGGAGGCTCCCTGCCTCCATTCCTGATGAAGGGCTTTTGCCCAAAACGTCGATTTTCCTGCTCCTTGGATGCTGCCTGACCTGCTGTGCTTTTCCAGCATCACTCTGGTTTCCAGCATCTGCGGTCCTCAGTTTTGCCTAAATAAGGCAGGGCAGGTGACTGAGGTGTCAGTGGGGCCACACTTTGGGGCCAGCGATCATAATTCTATTAGTTTTAAAATAGTGATGGAAAAGGGTAGACCAGATCTAACAGTTGAAGTTCTAACTTGGAGGAAGGCTCATTTTGATGGTATTAGGCAAGAACTTTCAAAAGCTGATTGGGTGCAGATGTTCGCAGGTAAAGGGACAGCTGGAAAATGGGAAGCCTTCAGAAATGAGGTAATGTGATTCCAGAGAAAGTATACTTCTGTTAGGGTGAAAGGCAAAGCTGGAAGGTGCAGGAAATGCTGAATGACTAGAGAAACTGAGGGTTTGGTTAGGAAAAAGAAGGAAGCATATCTCAGATATAGACAGGATAGATTGAATGAATCCTTAGAAGTGTATGAAGGCAGTAGGTGTCCACTTAAGGGGGAAATCAGGAGGGCAAAAAGGGGACATGAGATAGTTTTGGCAAATAAGGTTAAGGAGAATCCAAAGGGATTCTATAAATACATTAAGGACAAAAGCCTAACAAGGGAGAGAATAGGGCCCCTCAAAGATCAGCAAGGCAGCCTATGTATGGATCCGAAGGAGATGGGTGAAATACTGAATGCGTATTTTGCATCCATGTATACTGTGGAGAAGATATAGAATGTGGGGAAATAGATGGTGACATCTTGAAAAATATCCATATTACAGAATAGGTGATGCTGGATATTTTAAAACACAATAAGTGGCCAAATCCCCAGGACCTGATCAGGTGTGCCCTGGACTTCTGCGGGAAGCTAAGGAAGTGATTGCTGGGCCCCTTGCTGAGATATTTGTATCATCGATAGTCACAGTTGAGGTGCCGGAAGACTGGAGGTTAGCTAGTGTGGTGCCACTATTTAATAAAGGTGGTAAGGAAAAGCCAGGGAACTTTAGATCGATAAGCCTGACCTCAGTGGTGGGCAAGTTGTTGGAGGGAATTCTGAGGGACAGGATGTACATGTATTTAGAAAGGTAAGGACTGATGAGGGATAGTCAACATGGCTTTGTGCATGGGAAATCATGTCTCTCAAACTTGATTAAGTTTTTGAAAATGTAATGAAGAGGATTGATGAGGGCAGAGCAGTGGACTTCAATTAGACGTTCGACAAGGTTCCTCATGGTAGGATGGTTAGCAAGGTTAGATCTCACAGAATACAGGGAGACCTAGTCATTTGGATACAGAACTGGCTCAAAGGTAGAAGACAGAGGGTTGTCTTTCAGACTGGAGGCCTGTGACCAGTGGTGTGCCACAAGGATCAGTGTTGATCTACTGCTTTTCATCATTTATACAAATGATTTGGATGTGAACATAGGAGGTATGGTTAGTAAATTTGCAGATTACACCAAAATTGGAATATTGTGTGCAGTTCCTGTCTCTGTTCTGTCAGAAGGAAGTTGGGAAACTTGAAAGGGTCCAGAAATTATTTATAAAGTGTTGTCTGAGTTGGAGGATTTGAGCAGGAAGGAGAGGCTGAATAGGCCGGGACTGTTTTCCCTGGAGCATTGGAGGCCGAGGGGTGACCTTATAGAGGTTTACAAAGTCATGAGGGGCATAGATAGGGTAAATAGACAAGGTATTTTTCCTGGAGTGGGTGAATCCAGAACTAGAGGGCATAGATTCAGGGTGAGAGGGGAAAAATTTAAAAGGGTCCTAAGGGGCAACTTTTTCACATAGAAGACGATGCGTGCATGGAATGAGCTGTCAGAGGAGGTGGTGGAGGCTGGTACAATTACAACATTTAAAAGACATTCTGGATGGGTATATGAATAGGAAGAATTTAAAGGGATATGGGCCAAATACTGGCAAATGGGACTAGACAAGGTTAGGATATCTGGTAGGCATGGATCAAAGGATCTGTTTCCATGTTGTACATCTCTCTGATGCTTTGACTCTGTGACAGAAGTTCCTCAGATTGTCCATGCCAACTTTTCATTGCAATCTTCTGGTTCTTGTATCATTGGTGTAAACATTTTGTACATTCACCAGTGTTTTTGCGCGCAAGTAGGCCAGAGCTGAGTTCAGTCCGAGAAGCATTCAACCATAAAGCAGACTAAATTTAGTTTATATATACATTTGTGCCATATATAGTTCTAAACTGCTAGGCTACCAAGTAGCCCAATTATCTTTGTATCCTCAATTGTTACAGGCCCAATATTTTAAACTCCTGAGATTCATTTTGTTATGCTCTGATATTATCTCAGAATGGCAGCATTTTTATGGTTCGGAAGGAGGCCACTCTATGCATCATATCTGTACTGGTTGTCTGAATATTAGGACCCATTGACAATCTCCTGCCTTTTCCTCATATAGGAATATTAGATTCCTGAGTCCCTATGATTGAATTTCTGGACATTTGTACTGTTTCAATTTGGAATCACTACTACCACACAAAGAAAGGTCATAGATATGTTTATGTAGTAATTGTATTAAAGGCGGGCAAGCCTATTATTACCAAGTCTTGCTATTTACCTGTGCTGCATAGTGTTAAAAGCAGTGGAAAAGATCTGAGATTCTCAAGGCCGTTGAACTAGTTGGCCTACATTGAATGTCCAATAATTAATCTTGTTTCCTCATAATTGATACCAGATTTTAAATAGTATCTAGTGGCTACTTTTTTTTTACCAGGGAGCACCTATTTGATGGTTGGGCTTGTTACTGTGGCCCAAAAGATCCATTTTGAAAGATACTATATTTCAGCATAAGAACTGGGAGCTACATTCAGAAATTCTGCTGCTCCCCCCACCCCCCACCCCCAAATTCTGTTGTTCTCTACTCCACAGAAATGTGATGAAAATGTTCACTGTGGTGAACTAGGCAATTCGATGGAGTCCGTACAGTGTGGAAGCAGGCTCTTTGGCCCAACCAGTCTACACTGACCCTTGGAAGAGTAACCACCCAGACCCATTTCCCTCTGACCAATGCACCAACACTATGGGCAATTTAGCATTACCAATCTACCTGACCTGCACATCTTTGGATTGTGGGAAGAAACCAGAGTACCAGGAGGAAACCTACGCAGACACGGGGAGAATGTGCAAATTCCACACTGACAGTCACCCAAGCCTGGAATTGAACCTGGGTCCCTGGCACTTTGAGACTGCAGTGCTAACTACTCAGCCACCATGCCACCCCAATTATGATCTGTTACTGCACTGTTTCTTGACTGAGGTTGTAGATGTGCAACAATGTAGATTAGAAGAAGCCAGAACCATGAACATTGAGGGTAGTGGTAATCTCATCACAGTGGGCGCTGAGGCATCTTTGGCAGACTTTGTCTGGGAGACAGGTTGCAGTAGACAATGTGGCTTTGTTGTTGCTGCCCAGCTGAACCTTGTCTTACAAAGATCATTTTTTTCAGACATTCCTAGATCCAAATGCCTGGGTGAACGTGGCTTGTGGTAATGAAGCATGGGAGTAGTCTGCCTATGGTGTGAACATGGCTTTCTGACATTCCACTTAGAATTAGAATTAGAATTAGGTTTCTCCTCCTCCTCCTCAAGCATGGAGTAGCAAAAAGTGCAAAACACTTTGACAACATTTGCATATCAACTTACATATCTCAGGTTCTGTTCTTGCACTTGGATTTGCAATCGAGAAATATGCTTGAAAGCTTCTTTCGTCTCTTCAGATATCATAATTCTTACTTTCATACTGCTAAAATGCTTCATGGATCTCATCCAACTTGTTCACAAAATACCAGCTCATTCTAAACAGTGAATACTTACAGAAAAAAGTGAAAGAAAAATCCAAACAGAGTTGGGAACTAATGCCATGTGAACTGTACATTGAAATTGATGTTTCAGCTTTTTGCAGTAAAAGGGTTTTTTTCTAATTAATTCAATATCAGGCAGTAATAACAGTTCAATAAGTTTAATTAGTCAATTACAGTTCAGAAACTGTATTAATTATACAAGTATTGTGACTGCAAGAGCAGGTTAGAGGCTGGAAATCTTTCAGCAAGTAACTTACTTCCTGACTCTCCAAAGCCTGTCCATCGTCTTTCAGGCACAAGTCAGGAGTGTGATGGAATACTCCCCACTTGCCTGGATGGGTGAAGCTCCAACAACATTCAAGAATGTTGACACCATCCAGGACAAAGCAACCCATTTGACTCACATGGCATTCACAAACATTCACTCCAACCATCACCCACACTCGATAACTGCAGTGTTGCATTGCAGAAATTCAAAAAGGTCCCTTAGACAGTACCTTCCAAACCTACAACCACTGCCAGAGATAAGGGCAGGAGATGGATAAGGACACCACCATTTGCAAATCCTCCTCCAAGCCACTCACCATCCTAATTTGGAAATATATTGCGTTCCTTCAGTGTCAGTGCATCAAATTCCTGGAATTCCCATCTTGACAGCATTGCGAGTGCACTAACATTCCCCATAACCTGTGCAGCATGTGCAATGCACCAATGTTCCACACAATGATCAGCATTGACACACTGATTGCAGCATTCATTACTGGCTCTGGAAGTTGCTGCTGCACACAGACCTCAGAGGCCCATGCAGCAGAAAGGAAAGTTGAGGGAATTCGAAGTAACAGGATAGTGATAGTGCGGGATTTCCCAATATCCCGAACATCAACTTGGCTAGTCATAGTGTGAAAGAGTTAGAGAGAGTAGAATTTCCAGAAATGTATCCAGGAGAGCTTTTCAAACCAATATGTAGAAGCTCCTCCAAGAGATGGGGGGGTCCTGAACTTAAACTGGGGAAAGGCCAATTTTAATAAGATCAGCTATGATTCGGTCAAAGTGGAATGGGAACCGATACTTTTAGTTAAGTCTGTATGAGAATAATGGGAAGGAAATAAGGAGAGTACAGGGTCAACATGTCAAGAGTGTGGTACTGGAAAGACACAGCAGGTCAGGCAGCATCCAATGACCAGGAGAATCAATGTTTCAGGCACATGCCCTTCATCATCATTCCTGACGCCCAAACGTTGATTCTTCTGCTCCTCAGATGTTGCCTGACGTACTGTGTCTTTCCAGCACCACACTCTTGACTCTGATCACCAACATCTGCAGTCCTCACTTTCTTGACAGGGTCAACACGTTCCAATAAAGACAAAGTGTACGACTAACAAATTCTGGATATCGGGGATGTACAGGATTGGACTAAAAGAGAAGGGGAGGCTTATGGCAGATACTCAGATCTAAAACTATAGAAGCAGTAATAAGTACAGAAATTACTGGAGGTCTGGCAGCATCTGTGGAGAGAAAGCAGAGTTAACATTTTGAGTCCAATGATCTTTCTTCAAAACTGACTTTCTGAATATGGCTGGATTCATATAGTTCTGAAGAAGGGTCATTATACCTGAAATGTTGACTCTGCTTTCTCTCCATAGATATTGCGAGACCTGCTGAGTTTCTTCAGCTATATCTGTGCTTTATTTGCAAATTTCCAGCATCCATTATTCTTTGTTTTTTGTCAAGTACTCAATGTCTCCTTAACCATTTTATCTACCTGTCTTGTTATGTTAAGGGACTAGTCGGCATGCATACTGTGGTCTTTGTGATCCTCAGTGCTTCCCAGGGTCCTACCATTCATCATGTATTTTCTTGGTACATTTTCCTGCACTAATGCACTTCACCTTGCACTTACAGAGAGTGAAGTTCATATGCCATGGATCAGCCCACTTGACCAACCCATCTAAATCCTACTGTAATCTGAGGCTGTCCTCCTCATATTTACCATCCCACCAATTTTCACATCATCCATGAACTACTGAATAAAGTCCATCTCATTTATATATATCACAAACAGAACAAGCCCCAAAACTGATTCCTGCAGAATCCCTTTGGACATAGGCTTCCAGTCACAAAACCATCTCCCAACCATTACCCTCTGCTTCCTGCCACTTAGCCAATTGTGGATCCATTTTGCCAAGTTTTGTTGGATCCCATGGGCTCTTACCTTTGCCATAAGTCTTCCATGGCATTATCAAAAACCTTGCTGAAGTTCAAATAGATGATTGTTGCTCCATGCAGACTTCCATGAGTCGATGAATGCTGGACCTGCAGCAAATAGAGTGCCGCAATTCACAAAGGCAGATCACCACCACCTTCTCAAGAGCAACTAAAGATGAGCAATAAACATTGGCCCAGCCAATGATGCCCACATCTAATAAATGTATTTGTAAAAGAAATTCTATGTAATAATATTTGAAACATTGACTGCAGGTTAGAGCTGGTGAGAGAACTTTGCAGAAACTTTGCCTTTCATCTCCTTGAAACCCCAGTGCATGCTGGAATACAAATTCACAGTGGGATGATCATGCATTAATCCTTGTCCAATGACTTATTTATTAATTTCTGCACAATGTTCAATTTAAAATGAAAGTCAAAGGTAATCGCTAGACATTCATTCCGACTTATCAGTATGACAACCATGAAATTAATCACCACAATACCACTAATACAAGAGAGATTACAGAAGAGAAAGATTATAGAAATCTGATTTAATACAGTGTGCATATTGCGTGTTATAGACAATAAAATATAAATTTCTAATAGTCTCAGGAAATAAACGTTTTTAAAATTAAAGCAACGCTGACCTATCACAAAATGTTATTTTTACATAGACAACAGAAATACATATCAGTCCGGATCTCATGTAGAAATCCATTTGTGTGCTGGAGTACTGGTCTCTTTGAATTTGCATGCAAAATTGGGTATAAATGATTGGCACCACTTGTGCACCTTTGCAATGGTTCTCTAAACTTGTTCACTCTTTGACCTATCACAGAGCTTGCATACTGAGACTCTGTGAGCATGTGTTTCCTGACTTTTACCCTTCTCACCCTTTGAATGAGTTGGGCTGAAATCAAAGTGGTGGAGTATGTGCCTGTGTAATCTGAGAGAATCATATTTCCCATTAGAGAGAGCTGACTAATGAAGGTTAAACTGAGGGTCAACATGCCTCAGCTGAAGTATTAGGTTGATGAAGGTGGGACTTTACAGTGACCTCAGCCAGTGCAGGAGTTGAACCAATGTTGTTGGCACCAACTGCATTGCAAACCAGCCAGCCAAGCTAACCAACCACCTCTCCCCCGGGTATCTAAGTAAGCTGATGAAGGCAGAATTCAAGGTAAACCACATCTGAGGAATCTGCACAGTCTTTTTTTTGTGTGACTTCTACTTCATTGAAATATTTTTCACCCATTTTACCAGCTCCAGGTGCTGGTGAGCCATCTCCCTGAGTCATTGCAGTGGAGAGGCAGCTTCAAGATTTTGGTGTGTGAATTAGAGGGAAAATTGTACTGATATCACTCCTTTCACATCCTTAGGAAGTCCCAAGGTATGATGCAAGCAACAAATGAATGAATAATCTGTTTTAGATGGTTTTGTTTGAAGAATGTGTGTTGTCCAAGTCAAGTTACATTGCTTTCAGTACAGTCAAGGGATAAGAACATAAGAGTGTTCTGTCATTCATAGATGATTCAAATGCACATTTCAGCCTGTTTTGAATCCATGCAAGACCAAAATTCTGTCTCAGCCTTAAATACCCATCTCGGGGAAACAATGTCTAGCCTGTCAAGCCCCTTCATGATCTTGACTGATTAATTTAAATCACCCTCATTCTTCTAAACTCCAGAAAATACTTACCTAATTTGCCTCATTGGATAATCCTGTGAGCCCGGGGACCAATCTAGTGAACCCACCACAGTGGGCTTGCAGAGGCACAGTCTCAGGGTAAAGAACTGATTAGTTCAGGCTGAGATGAGAAGTTCCTTCACTCAAAGCATTTGAAACTTAGGAATTCTCTACCATAGAGGGTTGTGAATGCAACATCAGCGAAAATATTTAAGGCTGAGACAGAATTTTGGTCTTGCATGGATTCAAATAATATGGGAAAGTATCTTTACTTGAGACTCATGTACATGTCAATTAAGTGTCTTCTGCATCCTGGTCACAACCACAGGAGTATTTCATGCCTCAGCCTCTTTCCCCCTCCGCCATCCCCCCCCACCACATCCCCCCCCCCCCTCCCCTCCCCCCACCAGTTTCTTTCCACTTACCAGCAACCAAAGCATATCTGCAATATTTTTAAATAGAAGTCAAAATATACCTTTTAATTTATGTTTGTTACTGTTATGTTGATGTTAATAGTACTTATGGTGATTGTAACAAGGTCAGCCAGATTCTTAGTCATTGTGGACACCCACTCAAAATGGCTAGATGTGCATAGAGTTCATTCGTCAAACATGGGAATGACAAAAGAAAAACTGCACACCTTTCACAACACATGGACTCTCGGAAGTGTTGGTCACAGATAATGGGCTATCACTCACCAGCAGGAAATCTGAGTATTTCCTAAAGTCAAATGGTATTTGATATTAAAGACAACTCCACACCATCCATTATCCAATGGTCTGGCTGAAAGAGCAATTCAAACTTTGAAGGTAGGCTTAAAGAAACAGCCTACACCATCACTAACATCAAACTGTCCCTACTCCTATTTGATTATAGGACCCCCCTCATGCAACTACAGGGATAGCTCCTGCAGAGTTCCTAATGGGGAAAAAACTCTGTGGCAGGTTAAATCTGATCTTCCTGGACCTGGGGTGGAAGGTGAAATGGCATCAGGAACACTAATGTCAGATACAAGACTCCGCTGAGTGAGTGAGAATGTTCAATTCAGGAAATGAAGTTTGGTGTTGGAGCAATGGGAATGGCCCTGTATGGGTAAGAGGCATGTTCAAAGTGAGGTCAGGTCTAGTGATGTATAAAGATGGATAAGGGTGAGGGTCCTGAACAAGCACATGGACCTTAGGAAAGCTGCAAGCTCATAAATGGTGTGGGAGCAAATTGTGCTCCACTCTTCGACAGTCTTTCTGACTGTTCCAGAACCCTGGGTTCTCCCACTCCATCAAACACTGATGATACCTCGGAATCAAAGATGGACATGGCAGATGTTGCTGCCTCGATGCCTTTGCCACCTGAAGAAGAGAATGAATTTCTTCCGAGATGCTCTGGGTGCAAGAGGCGAGTTACTGTGTGTTAGAGGCAGAGTTGGAGGAACCTGACCCAGTGTTAGAATGCCCCAGGAGGAGCTACAAAAAACCCACCGGTCTATGTCCTCAGACTCAAAGGGAGAGGGATGTAGTCATTGTAATGAGGTCAGCCAGGTGGGCTTCATAGAAATGAGTTCCCTGATTAACAACCCCAATCAGGGAGCCCTGACTGACAGATATAAACAGGAGTGTCAGAGATTTTGTTCACTCTGAGAGCTGGCTCTGAGGGAGCTGGATCAGTGTCAAGGACTTTCCACATGTAAATAAAGGGTGACTTGGTGACAGGATACTGGCCTCTGTGCAGTTATTTCAGTATGTTCTGCCAGACAGTTTTACACATGTAAGGCAGGTCACATGGGCATATGAATTGTATCTTTCTGTGGATTGCCTGCTTGTATTACTATTTTCAAATGAATAGCACCCATCATCCAGCAATTTATTTGTGAGAATATTAGTGCTGTAACTCATTTATCTCTGTTATACATATTCACTGACTTTCACCAAGTAACTGAGGTCATCAGGCTACTTGAAGCATTGCAGTTTGTTCCTCGGGGTCCGATAGTCCCAGGTTACTTATTCATACTTCCTCATGAAGATGTTTCTTCAGGGTCTCCCAGTGCCTGAGTAACCATAGCATCTCTCCTTCAAGGACATCACTAAGGCCTCCAGTGCACCTCATTACCCTGAACCCTTGTAGTGGCCCTGATGTTTCACTTTGTTTAGAATTGCAGCAATAGCATTCAGCAGCAACTGCATGCCAATAAATGCAACTTCCCTTGAAGAGGAAAGACTGCCTTTAACAACAGAACTTGGCTACCCCACTTGCTATTGGCAAAATTCTGTTTAGTCTTCTGCTGAATAACCAGGCAGTTAGTCATGCACAAAAGCAGTTAGCAGTGGAGGAACCATTTGGCCAAGTACTGTTGATGGGTAACTGAGACAGCAGGACCATATACATATGCTTTCCCCTTCCACTGTAACTGGTGTGAGTAGTTCATGAGTTTCAAAATGCAGACTAATTTGTAAAGCCAAGGGATTTGAAGCAAAAGCTTGATTGTTTTTAGTCAATGCTCAAAGAAAAAAAAGAATAGTTGTTCCAGTTACAAGGAGAATGATTATTCATTTTTTAAATCATTGGCTATGCTGATTAAGATCTTCTACTTAGAAAGAAAGGAACGAAATAAACCTGAGCATAATGCACAAAAATTTGGACTATAAAGGCATCAAACTAAGCTAGTTAGTTGAAGAGTTAAGATTGAAGGTTAATTGCACGTGCAGTTCAAATGCAAGAATATGATTGGAGCAGTTAGGTTTCTTATTATATGCAAATGCGAGGTCTTGCACTTTGGAAAAAAGAATACAGGCATTGATTATCTCCTAAACGGTGAGAAGCTTCATAAAGCCAAAGTACAAAGGGATCTGGGAATGCCAGTTCAGGATACTCTAAAGGCTGACTTGCAGGTTGAGTCTGTGATTAAGAAAGTAAATGTAATGTTGTCATTTATCTCAAGAGGATTGGAATATCCAGTAAAAGCAGTGATGTGCTACTGAGACTTCATAAAGCTCTAGTTAGGCCCCATTTAGAATACTGTGTCCAATTTTGTGCCCCACACCTCAGGAAGGACATACTGGCACTGGAGCATGTCCAGTGGAGATTCACATGGATGATCCCTGGAATGGTAGGTCTAACATACGATGAATAGCTGAGGATCCTGGGATTGTATTCATTGGAGTTTAGAAGGTTGAGGGGAGATCTAACAGAAACTTAGAAAGGGTGGACATCCATTAGGTGGGGAGACTAGGACTCATGGGCACAGCCTTAGAATTAGAGGGAGTCAATTTAGAACAGAAATGAAGAGACATTTCTTCAGCCAGAGAGCGGTGGGCCTGTGGAATTCATTGCCACAGACCACAGTGGAGGCCGGGACATTAAATGTTAAAGGCAGAGCTTGATAAATTCTTAATCTTGCAAGGAATTAAGGGATTCGGGGAGAGTGTAGTTAAGTGGCGTTGAAATGCCCATCAGCCATGATTGAATGGCGGAGTGGACTCGATGGGCCAAATGGCCTTACTTCCACTCCTATGTCTTATGGTCTTATCTAACAAGGCACTGTGTTTAAATTGAATAGATATGGTTCTGTGCAATTAATTAGTCCAGAGGCCTTTGTACACTAGAGCAACTGTAATTGAATTAAAACTTCAGTTAAGTATTTTCCAGCTATATCATTTGTTAAAATAGATTATTCCTACAGATAATTTACATTGATTTTTTTCAGACTGGTCCTTCAGGTTATTATTCGATTGTCCTTCAGATTGTGGTGAGCTGCCTTTTTGAACCATTGTAATTCATATGGTTTAGGTCCACCAACAGAGCTATTAGGAAGGTAGTTCCAGGATTTGGATGAAACAACACTGGAGGAATAGTGATTTAGTTCCATGTCAGGATCATGTTTGTCTTGGAGGTGAACTTGTGGGTGATGGTGTTCCTATGGATCTGCTGCCTTAGTCCTTCTAGATGGTTGTGGGTTTGGAAACTGGTGTCTAAATATTATTGGTGAGTTACTGCAGTGCATCTTGTAGATGGTATGCACTGTTGCTACTGAATGTCAATGGTGGAGGGAATGAATAGTGAATGGCGTGCTAAACAAACAGGCTGCATTGTTTTGGTTAGTGTTGAGTTTCTTGAGTGTTGTTGGCACTATATTCTAATGGTAAAGTGGGAAGTATTTGATAACACTCCTGACTTGTTCCCTGTAGATGGTGGTCAGGTTTTGGGGAGTCAGATGGTGAGCTACTTAACTTAGAACTCCCGGCTTTTAATCTGATTTTATAGCCATTCCATTTACATAGCTAGTCCAGTTCAGTTTCTGGTCAGTAGTAAATGCCAAGATGTTGATGGTGGGGGAACCATTGATGATAATGGAAAGTCAAGGGGCAATGATTAGATTCTCTGTTGTTGGGGATTTCTAGCACTTGTGTGGTTGGAGTGTTATCTGCTACTTATGAAGCAAGGCCTTGATTTCATTCAGATCTTGCTGGATTGAACGTAGGCTGCTTCAGCATCTGAAGTGCAATTGTTTGACAGTACAGAACTTGATTATTGTTGAAAAAAGACACATTTTGTTATAGATCAAAGTTTTGAGAAAATATGTGCTTTTTCACTAATATTCAAGTGTCACTGACCGATAGTGCTGAACATAATACAATTATCAGTGAACATCCCCACTTCTGACCTTATGATGGAGGGAAAGGCATTGATGAAACAGCTGAAGATAATTGTGCCTAAGACACTGTCAGTTTTAAAGCTTGTGTTAACTTATGGAATCCCTACAATGCAGAAGCAGGCCATTCAACCCATACCAACCCTGCAAAGAGCATCCCACCCAGACCCACCCCATCTGTGTAAGCCTGCATTCCCAATGGCTAACCCACCTATCCTACACATCTGTAGACACTATGGGCAATTTAGCATGTCCAGTCCATCCAACCTGCACCTCTTTGGACTGTAGGAGGAAACCTGAGCCCCCGGAGCACCCAGCAGAAACCTACACAGACATGGGGTGAATGTGCAAGCTCTACAGACAGTCATACAAGGCTGGAATCAAACTTGAGAGGAAGCAGTGCTAACCACTGAGCCACCCATTGTCTAGTGCCAAGTTAAATATGGTGGTTTGTGGAGAATGGTGCTTGTGTGATGAGGAGTTGATTTGATTTGATTTATTATTGTCACATGTACTGAGATACAGTGAAAAATATTGTTTTGCATGTTATCCAGATAAATCATACCTGGATTTAAGTATAATTATATTGATCATTATTGAGAATATTGACGCATTCCTCTAATTCTGTTTCTGTTTGAGTCCAAATACCGAAATGTCAACTCAAATCCAGAAGGTAATGTTAGTAAGCTGCTGCATCACCTACTAATAGACTTAGTGAGAATGAAAACGTACATGGCAGAAATAAAAATGTGGCTCTAGAGGGTCATGCTCAAACCAATTATTTTATGCCCTGATGTTCTCTCACCTTTTGCATTTAGCTCTTTTGCCCAAGTTTAAATGCAAGTTGTAATGAGATGAGACATTGTGTGGCCTCGTGGAATCCAAATGTGCATCATTCAGTGAATAGGTTATTGATGTGCAAAGATAAAGTTGCCACATTCCCAGAGAACTATATGGTTACTGTGTCATTAGAGAGAGAGAGAGAGAGAGAGAGATGGCTGGTGCTAAGTTTAATCTGAGGGTCACCACTCTTTTGGCAAGGTTGAGAAGGCAGAACTTTTATGGTGACTTCAGCCTGTGCAGGAATTGAACCTGTTGTCGTCACTCTGAATCATGAAATATTATTTATAAAGTCTTACTGACAGCACTTTTCTAATGATCAAGAATAAATTGATGGGCAGCAATTGGCTGTATTGGATTTCAGTGCACAGGATATGCCAGGGTAATTTTCCACATTGTTGAGTATATGCCAGTGTTGTAGTTGTACTGGAATAACTTAGCTAGGGGCATGTCAAGTTTTGGAGCACAAGTCTTCAGTACTCTTGCTGGGATGCCATCAATGCTCATACCCTGTTCAGTATCTGATACTTTCAACTGTTTCCTGATATCATGTGAAGCAATTCAAATTGGCTGAACACTGGTATTTGTGATGCTGGGGATCTCTGGAAGAGATCGAATTGTATCCACTCAGCACTTCTTGATGAAAATGGATGCAGATGATTCAGTAAAACAGAAGATGCTGGAGGAACTCAGCGGGTCCGGCACCATCTGTGGAGGAAAAGAAACAGGATTAATATTTCAATCCAATGACTCTTCTTTGGATGTGATTCAGATTTCCAGCATCTGCAGAATTTTGTTTTTAATTTTGCACTGATGTCCTGGGCTCCCTCATCATTGAGGATGTGGATATTTATGGAGCCTGTTTATCCATTGATTTGTTTAATTGTCCAATGCCATTTATGGCTGGATGTGGCAGGATTGCAGAGCTTGGATCTCATCCATGAGCTGTGGGATTAGTTTGCTTTGTCATGTAAATCATCCTGTGCTGTATCTTCACCACATTGGCATGTTGTTTTCGGTATGCCTGGTGCCTGGTCATGGAGGTATGGTCACCTGCACTCTTCACTGAACCAGGAGTGGCCCCTAGCTTAATGCAATGCTACAGTGGGTCTATGCCAGCACATGACATTACGGATTGTAGTTTAATGCAATTCTAAAGCTGCTCACAGTCCTTAGCACTTTATGGCTGCCCAGTTTACAGTTGCTATGTCTGTTGAAATCTATCCCACTTTGCGTGGACGTAGTGCCACTGAACATCCTAGAGGCCATCCTTAATTTGAAGAGAGGATTTTGCATCCATATATATCGAAATGTGGATGCTTATCTCTGTGAAAGGTTGATAGTGAGGATGAGGTCAAGTATATTTTTCTCTCTCACCACCTGCCACAGACCCAATCAGGCAGCTCTGACCAGTCAGTAATGGTGCTGCCAACTCATTCTTTGTGGTGCACATTGAAGACTCCACCCACAATACTTTCTGTTTTCTTACCATCTTTGGTGCTTGTTCCAATTGATGTTTAACATGGAGGAGAACCCATTCATCAGCGATGGGAGTAGGGGGAGGTTTAGCTGCTGTACTTGGTAAGCATCCAGAGGTTCCCATCCATGTTTGATATGTTAGGATGAGATTTCATGGGCCCTGAAATCAATGTTGAGGACTCCAAGGGCAACTCCCCCCTGACTGGTTCTGTTCTGGTGGTGGGGACAGGATATACCCAGGATGGTGATGGTGGTGGCTGGGACATTATATAGAGATATGATTTGGTGAGTATAACTACGTTTGGCTGTTCTTTTATTACAAATACATGGTTGTGTCAAATATCAATTTTTAATTCAGTCACTGAAGACAGGCATTGGACCTTTTCTTTAAATGGCAGTTTTACTGAAATCAAGTAAATAAATTACAATGGCTAAAAATCATTTCATCATTATTCTGAAAGAGTTGTATCGGGTATAGGTGTTTGAGGTCATTGACAAATTAATTTCCACTGTGTGGATCTTTTCTGCTGGAGCAGTTTGAGTCTCATGATGCCTGAGTAGGCCGAGATCTGTGCATATTATAGACCACTGCTGGACTGTTGGTAGCTATTCAGCAGACTATTTCTGGAAGCCATCGTAATCTCACGCTAAAGATGTAGCATAATAATACATTTTTGCTGTTATTATCTATAGCTATCCTTTCTAATCAAGCAATCTGAAGACCAGTTTGTGACTTGTTTGTGAGGCATTCACCACTGTCCTTCAGTCTTTAAGAAACTACTTTAAGAGAACTGATTTCAGAGAACTTTGCAGTACAGTCTTTCAGGGTCAGCGTCATGTAAATGTAACCATTAGATGTGCCCTAGAACAGATTTGCCTTTGGATTGCCTGAATGTAGTGAAAAGCCAAATGTTCAGAATGCTGCCTCTAAACAAAACCACTAACCTTTCCTACTTTTGATGGACTACTTTTCGCTGAAGAGCCTTCAGCTTTTTGAAACATATCTTTAAAGTAGGAAAGAGCATGGTAATTATATACTCTGCTTTGAAAAGCTAACTGCCTGTGAAAATCTGTTTGTGGCAATGAGGCCCAGAACCAATGCCAACAGGGCTCGTATTGAATAGTAACACACATGGAAGATATAGAAAGTAGGGAAATAAATGGTGACATCTTGAAAAATGTCCATATTACACAGGAGGAAGCACTGGATGTCTTGAAACACATAAAAGTGGATAAATCCAAAGAACCTGATCAGGTGTACCCTAGAACTCTGTGGGAAGCTAGGGAAGTGATTGCTGGGCCCCTTGCTGAGATATTTGTATCATCGATAATTACAGGTGAAGTGCCAGAAAACTAGACGTTAGCTAACATGGTGCCACTGTTTTAAAAGGGTGGTAAGGACAAGCCAAGGAACTATAGACCAGTGAGCCTGACGTTGGTGGTGGACAAGTTGTTGGAGGGAATCCTGAGGGACAGGATGTACATGTATTTGGAAAGGCAAGGACAGATTAGGGATAGTCAACATGGCTTCGTGTGTGGGAAATCATGTCTCACAAACTTGATTGAGTCTTTTGAAGAAGTAACAAAGAGGATTGATGAGGGCAGAGGACTTCAGTAAGGCGTTTGACAAGGTTCCCCATGGGAGACTGATTAGCACGGTTAGATCTCATGGAATACAGGGAGAACTAGCCATTTGGATACAGAACTGGCTCAAAGGTAGAAGACAGAGGGTGGTGGTTGTGGGTTGTTTTTCAGACTGCAGGCCTGTGACCAGTGGAGTGCCACAAGGATCGGTGTTGGGCCCACTACTTTTCGTCATTTATATAAATGATTTGGATGTGAGCTCAAGAGGCACAGTTAGTAAGTTTGCAGATGACATCAAATTTGAAAGTGGAGTGGACAGCGAAGAAGGTTACCTCAGATTACAACAGGATTAGATTACTTACATTAGATTACTTACAGTGTGGAAACAGGCCCTTCAGCCCAACAAGTCCACACTGCCCCGCCGAAGCGCAACCCACCCATACCCCTACATCTACCCCTTACCTAACACTACGGACAATTTAGCATGGCCAATTCACCTGCCCTGCACATCTTTGGACTGTGGGAGGAAACCGGAGCACCCGGAGGAAACCCACGCAGACACGGGGAGAATGTGCAAACTCCACACAGTCAGTCGCCTGAGGTGGGAATTGAACCCGGATCTCTGGCGCTGTGAGGCAACAGTGCTAACCACTGTGCCACCGTGCCACCTTCTGATCTTGATCAGATGGGCCAATTGGCTGAAAAGTGGCAGATGGAGTTTAATTTCGATAAATACAAGGTGCTGAATTTTGGAAAGGAAATCTTAGCAGGACTTATACACTTAATGGTAAGCTTCTAGGGAGTGCTGCTGAACAAAGAGACCTTGGAGTGCACATTCGTAGCTCCTTGAAAGTAGAGTTGCAGGTAGATAGGATAGTGAACAAGGAGTTTGGTATGCTTTCCTTTATTGGTCAGAGTAGTGGGTACAGGAGTTGGCAGGTCATGTTGCAGCTGTACAGGACATTGGTTAGGCCACTGTTGGAATATTGCATGCAATTCTGGTCTCCTTCCTATCAGAAGGATTTTGTGAAACTTGAAAGGCTTTAGAAAAGATTTACAAGGATGTTGCTAGGGTTGGAGGATTTGCGCTATAGGGACAGGTTGAATAGGCTGGGGCTGATTTTCCTAGAGCGTCGGAGGCTGAGGGGTGACCTTATAGAGGTTTATAAAATCATGAGGGGCATGGATAGGATAAATAGACAAAGTCTCTTCCCTGGGGTGGGGGAGTGCAGAACTAGAGGGCATAGGTATAGGGTAAGAGGAAAAAGATATAAAGAGACCTAAGGGGCAACGTTTTCTCACAGAGGCTGGTACGTGTATGGAATGAGCTGCCAGAGGAAGTGGTGGAGGCTAGTATAATTGCAGCATTTAAAAGGCATCTGGATGGGTATATGATTAGGAAGGGTTTGGAGGTATATCGGCCGGGTGCTGGCATGTGGGACAAGACTGGGTTGGGATATCTGGTCGGCATGGACGAGTTGGACCGAAGGGTCTGTTTCTGTGCTGTACATCTCTATGACTCTATGGCTCAATTAACTGATTAATTTGTGTCCAATATCCCATGGACTAAGCATGGTTACTTAAATGAAAAAATATATAGTCAACATACTCAGGGATGTTATTATGCACCTCTGGGGAAGGTGGGACTTGAACCTCAGTTTATTACATGTCTAGTGGATGCTTCAGAATAGCATTAGTGGTACAGATTCAATTTCACTCCTGGTTGAAATTGACATTGTAGTGATTGGAATAAGGTCAACCAGGTCATCCTGACAAAATATGAGTTCCTTGATTGGGGCTGCTAACCTGGTCCAATCAGAGACCACTGGCAGACTGATATAAACAGGAGTGTCAAGGGTTCTGTTCACTCTAGGGGCAGACTCTATGCGAGCTTGGTCAGTGTCATGTACGATACACATGTAAATAAAGGTGATGAGGTACCGGCCCTCATAGAGTTATCTTAGACATGACACTTACTTCCTCATCACAGCTGTCTGTTCTCTGCATGACTGCTATAAGATGCTAGCAAGGTACAGCATTGTCTCTTTTTCTGTGAAATTCAGGATTATATGTTGATGGAGTAAAATGTGGATAACTGGTAAAATCTTCATAATTTGTCCTCACTATGTTTCTGGGTGTATTTCAAAAGGCCACTTTAAACTTCTAAAAAATCAAAGTTGCTCTGCCTTTCTACACTGTTTAAAACTGCCTGAGGCTAAGCCAGGCCACTTACAAACTTGGTGCTGTATTTCACCCAGAGATGACCTTCCTGTCACATTTCTGTGGGATCATGAGGACTTCTTACTTCTACCTTTGTAACTTCACAACTTCAACCAGTTCCAGTCATCTTCCTGCATTTATCATGTCTGCTCCTGTTAGCATTTCATGGGTTTCAATGTGTCCTCCCCTCAATCTTCTAAACTCCATTAATATAGTCCCATCCAATCCAATCTTTCTTCACATGTCAGTCCTAACATCCCAGGAACTAGTCTGGGAAAGCTTCATTGCACACCCTCCATAGATAGAATGTCCTTCCTCAGGTAGGGAGACCAAAACTGCAGGAAGTGAGTTTGAAGATCTTGCTCCAGTGACGGTGCAGAAGTATCGATATAGCTCCAATTCAGTGTGTTGTTTGGATGGGAACTTGCATGTGGTTGTATTCCAATATGGCCTTCTAGATCACAGAATCACAAAATTGTTCTGGCACAGAAGGAGGCCATTCAACCCATTGTGCCTGCAGCAACAGATGTACTGCAATAAAAAATGCTGTCAAAGGAGCTTGGATGAGTTATTGCTGTGCATATTGTACACACCGCTGCTACTGATTATCGGTAGTGGAGGGAGTAAATGTTTGTGGGTGTTGTCAAACAAGCAGGCTGCTCATCCTGGATGGTGGATTAGTGGTGCTGGAAGAGCACAGCAGTTCAGGCAGCATCCAAGTAGCTTCGAAACGACGTTTCGGGCAAAAGCCCTTTATGTAGGGCTTTTGCCCAAAACGTCGATTTCAAAGCTACTTGGATGCTGCCTGAACTGCTGTGCTCTTCCAGCACCACTAATCCAGAATCTGGTTTCCAGCATCTGCAGTCATTGTTTTTACATCCTGGATGGTGTCAAACCTCTTGAGTGTTATTGGATCTGCACCATCCAGGCAACATTCTTTCTATGCTTTGCAGTTCTGGGAGGCTCTGTGTGTGCCGATCAGCATGTGGCTGCATTGACTTCCAATTCCAAAAGCTGCGGTCAAGGTTCGTTCAGAGGGAAAAAAAACATTATATGGTTTTGTAGCTTCATACTCCTGACACGTACGTTGTAAATGGTGGACAATCTTTCAAACCTTAGTTGATACGTTACTTGCTGCAGACTTCCCAACCTTGACATGCTCTTGCAGCCACAATATTTATAAAGCTGACCCAATTCAGTATTTGGTCAAGTAACTCAAAATTGTTGATAATGGACATTCAGTGGTGGTAGTCCCATTGAATAACAAGAACTGATGGCTAGATGCTCTTTTGTTGCGGATAGTCATTGCCTGGCACTTATGACTAATGTGAGCAATACTTGCCTCTTACCAACCAAAGCTTGGATGTTGTTCAGGTCTTGCTTCATTTAGACACTGACTGCTTCAGCACCCAAGGAGTGGTGAATGGTGCTGAACATTGCACAATCAATAGTAAACACTCCACATCTAACCTTACGATGCAGGGAAAATTGTTAATGAAGCAGCTGAAGATAGTTAGGCCATGGACACTACCCTGAGAAACTTCTGTAGAGGTGTTCTGAGGCTGAGGAAATTGACCTCCCACAACCATAAACATGTTCCTTTGTGTCAGGTCTGACTCCAAACAGCAGAGATTTTTCTCCTAATTCCAACTGACTCAAATTTTTCTACAGCTCCTTGTTGCTACATTTGACCAAGTGCTGCCTTGCTGTGAAGAGCAGCTACCTTCACTTCCTCTCTTGTGTTCAGCTCTTTAGTCCATGTTTGGGCCAAGGTGAAATGAGGTTAGGAGCTGAATGGTCCTGACAGAACCGAAACTGAGTGTCAGTGAGCAAGTTTTGTTGAAGAGGCGTCACTCGATAGCACTGTCAATGACACCTTCCATACTTTGTTGATTGAGAGTTGATTAATCTGGCAGTAACTGGCCAGATTCAACAGCATTTCAGACGTCATTTAAGATTTAACTATATTGATGTGGTGGGCAGACCAGCATTTAGTGTTTTTGCATTCAACTGCCAAACCATAAACTCCTCCTTCAATGCAGTCCAAAAATGTTTCTAATTGAACAGCATTTATGTCATCTGATGTAAAATCCCCTTATGTGACTTAATGCCAATCTTGATGTACTTTGATGACATGAATAATCTTTGAATTTTTATTTTCAGGGCATTATGTAAGTACAAATTGATGTTGAAAAATTCTGCAAAGCTGTGTGACTTTACTCCCAAACAGTTTATCACTCTTTAAGGAGGTCTAATATGTCCAATACAAGCCAGCAGAAGGTTTTTGCAATCTCCTTGATGGTCATTGGTTAGCTCAATCTATTGCATGGCCGCTTTGTGATGCAGTGATGCTAAGACCACAGGTTTATTTCTTGTACTGGTTAAGGTTACCATAAAAGCCCTGTCTTCTCAACCTCCTTTAAAGTGTGGTGACCCTGGCTAGTTGTCTCTCTCTAATGAGTCTCTAGATCTCTGGACCTGTGGTGACCTTCCCTTTCAAGCACTAGAATGCAATTTCATGATCAGCCAGCCCTTAACAATCCTCCAAGATGTTGTTCTGAGTGCAAGCTTCAAGTCCTTGAACAAAATGACAATTCACAAAATGCAAGGTACCCCTGTGGTGCATTTGATCACTTTGCCTAAAGTATTGAGGAAAATCACCCAATTTTTATTGTATTTAAAATCTGTAATATTTCCAGTGTCTTTTAACCTCTATGAAATTGTGGTCACCAATTCTATTGTTCACTGATTTAGGATGACTTATCATCGCATTCTTTGTAAAATTGAGTTGTCGCTTGTCAGCTCTGCACATTTTGACTCCCTCTACACAACGCAATGGGAAAATAAGTAAAATATATGTTAAACAATTCCTCGTTGATGCTGCTGGTCCACTGCTGCGACTTCTCCAGAAGTGCTGCAGAATCTGTAGATTAAGCATAAATGGATGGATGTTATTTTTGCAATGGAGGCTCAAGAATAGAGTGACATCAGCTCCATGGAACATCATGTCTATATGATTTGATTGTCATTACATTGACATACAATCATTTAAAGTAGCCACTGGAGATTTTGCATGTGTGCTTTTGCAAACGAGAGGTCCAGATCTATGTCTCACTGTTTAATGAAACAAGCTGAAGCATTACAAAATATTTTCCAATTTGTTTAAAATAATATCATTTTGATATTCTGTCTCTTTATGTTTTGACATCTTACATCTTTTATTCTTCTCAGTGTCTTTTAAAGTGGCTTTTAAGTTGATGTTTTGATCTTATAATTGTTAAAAATGTGCTTCGTTTGCAGGGATAGGCAAATAAGACATTGGTATTTTTCCCAAAAAGAATATAAACATATTTGTTAATTGTGGCCTGAAGAAAATTATTGAAATGTGTAAAATGTAAAAGATATGTGTGTGTAAGATGATCAAAATCAGTGCACACCTATTAAAGTTTTCCCTTCTCAATATGTCTTGCTCAAATTTATTTTTCCAACAAGGGAATCTAGCTAAAGGATCAATGCTGATGTTGTGGATACAGCAGGGAGGTAAGGGTTTCCATTTGTCAGTCTTACAAAGCATTAATCAATGATACATTCAGATAGCTTCAGCACCATTCAATTGAAAATTAAGTGTTATCTGAGGAAGTACTGGATGTGAAGGTATATTTATGTGAACAACATTCCCAAAACCTCAACCATTAATGTTATTAATAAAAGATAAGTTAATGGATAATAATCAATAATAATGATAGCAAGCACTAATGGGAAAAGTTAGCAATTAGAGTGAAAGTGAAGTGAACTTTTCCTGGTGTTCCACTCTGCTAGTCTAACTGGAAGTTGACAGGAGGCTGGAAAAACACAGCAGGCCAGGCAGCATCAGAGGGTGGAGAAGTCAATGTTTCAGGTGTAACTCTTTTTCAGGACTAGACCTGGGTGTGGGGTCAGCTGCAGATAAAGGGATGGTGGGGGCAGGGTGATTAAGTGAGGAGAGGTGAAGACAGGTAGAGGTACGACCTGGTTGGTCAATGGGAGGAATGAATCCAGCCACCAACAGGGAGGGGGAGGGGCTGGGATGGGAACTGGGGATGGGAAGGGAGGCTATTTGAAATTGGAGAACCCACCATTGAGTCCTCCAGGCAGCAGGCTGCCCAGGCGGAAGATGAGATGTCGCTTCTCCAACCTGTGGCCTGGTTCATTGTCGCAATAGAGGAGGCCAAGGATGGTCATGTTGGAAAGAGAGTGGGAAGAGGAATTAAAATGGGCGGTGACTAGGAGGCCCAGTTGGCTCCCTGCGGGCCCAGCTGTGATAATCGGTGAACTGCTCCCCAGGTCCACGTTTGGTCTCCCCGATGTACTGAAGACCACATCGGGAGCATCTGATGCAGTAAACTAGGTTGGAATAGAGGCAGGTGCACCTCTGTATCACCTGAGAAGGACTGTTTGGAGCCCTGGATGGAGGTGAGGGAGATGGTGTACTGGTAGGTTTTGCACCTTTTCCACTTATAGGGGAAGGCACCTAGGAACCCAGGGGGCTTGTCGGGGAGAGCGACACAAACCAAGGACTGTGAAAGGAACAGCCCCCGCGGAAGGAAGAGACGGGTGGGGAAGGGAAGATGCCCCTGGTGGTGAGGTCCAGCTGAAGCCAGCGGAAGTGTTTAAGAATAAAGTGTTGGATGCGGAGACTGGTGGGGTAGTAGGTGAGGATAAGGGGTCTCTCTCTTTATTGTGTTTGGAACAGGGCAGGGTTTAGAAAAGTGGAATGGGGATTGGAGGTGGTGTGGCAGAGGGCTGCCTAGGTGACAGAAGGAGGAAAAGCATTGCACTCAAACATCTCGGGAGCAGAATGTCAGGAAGGACATTTACTATAAACTCACAGCCTCCCATATCCGACTGGACTGCACCTCCTCCCACCCAGTACCCTGCAAGAACTCCATCCTATCCTTCCAGTTCCTCTGTCTCTGCCGCATGTGGTCGGACATGGAGACATTCCACTCTGGAGCATCCCAGATCTCCACCTATTTTGAACAACGTGCTTTTCCTCCGTCATCCAGACAGCCCTCCACCACAGGGCTACAGGTGCAGGGAGCTTCTTTGGAACATCAGGACCTTAACTTGACTCAGGTCAACCCGCATACTTCACGACCTCTACCACTACCCCACCACTGTCCCTTCCCCCACTCCGCCCCAGCCCCCACCATCACACAGTACACCCACATCCAACCACAATTGTCTTTATCTCAATTTTTCTAGTTGATATTAATTTTTTAACGGTAAGGTATTAAGCAATAAGGGGCTTTTGTGGCGTAGTTGTGATGTCACTAGCACTGAAACAGTAGGCCCAGATTGAAGTCCTCAGGAGGTGAAGTCAATGTTTTGGGTATAACACTTCTTCAGGACTAGTCTTAAAGAAAGGTTATATTCAAAACATTAACTTCTCTACCTCCTGATGCTTCCTGGTTTGCTGTGTCTTCCTGCCTCCTGTTTATCTACTTTGGATTCTAACATCGGCAGTTTTTTTTTACCTCTAACCAAATTCAACTCCTATCTGATTCAGAGTCTGTAATAACATCTCTGAACAGGTTGATTAGAACATTTCTACAGTGTTAAGGTGTATGTCACTGCTATGTCATATCTTCAATTTTGGGTGTCACCCTCCAGGATTAGTATAAAACTCACACTTAATTATATCATATTTTGTTTGCCACTTTTGAAAGCACTTTGTGTTTCTTAGGTCCTCCTTTATAATCTACAGTTCCCTTAACAGCTCAGTGAAACAATACACAAGATTGTCTACATTTCAGGGTTAGATACTCCATTTGAAGTGAATGAACTGAACTAAACCAAGACAGCAGTTGGGGTATTAGAATTAGTCCCCTTGGAGTCATCAGGAACCATAATGTTTCTCCTATTGATTGCTGTTAGTAAATACTATTAGGAGTTAATGCATATTGATATCAAATAAACACAGGTTTAAATTGAGTTATGTTAACCTCATGCTTTGCAATACTCACATAGTAACAGTGACTACTCCAAGAATGTCTAACACATGAAGGATGAGGCTTCGCGAGTGTCCAAAATACATTGAAGATGGAATGGTGAGTGTCCAAACTGATGTCAAAATTTTTATAGGTATGTGAAGAGAAAAAGACTAGTGAAGGTAAGTATAGGTCGCTTCTAGTCAAAACAGGAGAAATTATAATGGGGAGCAAAGAGAACGGAAGACCAATTAAGTTCATACTTGGTTCTGACTTCACAAAGGACACAAAGAACTTCCAAAGGAAGTTGTGAAAAACAGGGTAAAGTAATAGGGAAGAACTGAAGGAAATCTGTGTTACTAGGGAAATGGTGTTGCAAAAATTAATTAAAGGAGTTGCAGGTAGATAGGATAGTGAAGAAGGCGTTTGGTATGCTTTCCTTTATTGGTCAGAGTATTGAGTATAGGAGTTGGGAGGTCATGCTGCAGCTGTACAGGACATTGGTTAGGCCACTGTTGGAATATTGCAAGCAATTCTGATCTCCTTCCTATCGGAAAGATGTTGTGAAACCTGAAAGGGTTCAGAAAAGATTTACAAGGATGTTGCCAGGGTTGGAGGGTCTGAGCTACAGGGAGAGGCTGAAAAGGCTGGGGCTGTTTTCCCTGGAGCGTCAGAGGCTGAGGGGTGACCTTATAGAGACTTACAAAATTATGAGGAGCATGGATAGGATAAATAGACAAAGTCTTTTCCCTGGAATCTGTGAGTTCAGAACTAGAGGGCATAGGTTTAGGGTGAGAGGGGAAAGATATAAAAGAGACCTAAGGGGCAACTTTTTCATGCAGAGGGTGGTATGTGTATGGAATGGGCTGCCAGAGGATGTGGTGGAGGCTGGTACACCTGTAACATTTAAGAGGCATTTGGATGGGTATATGAATAGGAAGGGTTTGCAGGGATATGGGCCGGGTGCTGGCAGGTGGGACTAGATTGGGTTGGGATATCTGGTTGGCATGGACGGGTTGGACTGAAGGGTCTGTTTCCTTGCTGCACATCTCTATGACTCTATGACTCTAATTCCAGAGTTGATAAGTGAAGCCATTGGTGTGGTGTATTTGGACTTGCAGAAGGCTTTAGATAAAGTTTTATGTAACACATTAGCTTGTAAAATTAAGACACATGGGATTGGGAGGTCACGTACCAACATGAACAGAGAACTGGTTGACAGACAGGAAAGAAAGAGTAGGAGTAAATGGGTCTTTTTCCAAGTGACAGGCAGTGACTACTGGGGTTCTATGGGATCAGTTCTTGGACCACAGCTATTCACAATATTGACTAATGATTTAGATGTGGGAATGAAATGTAACATCACCATGTTTGCAGATGACACAAAGCTAGGTGGGAGGGGGAGCCTCAGTATGATTTGGATAAGATGCGCAAATAGATAGCAGATAAAATATAGTATGGGTCAACATGAGAGCATCTGCATTGGTAGCAAAAACAGGAAGGGAGGTTCTTATTTAAATGGTGATAGATTAGGAAAAGGGGAGGTGAAATGAGACCTGAAAGTCCTTGAATGCCAGGTGTGGCTCGGCAGCATCAGCGCTGACCAAGCTGGTCAGGTCCTCGAGGACACAGCTGCTAGACTGTAGTGAGGGAATCAAGAAGAAAAACATACTCGACCTCATCCATACCAATCTGCCAGCTGCATCTGGCCATGACAGTATCAGTGAAAGTGATTACCGCAAAGTCCACGGGGAGATAACATTGAGCCTCCAAAGATCATCCTACCTAGACCCACCTCTACCCTATCCCTGTAACCCTGCATATCCCATGGCTAACCCACCTAGCCTACACATGCCTGAACACTGCAGGCAATTTAGCATGGCCAATCTACCTAACCTGCACACCTTTGGACTGTGGAAGGAAACTCGAGCACTTGGAGGAAACCCGCGCAGACATGAGGAGAATGTGCAAACTCCACACAGAGAGTCGTCCAAGGGTGGAATCGAACCCAGGTCCCTGGTGGTGTGGGGCAGCAGAGCTGATCACTGAGTCATCGAACCGAGCCTCTAGCATATTGTGTGGCACTATCACCGTGGTAAATGGGCCAGATTTCAAACCGATCTAGCAGCTCAAGACTGGGCATCCATGAGATGTTGTGGCCCATCAACAGCAGCAGAATTGTATTCCAGCACAGTCTGCAAACTCATGGCCCAGCATATCCCCGACTCACCCATTATCATCAAGCCAGGTGATCAACCCTGGTTCCTTCAGAGTGCAGGAGGACATGCCAGGACTTTAACAAGCACACCTGAAAATGAGGTGTCAACTGGGTGAAGCTACAAATCTACAAAGCTACTTGCATTGCAAACCGGAGAAGCAGCAAATAATAAACAGAACTAAGTGATCCCACAACCAACTGATCAGATCTAGGGTCTGCAGTCCTACCACATTCAGACAAGAATGGTGGTGGATGATTAAACGACTCACTGGAGGAGGAAGCGTGACAAATATCCCTATTCAATGATGGAAAAGCCCAGCACATAAGTGCAAAAGATCACGCTGAAGCATTTGCAGCAACCTTCAGCCAGAAGTGTCAAATTAATGATCTAGCTCAGCCTCCTTCAGTGGTCCCCAGTATCACTGATACCAGTCTTCAGCCAATTCAGTTCACTCCATGTGATATCAAGAAAAGTTGGAGGCATTGGACACTGCAAAGGCTATGGGCTCTGACAACATTTCGGCAATAGTACTAAAGACACGTGCTTCAGAACTTGCAGCTCCCATAGCCAAACTGTTCAAGTACAATTATAACACTGACATCTATCCAATAATGTGAAAAATTGCCCAGGTATGTCCTGCACATAAAAAGCAGGACACAACAAACAGCCACTTATGGCCCCAACAGTCTACTCTCCATCTTCAGTGATGGAAGGGGTCATCAACAGTGCTATCAACCAGCACTTGCTCAGCAACAACCTGCTCAGTGATGCCCAGTTTTTGTTCTGCCAGGGCCACTCAGCACCTGACCTCAAAACAGCCTTGGTTCAAACATGGACAAAAGAGCTGAATTCCAGTGGTGAGGTGAGAGTCTCAGCTCTTGACATCAAGGCTGCATTTAACCAAGTGTGGAATCAAAGACCCTTGCAAAACTGGAATTAATGGGTATCAGGGGGCAACTTCTCCGTTAGTTGGAATTATTACCTGACACATAGGAAGGCAAGTGATTGCTGGGCCGCTTGCTGAGACAGTTGTATCATCGATAATGGCAGGTGAGGGACCAGAAGACTGGATGTTGGCTAATGTGGTCCCACTGTTTAAGAAAGGTAGTAGGGACAAGCCAGAGAGCTATAGATCAGTGAGCCTGATGTTGGTGGTGGGCAAGTTGTTGGAGGGAATCCTGAGGGACAGGATGTACATGTATTTGGAAAGGCAAGGACTGATTAGGGATAGTCAAACATGGCTTTGAGCGTGTGAAATCATGTCTAATAAACTTGATTGAATTTTTTGAAGAAGAAACAAAGAGGATTGATGAGGGCAGAGCAGTAGATGTGGTTCGACAAGGTTCCCCATAGGAGACTGGTTAGCAAGGTTATGCCTCGTGGAATATAGGGAGAACTGGCAATTTGGATACAGAACTGGCTCAAAGGTAGAAGACAGAGGGTGTGGTGGTGGGCAGTTTTTCAGACTGGAGGCCTATGACCAGTGGAGTGCCACAAAGATCGGTGCGCTGGGCCCACTACTTTTCGTCATTTACATAAATTATTTGGATGTGAGCATAAGAGATATAGTTAGTAAGTTTGCAGATGACACCAAAATTGGAGGTGTAGTGGACAGTGAAGAAGGTTACCTCAGATTCCAACAGGATCTGGACCAGATGGGCCAATGGGCTGAGAAGTGGCAGATGGAGCTAAATTCAGATAAATACGAGGTGCTGCATTTTGGGAAAGCAAATCTTAGCAGGACTTATACACTTAATGGTAAGGTCCTAGGGAATGTTGCTGAACAAAGAGACCTTGAAGTGCAGGCTCATAGCTCTTTGAAAGTGGAGTCGCAGATAGATAGGATAGTGAAGAAGGCGTTTGGTATGTTTTCCTTTATGGGCCAGAGTATTGAGTACAGGAGTTGGGAGGTCATGTTGTGGCTGTACAGGACATTGGTTAGGCCACTGTTTGAATATTGCATGCAATTCTGGTCTCCTTACTATCGGAAAGATGTTGTGAAACTTGAAAGGGTTCAGAAAAGATTTACAAGGATGTTGCCAGGGTTGGAGGATTTGAGCTATAGGGAGAGGCTGAACAGGCTGGGGATGTTTTCCCTGGAGCGTCGGAGGCTGAGGGTTGACATTATAGAGGCTTATAAAATTATGAGGGACATGGATAGGATAAATCCATGATGTGCAGGTCAGGTGAATTAGCCATGCTAAATTGCTCACAGCATTAGGTGTGATGGTCAGGGGTAGCTATCGGGTAGGGGAATGGGTTTGGGTGGGCTCCTCTTCAGAAGGACGGTGTGGACTTGTTGGGCCGAAGGGCCTGTTTCCACACTGTAGAGAATCTAATCTAATCTTAAAATGGTCAAAATCATTTCCCTGGGGTGGGAGAGTCCAGAATGAGAGGACATAGGTTTAAGGTGAGAGGGGAAAGACATAAAAGGGGCAACCTTTGCACGCAGAGGGTGGTACGTGTATGGAATGAGCTGCCAGGGGAAGTGGTGGAGGCTGGCACAATTGCAATATTGAAAAGGCATTTGGATTCGTATATGTATAGGAAGGGTTTGGAGGGATATGGGCCAGGTGCTGGCAGGTGGGACTAGATTGGGTTGGGATATCTGGTTGGCATGGACGGGTTGGACCAAAGTGTCTGTTTCCATGCTGTACATCTCTATGAATCTAAGATGGTTGTGGTTGTTGGAGGCTGGTCATCTCAACTTCAGGACATCGCTGCAGGAGTTCCTTAGGGCAGTGTCCTGGCTGAACCATTTTCAGCTGCTTCATCACCTTTCGTCCATCAGAAGTGGGATGTTCACTGATGATTGCGCAATATTCAACACTATTCACGACTCCTCAGATACTGAAGCAGTCCATGTCCAAATGCAGCAAGAACTGGACAATATCCAGGTTTGGACTGACAAGTGGCAAGTAATATTCATACCAAACAAATGCCATGCTCTGACCCTCAACAATAAGGGGATAATTTAATCACTGCTCCTTGACATTCTATGATGGTACCATCACAGAATTCCCTGACTATCTATATCCTGGGGGTTACCATTGATCAGAAACTCATTTGAACTCACCATATTAAATGCTGTGGCTATAAAAGCAGGTCAGAGGCTAAGAATAGTGCCACAGATAGTTCACTTCCTGACTTCCCAAAGCCTGTGCCTTCAAATACAAGGCACAAATCAGGAGTATGATGATTGCTCACCCCTTGCCTGGATGAGTGCAGCCCCAAAAACACTCAAGAAGTTTGACATCATCCACGACAAAGCAGCCCACTTGATTGGCACCACATCAACAAACATCTACTCCTTCCACTATTGACACTCAGTAGCAGCAGTATGTGCTATCTACAAGATGCACTGTAGAAATTCATCAAATATCCTCGGACAGCACCTTCCAACCCATGACCACTTCCATCTTGAAGAACCAGGACAGCAGGAACACCACTACTTGCATATGCCTCTCCAAGCCATTCACCATCCTGACTTGGAGATACATCACCATTCCTTCACTGTTGCTGGGACTAAATTCTAGAATTCCCTTCCTAATAGCATTGTGAGTCTACCTATAGCACATGGACTGCAACAGTTCAAGAAGGCAGCTCACCACCACCTTCTCAAGGACAATTAGGGATCAGCAAAAAATACTGGCCAGCCAGCAATGCCCACATTCCACAAGCGAATGACAAAAAGTGGCTGAAGGTACGTATGTGGGTGAAGTTGACAGTGAAGAAGGAAAATGGTATGTTGGCCTTCTTAACAAGTGAATTGGAATACTGGAGCAGGGAAGTCTTGCTGCAATTGTACAGGGCCTTGGGGTAGCAGGAGGGATGTATGAAGAGAGATCGGATCAGTTCGGATTACATTCACTGGTGTTTGGGAAGGATCTTATAGAAGCCTATAAAATTTTAACAGGACTAGACAGGGTACATGCAGGATGTTCCAGATGACTGCAGAGTCCAGAACCGGGGTCACAGTCTCAGGAAATGATAAGAAATTTCTTCACCCAAACAGTGATGAGTCTAAGGAATTCACTGCGGCAGAAAGCGTTTGAAGTCACAACTTTTAACTGTTTTCAAAAAGGAGTTAGATGTAGTTCTTAACACTAAAGGTAAGGGTGGAAAGCAGGAACAGCATATTGAGTTGGATCATCAGCCATGATCATATTGAAATGCAGAGCAGACTTGAAGGACTATGTGACATGATCTCAGAATAAACTGAAAATGAAGGTGAGGAGAAACTTATTCTAGTGATTCTGTGGATTTTTTTTAATAACAGAGCGCTGTTGAGGCTGAGTCATTAAGTACATTCAAGGCTGAGATTGTTAGATGTTTAAACAGTAAGAAAATCAAGAGTTATGGGGAAAAGGCAGGAAAGTGGAGGATTATCAAATCAGACATAATCTCTTGGAAGAGTGCAGCAGACTCGGACTGAATGGCTTACTTCTGTTGCTATGTCTTATTATAGTCCTCCATTGAAAATTCCAATTGTCACCTGTTGAGCTGAATTTGCATCATACCTTACTGTAAGTAATAAATATGAAACATCTTTACTGAACAGGACATACTTCTATATCACATTTGACAGCCAGCAGTGATTCTTTTGCAAACTATGTAGTAACTTTTGAAATGACTAAAGGTACCTTGGCAGTGTCCTGGATTCATTAAGATGATGTCAAGAATTTAAGATTTGGTTGGTGTAAAATATCTATAAAAATTAAGCATCAATTAGAGGTCTTCATGACCAAATAGACAAAGCTTGATATAATGGTTAAATTATTTTGTTATTTATTTTCTCTCAGCTCCATCCCTGTGTAACATACACAGTTCCCCTACCAACAGATTCAACTGAATTATCTTAGATGTTTATCATTGTAACACCAGTTTCAAGATGCCATGTTTTTACTGTCATTGGATATAAGAAACATGTCCTCTATTTGTCATGACTCCAGATAGCCCTTACTTAATCGGGAACTACTGTGTGGGGAATTGCTGTTTTGAGATCCAGTAATGTCTGAAGTAGTGTAACAGCGTAGGTGTGGTAAAGTACAACATTACTGAAACTGCTGATCCAAACAAGGATTTGAAACATTGCTCATTAAAAAAAATGATCAAAATGAGAAATTTTGCAGCCATGAATTTTCTCTAAGTTATGAATCCAAAATTATTACCTTCAACTGTTTAAATACTTTATTTAGGTTTTAAGCTTTGATTTATTACATCAATAACTTACCAGATGTAATCTATACAGCCCTCTGAATTTGAAGATTTTAAATTCAATACCCACTCCTGAGAACTGATCATATAATCTGGATGGAGATGCCAATGCAAGCCTGAGGGAATGCACTGTTAGAGAGTCTTTTTTTAGATGAGATGTTGAATTCCCATCTCCTCTAAGGTGGATATTCAGAATCTCATTATGTTATTCAGTTAAGAGTCTGCAGGTTCTCCCAGAAATAGACTAAATGACCATTAATTTTCCTCTGTTTGTGGGATCTTACTATGTGCAGATTGCTTGTTGCATTTTCCTTTATTACAGTAACTCCTGAGTAAAAATACTATATTTTCCAGGAAGCATTTTGGGGTGTTCTCAAGTTGTGAAATGAGTTTAGGATTGCACCGCTTTTCTGTGCGGGTATATTTCAAGTGGTTTAACAGGGACCCGGTTGCATTATCAAATATGTCATAAATTGTCTGGGTAGTAACATGACATGTCTGACAGCGGTCAGTAGATCGTCTTATTGACAGGATTGACGATGTCTCATGTCTCAGCAACATTGCACCTTGAAGAGAGCATGAGCACAGAGAGCAACACCAGGGATTTACTGATTTACACCGGGGTTATACAGCGTAGTGAGAGGAAGTGAGGACTGCAGATACTGGAGAGTCAGAGTTGAAAAGTGTGGCGCTGGAAAAGCACAGCAGGTCAGACAGCATTCGAGGAGCAAAAGAGTCGATGTTTTGGGCATAAACCCTTCATCAAGACTTACACA
The DNA here is from genome assembly GCF_047496795.1 of Chiloscyllium punctatum. Taxonomy (NCBI): domain Eukaryota; kingdom Metazoa; phylum Chordata; class Chondrichthyes; order Orectolobiformes; family Hemiscylliidae; genus Chiloscyllium; species Chiloscyllium punctatum. Next base: position 50,850,145 of record NC_092746.1, on the reverse strand, counting down.
GAGTAATGCCTTACACGTACGGAGACATAGTTGGGAAGTTCGGGACTTTCTGATCTACTCCAGGATCACACAGTAAAATGCTTTGCAAACATGATTGGATGAGGGTAGTTTACCTGGCTAGTAGCATTACACTTGTCCACAGCCTGCTTCCCCATCACAGGCTTATTTCTATCATTTGCAATTCCAGTCTGGTCAGTTGGTCATGTGCAAGAGGACCAGATGTACCAATCTTTTACCTTCCTGCAGATCAAACCACAAATTGATCATTTTGACTTCAGGAGAAGATTTGTGAGTGGGAAAAATGCACTATTTGTATTACTAATATTAAACTGTCACAAGTTAACGCAAATCTAGGATATACATTATCTCTAATTCCTCATGTAATACCACCCTAATATGTAGCTGAACAAAGAAATACCAAAGAAAGAAGCTGTAGGTTCTCACAGTATCATACTCACAACAAGAGTCAACAGCGTGGATCTTTGAATCTGTTGCAAGTCTTTAGATGAGTCTAAAGGGAACTTCTACTGCTGACCCTGGTCAGAGTACCAGGGATCAGAGGAGTTTCTCAGAATAACATGCTTCTGCTAAGTATTCAGTTCAAACAGATTGACCTTGGACACCCAGGAGAATGGGGGATGGGCAAAGGAAGTGGTGGATCCTGCAGCTAAAATAGACCCAGCAACACTTGTCAAAACTCATCTGAAAGGGGCTTTGTGATGGAGGTCACTCAAGTCACAAGATTATGAAAGCACCATCACAGAACAGTTTCATGGTTTACTGCTGGTGCTAGGAGCCATGAAAAGATATTAAAACAGATAACCAAAAGCTAGATCAAAGGGTAGATTTTTCAAACTTCTAAAGAATTAAAAGAAGGTGCAGAGCTCTGTGAGCGCAGGTGGGACAAGTAAACGGAACAGTGCAGAACACGATCTGAGCAGCAGATTTTGGATAAGGTGTATTTTCCAGACTTTATCGCAGAATTTATTTCAGTATTGTAAAAATTGTATTACTGAAAGATAGCTCTTCCAAACCCTGTGATGGTTCATTGACAGACAAAAATGTAGAAGGATGAGGTTGAAATTAAGTGAGCTGAAGTAAAATGAATATTGAATGAAACTGTTATTTATTTTGGATGGATGTGAATTTTAATAAGTTACCTCTAAGGGCCATCTCTGAAGTAGTTGAATGTTTGAGATGTCTAAAATCACAAGTCAGTTGAGCTCTTTGTGTGGTAATATTTGGTATGCTGGTCTGTTAATACACACACTGTGAGACACTGTCTCTTTTGTTCTCTACAAGTTCATGCTTGTTATCAGTCTTGCGCTCTATAGGATTGGGTTTTCAATGTACAAATAAATAGAATTGGCAGCACTTTCATACACTTTTCCCTTGTGGATCACACCTCAAGGAATGGTGACAAGAATGGCAATGAATTTAATTTCTCGGAACTGCTCTTTATCTGCACTGAAACAGTAATACTGAAGTTGAAAATAAAATCAACCTTTAACGGGCTAATAAAGTTCCTATTATGCTTCAACTACCATAAATATTCAGTGTTTTCTAATGGCCAGCTTTAAATCATTACAATCTAGAAGTGGGTACTGTTGAGGAGTCAGCAAGGAGTCTGCCAACTTTGAACAAAACAAAGTAAATCTTGTGCATCTAAAGCTGAGGAATCCTTTCGGAGCAATGTTTCTCATCAAGTTTTCGATGTGAATGCTTAGGAGGATACCATTCCCAGGTTGTCGACACAATACTGCAAATAATATTTGAAAGACACGGAAGCCTCCCAGAGATGCTGCAGTGTGTAGGAGGATTTTGTTTCTCTTTTCAAATTTAAACAAACAGCATCCTTTGATTTTCTGGTTGTTCAAACATTTAAGAGGTAGGAGGAAGGGGAGATTGGGGGAAGGGTCGTGTTTGGAGGGCCTGGGAAAGAGTCTGCAGGAGGTTGTGCATGAGCTTTGCTTGCAACACAATGGCTGAGGAAGGATGACGAGAGAAGAATTAGATGAGCAATTAGCAAAGTGTGGATGAAGGAGGGACCAAAAAGTATGTCTTTCTGCAATTTACAATATAGACAGGCAGGAGGCTGGAAGAACACGGTAGGCCAGGCAGCATCATGAGGTGGAGAAGTCAACGTTTCAGGTGAAACTTTTCTTCAGGACTCAAGTCCCGAATGGTTACACCCAAAATGTTGACTTCTCCACCTCCTGATGCTGCCTGGCCTGCTGTGTTCTTCTAGCCTCCTGCCTGTCTACTTGGGATTCCAGCATCTGCACTTTTTTTTTGTCTCTAACCATTTCTGCAACTTATACCTTTCAAAATCTAAATTTGGTCTTATTGATTTTTTAAAAAAATGTATCTATGGAATGTTGCCTTCACTGGCAAAAGTCCAGCATTTATTGCCTGTCATTCTTTAGAACTCTTTGGAATACTTTGGAATACAGGCCCAGTGTGCCCCGTATCTCATGGTAGGTTAGTCTCACCATCCCATGAACAAATTTGGTGAACTTTTGTTGCACTCCCTTTATGGCAATAATATCCATCTTGAGGTAAAGAAACTAAACTTGCACACAGTACTCCAGGCATGGTCTAGAGAGTAGTGCTAGAAAAGCAAGGCAGGTCAGGCAGCATCAGAGGAGCAGGAGAATCGACGTTTCAGGCATAAGCCCTTCATCAGGAATGAGGCTTGTGGGCCGGGGCTGAGAGATATATAGGAGAGGGTGGGGTGTGTGGGAAGGTGGCTGAGAATGTGATAGGTGGATGGAGGTGAGGGAGAAAGTGATAAGTCAGAGAGGCGAGTGATGGACGGATCCGCAGGGCAGTGCCGAGTTGCAGGCTAGGGACTGAGATAATGTGGGGGCAGGGGAAATGAGGAAGTTGTTGAAATCCACATTTATTCCGGTTGGTTGACAGGGTCCTGAGATGGAATATGAGGCATTCCTCCTCCAGGCGTCAGATGGTAATGGTTTGGCAGTGGAGGACGCCCAGGACCTGCATATCGTTGATGGAGTGGGGGAGGATGTTGAAGTGTTCAGCCACATGGCGGTGGGTTGGTGGGTGCGGGTATCCCAGAGATATTCTCTGAAACAATCTGCAGGATGGTGTCCTGTCTCGCTGATGTAGAGGAGACCACACCGGGTGCAATGGATGCAGTGGATGAATTGGTAAATTTCTGACTGATGTGGAAGGATCCCTTGGGCCCTTGGATGGAAGTGAGGAGAGTAGTGTGGGTGCAGGTTTTGCATTTCATGTGGTGGCAGGCGAAGGTGCCAGGAGTGGGATGTGGGCTGGTGGGGGGCTGTGGACCTGATGAGGGAGTCGTGGAGAGAATGGTCTTTTCAGAACGCTGATGGGGATGGGGAAAGAAATATATCTCTGGTGGTGGGGTCCATTTGGAAGTGGCAGAAGTGGTGGAGGATGATGCATTGTACGTGGGGTTGGTGGGGTGTAAGTTGAGGACTGGGGGGGTTCTGTCTTTGTTGCATTGGGAGGGATGGGGTTCAAGGGCAGTGGTGCATGCTGTGAAGGAGATATGCTGGAGGGCATCGTCAACCAGGTGGGAAGGGAAGTCACAACTGTGGAAGAAGGATGCCACCTGGGACTTTGTGAGGTGGAATTGGTCATCCTGGGAATAGATGCGGAGGAGGCGGAGGAATTAGGAATAAGGGATAGCATTTTTACAGGAGATAGGGTGGGAGAAGGTGTCATCTAGGTAGCTGTGGGAGTCAGTGGGCTTGTAGTATATGTCGATGGTTAGTCGCTCACCAGAGACAGTGATGGAGAGGTCCAGGAAGGGGAGGGAGGTTTCTGAGATGGTCCAGGTGAATTTGAGGTTGGGGTAGAAGATGTTGGTAAAATTGATGAACTATTCAAACTCCTCATGGGCGCATGAGGCGGTGGTGATACAGTCATCGATGTAGCAGAGGAACAGGTGGGGGTTTGGGGCCGGTGTAACTCGGAAGATGGACTGTTCCACATACCCAACAAACAGGCAGGCATAGTTGGGTCCCACGCGGGAGCCTATGGCTACCCCTTTGGTTTGGAGGAAATGGGACGATTGGAAAGAGAAGTTGTTGAGGGTGAGGACCAGTTCAGCCAGGCAGATGAGAGTGTCGGTGGAAGGGTACTGGTTGGAATGGCGTGAGAGGAAGAAATAGAGGGCTTGGAAACCTTCGTGGTGGTGGATCGATGTGTACAGGGACTGGATGTCCATGGTGAAGATGGAGGCATTGGGGGCTGGCAAATGTAAATCTTGGAGGGCATGGGTGGTGTCATGAACATAGGTGGGAAATTCCTGGACTAAGCGGGACAGTCTGGTGTCGAATTAGGAAGAGACGAGTTCAGCGGGACAGGCACACGCTGAGACAATGGGTCAACCGGGACAGTCAGGTTTGTAAATCTTCAGTAGAAGGTGGAATCGGGCAGTGCGGGGTTCACAAACAATGAGGTTGGATGCCTTGGATTGGAGATCCCCTGAAATGATGAGGTTGTGGATGGTCTGGGCGATAATGATTTGGAGATGGGAGATGAGATTGTGATCAAGGGGGCAGTAGGATGAGGTGTCTGCAAGTTGGCAACTGGCTTCAGCAGTGTAGAGGTCAGTGCGCCACACTACTACTACACCCACTCCAACTTCCCACCCTCACCAATATGCAGCCCTCCACTCCCTCTGCTCCAACCCCAACCTCACCATCAAACCTGCAGACAAGGGGGGAGCGCAGTAGTAGAGTGGTGCACTGACCTCTACATTCTGGTACTTTCCCCTGCCACCGCAGAACTGTAAAACCTGTGCCCACACCTCCTCCCTCACCTCTATCCAAGGCCCTAAAGGAGCCTTCCACATCCATCAAAGTTTCACCTGCACATCCACTAATATCATTTATTGTATCCGTTGCTCCCGATGTGGTCTCCTCTACATTGGGGAGACTGGGCGCCTCCTAGCAGAGCGCTTTAGGGAACATCTCCGAGACACCCGCACCAATCAACCAAACCGCCCCGTGGCCCAACATTTCAACTCCCCCTCCCACTCTGCCGAGGACATGGAGGTCCTGGACCTCCTTCACCGCCGCTCCCTCACCACCAGACGCCTGGAGGAAGAACGCCTCATCTTCCACCTCGGAACACTTCAACCCCAGGGCATCAATGTGGACTTCAACAGCTTCCTCATTTCCCCTTCCCCCACCTCATCCTAGTTTCAAACTTCCAGCTCAGTAACTGTCTCCTTGACTTGTCCGGACTTGTCCAACCTGCCTATCTTCTTTTCCACCTATCCACTCCACCCTCTCCTCCTTGACCTATCACCTTCATCTCCTCCCCCACTCACCCATTGTACTCTATGCTACTTTCTCCCCACCCCCACCCTCCTCTAGCTTATCTCTCCACGCTTCAGGCTCACTGCCTTTATTCCTGATGAAGGGCTTTTGCCCGAAACGTCGATTTCGCTGCTCGTTGGATGCTGCCTGAACTGCTGTGCTCTTCCAGCACCACTAATCCAGCATTTGGTTTTCAGCATCTGCAGTCATTGTTTTTACCTCTACATCACTGAAGCCAGGCGCCAACTCACAGAAACATCCTCCTACTGCCCCCTTGATCACGACCTCACCTCCCATCACAAACCATCATCTCCAAGACCATCCATAACCTCATCACTTTAGGGGAGCTCCCACCCATAGCCTCCAACCTCATTGTCCATGAACCCTGCACTGCCCGATTTTACCTCCTACCGAAGTTTCACGCACCTGACTGCCCCGGTTGACCCATTGTCTCAGCTTGCACTAGTCCCACCGATCTCACCTCTTCCTACCTTGACACCATCCTGTCCCACTTAGTCCAGGAACAACCCATCTACAGTCGTGAGACCGCCCATTCCCTTTCACCTCCTCCAAGATTTTCGTTTCCCTGGTCCCCAATGTCTCATCTGTTTGTTGGATATGTGGAACAGTCCATCTTCCACAGTTACACCGGCCTGACACCCCATCCCGCTACCGCAAAGACTGTATTGGTGCCACCTCGTGCTCCCACAAGGCTGTTGAACAGTTCATCAACATTTTCCACCCCAACCTCAAATTCACCTGGACCATCTCGGAAACTTCCCTCCCCTTCCTGGACCTATCCATCACCGTCTCTGGGGACCAACTAACCACAGACATATACTACAAGCCCACCGACTCCCACAGCTACTTAGGCGACACCTCCTCCACCCCTACCTCCTGTAAAAATACCATCCCTTATTTCCAATTCCTCCGCCTCTGCCACAATTCTTCCCAGGATGACCAATTCCACCGCAGAAAGTCCCAGATGGCCTCCTTTTTCCACGATTGCAACTTCCCTTCCCACGTGGTTGATGATGCCCTTCAGCGTATCTCCTCCACTGCACACACCACTGCCTTAAAACCGTACCCCTCCCAACGCCACAAGGACGAAACCCCCCGATTTTCACCTTGCAGCCCACCAACCTCTGCAGACAATGCATCATCCTCTGCCACTTCCGCCACCTCCAAATAGACCCCACCACCAGAGATATATTGCCTTCCCCACCCCCATCAGCGTTCTGAAAAGATCATACCCTCCACGAGTCCCTCATCAGGTCAACACCACCCCCAACCAACATCCCAGTCCTGGCACCATTCCCTGCCACCACAGGAAGTGCAAAACCTGCGCCCACATAACTCCCTTCACCTCCATCCAAGGACCCAAGGGATCCTTCCATATCCATCAGGAATTTACCTGTACCTCTACCAATGTCATCTACAGCATCTGTTGTACCTGGTGTGGTCTCCTCAATGTCAGGAAGACAGAACACCTTCTTGCGGATCGTTTCAGAGAACATCTCTGGGACACTCGCACCCACCGACCTCACCGCCCTGTGGTTGAGCACTTCAACTCCCCCTCTCACTCTGTCAAGGATATGCAGGCCCTGGGCCTCCTCCACCAGCAAACCATTACCACCCGACGCCTGGAGGAAGGACGCCTCATATTCCACCTTGGGACCCTTCAACCTGCAAAATTGGATTTCAACAGCTTCCTCATTTCCCTCCTCCCACATTTTCCCAGTCCCAAGCCTCCAACTTGGCACTGCCCTCCGGACACATCCATCACTTCCCCCTCTGACCTATTACCTTCTCCCTCACCTCCATTCACCTATTGCTTTCACAGCTACCTTCCCCCACAACCCACCCCCTCCCATTTATCTTTCAGCCCCAACCCACAAGCCTCATTCCTGATGAAGGGCTTATTCTCCTGCTCCTCGGATGCTGCCTGACCTGCTGTGCTTTTCCAGCACTACACTCTCCACTCTGAGCTCCAGAATCTGCAGTCCTCACTTTCTCCAGGTATGGTCCAACCAAATTCCTGTACAATTGAAGCAAGAAGTCATGTCTCCTGTACTCAAATCCTTTTGTGATGAAGGTTAATATACCATTTGCCTTCCAAATTTCCTGTTGCATATGAATGTTAACTTTCAGTCCTATTGCTGAAGACCCCTAGGACCCTTTGCACTTCTAATCTTTCTAATCTCTTGCTATTTATGAAATATTCTTCACCTCAGTGCCTCCTGGAGCCTCACAGTTTCCACAGTATATTGCAGAAGGTATGTCCCTTACCGACTCACTAATTCTATTGAAGTCTCTTTGTATCTTTCTCACAGGACACATTCCCATCTAGCTTTGTGCCATCCCCAAACTTGGAAATATTACATTCGGTGACCACATTCAAATATGATAAACAGTTGGAGTCCATTAAATGGCACTAATCTTTGCAGTACCCACCAGTTACATCCTGCCACCTTGAGAATGACCCATTTATAGTTTTTTGTTAGCTTATCCATTATCCGTGCCAAAACATTATCTCCTATCTCATGTGCTTCAAGTGGCTACCATCCTCCAATGGGAGACCTTAACAAACGCCTTCTAAAAATCTAAGTATGTATTTCCATTAACTCCTTCTTCAGTGGGCGGCACTGCAGCCTCACAGCACCAGGGTCCCACGTTTGATTCCTGCCTTGGGCGACTGTCTATGTGGAGTTTGCACATTCTTCCCATGTCTGCGTGGGTTTCCTCCGGGTGCTCCGGTTTCCTCCCACAGTCCAAAGATGTGCAGGTCAGGTGAATTGGCCATGCTAAATTGCTTGTAGTGTTAGGTATATTAGTCAGAGGGAAATGGGACTGTGTGGGTTATTCTTTGGAGGGTCGCTGGGGACTTGTTGGGCCGAAGGGCCTGTTTCCAAGCTGTAGGGAATCTAATCTAATCAATTCTGTTAGCAACATCCTCAAAAATCTATAACTTCATCAAACACAATTTCCAATTTACTAATCCATGCTGACTGTGCTCAATCAGGTCATTATTATAAAAATAATATATTCTACCATTTTCCCCACTATTGATATAAGCTTAGCAAGTCTGTAGCACTCAGTTTTCTCTTGACCTCCCTTCTTAAATTGTGGAGGGATATTTGTAATCTTCCAACTTGCGGGAATAATTCCAGAATCCATACAATTTTGGAAATAATCACTAATGCATCCAATTTCTACCTAGCTACTTTTTCACACACTCTGGGATATAGAAAACCAGGTCCTGAGGACTTACTTATCATCAGTTTCATGAATTGTTCCAATGGAACTAATTTCCTTCAATTTCTCTACTCCCTATTTCCTTGGATCTCTAATCCTGGGTTTTTTTTTGTATACTCAATGAAAACAGATACAAAGTAATCATTCATCTTCTCAGTCATTTCTCTGTTCCCATTATATTCTATATATTCTCCTGACTCTGATTATAATAGACGCTACACCTTTTTATAGAAGCTTTCATGGTTCATTTTTATGTTTTTCACCATTTTACATTCTTTTTTTTTTACTTACAATCCTCATTTATTGAATTCTGAAGCTCCAAGTTCTCAGTTTTCCTACTATTTTCTCGCAAATTTCTCGGTCTACAATTTTTAACTTGCTTTGGCAGCTGTGGTTGACTAACTTTGTGTAAGTGAGGGTGAGCAGGGGTTCTATCTTGAAATAAGTATAATTCCTGTAAATAATTCTTTAGAGAATATCCATGTCTATGAACTGCTATACTCTTTAAAGTATTTTCCCAAGCTGCCTTAGACAATTTACCCTTCATACCTTCCTAACTAGCATCGTGCAAACCGAACACTTTAGCTTCAGATTGAACATAATATTTCAAACATAACTTAAAATTCTAAAATATTACAGTCACCCATCCTGAAAGGTTCTTTTACAACAAAGTTATTAATTTGTTATTTTTCTTACATGATATTAGATCTGAAATTGCTGGTTCTGTAGTTAGGTTCTCAACAAACTGCTCTAGAAATCCATCCTGAACGTATTCTAGAAACTCACCCTTTATTGCAAAAAAAAACTGAAAGAACCGCAGATGCTGGAAATCAGAAGCAAAAGCAGAAATTGCTAAAAACACTCAACAGGTCTGGCAGCATCTGTGGAAGAAAGCAGAGATAACATTTTGGGTCCAGTGATCCTTCTTAATAACTCATGGTAGAGTGGAAAAGGTTTGGTATTTCTGCAGAAGAAGGGGTGGGGTAGGGGCAAGAGTAAACGATGGGTGGAGATAGAGTCCACAGAGAGAGAGAAAAACTGATGAACAGGTAAAGCAGTGGTTAAAGGTCAGCCTGGGAGAATGAATAGCTGATAATTGGGATCATTAGTAGCTGACAATGGGCTATATGTGGTAGCAGTCCATGTGATGACAAGGCCTGATGTATGGGGGTGGGGGAAAGACATTGGAGAACCGTAAAATTATTGAATATGATATTGAGTCCATAAGGCTGTAGATTTCCTAAGTGGAACATCAAGTGCTGTTCTTCCAGTTTGCTCTGAACTTCACTGGAGCACTGCAGAAAGCTTGAGGTAGAGATGTTGGTCATGGAACATGGTGGTGTGCTGAAGTGTAAGGCAGATGGAAGCTCAGGGTCTTTTTTATAGGCTGGATGTAGGTGTTCTGCAGAGTGGTCACCCAGTCTGCACTTTGTTTCTCCAATATAGAGGAGATCACATTATAAGCAACAAATACTGTCGACTAAATTGAGTAAATTACAGGTAAGTCATTGCTTCACCTGGAAGGTGTGTTGTGCCTTGGATACTGAGGAGGGAGGAAGTAAATGGGCAAGTATTACAGCTTCTGTGATTATATGGAGAGATACCATGGGAATCTGGGGACAGGTTGGGAGTTAAGGTGGACAGGATCAGAGTGTTCCAGAGGGAACAGTCCTTGTGGAAGACTGACAAGGGAGGGGTGGGGAATATGTGCCTTGAGTTCAATAATTTCAGGGGGTGAGGCACCTTGTCCCACATCTTTCCCCACTCTGATACACCAGGTCTTGTCATAACATAGGCTGCTACCACGCACAACCCATTGTCAGCTATTAATAGCTCCCGTTAGCAGGCATTCGTTCCCCCAGGCTGACCTTTAACCTTTTCTTTGTCTGTTCTTTCCTCAGTTCTGAAAAGGGGTCACTGGACCTTAAACATTGATCTTGATTTCTCATTCTAAAGATGCTTCCAGACCTGCTTAGCTTTTCAAGTAATTTATGTTTTGGTTTAATCTTTTATAGTATTCTTGTTCATGGGATTTACCAGTGAATAGGGTTGCTCTTCTTATAGGTGACCTGCTTCCTGCTATTAATCCCCACCATTAACACTTACTGTTTATCTATATCATAGAAAGTAAGAGCAAGAGTCGGCTGTTTGGTTTTTTAAGCCTGCTTCATCATTCATTATGATCATGGCTGATCATCCAACCCTATAGCTTGCTCCTGGCTTTACCCCATATCCTTTCATCGCTTTAGCTCCAAGTGCTTGATCCAACTCCTTCTTGAAATCATATAATGTTTTGGCCATGATTGCTTCCTGACATTGGGAATTCCACAGGCTCACCACTTTTTGGATAAAGGAATTTCTCCTCATCTTCATCCTAAATGATTTATCACACATCCTTAGACTGTGACCTCTTGTTCTGGACTCTCCTGCTATCAAAAATATCTTTCCTTCATCTACACTGTCTAGTCCTGTTAGAATTTTGCAGATTTCTATGAATTCTCCCCCATTCTTCTGAAATCCAGTGAATCTAATCCTAACTGACTCAACCTCTCTTCATACATCCATCCTGCCATCCTGGGAATCAGGTCGGAAATCCTTCATTGCTCTCCCCCTTGAAAGTTTCTCATTGGAATACATCTATTCTTTAGGTTCTGAAATATCCCCTTAAATGTCATTTTTAGCTAGTTTGCTGTCTTTCCCTCATAAATGCCATTATTAACATTTAGAGTATGAGTCTTGGTTGCACTCCTCACTTCCTCAAAGTGAATGTAACATTTAATTATATTATGATTGCTGCTACCTTGAGGCTCTTTCATTGTGAGGTTGCGAATTAAATGATTTCTTTGCATAATACCAGAGTAGTACATCCTGTACTCTGGTCAGCTCCAGAATGTCAACTACTGAGGGACAATCTCAAAACACCCTGTGACCTCCTATCTTCATTGATCTTGACAAGTGAAAGTCAAAAGGTGTGGTGCACAGCAGGTCAGGCAACATCTGAAGAGCCAGAAAGTTGATGTTTTGGGCATAAGATCTTCATCAGGACATTCCTGATGAAGGGCTTATGCCTGAAACATTGCCTCTCCTGCTCCTTGGATGCTGCCTGACCTGTTGTGTTTTTCCAGCGCCATACTTTTCGGCTCTGGCTCTCCAGCATCTGCAGTCCTCACTTTCTCCTAATTTTGTTGATCTGAATTTTCCAGTCTATATGATGCTATAAATTTACAACAAGCTCCCTGCCTGGAGTCACATGTAGGCCAGACCAGGTAAGGAGGGAAGTTTCAGATAAGTTCTTCCCGACAAATCACAATGGAGTCATGGTCATCATGAGACTCCTAATTTCAGATTTTATTTTTACTGAATTCAAATTCTACAATCTCCCATAGTCCCCATAACATGACCTGGGTGTCAGGATTAACAGTCCATTTCAGAAGGTAGATCAGATTCAGTCACCAATTGCTGGGAGCCATATAAGGGGCAGACCAGATAAAGATGGCAGATTTTCTTCCCTAAACGACATTAAAAATGTGATATGTTTTAATGACAGCTTGGACTTTTTTAAATTCAAGTTTAAATTTGCTTTTAAATTCCACCAACTGTTGTGGTGAGACTTGAAGTTGTGCCTGTGGAGTTTTAGCCAGCGTCCCTGATTTACCAATCCAACAATACTACCCCTTATTAAAATATAAAAATGACTGTTAATATTCAACTTCCATCATTTGATTTTAATACTTGAAACTTTCAAGAAGAATTGTTTGAATTAGAACAAACACGGTCATAAAATCTTGCAAGGGGGGAGAGCAATGAAGGTTGAGCCAGCTCATGAAGCCATCAGGAAACAAGGATCTGTCCAGCTGAAGTTAACAGAATTATTAATGGCACTTTAACTTAGGTCAGGATCTCTGAGCTGATTTACACTTTTGTGGAAATTGTACTGTGGGATGAAAGGTTGCCTATAGAGTATACACCTCAGAATCCCAATGAGGAGTCTCAGAAATGTACTCAGAGACCTTTCCCAACAACAGCTTCTGAGCAACTGAGCAGAAACAAAGGAAAGTGGATTTGTAAGTAAGAACTGGAAGATAATCTTTCTGCCTATCTTTCTCTCTCTCTAATTTATCAAGCTAACAAGTCAGTACATTGTGAGAAAACACATTGAAGCAATTCAAGGGTCTCCGAACGTCACCACTGCTGAGGAAACATGGTGACAAATAATTGGGGCTTGGTTTCACTCTCATGACTCAAGAATTCAATGATAGCGCTTCTCAAAATGGGAGTTGGGACTGCAAAAGTCGCATGTTGTTGAAACTTTTCATTTTGCACTCATCAGGATAATACACAAGAATACCAGTTCAAAGGGAAAACCAACATTTAAAAGTACATTCTCTATGTCACTGCTTCCAACAATCAGAATCCACTTGCCAATCAATCAGCACTGTCCTCTCATGTGGTATAAATGTTTGAAGTGGTATTCTGATGAAATGTCCAGATGAAAGCAAGATCCAAAGTTTTGACAAAATGTGTATTTTTTCAGCAATATTTAAGCTCTGTATTGCCAACCAACTATGTTATTATTGCTCATGTTGTTTCTGTTAAATTATTGCTTCTAAAGTTCTAGGGAACACAGTATCAATTGGTAGTCTTCAGTGTTGGAACATATGGGATTAATAGGAGGTGAATGTATTTGAACGCAGGTATCCACATCACTAGGGTCACCTCGCATGTGTTCACTTGCCTCTGTAAGTTGTTTAGTTCAGTATTTACTACTGTTGAAGGTATGTTTCTGATCAGTCTCCCAAGAAAGATTTAATTATTTTTGTGTTTCATTTTACAAGGCGACCTTTAATTTGAAAAAAAAACTTACACAAGAGCTCTTATAAGCTGGTCCACCTTAAATCTACCCTTAGTTCCAATGCTGCTTTTTTAATTTTTATATTTTATTTCTTTAAAGATCTGTTTTCCAATTTTATAACATAACCTTCTGCAAATTATCTCCAGTGCAACATATATATATATATAATAAACAAATATTTTGTACAAAGTCTGTAATTGGCTGCAGTTGGGTTGTGGTAGAAGGTGCTGCTGGGTTACACCTCGTGGGTGTTAATAAAAAGGACTACCTGCAATTCTCAAACTCTGACACACCTATATGATAATCAACAAAAACAAGTGCCTTGACACACTCTGTCAGCAGGGAGCTAGTTCAGCACTGTGCCATCTGTTATGAAGTTATGTGTAGCCAACTTGTGTCATGTGGATGTTCATGATAATCAGACTTCCACCTCCATCTCTAACTAGGCTAATTTAGTGATTATCTGCATTATCAGACGTTGTGCTCCCTACGCAAGAAGCAAATGGTTACTTGTGAATTGCTTGATATGAATATTGAAAGTAGAACAGTGCAGCACAGGAACACGCCCTTTGCCCACCATGTCTGTGCTGACCATGATACCATTCTAAACTAATCCCATCTGCCTGAACATGGTTGGTGTCCCTCTGTTCCCTGCCTGCTCATGTGTCTGTCTAATTGCCTCCTCAACATTGTTATTGTATCTGCTTCTACCACCTATCTAGGCAACATGTTCCAGGCACCTACGGCCCTCTGTTTAAAAAACTATACTTGCAGATCTCCTTTAAACTTAATCCCACTTACCCCACCACCAAAATGGACCCCATTGGTCTGGCAGCAGATATGGAGGAATTCATGAGATGAATGAGACTCTGGGAATTCTTTCAAGATGCCAGCAGTGATCCCAATGAGCTCACCCAGGAACCAGAAGAGTCATCACAGGGATCCGTAGAGGGGTAATCAAAGGAGTCAACTTGGACCCCACCTGAGAGCTGCTGCCCTGGGCTTTTGACATGTATGCTTAAACCGTCAGGAAATATATAAATGCCAGATTCATCAGCCGCACCCACAAGGTAGAGCAAAATATCACCCAATCACAACGTAATGCCATTCATACTCTCAGAACCAATCATAACATCATCATCAAACCAGCAGATAAAGGAGGAGCCATCGTCATTCAGAATAGAACAGATTACTGCAAGGAAGTGTACTGACAACTGAACAACCCGGAACACTACAGGCAACTACTGGCCGATCCCATCAAAGAGCACACCCATGAACTAAATACATTGATGAGAACTTTAGATGCAGTCCTTCAGAGTTCCCTATACGCCCTCATCCCATGTACTTCTCACGTAGGTGACTTCTACTGCCTTCTGAAGATACACAAAGCCAACACACCAGGACATCCCATTGTTTCAGGCAATGGGACCTGTGTGAGAGCCTCTCTGGTTATGTTGGGGGCATCTTGAAACCCATTGTACAGGGGACCCCCAGCTTTTGACACGACATTACAGATTTCTTACAGAAACTCAGCACCCATGGACCAGTCAAACCGGGAACATTCCTCGTCACAATGGATGTTTCAGCACTCTGCACCAACATCCCCCACGATGATGGCATTGCAGCAACAGCCTCAGTACTCAACGCCAACAACTGCCAATCTCTGAGCACCATCCTATAACTCATCCGCTCTATCCTCGACCACAAGGTTTTCACCTTTGACAACCAGTTCTTCATTCAGACACATGGAACAGCCATGGGGATCAAATTTGCACCCCAATATGCCAACATTTTATGCACAGGTTCGAACAAGACTTCTTCTCTACGCAGGACCTCCAACCAACACTACACACCAGATATATTGATGACAGTTTCTTCCTCTGGACTTATGGCGAGGAGTAACTGAAACAACTACACAGTGATATCAATAAGTTTCATCCCACCATCAAACTCACCATGGACTACTCTCTCATTTCTGTTTCATTCACGGACAAATGCATCTCCATCAAGGATGGGTACCGCAGCACCTCACTCTACCGCAAACCCACAGACAACTTCACAATGCTACACTTCCCCAGCTTCCACCTGAAACATATTAAAACAGCCCTACACATGCACAGGATCTGTTCAGATGAAAAGGAACATGACAGGCACCTGGAACTACTCAAGGATGCCCTCATTAGAATGGGGTATGATGCTCAACTCATTGACTGCCAGTTCCAACGTGCCACAACAAGAAACCATAATGACCTCCTCAGGAGACAGACATGAATTGCAACCGACAGTACTTGTTGTCCAGTACTTCCCAGGAGCCGATAAACTATGCCATGTCCTTTACAGCCTGCAACACATTATTAATGAGGATGTGCACCTCACCAAGACCTTTCCACACGTCCACTTCTTGCCTTTAAACAACCATCAAACCTCAAACAGACCATTGTCTGCAGCAAGCTGCCCGGCTCTTAGGACAACTCATACAACCCTGTCATGGTAGGCGCTGCAAGACGCGTCAGAGTGTGGACATGGATATCACCATTACACATGGGGACACCTCCCACCATGTACATGGCAGGCACTCTTGTGACTTGGCCAACATTGTCTATCTCATACGCTGCAGGCAAGGATGCCCTGAGGCATGGTACATTGGTGAAACCGAGCAGAGGCTATGGCAACGGATGAATGGGCACAGCACAACAATCAACAGTGTTCCCTCCCATTCAGAGAACACTTCAGCAGTCCGGGACATTCGACCTCAGACCTTTGGGTGACCGTCCTCCAAGATGGACTTTGGGATAGGCAAAACACAAAGTGATTGAGCAGAGGCTGATAGACCAGTTCGATACCCATAGGGATGGCCTCAACCAAAATGTGCTCTCTTAATGAAACTGCATCTGGGGGAATTATATGTTGATGCTATAGGATGCTCCAGTCAGAGCTCGTCTCCCCTGTCCATTCCTTTTCTTTCTTTTCTCGCTCATGTTTTCTGTTTTCTTTGTTTTTATCCTCTTCTGGCAGCGGCCTGGAGCGGGGGACTAGGACAGCCAGTGGACCTGGAGTAGGGATGGGGACAGCCAGTGGGCCTGGAGTGAGGGTAGGGACAGCCAGTGGGCCTGGAGTGAGGGAGGGAACAGCCATTGGGCCTGGAGTGGGGATGGGGACAGCCAGTGGGCCTGGAGTGGGGATGGGGACAGCCAGTGGGCCTGGAGTGGGGATGGGGACAGCCAGTAGACCTGGAGCGGGGATGGGACAGACAGTGGGCCTGGAGTGGGGATGGGGACAGCCAGTGGGCCTGGGGTGGGGATGGGGACAGCCAGTGGGCCTGGAATATTTATGGGGACAGCCATTGTGCCTGTAGCAGCAGTGGGGACAGGAAGTGGGCCTGGAGTGGGGTTGGAGACAGCCAGTGGGCCTGGAGCAGGAGTGGGGACAGACAGTGTGCCCGGAGTGCAGATGGGGACAGACAGTGGGCCCAGAGTGGGATGGGGGAGCCAGTCAACCCAAAGTGAGGGTGGAGACAGCCAGTGGGCCCGAAGTGAGATTGGGGATAGCCATTGGGCCTGGAGTGGGAATTTAGGGCAGCTAGTGGGCCCAAAGTGCGGATGGGACAGCCAGTGGGCCCGGAGCTGGAATGAAGACAGCCAGTGGGCCCAGAGTAGGGATGGGGGCAGCCAGTAGCTCGAAACAGGAATGAGGATAGCCAGTGGGCCTGAAGCGGGAATGGGGATAGCCAGTGGACCCGGAATGGGGAAAGGGACAGCCAGGGGGCCCCGAGTAGGGATGGAGACAGCCAGTGGGCCCAGACCACATGGAAGCCCTTATAGAAAGATTATGATGTCTACATGTTTAGCATTATTTCTTATTTTCCTAGCTTATACCTGTAATACACATATCTGTAATGTGGTGTAACTTTGTCTATTTTTTGTATCTAAGATGGAGCTGTGTGTTGGTGATATTGTGTACTTTTCACTGTACTCCTTTTCTTTTGTAACTTGAGTACACATGACATAAACCAAATGGTCTACTCCTCTTCTGTAATCGGTAATTCCAATCCCTGACCCATTTTTCATCCCTCTCTATCTTGCCCAAAACATCTAAACCCTGGAATCTTGAGCTACCAGTCCTGCCCTTCTTATAACGAAGTTTCTGCAATGGCTACAACACTATAGTTCCATGTACTAATTCAGGCTCTAAACTCATTTGCCCATGTGTGCGTTGAAATATACACTTCAGACCTCCAGTCCCACCAAATTCATGAACCTGGCCTCACCTGTTCTTCACTTGACTTAACCTTTATCTTCTCCTCAATCATTCACATGCTGACTTACTGTTCCCGTTTCTACCCTTCTGCCCTACGAGTTTAAACCTTCTGGAGTGGCACTAGCAAACCTCCCTGCAAGGATATTGGTGCTGCTCCAGTTCAGGTACAACCTGTCCTACCTGTGCAGGTCTGTCCTGTACTGGAAGAGTATATTTTATTGAAAAAATATATTTTATTCATAAAAAATGTTTATGTACGCACACAGGTACGAAGGGAGTCCTGTACAGTCTTTGCATATAAAGAAAAAACAAACTTTGGAATTTGATGTTTCTTGCAGTTGCAAAATGCCAGAGGCATTTCTATTCATGCAGGACATTAGTTACATACGTTTGAGGCAAAGAGAGGGTCTGGTAAGTGAGCAGATTCCCATTTTACTTTGGCAGAAAGACCCTAGTCTGTACTCAGGTGGCAGGTGCCCCAAGCGTTACTGCATCCCCCAGCACGTACTCCTGGACCTTGGAATGTGCCCGTCTGCAACACTCGGTCAGAGTCAACCTCTTGTTCTGGAAGACCAACAAGTTTTGGACAGCCCAAAGAGTGGTCTTTCATTGAGTTGATTGTCCTCCAGGCATAGTTGATGTTTGTCTTGGTGTGTGTCCTGTGGAACAGACCGTACAGCACCCAGTTCTCCATCACAGAGCTGCTCAAGACAAAAGCCACTGCGTCTCTCTCCAGACCTTAATCGGAAAAGCATGTTCCAGCAGATGATGTGTCATCTGCTCTCCATCGCAGCCACTTCAAGAGCAGCGTGCGGTGGTGCAGACCGACCGGGTGTATGTGAAGGATCTGACAGGCAGTGCCCTTCTCACCACCAGACAAGGGATGACTTGGTGCTTGTTGGAAAGTTCTGGCAATTAGGCATTCTGCCAAATGGCTTTGACAGTCTGCTCAGGGAACAGTCCTCTCCTTTTCCAGCAGGCCTTGAAGATGCTATGTGCTGACCACTTCCTGATAGACTTGTGGTCAAAGGTGTTTTCCTTTTCAAATTTCTCCATGAAGAGCAGGTGATACGGAATGGTCCAATTACTTGGAGTGGCAACAAGGGCAGAGTCATCCTTCGTGACACCAGGGACAGTTACAGCCTCAGTACGTTGTGACACTTAGTGTTTGCGTGCTAAGGGTCTATGCACAACTTGATGGATCCACACACACAGGTGGCCATTATTGGCTATGTTCTTCCCCCAGTTATCCAGAGCTTTACACATGGTGTCCCTCCAGACATGGTCCATCTTTGTTCTCCAGGTAAAGTAGAAGATGACTTTAGAGACTGCAATGGCTCAAGTTCGTCAATGGGCAAGACCTGCAGCATGTGCAGCAATACTGAGGACATCTCAAACCTGATGACCACATTTTTACCCACCATGCAGAAGGACTGGTGCTCCCATCTGGCCAGTTTCTGCTTTAACTTGGCAACGCGCTCCTCCCAAGTTTTGGCACATATCCCAGACCTTCCAAACCACATTCCCAGCATCTTCAGGTTATCTGACCTGACAGTGAAGGAATAAATGCTCAGTCAGTCCAGTTTACAAATGACATGGCCTCACTCTTGCCACAATTTATCTTGGCTCCCAAGGCCAGTTTGAATCAGTAGCAGATACTCATTAGTCTGAACAGAAAATTGTGATATGATCCATGAACAGGCAGACTTTGACCTGCAGGCAGCTCCCGAGGAGCGGGAGAGTACTGCCCCTCTACCATCCCACCCTCTGCACCGAGTACCTTCAGTTGCAGGAGGTGCAAAACCTGTTCCCACACTTGCCCCCTCATCTCCATCCAAGGCCCCTAAAGAGCTTTTCATAATTGGCAGAGATTTTCCTGCACATCCACCCACCTCATCTAATGTATTCATTGCTTTCAATGTGATGTCCTCTACATCGGGGAGACAGGATGCCAACTCGCGGAGCGTTTCAGGGAACACGTACCCCCAAACGATGCCACTGCCCTGTGGGCGACCACTTCAACTCCCCCTCCCACTCCCCCAACGACATGCAACTCCTGGACTGCCTCCACTGCCAAATTCTAGCCACCCAAGGACTGGAGGAAGAACGCCTCATCTGCCTCGGGACCCTACAGTCACACGGCATCAACATCGACTTCATTAGTTTCCAAATCTCCCCTCCCCCCACCTCATCCTAGATCCGACTCTCCAACTCGGCACCACCTTCATGACCTGTCCTACATGCCTATTGTCCTTCCCACCTCACCGGTCCACCATCCCTACTGACCTGTCACAATCACTCCCCACCTACACCCACCTATCGCCTTCCCAGCAACCTTCCCCACAGCTCCAACACCATCCCCCCATTTATCTCTCAGCCCCTTGCCCCCTCCACATTCCTGACCAAGGGTTTATGCCAGAAATGTAACTCTCCTGCTCCTCAGATGCTGCCTGACCTGCTGTGCTTTTCTAGCGCCACCTTTTTTGATGCTGACTCTCCGGCAGCTGCAGTTCTCACTTTCTCCTTTGATCTTCAGGCCTCTGCTGCCTGGAATAGTAAGCCTTCTCAAGCTTGCATCCTTCCTGATGGACTTGGCAAAATAAAGCAGGAGAGAGTGGGTTGCCCTGCCCGACTCCAGATCTGATCGGGAAGCTTTCTAATTCCCACCCATTGATTAAGACTGCATTAACGATGTTGGTGAGGAGTAGTTGGATCCAATTGTAGATACTGTCCCCAAAGTCCATTTTAGAGCGTACATCCCACTTTTAGGTGTGCAATATCCTGTCAAAGGCCTTCTTCTGGTCCAGGCAGAATAATCAGGTATCTATCCCTCTGTCCTGCACGTAGGAGATTGCAGCCCTGAAGAGTGCGAGACCCTCAGAGATTGCCCTGCCTGGTACAGTGCTGGTGTGCTCAGCATGAATCACTGATCCCAGAGGAGACCTGATCCAAGTTGACATTGACCTTTGACAGGATTTTGGAGTCTCCATTTAGCAGTGTCATTGGTTATCAATGTCTAATTTCCTCCCTCTCCCCCTTCCGCTGTAGGTGAGGATGATGCTGCCTTTCCCTCTGGATTCGCACGTGCTACTTGCCCGAAGCAGACTGTTGTCCACCTCCAGCAGATGCTGGCCAATCAAGACCCACAGATTGGTCTTGAGTATTGGATTGGGTTGCAGATCTATCCTTAGCCAGGAACAGAACAAGTGGACAGGTTTAATGCTGAGTATATTTGGATGTAATATGTTTGGATTTTCCAAATTATGGAGATGCAATGGCCCATTGGCATTGGCTATCACTAGACTATTAATTCAGAGACATAGGTACCTTTCTGGGGACCCAGATTTGAATTTTGCTGTGGTAGATGGTGAAATTTGAATTTTAAAACAACAATCTGGAATTAGGAGTCTAATGATGATCATGAAATAATTATCAGTTGTCAGAAAAGTAATCTATTCACTCATATCCTTCAGGGAGGGAGGTCTCCCTATCCTTGCCTGGCTTACGTGTGACTCCAGACCTACAGTAATGTGGTTGACTCTTCGTTGCCCTCTGGGCAATTAGGGATTGTCAATAGATGCTGGCCCAGCCAATGATGTCCACATCCCATGAATACATTAAGAAAAAGATCATTGGGAAGACACCATACATACTCAGCAGGTTCATAGCCATGACTGGGACATATAGAATGAGCAAACAATTGGCAGAATGAACATTGAGCTGGCCACAAAACAGAAAACAGATTCAAACAGGTTAAAAGCATTTATTCAGATAGCAGAATGTGGGAAGTGGTGTTCTGCAGTGATCATGCTGAAAAAAACCTGCATTCATTATTTACATAAATGATTTGTACTCAGGAATCAGAAATACAATTTCAGAATTGTGCATGGTACCACATTAGCAGCGTAGTTAATACTAAGAAAGATTGTAGGAAAATGCAGATAGATATTCATAAATTGCAGATCAGGCACCCAATTAGCAAGTTAATTTCTACGCAGATAAGATGCTGCCTCTCAGTGGAAAGAATAAGGAGGCCACATACTGCTTTGCTAATAAGAGATTAAATATGATACAACAACAAACAGGTATAGATGTAAAAATCACTGAAAGCAGTGAAGCATATTGCTAAAACTGTGAAGGCAAGTTGTCTCAGTTATAGAGGGAAAAAACTGAAAAGCAGAAGTTCTGAGAAAATCATGTGGAATCTAAACTAGATGATTGTACAGTGCTGGGCTCGATATAATAAAACGGATACGGAAATATTGGGGAGGGTGTAAAAAAAATCAGGATTGAGAAATTATATATATTCAGAAGGATTAAATATGTCAGAACAGATTCTGGATTAGTGGTGCTGGAAGAGCACAGCAGTTCAGGTAGCATCCTAGGAGCTTCGAAATCAACGTTTCAGGCAAAAGCCCTTCATCAGGAATAAAGGCAGTGAGCCTGAAGTGTGGAGAGATAAGCTAGAAGAGGGTGGGGGTGGGGAGAAAGTAGCATAGAGTACAATGGGTGAGTGGGGGAGGAGATGAAGGTGATAGGTCAAGGAGGAGGGGGTGGAGTGGATAGGTGGAAAAGGAGCTAGGCAGGTTGGACAAGTCATGGGGACAGTTACTAAGATGGAAGTTTAGAACTAGGGTGAGGTGGGGGAAGGGGAAATGAGGAAACTGTTGAAGTCCACATTGATGCCCTGGGGTTGAAGTGTTCCGAGGCGGAAGATGAGGCGTTCTTCCTCCAGGCGTCTGGTGGTGAGGGAGCGGTGGTGAAGGAGGCCCAGGACCTCCATGTCCTCGGCAGAGTGGGAGGGGGAGTTGAAATGTTGGGCCACGGGGTGGTGTGGTTGATTGGTGCGGGTGTCCCGGAGATGTTCCCTAAAGCGCTCTGCTAGGAGGCGCCCAGTCTCCCCAATGTAGAGGAGACCGCATTGGGAGCAATGGATACAATAAATGATATTAGTGGATGTGCAAGTAAAACTTTGATGGATGTGGAAGGCTCCTTTAGGGCCTTGGATAGAGGTGAGGGAGGAGGTGTGGGCGCAGGTTTTACAGTTCCTGTGGTGGCAGGGGAAAGTGCCAGGATGGGAGGGTGGGTTGTGGGGGGGTGTGGACCTGACCAGCTAGTCACGGAGGGAACGGTCTTTGTGTAAGGCAGAAAGGGGTGGGGAGGGAAATATATCCCTGGTGGTGGGGTCTGTTTGGAGGTGGCAGAAATGTCGGTGGATGATTTGGTTTATATGAAGGTTGGTAGGGTGGAAGGTGAGCACCAGGGGCGTTCTGTCCTTGTTTACGGTTGGAGCGGTGGGGTCTGAGGGCGGAGGTGCTGGATGTAGACGAGATGCGTTGGAGGGCATCTTTAAATTTCCCTTCCCACGTGGTTAAAGATGCCCTCTGTATGTTATGGTAGATATAGACAAGATATTTCAATTTGTGGGGCAGATCAGAATTTAGTCCATAAGTATTAAGACAGTCACTACTAAAACTTAAAGAAAATTCAGGAGAAACCTCTTTAACCAGAGTGTGTTTGGATATTGCATCATTGATGTTTTTACGGGAAACTAGATCATCAAATGGAGGATAAATTAACATGACCCTGTCCTCCTCGGTTAGATGAAGAAGGGGTGGAAGTGACCTGAGCAGAGTATAAATATCAACAGAGCATTTGGATGAAACATTTGGATGCCAACCCACATATTACATGTGACATTCGCCCGCCATATCATGACATGGAAGTACATCCAGAACTAAGTTTTCCAACGGAATAAAAGACTTGTTTTGCTTAGTGCTTCCCAAGTTAACCCTATTCCTTTGTATAATGTACCTTGTAGTTATACAAACAGTGTAATTTTTGACTTATAAATTAAAACATACTGTAAAAGGACAAAAACCCCACGCTGGAATGCAGATGACTTTTTTTGTAGTTGTTGACTGTGAGATTGAGAAGACACTAATAGCATTCCAAAAAACCTAAACATTCAAAGAACGTTTCTAAAATGTTGCTTCTCATTCTTCTAAATTCCGAAGAGCAAAGACCCAATCTACTCAGCTTCTCCTCATAAGACAATCTTTCCACAGCCAGACCAGCCTCATGAGTCTTTTTGGGATTGTCTTCAGTATCTGCCCTTAGATAAGGGACCTAAAATTGTTCATAGTGTTCCTGATGTGGTCTAACTAGTGCCTTGTATAGTTTTAGCATGACTTGCTATTTTTAGGCTCCATTCACGTTGAAGTAAAGGCCAACATTCCATTTCCCTTCCCTATCAACTGCTGAATTTTTAGGCTGGCTTTTGTGATTTATCCTCAAGAACTACCAAATCCTCTGCAGTGTAGTTTTCTGCATTCTCTCTCCATTTAAATAATATTCGGTTCTTCTTTTCAACCTACCTATGGGCATAACCTCACAGGTTCTCACATTATATTCCATCTGCCAGATTTTTTTCTCACTTGTTTAACCTGTCTATATCCCACAGCACTCTTTGTATCATTCCACTTGCCTTTCCACCTATTTTTGTGTCATTTACAAACATGGTTATTATACATTCACTTTTGTTATTCAAGTTGTTATTGTCTATTGTAAATCACTTGGTTACAGAGACACCCGCACCAATCAACCACATCACCCTGTGGCCCAACATTTCAACTCCCCCTCCCACTCTGGTGAGGACATGGAGGTCCTGGGCCTCCTTCACCGCCACTCCCTTACCACCAGACACCTGGAGGAAGAACGCCTCATCTTCCGCCTTGGAACACTTCAACTCCAGGGCATCAATGTGGACTTCAACAGTTTCCTCATTTCCCCTTCCCCCACCTCACCCTAGTTCCAAACTTCCAGCTCAGTACTGTCCTCATGACTTGTCCTACTTGCTTATCTTCTTTTCCACCTATCCACTCCACCCTCCTCCCTGACCTATCACCTTCATCCCCTCCCCCACTCACCTATTGTACTCTATGCTACTTCAGGCTCTCTGCCTTTATTCCTGATGAAGGGCTTTTGCCTGAAACGTCGATTTTACTACTCCTCGGATGCTGCCTGAACTGCTGTGCTCTGCCAACACCACTAATCCAGAATATCGTAAATCACTGACCCTTGTGGCATTCCTCCAGATACAAGTTGCCATCCTGACAGGCTCCCCAGTCCTTAGCCCAACTCTCTGTCTTCTATTAGTTAGTTTATCCTTGTCTTATTAAGTAGCCAATCATGTGGCACCTAATCAAATACTTTCTGAAAGTCCACATACATTACATTCACTGCTTCCCTTGCATCTACCTTGCTTGTTACCTCCTCAAAGAATTCTATTAAAATTTGTCCGGCATTAATTCCTCTTGATGAAACCATGCTGACTCTGCTTGACAATATTACATATTTCTAAGTGATCTGCTATTAAATTGTTGTAGTAGATTCTAGCATTTCCCTAAGAACTGACATAAAGCTAACTGGTCTATAGTTACCTATTTTTTGCTTCCATGCCTTTTCAAATTATGGTGTTACATTGGCAGTTTTCCAATCCTTTTCCTGGGACATTTCCAGAATGTAAGAAATGTTGGAAGATTACTACCAGTGCATCCACTAGGGCTGTAGTAACTTCTTTTAAGATCCTAGGATGCATACCATCAGGTCCAGAGGACTTATTAGTCTTCAGTCCCATTAATTTCCCTAGGACTATAGTCATGATGTTTATTTCTTCTCTTGTTTTTCTTTGAATGTTTAGGTATTTTGGAATGCTATTAGTATCTTCCAGTATGAAGACTGACTCAATGTATATACTTAAAGTCTTTGCCAAGTTCTGATTTTCCTTTATTATTTCCACAGCCTGTTTCTCTGAGGGGCCTATGTCAACATTGGCCTCTCTCTTCCTTTTTATACATTTAATTGCAGTCACCTTGCATTATATGATTGGTGTCAACCATGTTTTAGACCAGCAAAATCCATTTTAAAAATTAGACAAGATGGTATAGCTTCTAAAACAATGCAAGACTCTTAAGGGACTTGTTTGGGAAGATGTGTTATTTCTCCTTGTTTTATTTCACAATATGGCGTTCATAAAGAACAAAGAGCAAAGAAAATTTACAAACCTGCAACAGGCCCTTTGGCCCTCCAAGCCTGAACCGATCCAAATCCACTGTCTAAACCTATTGCCCAATTCTTAAGCCCTGTATCCCTTTGCTCCCCACTTACTCATGCATCTGTCCAGACGCATCTTAAATGAATCTACCGTGCCTGCCTCTACTACCTCTGCTGACAACACGTTCCAGGCACCTACCACCCTCTGTGTAAAGTACTGGCCATGTAGATCCCCCTTAAACTTTTCACCTCTCACCTTGAATGTGTGACTTCTCACTATTGAATCTCTCACCCTGGATAGAAACCTATCTCTATCTTCCCTGCCTCTACCCTTCATGATTTTGTAGACCTCAATCAGGTCCCCTCTCAATCTCCTTTTTTCTAATGAAAACAATTCTAACCTACTCAACTTCTCTTCATAGTTAGCGCCTTCCATACCAGGCAACATCCTCGTAAATCTTCTCTGCACCGTCTCCAAAGCATTCACATCCTTTTAGTAATGTAGCGACCAGAACTGTATACAGTATTCTAAACGCAGCCGAAACAACATCTTGAACAGTTTTAACATGATCTGCCAGCTCTTATACTCAATACCCCGTCTGGTGAAGGCAAGCATATCATATGCCTTCTTGACCACTCTATCCACCTGTGCAGCCACTGTCAGGGTACAATGGACCCGAACTCCATCATCTCTCTGCTTATTACCTTTTCCCAAGGCTCTTCCATTTACAGTATAGTTCGCTCTAGAATTAGACTTCCCAAAATGCATCACCTCACATTTACCTGAATTGAACTCCATCTGCCATTTCTCCGCCCAACTCTCCAGTCTAACTATATTCTCCTGTATTCTTTAACAGTCCCCTATGCTCTCTGCTATTCCACTAATCTTTGTATTATCTGCAAACTTACTGATCAGACCAACAATGCCTTCTTCCAGATTGTTAATATATATTACAAACAACAGTGGCCCCAACACTGATCCCTGTGGAACACCACTGGTCACCTTTTTCCATTTTGAGAAACTCTCTTCAACTACTACTCCCTGTCCCCTGTTGCTCAACCAGTTCTTTATCCACCTAGCTAGAACACCCTGCACACAATGTGACTTCACTTTCTCCATTAGTTTACTATGGGGAACCTTACTAAAATCCATGTGTATGACATATATAGCCCTTCTTTCATCTATCAAAGGTCATTTCCTCAAAGAACTCTATTAAGTTGGTAAGGCACGTTCTACTCTGCACAAAACCATGTTGCCTATTACTGATAAAACCATTCTTTTTCCAAATATAAATAGATTTTGTCCCTCAGTACCTTCTCCAGCAACTTTCATACCACTGACATCAGGCTCACTGGTCTGTAACTTCCTGGAATATCCCTACTACCCTTCTTATACAGTTGGTCAACATGAGCAACCCTCCAGTCCTTCGGCACCTCGCCTGTGTTTAAGAATGCTTCAAAGATGTCTGTCAGGGTCCCAGCTATTTCCTCTCTTGCCTCCTTCAGCAACCTGGGATAGATCCCATCCAGTCCTGGGGATTTGTTCACCTTAATATCCTTTAACCTACTCAACGTATCTTCCCTCCTTATGTCAACGTGATCCAGAGTAAACAAACTTCTATCTCTAATCTCAGCATTCATCACCTCCCGTTCCTCAGTGAACACTGATGCAAAGTAATCATTGAGAATCTCACCCATTTTCTCAGGTTCAACACACAACCTTCCTTCCATGTCTTTTAGCAGACCATCCCTTTCTCTGGTTACCCCCTTGCTTCTTATGTAAGAATAAAAGGCCTTGGGATTCTCCTTAATTTTGCTTGCTAAAGTTATTTCATGACTCCTTTTAGCCCGCTTGATTCCTCATTTAAGATTGGTCCTACTCTCCTGATATTCCTCCAAGGCCTGTTCTGTTCTTAGCTGCCTGGACCTTACGTACACTTCCCTTTTCCTCTTGGCCAGTCACACAATTTCTGCTGTCACCCACTGTTCACAAATCTTGCCCTTCCTCTCCCTTGTTTTCAAAGGGACATGCTTATCCTGCACTATCTTCAACCTATCTTTGAAAGCCCCCCACATCTCAAATGTGGACTTTCCTTCAAATAGCTGTGTCCAATCCACATTTCCCAGCTCCTGTCTAAGGTTCATATTATTAGCCTTGGCCTAGTTTAGTACTCGTCCCTTAGGACTACTCTTATCTTTGTTTACGAGTATTCTAAAACTTACAGAATTGTGGTCACTAATCCCAAAGAAATTCCCCACTGCAATTTCTACCACATGGCCTGGCTCATTCCCCAACACCAGGTCCAATATGGCTCCTTCCCTCGTTGGACTATTGACATACAGCTCTAGAAAACTTTCCTGGATGCTCCTTACAAATTCTGCTCCGTTCAGACCTCTGACACTAAGTGTGTCCCAGTAAATGTTGGGAAAATTAAAATCTCCCATCACCACCATCTTGTTGCCTCTACATCTTTCCATAATCTGCTTCTATCTCATGCTCACTGTTGGGAGGCCTGTAATACAGCCCAAACAATGTAGCTGCACCCTTCTTATTTCTCAGCTTTACCCATAATGCCTCACTGCTCTAGCCTTCAATGTGTCCTCCTTTAGCACAGCTGTGATATCACCCCGGACCAGCAATGCAACTCCCTTTTACTTCCCTCCCTGTCCTGTCTGAAGCACCTATATCCTGGAACATTTAGCTGCCAATCATGCCCTTCCTTCAACCAAGTCTCTGTGATTGCAATAACATCATACTCCCAGGCACCAATCCAAGCCCGAAGTTCATCTGCCTGACCCACTATACTCCTTACATTAAAGTATAAGCACTTCAGGCCACCAGTTCTTTTGAGTTCATCTGCTCGCTGCCTACTCTTCCCCTTGGTAATGCTAACTTTGTGATCCTTACAGTCTCCAGTTTCTCCATCACTGTCTAGTAGTCTTCTCTTCTGATTCCAAGCTTCCTGCTGGGAATTTAAACCCTCTCCAATAGCAGTAGTATCCCCCAAGGACATTAATTCCAGTCTGGCTCAGGTGTAGACCATCCAATTTGTCCCACCTTCCCCAGAACCAGTCCCAATGTCCCACAAATCTGAACCTCTCCCTCCTACATCATGCCTCAAGCCACGTGTTCATCCTGCCTATTCTTTCATTTTTATCCTGGATAGCATGTGGCACTGGTAGCAATCCTGAGATCACTATCTTTGAGGTCCTCCTCTTTAACTTCTCTCCAAGCTCCCTGAATTCTGCTTTCAGGACATCATCTCATTTTTTAATTAGATCATGGTGCCTATGTGCACCATGACAACTGGCTGTTCACCCTCTCCTTTCAGAATGCTCTGCAGCCGATTGGTGACATCCCTGACCCGAGCGGCTGGGAGGCAACATACCATCCGGGAGTTTTGTTTTCAGCCACAGAACCACCTGTCTACTCCCCTCACATTAGAATCCCCTATGACTATGGCTCTACGAGTCTTTTTTCCCACTCTTCTGTACAGCAGTGCCCACCACGGTGCTATGATCCTGGCAACTGCTGGCCTCTCCTGGTGAGTCATCTCCCCCAACAGTATCCAAAATAGAGGGAGATGACCACAGGGGATACTTGCACTACCTTCCTACTTTTTCTCTGCCATTTAGTCACCC